>NC_092713.1:288201032-288840213 GCF_047496885.1 Scyliorhinus torazame
CCTTACTTGCCCAGAAAGTAAAGAATTATCATGGTGGTGCTTGATTCCTTTGAGGTGTGAATTGGTTTTGGTGATTCTAAAAATGACCACAATGAGGCAGAAACTGTACCTGTTTTGAAAAATGTTTTTCTTTCCCCTCAAGTTTCTGCTTACTCATTTGCATACTGTCGTGTTGGGTGTTCCGATATACAAACGAACCAACACGGTTGTAGATGGTACAACTCTGTTTTATTATTCTGTACAATAACAACTGTTAACTTCTGGCTGTGGTTCGTACTTCACCAGCTTTCCTGTGGACCCAGCCCTAGCACTATCTTAGTGAGGCACTCAGCACATGGTGTATGTCTGAGTGGCACGCTGTGAGCTCTGTGCTCTGAGCTATCTCCTGTTGGAATGAGCGGGAACTGTGGTGTTCCCTGTTTTATAGTGCGTGTGCTCTCACTGGTGATTGGCTGTGATGTTGCATGTGTGTTGATTGGTCCGTCTACCTGTCCATCAGTGTGTGTGTGATTGCACCATGATATGTTAATATGGATATCATGACATCCCCCCTTTTCCCAAGGATATGTGCCTACATGGTAATAAATATTGATGTGTACTGAGTGCGGCTGAGTATGTGCGCGCAATATTTACAACATGTACATGAGGCTAAACTATATACATAGGAAGGTGTCAGGTGCAACATAGCAAAGAGGTTGTACCACAAACAAAACAAGTGCAATCATCGAATATCGAAAGAAAACTCCTGGAACGACAAAAAAATGAGAAACATGTTAACATTGTTGCACAACAATTCAGTGAGTCCAATGTGCTAACAGGCTCATAAGACCAGTCTAGTAGATGGGCGACAAATTCAGGTTGACCGCCTCAAGGGTGGGTCAGGATCCACCGGCTGAAGAATGGGCCTGGCCACGGGCGATAGAGGAATAGGCAGAATGGCAGGAAGCTCCACAAAGTCGACATCAGGGACAACAGGAGGGAGTGGCACCGGTGCATGATCACGTAGCGAGCGCGGAAGCAGCCGATTACGCCGACGAATGAGCCATCAGGCATGCAAACCAGGAACGAACGGGGAGCCATGCGGCGGAGAACCTCGGCAGTTGCCGACCAGCCACCCTCTGGTAGGTGTATGCGGACGTTGTCTCCAGGCGCCAGGGCAGGAAGATCAGTTGCCCGAGTGTCATGTGCCACCTTCTGCTGAGCACGCTGCTGCCGCATCCTTTGCAGTACTGGAGCATGGTCGGGTTTAGGAACATGAATGGACGGCACAGTGGTCCTGAGGGTGCGCCCCATCAACAGCTGGGCCGGTGAGAGGCCTGTGGACAGTGGGGCCGAGCGATAGGCCAGCAGGGCTAAACAGAAATCAGATCCGGCATCAGCAGCCTTGCAGAGGAGCCGCTTCACAATATGGACGCCCTTTTCCGCCTTGCCATTCGACTGGGGATGCCAAGGGCTGGACATCACGTGTGTGAAGCCATATGAAGCGGCAAAAGAAGACCATTCTTGGCTCGCAAAACAGGGCCCATTGTCCGACATGGCGGTAAGCGGAATGCCATGGCGAGCGAAGGTTTCCTTGCATGCTCTGATGACAGCTAATGATGTCAAGCCGTGCAGGCGTATGACCTCCGGATAATTGGAAAAATGGTCAATTATGATGATGTAGTCCCTGTCGAGCTCATGAAAAAGGTCCACACCCACCTTTGCCCAGGGGGGCGTTACCAACTCATGGTGCTGAAGTGTCTCAGGGGGTTGCGCCATATGAAACCTTTGGCAGGTGGGGCAGTTGAGCACCACGTTGGCGATGTCGTCGCTGATGCCCGGCCAGTACACAGCTTCTCGGGCCCTCCGCCTGCACTTTTCAACCCCGAGATGGCCTTCGTGGAATTGTTCGAGGACAAACTGGTGCATGCTGTGTGGGATCACAATCCGGTCCAACTTTAGGAGGACACCATCAATGACGGCCAAGTCGTTCCGGACATTGTAGAATTGTGGGCACTGCCCCTTGAGCCACCCTTCCGTCATGTGGTGCATCACACATTGTAGAAGGGGGTCAGCCGCAGCCTCACGGCGAATGTGGGCCAGGCTTGCATCAGTAGCTGGCAGATTGGCCGATGTGAAGGCTACATGTGCGTCGACCTGACAGACGAACCCCCCCCCGATTCGGGCGGCATGCTCACTGCTCTGGACCCGGCATCTGCGATGATGAGGTCCTTTCCCGGGGTGTAGACAAGTTGGAAGTCGTACCTCCGGAGCTTGAGCAGAATGCGCTGGAGGCGAGGGGGTCATCTCATTGAGGTCCTTTTGTATGATGCCGGCCAGGGGGCGATGGTCGGTCTCCATGGTGAACTGAGGAAGACCATATACATAGTCGTGGAATTTATCGATGCCGGGAAACAAACCCAGACACTCTTTTTCAATCTGCGCATAGTGCTGTTCTGTGGGGGTCATGGCCCGCGAGGCATAGGCGACCGGGGCCCATGATGCGGTGACGTCCCGTTGCAGGAGTACCGCCCCAATGCCGGACTGGCTGGCATCAGTCGAGATCTTTGTGTCTCGAGTAGTGTTGAAGAACGCCAATACCGGGGCGGTGGTGAGCTTGACCTTGAGCTCCTCCCATTCCTTCTGGTGTGCGGGCAGCCACTGGAATTCCATAGTCTTCTTTACCAGGTGGCGATGAGCCGTTGTGTGCAAGGCAAGGTTGGGAATAAACTTCCCCAGGAAGTTGACCATCCCGAGAAAGCGTAGCACTGCCTTCTTGTCTGCCGGCTGCGGCATGGCTGCAATAGCTGCCACTTTGTTGGCATCCGGCCGCACCCCTGACCGGGATATGTGGTCGCCCAGAAACTTTAGCTCAGTTTGGCCAAAAGAACACTTGGCTCGGTTGAGGCGCAGGCCGTGCTCTCGTATCCGAGCAAAGACGCGCTGGAGACGCCTGATGTGCTCCTGTGGTGTGGTGGACCAGATGATGACGTCGTCAACATAGATGCGCACCTCTTCGATGCCCTCCATCATCTGTTCCATGATTCGATGAAACACCTCGGATGACGAGATGATGCCAAATGGCATCCTATTGTAGCAGTATCTGCCAAAGGGAGTGTTGAAAGTGCATAGCTTCCTGCTGGACTGATCCAGCTGAATCTGCCAAAAACCCTTTGAGGCATCAAGCTTGGTAAAAAATTTAGCCCGGGCCATTTCGCTCGTGATTTCTTCCCATTTGGGTATGGGTTAGTGTTCCCTCATGATGTTATTGTTCAGGTCTTTCGGGTCGATGCAAATCCAGAACTCGCCAGTGGGCTTTTTTACGCACACCATGGAGCTGACCCATGGCGTTGGCTCCGTGACCCGGGAAAGCACTCCTTGGTCCTGCAGATCCTGCAGCTGCTGCTTGAGGTGGTCCTTGAGTGGTGTTGGGACTTTACGAGGTGCGTGAATGACCGGGGTGGCGTCCGGTTTGAGCCGTATTCTGTTAGTGTAGGGTAGTGTGCCCATGCCCTCAAAAACCTCCTGGTTGTGGGCGAGGAGCGAGTGGAGCTGTGCCCTAAAGTCTGCATCCGGGAAATCGGACGTGCCTTCTGGAGACAGAGTGTGTACCCGCTGAACGAGGTGGAGGATCTTGCACGCCTGTGCGCCTAACAGAGAGTCCTTCGAGGATCCAACTATCTCAAAAGACAGTGTGGCTATGTATGAATTGTGTGCAACCTCGAGCTGGCAAGACCCCATGGCCGGGATAACATTACCGTTGTAATTGACCAACTGACAGTGGGATGGCCGAATCGGTGGTTTGACCTTCGAGGTGTAGAAGGCTGAACATGCAATAAGATTGGCGGAGGCACCAGTGTCTAAGCGGAATGTGATTGGTGATCAGTTGACCGTTAGGGTGGCACACCATTCATTGCCCAGATTAACGCTGTGCACTGGCATTGGCTGGTGGGTCCTATCTGGGGACATCCGATTTCTGTCTATTACCGCAACGCGGAAGGGTTCCCGGTCATAGGTATCACCGGTCTGTACGTCGTCAGGGTATGACTCGGTGTATGGAGGCTGAATGGCCCGCACGTCCCTGCGAGGCTGGCGGAATTGCGGAGCATTGGCAGGTTGAGCCGCTCGACAGCAGTCGGCATCTTTCACAGCGGAGGCATTGTCGAGTTTTGGCTGGACACTGCCGCTTTAAGTGTGCGGATCCACAGTTGCCGCACGTCGTGACATCATGGCATTCGTTGCGCCACTGCGCATGCGTGGTTCAGTCCTGCGTAGAGCGCACCTGCGCATCACGTCCCTCTGCGTCAATGTCCCCTCTTTTGCCGCGTACAAGCGCGGGAGGCCTCGGAAAGCGCGCAAAATGGCCGCCCTCGTCCGGGCCGCGGGCCGGGAGGAACTCGATCGACTGGACCCGCTCAGCCTTGTAGGACCCCTGCCGTACCGATTCGGCCGCCTGCAATTGGGAGTACCGGCTGGTCGCGTTTTCGTGGAGGACGCAGGTTTCGATGGCAGTGGCTAGGGTGAGGCTTTACATTTTGAGGAGCTGCTGGCATAGGGTGCCCGAGGGGACCCCAAAAACTATCTGGTCCCAAATCATGGAATCGAAGGTGGCCTTATAGCCGCAGGACTGTGCGAGGATGCGGAGGTGTGTCAAAAAAGAGTGAAAAGGCTCATCTTTACCCTGCAGCCGCTGCTGGAAGAGGTACCTCTCGGATCTCTCATTCACTTCGACGCTGAAGTGCTGCTCAAATTTTAGAAGGACCGTCTTGTACTTTGTCTTGTCCTCGCCTTCCGCGAATGCCAGGGTGTTGTAGGATGGCGTGTTGCCCAGCCGTGGAGAGGAGGAGGGCAATCTTCCTGGTGTCCGATGCATTCTCCCTGTCTGTGGCTTCTAAGAAGAGCTGGAAGTGCTGTTTAAACAGCTTCCAGTTGACGCCGAGATGTCCAGCGATTTGGAGCGGCTGCGGCGGGATGATTGTGTCCATGGCGCAGGATGGTGGATCTCTGAAGAGGTGCAGGTAGGTCTCACAGTTGCTGGCGAGTTTCTACTCCTGCTACCATGTCGTGTTGGGTGTTCCGATATACAAACGAACCAACACGGTTGTAGATGGTACAACTCTGTTTTATTATCCTGTACAATTGTGGTGGTATGTATTAGGGGTCATGTGGGACTGTGAAGCCGTGATGCTATTGGCTGACAAATCCCGGGTCCTGGTTGGCTGCCGACTCCTGGCTCCGCCCTGAAGGCGGAGTATAAGAACCCGAGCTTCTCCCCGCCGCTTCATTCTGTTGCTGAGCTGCTGGGGACAAGTCTCGCTTAATAAAGCCTGAATCAACTTCATCACTTCTCGTCTCTCTCGTAAGTCATTGTGCGCTACAATTTATTAAGCGAGATTATAAGACTATGGAGCTCCGGATCGCCCCGGAATGCCTGCGGATCAGCCCCCACGCAGCGAACTTGGCAGCAGTATTTAAACACTGGCAAGCATGCTTTGAAGGCTACCTCCGAACGACCCCCGGCCGGATCACAGAAGACCAGAAAATGCAGGTCCTGCATTCGAGGGTAAGCCTGGAAATGTACCCTCTCACAGAAGACGCAGAGGATTTCCCGACGGCGCTCGCATTGCTGAAGGGCATCTACGTTCGGCCCGTTAACCAGGTCTACGCGCGCCACCAACTCGCGACGAGACGGCAAAGTCCCGGAGAATCGCTAGAAGAATTCTACGCCGCGCTGCTAATTTTGGGAAGGGGCTGCAGCTGCCCGCCGGTGAACGCGATCGAACACACGGACATGCTAATTCGCGATGCATTTGTGGCAGGTATGAACTCTCCCCAAATCCGCCAAAGACTTTTAGAAAGAGAGTCGCTAGGACTCTCACAGGCACGGGCCCTTGCAGCTTCCCTAGATGTGGCCTCGCAAAACGCCCGCGCCTACGGCCCCAACCGTGCGGCAGCCCTTTGGGCTCCGTGGACCCCCGTCGCGACAAACCCCCCCCCCCCCCCTTCGCAAGCTTGCACGGTTAAAGCGCCAGACCATCCCGGGGGGGCCGCTGCTATTTCTGCGGGCAAGCGAAACACCCCCGGCAGCGCTGCCCGGCCCGCGCAGCTATTTGTAAAAGCTGCGGCAAGAAGGGCCATTACGCGGCAGTGTGCCGGTCCCGGGGGGTCGCCGCAATCCCCGGAAAAGAACGAGCCCAGCACATCCCAAACGCTCCCCAACCCCCCCAGCGCCCCATGTGCGACCCGCGGGTGCCGCCATTTTGGGTCCCGGGCACCACGAGGGGAGGATGGGCGCCGCCATCTTGTGACCCCTCAGCCACGTGCGATTCATGGGGGCGGCCATTTTGTCCACCCCCGACCACGTGAGATCCATGGGGGCGGCCATTTTGTCCACCCCCGGCCGCGTGCGATTCATGGACACCACCATCTTGGTTGACAACAAAGGACCCCAGCATCGACGGCTCCACGGGGTCCGAAGAAGACGCCGCAACACTACTACCACGACTGGCTTCGGTGACACTGGATCAATCACGGCCCGGGACGCTCCAGACGACGACAACAACGGTGCTGATCAACGGATACGAGACGCCATGCCTGATCGACTCCGGGAGCACTGAAAGTTTTATTCACCCAGACACGGTAAGACGCTGTTTTCTGACCATCCATCCAAGCACGCAAAAGATTTCCCAAGCTGCAGGATCCCATTCCGTAAAGATCAAAGGGTTCTGCATCGCGAACTTAACGGTGCAAGGGAGGGAGTTTAAGAACTATAGGCTCTACGCCCTTCCCCAACTCTGGGCGCCCACATTACTGGGATTAGATTTCCAGTGTAACCTGCAGTGTAACATTCCAATTCGGCGGCCCAATACCCCCACTCACTATCTGCGGCCTCGCAACTCTCAAGGTTGAACCGCCGTCCTTGTTTGCAAACCTCACCCCGGATTGCAAACCCGTCGCCACTAGGAGCAGACGGTACAGCGCCCAGGACCGGATATTTATTCGGTCTGAAGTCCAGCGGTTGCTGAAGGAAGGCATAATCCAGGCCAGCAAAAATCCCTGGAGAGCCCAGGTGGTAGTAGTAAAGACCGGGGAGAAGCAAAGGATGGTCGTAGACTATTGTCAGAGCATCAACAGGTAAACGCAGCTAGATGCGTACCCTCTCCCCCGCATATCCGACATGGTCAATCGGATTGCCCAGTATAAGGTCTTCTCCACCGTGGACCTCAAGTCCGCCTACCACCAGCTCCCCATCCGCCCAGGTGACCGCAAGTACACAGCCTTCGAGGCAGACGGGCGTCTATACCACTTCCTAAGGGTCCCATTTGGTGTCACAAACGGGGTCTCGGTCTTCCAACGGTAGATGGACCGAATGGTTGACCAGCACGGGTTGCAGGCCACGTTCCCGTATCTCGACAACGTAACCATCTGCGGCCACGATCAGCAGGACCACAACGCCAACCTCCAAAAGTTCCTCCAGACCGCTAACGCCCTGAACCTCACATACGAGGAAAAGTGCGTTTTTAGAACAAACCGGTTGGCCATCCTGGGATACATAGTGCGCAATGGGATAATAGGTCCCGACCCCGAACGCATGCGCCCCCTTATGGAATTTCCCCTCCCCCACTGCTCCAAAGCCCTGAAACGTTGCCTGGGTTTCTTTTCATATTACGCCCAGTGGTTCCCCCAGTATGCAGACAAGGCCCGCCCGCTAATACAGACTACTACCTTCCCCCTGTCGACAGAGGCTTGCCAGGCCTTCAGCCGCATCAAAGCAGATATCGCAAAGGCCACGATGCGCGCCATCGACGAGTCCCTCCCCTTCCAGGTTGAGAGCGACGCATCCGACGTAGCTCTGGCGGCCACCCTTAACCAAGCGGACAGGCTCGTGGCCTTTTTCTCCCGGACCCTCCACGCCTCAGAAATCCGCCACTCCTCAGTGGAAAAGGAAGCCCAAGCCATAGTGGAAGCTGTGCGACATTGGAGGCATTACCTGGCCGGCAGGAGATTCACTCTCCTCACCGACCAACGGTCGGTAGCCTTCATGTTCGATAATGCACAGCGGGGCAAAATTTAAAATGACAAGATCTTAAGGTGGAGGATCGAGCTCTCCACCTTCAACTATGAGATCTTGTACCGTCCCGGAAAGCTGAACGAGCCGTCCGATGCCCTATCCCGCGGCACATGTGCCAACGCACAAATAGACCGCCTCCAAGCCCTCCACGAGGACCTCTGCCACCCGGGGGTCACTCGATTCTACCATTTCGTAAAGTGCCGCAACCTCCCCTACACTGTGGAGGAGGTCCGTACAGTCACCAGGAACTGCCACATCTGCGCAGAGTGCAAACCGCACTTTTTCAGGCCGGATAGAGCGCACCTGATCAAGGCTTCCCGCCCCTTTGAACGCCTCAGTTTGGATTTCAAAGGGCCCCTCCCCTCCACTGACCGCAGCGCATACTTCCTGAACGTAGTGGACGAGTACTCTCGTTTCCCCTTCGCCATCCCCTGCCCCGACATGACAGCGGCCACAGTCATTAAAGCCCTTGGCACCATATTCACACTGTTCGGTTGCCCCGCGTATATCCATAGCGACAGGTGGTCCTCCTTCATGAGTGACGAGCTGCGCCAGTTCCTGCTCAGCAAGGGCATGGCCTCGAGCAGGACGACCAGCTACAACCCCCGGGGGAACGGGCAAGTAGAGAGGGAGAACGGCACGGTCTGGAAGACCGTCCTACTAGCCCTACGGTCCAGGGATCTCCCAGTTTCCCGGTGGCAGGAGGTCCTCCCGGATGCTCTCCACTCCATCCGGTCGCTGCTGTGTACCACCACTAACCAAACGCCTCATGAGCGCCTCCTTGTCTTCCCCAGGAAGTCCTCCTCCGGAACGTCGCTGCTGACCTGGCTGGCGGCCCCAGGACCCATCTTGCTCCGGAAACATGTGCGGGCGCCCAAATTGGACCCGTTGGTCGAGAGGGTTCACCTTCTCCACGCGAACCCGCAGTATGCCTACGTGGCGTACCCCGAAGGCCGACAGGACACGGTCTCCCTGCGGGACCTGGCGCCCGCCGGCAACACACCCCCCCCCCGACACCGATCATCCCCTCCCTGCCAGCGGCGCACCCCGCGCCCGCCCCCTTCCCGGGGGGATCGGTCCTCCTCCCGTGCCCGCCCAGGAGTAAAACAGGAACAAACACCGAAATGCTCCCGGAGACGACAACGCCTGAACAAGCACCTGCACCACCACCGGGGCTGAGGCGATCGACGAGGAAGACCAGACCGCCCGCTCGACTCATGGAATCCGCGTGACACCAAGAATGTTGTAACAAAAAAAGTTTTTTTGCTAATATTGTAAATAGTTTTCACAAACTTGTACATAGCCCAGTGTAGGGCTAAAACTGTAGTAACATGTCCGAAATTTTCCTTCCAGGGCCAGCCTTGTAAACCCCTACCACCATGCGAACCACCACCCCGCCGGGTTCCTTTTTAACAAGGGGTGAATGTGGTGGTATGTATTAGGGGTCATGTGGGACTGTGAAGCCGTGATGCTATTGGCTGACAGATCCTGGGTCCTGGTTGGCTGCCGACTCCTGGCTCCGCCCTGAAGGCGGAGTATAAGAACCCGAGCTTCTCCCCGCCGCTTCATTCTGTTGCTGAGTTGCTGGGGACAAGTCTCGCTTAATAAAGCCTGAATCGACTTCATCACTTCTCGTCTCTCTCGTAAGTCATTGTGCGCTACAACAATAACAACTGTTAACTTCTGGCTGTGGTTCGTACTTCACCAGTTGACCTGTGGACCCAGCCCTAGCACTATCTTCGAGAGGCACTCAGCATATGGTATATGTCTGAGTGGCACGCTGTGAGCTCAGTGCTCTGAGCTATCTCCTGGTGGAATGAGCGGGAACTGTGGTGTTCCCTGTTTTATAGTGCGTGTGCTCTCACTGGTGATTGGCTGTGATGTTAATATGGATATCATGACACATGCCACCAATGCAAAATCTGACACAAACAAACACAAATGGTGATATTTTAAAACATCCTAATTTTTAAACAGATTTTGCTTCAAACATTATTCTTTGATATATTTTAAATTGCTAGCTTGGTAAGGTTTGATAAATTCAGTTGTAAATGGGTTCACCTCACAGAAAAAAACAAGGAGCGCGATTTAATGGGGATAAATAACAGAGTCCCATTTTGGGTGGGGTGTTTCTCGGTGCAAACTTCACTATTAAATGGGTCTTTGTTTTTTTTCTGGCCTCGGTGAGCAAGGCCCTGCCGAGGCCACACTTAACTTTGCACTTTAAATGCCACCCCAATCTCTCAACCCCTCACCCCACCTGAGCCTCCGGACACCCCCAACATCCCAACTTACCTGTTAGGGGGTCTTCGTGACCCCCTCATCTCACCTCGTAAGGACAGGGCACCCCCGAGCCCGATACCCAACACAGGCAACTTGCCCCCCGGGCATGTTTTTACTGCCAGCCTGGCAGCCTGGCAGTGCCCCTGCCAGCCAAGCAGTGTCCCCGCCAACTGGACAGTGGAACCTGGGCACTGTAGCATTGCTAGGGTGCCCAGGTAACAGTGCCAAGGTGCTCCAGTAGCAGCTGGAGTGCCACTGTACCACTCTGCCTGGAGCCCGACCATCCAGAGACCTACGATGGCCTGGGAGGTCCCCCCCCCCCCCCCCACCCCACCCCCCAACCACCGCCCCCCCAGGTGCCAACGCACCTAATCCATGTTTGCATGAACCAGTGCTAAATGGTGCCATGTCAAGTTCTCCCAGACGCAGACATTCGTCCCTGGGCCTTGGGATACTCCGGCGCAGATATATTTAAGTGAGGCTGGATTCTGCATAGTGAGAGTGAGATCCAGATCACGACATCTCGCGAGGCGACCCAAGCGGCTCAAATCTCCCGAGGGGCCGCTTGTGAGATTTGACAGCTTTGTCACGACCTGAGTCGGGCATGACGAGGCCATACGATTGCGCCCGAGGCATTGATCCATCAGCTGTGAGGAGCTCGATTTTAAATTCCTGAAAATGAATTTTTAAAAGCGTGCAACATTATTTTCTGGGTCGGTTGGGGTGCCGCAGTCAGTTCCTCAGCAAACTTAAAGAAAAGTATTCGACAAAGGACAATTCAAAATGCGTGTATCAATTTCCTTACATCTAAAGGTCCAGTTGAATTCTTGGAACTCCCTTGAAGCCCTTCACTGAGTGTAATTGCACAAAGTGCTAGTGATGATTGATATACCCTGTCATAACCTGGCGTTAAGCAGGTCATGGAACACTAATGACATGTTAAGCAGGTTACGGGACACTTCTGAGACTGGGGAATTGATATTCCCAAAGACTATGCGAATACACACTCCGCCACTGACGTGCCCCCTTCTACATCCTGTAGAAAAAATTTATTCCAACAAGATGGATTCAAATGTGTTGAATATCAGTGATGTACGGCCATTTAAAGTTCTGGGCTGGATTTTACTGGAGGCTGTGGCCCTTGCCTCACTGGCTAAAGTATTGGCCGGGGGTTACCCACATACCTCACAGCAATTTAACAGTGGAGCCGTGTTAATTGCTTTAGGGTCAGACTTGCACCCCTTTCTCAGAGGAAATGTGTGCTGGCCTCTGTAGTAGAGTAGCTGCTCTGAACTTTTGTCCTGTTACTTTAAACCTTTTTCCTTTGACTGAACATGCTCGGCTCAGTGTGGACTCCTTTCCGGCCCTTACGATACACGCTACAGCTGTGGCCAGCGTTTTGGAAGATGCCTGCTGAATCACAAAAACTCAGGTTACGCTAAACTCAATTTGCATGTAAAATGTTATGATCATTTTGCACTGGTAATGCACGGGTGAATTGTGCTTGGGAAAAAAAACTGTGCAATCGAACAGAAAATTACTTTGAATTTCTCATTCTCTCACCTCTCTCTCTCTTAATCAGTATTTCCTTCCTTCATTAAACATTGAATACACTCTCCTTCTTGGTCCGTTCCCTGTTCCTTTCTCGAACCTCAAGCCTCATTGGGTCGTGAGGTACGTTATTTGTTTATCGTCCATCAAGGACTGTGGTGGTACGCATTAGGGGTATGACGGTACCCTGTGATGCCAAGAGGCTATTGGTGGATAGACGCCGGGTCCTGATTGGATCAGCTGCCTACTGGCTCCACCCAGTAAGGCGGAGTATAAGAGCTCGGGTTCTCCCAGCAGCCGCATTCTGTTACTGTGCTGCTGGGGAACAAGTCTGCATAATAAAGCCATCGATTGATTCCTTCTCATCTCGTCTCGTGAGTGATTGATTGTGCGACAATTTATTATGCAGACTTTAAAGAACATGGAGCTCCGAATCACTCCGGAGTGTCTGCGACTCAGCCCCCACGCGGCAAACTCAGCGGCCACTTTTAAAAACTGGTTAGCGTGTTTTGAAGGATACCTTTGAACTGCTACCTACGTACCTACAGAAGACCAGAAAATGGTGGTCCTGCATTCCAGGGTCAGCCCGTAAATCTACACGTTCACAGAGGACGCGGACGATTACCAGGCGGTGCTCGCCATGCTGAAAGGACTCTATGTTCGGCTCGTCAACCAGGTGTACGAACGCCACCAGCTCGCGATGAGACGGCAAATCCCCGGGGAATCGCTGGACAAATTCTACAGTGCGCTGCTAATACTGGGGAGAAATTACAACTGCCCACCGGTTCCGGCTAATGAGCATATGGAGCGGTACTGATTCAGGATGCTTTCGTGGCAGGTATGCTTTCGTCCCAAATTTGCCAGCGATTGCTGGAAAGAGACTCACTAGGCCTCAAGGAGGCATGGGCCCTCGCGACCTTGTTCGATGTGGCATCGCAGAACACCCGTGCCTACGCCCCCGACCGCGCGGCAGCCCCTTGGGCACCGTGGACCCCCGCCGCGACCGAATATACCGGCACCTACCGCTCCCCCACAGGCCTGTGCTGCCAGATCACCAGATCACCTGGGTGGGCCCCACTGCTACTTTTGTGGGCAAGCAAAACACCCCTGACTGCGCTGCCCGGCCCGCTCAGCCCTCTGTAAAGGGTGCGGCAAAAAGGGGCACTTTGTAGCAGTGTGCCAGGCCCGGGGGGTCGCCGCAATCTCTGGGGGAGAACCAGGACCCCAACCTCAACCCCCCCAATGATCCATGTGCGGCCACTGGGCGCCGCCATCTTGGGTCACGGACTCTGTGCCGCAATTTTGTGCTCCTCCGGCCACGTGCGATCAATGGGCGGCACCATCCTGTCCACCCCCGACCGTGTGCAACCCGTGGACGGCGCCATCTTGGCTGATGGCTAAGGACCCCGGGATGGACGGCCCCACGGGGTCTGAGGAAAACGCCCCGATGCAGCAACAGCGACTGGCTTCCGTGACCTTCGACCAGTCGCGGCCCCGAACGCTCCAAACGGCAACAACGATGGTATTCATAAACGGGTACGAGACGCCCTGCTTGATCGACTCTGGGAGCACGGAGAGTTTTATACATCCCGATACGGTAAGACGCTGTTCCCTTCCGATCCATCCGAGTAATCAAAAGATTTTCCTGGCAGCAGGATCCTATTCTGTAGAGATCAAAGGGTTCTGCATCGCGAACCTCACGGTGCAGGGGAGGGAGTTCAAGAGCTATCGGCTTTACGTCCTTCTCCACCTCTGCGCTGCCTCACTACTGGGGTTGAATTTCCAGTGCAACCTCCAGAGTTTAACGTTTCAATTCGGCGGCCCTATACCCCCACTCACTATCTGCGGCCTCGCGACCCTCAAGGTCGACCCGCCTTCCCTGTTTGCGAACCTCACCCCGGATTTTAAACCCGTCGCCACTAGGAGCAGACGGTACAGCACCCAGGACCAAACCTTTATCTGGTCAGAAGTCCAACGGCTGCTGAGGGAAGGCATAATCCAGGCCAGCAATAGTCCCTGGAGAGCTCAGGTGGTAGTTGTAAAGACCGGGGTGAAGCAGAGGATGGTCATAGACTATAGTCAAACCATCAATAGGTACACACAGCTGGATGCGTACCCTCTCCCCGCATATCCGACATGGTCAATCGGATTGCACAGTACAAGGTCTTTTCCACGGTGGACCTTAAGTCCGCCTATCACCAGCTCCCCATTGCCCGAGTGACCGCAAATACACTGCTTTTGAAGCAGATGGGCGGCTCTATCACTTTTTACGGGTTCCATTCAGCGTCACTAATGGGGTCTCGGTCTTCCAACGGGAGATGGACCGAATGGTTGACCGGTACGGTTTGCGGGCCACGTTTCCGTATCTCGATAACGTCACCATCTGCGGCCACGACCAGCAGGACCATGACGCCAACCTCTGAAAATTCTTCCAGACCGCAAACGCCCTGAATCTCACATACAACAGGGAGAAATGCGTGTTTAGCACCGACCGTTTAGCCATTCTCGGCTACGTAGTGCGAAACGGAGTTATAGGCCCAGACCCGGAATGCATGCGCCCCCTTATGGAGTTCCCCTCCCTCACTGCTCCAAGGCCCTGAAACGCTGCCTGGGCTTTGAAGTGTTGGGTACTCTGATACACAGACGAACCAACACGGTTGCGAATGGTACAACGCAGTTTTATTTCAATGAACTACTAACATATTAAACTCTGGTATTCAGCACATGGTGAACATCTGAGTGGCTGGCAATGAGGTCTGTGCCCTGAGCCCTCTCCTGCTTGAGTGTCCAGGAAGTGTTGTGTTCCCTGCTTTGTACTGTGTATGCTCTTGTCCGTGATTGGCTGTCGTGTTTTGTGTGTTGATTGGTCCGTTGATCTGTCCATCATTATGTGTGTATGTATGTGCTGTGATGTTCACCTGAATATCATGACATCCCCCCTTTTTTACAGGATTATGTGCCTACGTGTTTATAAATAGAGATGTGTACTGAGTGTAGCTAAATGTGTGTGTGTGTGCAATATTTACAGCATGTACATGGGGCTTAACTATATACAAGGGGCGATGTCGGGTGTGACATAACAACGAGGTTGTACCATAACAAAGAACGGGGAAATGTTGAACGATAAAACAAATTCCTGTAACGATAAGAACATAAACATATTAACAAAGTGGTTGCATGAGTTCAATGTATAAACAGTCTCATAAGTCCAGTCTAGTAGGTGGGCGACGAATTCGGGTTGACCGCCTCAAGGGTAGGTCTGGAACCACCGGCTGAGGAAGGGGCCTGGCCACGGGTGACGACAGAAGGGGCATGGTAGCAGGCAGCTCCACAAAGTCGAAATCAGGAACAACAGGAGGGCACGGTGTCGGTGTAAGGTCTCGTAGCGAGCGTGGAAGCAGGCGAAGAGCCCGGTGATTGCGCTTCCGAACGGATCCATCAGGCATGTGAACCAGGAACGAGCGGGGAGCCACACGTCGGAGAACTTTGGCAGGTGCTGACCAGCCACCTTCTGGTAGGTGGATGCGGACTTCGTCTCCAGGGGCCAGGGCGGGAAGATCAGTTGCCCGTGTGTCATATGACCTCTTCTGGCGACTGTGCTGCAGTTGCATCCTGTGCAGTACCGGAGCATGGTCTATTGTGGGCGCCAGAATGGAAGGCACAGTAGTCCTGAGTGCGCGACCCATCAACAGCTGGGCTGGTGAGAGACCAGTGGCTAGTGGGGCCGAACGATAGGCCAGCAGGGCGAGGCAGAAATCCAATCCGGCAGCAGCAGCCTTACAGAGGAGCCGCTTGACAATGTGAACGCCCTTCTCCGCCTTTCCGTTGGACTGGGGGTGCAGAGGGCTAGACGTCACGTGTGTGAAGCCATACGAGGCAGCAAACGGTGACCATTCCTGGCTGGCGAAACAGGGCCCATTGTCCGACATGACCGTCATCGGAATGCCGTGGCGAGCGAAGGTGTCTTTGCAGGCCCTTATGACAGCGGACGACGTCAAATCGTGCAGGCATATGAACTCTGGGTAGTTGGAGCAGTAGTCAACAACGATGACATAGTCCCTGCCGAGCGGGTGAAAGAGGTCCACACCCACCTTCGCCCAGGGGGACGTCACCAGCTCATGGGATAGAAGCGTTTCAGGAGGTTGCGCAGGCTGAAACCTTTGGCAGGTTGGGCAGTTGAGCACCATATTTGCGATATCATCACTGATGCCTGGCCAGTATGCCACCTCTCGGGCCCTCCTTCTGCACTTCTCGACCCCCAGGTGGCTTTTGTGTAGTTGGTCGAGAACCAGCTTGTGCATGCTGTGCGGAATCACAATCCGGTACAGCTTCAGAAGGACACCATCAATGACGGCCAAGTCGTCTCGGACATTGTAGAACTGCTGGCACTGCCCTTTGAGCCACCCTCCCGTCATGTGGCGCATCACACGTTGTAGAAGGGGGTCGGCCGCAGACTCTCGGCGAATACGGGCCAGACTGGAGTCATCAGCTGGCAGATTTGCCGATGTGAAGGCCACCTGCGCCTCGACCTGACATACGAACCCCTCCGAATCTGGCGGCGTGCTCACTGCTCTCGATAGGGCATGCACAATGATAAGGTCCTTCCCTGGGGTGTAGACCAGTTGGAAGTCATACCTCCTGAGTTTAAATAGGATGCGCTGGAGGGGAGAGGTCATCTCGTTCAGGTCCTTGTTTATGATGCTGACCAGGGGGCGGTGGTCAGTTTCAACAGTGAACCGGGGAAGACCATACACACATTCATGGAACTTGTCTAAACCGGTTAGCAAGCTCAGGCACTCCTTTTTGATCTGCGCGTAACGCTGCTCTGTGGGGGTCATGGCCCACGAGGCATAGGCGACCGGGGCCCACGACGCAGTGTCATCCCGCTGCAGGAATGCCCCAATGCCGGACTGGCTGGCATCAGTCGAGATTTTAGTGGCACGAGACGTGTCGAAAAACGCCAGCACCGGTGCAGTGGGAGCTTGAGTTTGAGCTCCTCCCATTCCTGCTGGTGTGTGTGCTGCCACTGGAACTCCGTGGACTTTTTGACGAGGTGGCGCAGAGCTGTCGTGTGGGAGGCAAGGTTGGGAATGAACTTCCCCAGGAAGTTGACCATGCCTAGGAAGCGTAGCACTGCTTTCTTGTCTGCCGGCTGCGGCATGGCTGTGATGGCGCTCACCTTGTCTGCATCCGGACGGACCCCTGACTGGTAAATGTGGTCCCCCAGGAACTTCAGCTTGGTTTGGCCGAAAGAACACTTGGCTCGGTTAAGGCGCAGGCCGTTGTCACATATGCGTGCAAAGACGCGTTGGAGACGATAGATGTGCTCCTGTGGTGTTGTGGACCAGATGATGACGTCGTCCATGTCAACGCGCACCCCTTCGATGCCTTCCATCATCTGCTCCATGATCCTATGAAAGACCTCGGACGCCGAGATGATGCCAAATGGCATTCGGTTGTAGAAGAACCTGCCGAAAGGGGTGTTGAAAGTGCACAGCTTTCGGCTGGACAGATCCAGTTGGATCTGCCAAAAGCCTTTAGAGGCATCCAGTTTGGTAAATATTTTTGCCTGGGCCATTTCACTCGTGCTCTCTTCCCGTTTGGGTATGGGGTAATGTTCCCTCATAATATTGTTATTGAGGTCTTTCGGATCAATACCGATCCGGAGCTCACCGGAGGGCTTCTTGACACACACCATGGAGCTGACCCATGGCGTGGGCTCCGTGACCCTGGATAGGACCCCTTGGTCCTGGAGATCCTGCAGCTGCTGCTTGAGGCGGTCTTTGAGTGGCGCTGGGACCCTGTGAGGTGCGTGAATGACCGGGGTGGCTTCTGGTTTGAGCCGAATTCTATAGGTGTATGGCAGTGTTCCCATGCCCTCGAATGCCTCCTGGTTGTGGGCGAGGAGCGATTGGAGCTGTGCGTTAAACTCTGCATCCAGGAAGTCAGACGTTCCGTCTGGAGAGAGAGAGTGGACTCGTTGCACGAGGATGGACCGCAGGACTGCGCAAGGATGCGGAGATGGGTAAGGAATGACTGAAAGAGCTCATCCTTACCTTGCAGGCGCTGCTGTAAGACAGATCTCTCGAAGCTTTTGTTGACCTCGACGTTGAAGTATTGGTCGAGCGTGAGAAGGACCATCTTGTATTTGGATCTGTCCTCGCCTTCCGCGAACACCAGGGAGTTGTAGACATGGATGGCGTGCTGCCCTGCGGTGGTGAGGAGGATGGCGATCTTTCTAGTGTCCGAGGCGCTCTCTCTTTTGTTGGCTTCCAGAAAGAGCTGGAAGCGCTGCTTGAACAGCTTGCAATTTACGCCGAGGTTCCCAGCGCCTTGCAGCGGCTGCGGTGTGTTGACGGTGTCCATGGCGCAGGATGGCAGATTTGTGGGTAGGTGTCAAATCATTCCTGGTATCATGAAGTGTTGGGTACTCTGATACACAGACGAACCAACACGGTTGCGAATGGTACAACGCAGTTTTATTTCAATGAACTACTAACATATTAAACTCTGGTATTCAGCACATGGTGAACCTCTGAGTGGCTGGCAATGAGGTCTGTGCCCTGAGCCCTCTCCTCGAGTGCCCAGGAAGTGTTGTGTTCCCTGCTTTGTACTGCGTATGCTCTTGTCCATGATTGGCTGTCATGTTTTGTGTGTTGATTGGTCCGTTGATCTGTCCATCATTATGTGTGTATGTATGTGCTGTGATGTTCACCTGAATATCATGACAGGCTTTTTCTCTTATTACGCCCAGTGGGTCCCCAACTACGCGGACAAGGCCCGTCCGCTAATTCAGTCCGCTGTCTTTCCCCTGTCGACAGAGGCCCGCCAGGCCTTCAAGCCGCATCAAAGCGGATATCGCAAAGGCCACGATGCACGCCATCGACGAGTCCCTCCCCTTCCAAGTCGACAGCGACGCGTCCGACGTTGCTCTGGTGGCCACCCTCAACCAAGCGGGCAGACCCGTGGCCTTTTACTCACGCACCCTCCACGCCTCAGAAATCCGCCACTCCTCAGTGGAAAAGGAGGCCCAGGCCATTGTGGAAGCTGTGCGACATTGGAGCCATTATCTTGCTGGCAGGAGATTCACTCTCCTCACTGACCAACGGTCGGTTACCTTCACGTTCAATAATGCACAGCGGGGCAAGATCAAGAACGACAAGATCTTGCGGTGGAGGATCAAACTCTCCACCTATAACTATGAGATCTTGTATCGTCCCGGGAAGCTAAACGAGCCTCCTGATGCCCTATCCCGCGGCACATGTGCCAACGCACAGGTGGACTGCCTCCAAGCCCTCCACGAGGACCTCTGCCACCCGGGGGTCACTCGGTTCTATCACTTCTTGAAGACCCGCAACCTGCCCTACTCCATCGAGGAGGTCAGAACAGCCACCAGGAACTGCCAAATCTGAGCAGAGTGCAAGCCGCACTTCTACAGGCCAGATAAAGCACACCTGATAAAGGCTTCCTGTCCCTTTGAACGCCTCAGTCTGGACTTCAAAGGCCCCCTCCCCTCCACCGACCGCAACACGTACTTCCTGAACCGGATTGACGAGTACTCCCGTTTACCATTCGCCATCCACTGCCCCGACATGACCGCGGCCACGGTCATTAAAGCCCTCTGCACCATCTTTACACTGTTCGGTTTCCCCGCCTACATACATAGCGATAGGGGGTCCTCCTTCATGAGCGATGAACTGCGTCAATTCCTGCTCAGCAAGGGCATTGCCTCGAGCAGGACGATCAGTTACAACCCCCGGAGTAACGGACAGGTAGAGAGGGAGAACGGAACGGTCTGGAAGACCGTCCGACTGGCCCTACGGTCCAGAAATCTCCCAGTCCCCCGCTGGCAGGAAGTCCACCCGGACGCCCTTCACTCCACCCAGTCGCTGCTGTGTACCACAACAAATCAAACATTTCACGAATGCCTCCTTGTCTTCCCTAGGAAGTCCTCCTCCGGAACGTCACTGCTGACCTGGCTGGCAACCCCGGGACCCATCCTGCTCCGAAGACATGTGCGGGTACACAAATCGGACCCGTTGGTCAAGAGGGTTCACCTCCTCCACGCGAACCCTCAGTACGCCTACGTGGCGCACCCCGACGGCCGACAAGACACGGTCTCTCTGTGGGACCTGGCGCCCGCCAGAACTACACACATCCCCCCAACACCAATCACCCCCTCCCTCCCACCGGCGCACCCCACAGCCGCCCCCTTCCTGGGTGGATCGGTCCTCCCCCCGGCCCCGCCTAGGGGTTGTGAAGCAGGAAGAGACATTGCTACGCTCCCAGAGACGACGGTGCCCGAGCCAGCGCCTGCATCACCGCCGGGGCTGAGACGAGCGGGGAGGACGACCAGGGCACCCATTCGACTCATCGAATCATTATAACAAAGCAAGAAATGCCTCAGTAAATAATTCAGTTGCCCAGTAAAAGCTGCATTGTAAATAGTGCTTGTAGTTTGATATCGGAGCATAGCCGCTGTGTTAGTGGCATCCCAGGTACTGATTCTGTAAACCCCTACCACCATACGGCCCACTACCCCCGCCGGGTTCTTTTTTAACAAGGGGTGAATGTGGTGGTATGCATTACGGGTATTACGGTACCCTGTGATGCCGAGAGGCTATTGGTGGATAGACGCCGGGTCCCGATTGGATCAGCCGCCTACTGGCTCCACCCAGTAAGGTGGAGTATAAGAGCCCGGGTTCTCCCAGCAGCCGCATTCTGTAACTGTGCTGCTGGGGAACAAGTCTGCGTAATAAAGCCATCGATTGACTCCTTCTCATCTCGTCTCGTGAGTGATTGATTGTGCTACGGGGACACAGATCCCTGTCGTCTTTCCTGCATCATTTTCAGCATGCAATTCTCACAACTTGCAGGAAATATATGTTAATACCTCAACACATACAAAGCACAGGAGAAAACCGCCACCATAAAGATTCCCTCCGTCAACCAGCAAAGTAGCAGCAGGGTGGACCAGATGCACAGCAACTTGCTAAGGCTCCTTTGACAGCACCTTCTAAACATGTGAATGTGACCAACAAGAAGGACAAGGGCAGCATCTGCAAGAGATAACTGCCACCTGCAGTTTCCCTCTAAACTACATACCATCGTGACTTGGGACTATATCGCTGTTCCTTTTACTGTCGCGAGGTCAAAACCCCAGAATTTCCTTCCAAAGAGTACTGTGCGCATGAACTGTCATGGTTCAAAAGGCAGCCCATCATTGTCTTGTCAAGGGCAATTAGGGATGGGCAATAAATGCCCCATGAAAGAAGTTTTAAAGAGTCAACAAGATCTCAAGATGCCTCTCTCTCGCAATATCTGCCTCATTGAGTTGCTGAGAGAATTAAGAATAATTCCATTTGTGAAGGAAAGAAGATTCACTGAATCAATTTGTTTGAAGATTGTTTTATGAAAGGGGATAATCAGGCACAATTTAGAGAAAGCAGAGGGAGTTCGATGACAAAGAGACATGGCTGATACATTACTGCTCCAAGATCCCAGTATTTTGTCTTTTTGGAGCTTTGCTTTGCTTGTCAATCAGACAGTTCAATTCGGAATTCTATGTAGTCATTATACCTTCAAAGTGTTGAATATCAGTTCTGGGCTGGATTTTACTGGAGTCTTTTGGCTAAAGTGTTGGTCGGGGGTGTTCCTCAAATACCTCACAGCAATTTAACGGTGGGAGCAGTGTTAATTGCTTTAGGGTCAGACTTGCACCCGTTTCTCAGAAATAAATCCTGCCTTAAAGTCCTGAGGGCCAGTTGGTGAGGGGTGTGAATGGTGATAAAGGGGAGAGGAATGGGGTGTTGGGGGAATACCTCTGATGGAGTGAAGGAGCCCATAAAAGAGATCCTCCAGCCCCAACTTGCCCCACAGCAGCCTCCTCAGCGGAAACTGCCAGCTTCCTACACATGGCATATACTTCTGGCATGGGCAAAATGCAAGTGGAGGCACGATGAGGCCCTTAGCAACCCTCAGCAAGTAAAATTTTAGACAAGTCAGGCATGAGCAGGTAGGAAGCAGAAAGGTCACTCTTTAGATTTTATAGGCAGGACTGAGCACCCAGTGATGGAGGGGGCACCCACCTATAAAGGGGGCCATTAATGAAGTCCCCCCTCTCCTTGCCCGCCTGAGTCCCATGTAGGGTGGGCTGCTACGCATCCTGTCATCCCCCCATTTCCTTGGCCTCTTCCCACGTGCCTTAAAACTGCAGCCGAATGGGAAGCATCAGTTAAAGGGCCAGAAATTGACGACTTAAAGGCCTCAGTTAGGATGAGGTTGGGCAGGCCACCCAGACCCCTGGGGCGGGATTCTCTGCCGACAGAATTCTCCATTCTGCCGGCAGCACACCCACTCCCGCAGGTTTCCCAGCGGCGTGGAGTGGCCAAAATGGAAAATGTAATTGGCAGGTGGTAGGAATGGAGAATCCCGCCCCAGGTATTACCTGCCCAACCCCCTCCCAATAAAAGTGCAGTGGAGTCAGGGGTAAGTGGATAGGCAGTGGATAGACACAGAATTGCATCCCCTAGCAGCGACTCCATCAGTGTGGAACCATAACATTCTTCCCAATATATTTGGTAGTTCAAAGTTTAAACCATGGTCTTGCAGATTGTGTATTTGTTATAACCCACAAGTTCCTCATGGGGTGAGAAAATTAACTTCCCCATAGACCTTGCAGAATATGAGCTCCCCATTAAGGGGATGGGGGATCGCTAATCAATGTATAGTTGTATGTTATATACAGCCGGCCAGTTAGGCATTGGCAAAGCAGACCCAGTTGGGATCTACCGTGTGATGTATTTAATAGTTTTTGTAAATAAACTAAGTTTCTTTGAACTACTCGGTGTGGACTCCTTCGTGGCCTTATAAAAATATTGTAGGATCTTCTGAAGTGAGGAAACATCATGTGAAGGAATAACTTAGCTGAAATACTGTGATGGGGAGGGGATATTTTTTCCAATCCTTGACATACCATAATTTCCCCAGATAACAGAGAAGAAAGGATTCCTGTTCATGGGCAGTAAGGGCTATTTTTCTGGGAATTGTCTAGGATGCTGAAGAACATCTCAATAATTGGGGCGGCATGCTGGCACAGTGGTTAGCATTGCTGCCTCACAGCGCCAGGGACCCAACTTCAATTCTGGCCTTGGGTGACTGTGTGGAGTTTGTACATTCTCCCCATGTCTGAGTGGGTTTCCCCCAGGTGCTCCGGTTTCCTCCCACAGGATTGACCATGATAAACTGTCCCTTAGTGTGCAGGGATCTGCAGGTTATAGAGTTATGAGGATAAGGAGGGGTGGACAGGGGAGTGGAAATGGTTAGAATGCTCATTCGAAGGGCCAGTACAGACTCAATGGGCCGAATGGCTTGCTTCTGCACTGTAAGGATTCTATGATTCTACGAAAACCCCAAACCATAATGCCTACAATTGTATTCATCTGTCTCTGAGATGGTTGTGCTCTTCTTATTTCTGTGTCTTCAGTTGACTGCGAAATAAATCTTTAAACAGTCAATAATTGCACTTTCAAAACAACTTGGGTTTCTGCTTCGTGCCTGGTGGTTTTGTTTTGGCACGGCATTCCAAAGATGTGCAGGTTAGGTGGAAATGATCAATGTGCAGGATTACGGGGACAGGCCAGTGGAGTGGGCCTGGATGGAGTGCTCATTCGGAGGGTCGGTGCAGACTCGATGGGCCGAATTGGCCTCCTTCTGCACTGTAGGGGTTCTATGGATTGATTTTTTGCCTGACAGTATGGGCAGTTTAATAATTACTGGGCTGCAATGTTTGAGTTTGCTGCTCTTATCAGATGCACAGCTTTCCTAATACGAAGGTCTTGCTCTCTCTGTCCTTTGACTCCAAACATAATTACAAGTCGGGAGCCACGGTAATCCAGAAAATCAGAAATCGCTGCAAGGTTCAATGTCATTAAATACTGATTAAGCAGTTTCTCCAGCCTTAATTTCTTGAATTAAATTCCGGTCTCTCAAAGAATGCTATATATAAATCTCATTCTTCCTTGGTTGATGGAAATTCAAACACTTCTCCAGTGTCTCCCAAATCTTCATTTGATCATCCGATATGTCTCCCCATTAATATTAAACACAAAACCGAAGCCACTGAGCAGGATTTCGGCTCTTTAGGTCTTTTTAACCTTTGAGTAAATAATGTATGCCACATTTCAGTGAGGATGTTCTGACTTTCAGAAAGGATGTTAAAGTCATTATCTGTCTGCTCAAATGGACAGGGATTATTCAAAGAAAAGTGGGAGGCCCTTTCCAATGTCCTCGCCAATCAATCTCTCAATCAAAACCACTCAGAACCAATTATCTCATCGACATTCATTCATTTGCCATTTGGAGAATTTTACTGAATGCAAATCACTTGCCGTGCCTACCTACTTACCTGTGACTACAATCCAAAGATAGTCAATTTGTTACAAATCGAGGCATCAACCATGCTTCAATTGGTAGCACTCTTGGTGTGAACTGGGATTCAAAAGGTGGTCAGAGTTTACTCCAGAGACATGAGCCCGTAGTCCAGGCTGACACAATACGGTGCAGCGCTGTTGAATGTGATGTCTTTAAGGTGAGCCATTGAACCAAGGCTCTCAGGCGGACCTAAAACATCCTGCAGCATTATTTCAAAGAGGATCATTGTCCTGGCCAATATTTATCCCGCAACCAAGGCCATGAATCAGATTGTTCGATGGTCATCTCATTACTGTTTGTCAAACCTTGCTGATTACCACGTTGCCTACCTGGCAGCAGTAACTACACTTCAGAAGTACTTAATTGGCCGTAAAGAGCATTGAGACATCTTGTGTTTGTGAATGGTTTCATAGAAATCCAAGTTTTTCAATTTCAAAGTGCTAAAAAGCATTTTATTTCTTCTTTCTCTGCAACATGACAGCTTCATAATGTCTCCTCTTTTGCTTAAATTTCTGTTCTGCTCTAATTTACAGTTCAAGTTGTAGTCATTATGCAATGACAATCCTTTTCCAGGCATTTCAGTCAGCAGTTCTGTGCACGTCTGGCACCATCATGTTATGCCTCTTATTCACAGCACGCTCGGTAAAGTCATTACTTCTGCATGTCTCTACTTCTGAACAATATTTCATAAAACAGTGCAACTCAGGCCTGCTTCAAACTAGTTACATAATTAACACAGCATAAGGACGATCTTCTGACATGCCAGCTACTTATCTTCAGCAGCCACATCAGTGCATAATGCTCCCCAGGTGCCAGACAGCTAATTGCACTAGAATCATTATGGTGGAGGGAGAAACGCCTGGCCTCCTACACTCTGGCTCCCCATGATCGCTCAGCAGAGGCTGGCTAATTGACTGTGCCAGGAATAATGGGCGCAAATCTTTTCCTTCTATAGACCAATGCAGAAGCAGAACCTGCTACTTCATTATTACTCAACTGTGCCAACATCAGTACAGCAAAACAACAAAATGTTAAAGAGAATCAGAAGTTGGATGTGAATCTCAGAAGTAACTTTTCTCCCATCAATGGGCTGAGATAAATGAAAGTGGAGAACGGTTAGCTGCCCACTTGAGGCAGCTGCAGCAAAGCGCATCCTCTTTAGAAAGCGTTAAGTCACTCACACACAATCGCGCTAAACAATATGCTAAAATTTTTATAGCAATAAAGGTAAGAGCATTGTAATTCCACGCTGCGCCTTTTGGAAAGAAGACATGGTTCTACTCTCTGCTCAGAAGATTAGCAGCTCTGCTGTATCTGCTTTTGATGTACTAAGTAAAACCTGCTGGAACTAATTTAACCTTACAGGAAGAAATAACGGGTAAAATCCCCAAACTGGAGAATTCACATGTTAATTGCTTGTTATTAAATTCCTATTTACATATAATTAACATGGGCACAGAGTCACTAAACCATATGTTTTCACAGCTGTTGCTGAATTTATTAATGTGATTGTCCCCTAAAAGACTTTGAGCTCCACTGTAGAGCTTTTGTGCTGCCGAGGAGACTATCAAATTCATGTCATATCATAATTGCTTTAACCCTAGCTTCAAATTTCACCGGCAGGCGTTACACATATATTTCAAAATTTATTAACAGCACCGGATGAATATCAGATCACAAAGCGAGGGCCCGTTGATAAGAAGCTACAATCCCCAACCACCTGAATTACCCATTTCAGATGCATCACTCCAAAGGGATGCTGACCTCCTCCATGAAGGGTGGGTGGGGGCATGAAAAATTAGAGCCGAATGAATGTCATTCCTGGTCCAGCCCCATGTAATCTCTTGTTGACTGGCTCAACACAGCAGTGACAGAGACATGATGGAATCACATCTCACACAGTCATCTTTGAGGCAGTGAAAACACA
This sequence comes from Scyliorhinus torazame, assembly GCF_047496885.1. Lineage (NCBI taxonomy): Eukaryota > Metazoa > Chordata > Chondrichthyes > Carcharhiniformes > Scyliorhinidae > Scyliorhinus > Scyliorhinus torazame. Next base: position 288,227,276 of record NC_092713.1, read on the forward strand.
AATGGAAGAGAAGATTTTTTTAAATTTAAGTCCACTCATCACTCTAGATAAATAGAAAGATAATTTCTTGAACTTGTGAAATTGTTGGAGGTCCTTCTGTGCATTTCTAGTCTATTGGTCCCACATCCTTCCATATTGGCTGGAGTTACAGATGCAAAAGATGAGGGTACATCAGATTTCTCAATGCCCCATGTCTGTCATGGTGGGGGAGGAGGGGTGGACAGAGGCATTGGAAATAGCAGCTATGATGAAGTCGAAATGAGCAAGGTAGCAGACATTCCATCACTGTGACAACACCATGTCATCTCCAATTTGGATTGACCAAGCCATGACTGAATCGTTACACTGTCCATGATTTGTAGGAGGAAAGCCCTGAATGACTTACTGTACTCTGGAAGTTTGGCACAGTCTCAGGGTATTACGCTGACCACAGCTGTACAGTACCATCAAACTATGAGTGAAAATAGCCACTGCAAGTCTGTGACACAACATTTGCAGTATTACCTGGACCACTTATCAACGCTAACTTTTCCCCAAATTCATAAACAGCTTGTGACTTGCTGACGCTGACTTAATATTTCCTGTAAATTAATCCACATGGGTATGAAATGACAGGCGATATCTTGTGCAATTACAGAACAAACAGACAGGAGTACAAGGTCACTGTAATCATGATGAATGCGTAAGGGCCTTAATAAAAAGGGGATTTAGCTATGCAGGCATTTAGCATACACACGCTGAGTGACACAGATCCCATTAAAGTCATGCTTTGGTTTCCTCAAGTGATATCTTTATTAATAGATTTGATTAAACCGATTCTGACCACACTGACACCAATTTTGTTCTCAGTCCTGTCAATTTTATACTCTCAGAAATTCAGTTGGCATTTGAAAGTATTCTTCATGTTGGACTTGGTACTGGAAGGAAAGTGGCCATGTGCCATTGTCATCAGGGTGACACTATGCGCATGACATACAAGGATATTTAAGATCTATTTTAGGGTACACAACTTGGTCCATGAGGGGGGGTTGTGAAGCGCCCTTTAATAAAGGAGGTAACCCTTTCAGCTTCATTTGTTACGGTCTTCAGTTGGGAACAGCACACAAACAAACATCATTTTGTCTCATTAAAACTGCTCTCTCATCGAAGAGATCTCTGCAGAAAAATAAACTAAAGTCAGCTGAATTGTATGGGATCTCAAACGGAACAAGCAAAACTCAAATGCACTTATCCTGAATACATTTTGAAGATTTGTTTCTGAGATGTTTAAGAATTTTTGTTAATTGTCACATCATGCTTTATTTCTTGCCTCTTCCTAACATCTTTTCTTTGTGTTTTCACATAGTAATTGCTGATAACAATTATGGGCCGTGCAGCTTGCGTTAAGCAGTCTGAGTAGAATTGATCTCAATAAAAGTCACCGCGAATGCTTCTGTCATACTCAACTGCATATATTAAATCAGTACTTGAGGAAAGCTCTTAAATATCCATATCTTATCGTTAATTTTTTTATGCAACACATTGCTAGTTTGCTTCAGATTATGTTTATCATTATAACATGGATCTCAATGTTTTTCTGAAGTACGAATGATTTTTTTATTTCCATTTCATTCTACTTATGCACTCCAGTGCAACCTTTGAGTATCGTACATCGTATTTCAAACACTGCCGAATCCCAGTCCCCTCCTAGCCCCTGTTTTGGTTGTTGCCAACAGTCTATGTATGGACGGATGTAAAATGTTTTGGAAGACCTATTACTGTGTCTATGTCTGGCATAGGAACGTAAGTTTAGTACAACAAAGTAATTCATAGACTTGTCAAGCAGTGAAAGCAGCATACCTACGAGTTGACATGGAATACTATGCTCAAGCTGATTTTCAAATGTTATCGTTAAGAGAGTCATCAAAAATACTTGGGACCTGGCACAAAGCAAAAGAATGCAATTTGGTGGGATTCAGGTGCCAAAGTAACTGATGGGTTGAATGCAAAGGAGCAGGAGGGTGAAGGCTGACCACAATGGGCCGAGTGGCCGCCCGTTTTCGGCGGTGTAAAATATACCTGGTTCGTACCGGCGGGACCTGGCTCTGCGGGCGGCCTGCAGAGTCCTCGGCGGGGGGGGCATGAGGAGATCTGGCCCCGTGGGTGGGGGGGCCCCACAGTGGCCTGGCTCACGATCGGGGCCCACCAATCCGCGGGCGGGCCTGTGCCGTGGGGGCACTCTTTCCCTCCGCACCGGCCAGTGTAACGGTCTGCTATGGCCGGCGCGGAGAAGAACCCCCCTGCGCATGCGCTGGGATGGCGCCAGCACGCGCTGGCGCAACCCGCACATGCGCCAACTCGCGCCAGCCAGCAGAGGCCCTTCAGCGCCGGCTGGTGCGGCGCCAACCCCGCCAGCGCCGGCCTACCCCCTGAAGTTGCGGAAGATTCCGCACCTTCTGGGGGGCCCGACGCCGGAGTGGTTCACGACACTCCTCAGCGCCAGTAGGGCCCGCCCTGCCGGGTAGGGGAGAATCCCACCCCTGACATTCGCGCAGATACTAAGATCATTAATACATATATTAAAACATATATTGATGATAATACATCAAATTAGCCATCTGGCCATAGGCAATTAACCAACAATAAGTGATAAGATAACAGAGGCAGTCCTTGGCCGATTAGAAGGTTTTATGTGAATAAGGAGGAGACACTTTAGCGAAAGTTACCTCTCCTCTTAAGTGCTGCTGAAGGGAGAAAAGCTCTGTTCAAACCAGCTTGTCTCGTCAAACAAAGACCAGCATGGTTTTTGTAAGTATGTTCCTGTTAGACTTCTTAAAAATGTATTAGAAATTGATAGGAGATACTTTAGGATTTTCCACGTTTTAGTTATCTCTTAAGAGAAGTTAGTGTGTTAGCAGATAACAAAGGACTGTTAACAGTTTTACATTATTAACAGATAACTAAAGACTGTTAGTCAATTTATATTTTTAACTCTGCAATTCTGTAGGTATCAATTGAAAGTATTTTACAATAAAAATACTTTGATTAAAATTATACTGTGTAGACTTATTCTCAAAGTTTAAAATCCTAGACACACATTTAGGAAGTCTTAAATGACTAGGACCCATGATGATAGAGGTAACGATTTAGTTATGAGTGACGCATCTGAACTTTTCCCATAAAAAGTAACTGAGATCCTGTTTAACTGTCTGAGACACGGAAAAGCATTCTCCCTTCATGAGATCTATTTTGAATCTTAGCAGAGAAACAGATTTCCCTCTTTTGGTGGGTTAACCTAAATCATAGGTTAATAATAAAGTATTATCAGGTCCGGAATAACCTAAATCCGTCACAGTAGTTACTCCCAAGAGGATTTTTAGCTACTGACCTACTCTTGCAACCACCAGTATTTATATGGCTAGTCCAGTTCAGTTTCTGATCAATGGTAACACTCAGGATGTTGACAGTGGGAGATTCTGTGATATTAATGCATTGAATGTCCAGGGGAGATAGTTTGATTATCTCTTATTGGAGATGGTCATTGCCTGGCACTTGTGTGGCATGAATGTTGTCAGCCCAAGCCTGAATATTGTCCAGGTCTTGTTGCTTTGTACGTGGATTGCTTCAGTGTCTGAGAAGTCGCTATTGGTTCTGAACATTAGCGAACATCCCCACATCTGACCTTATGTCGGAAGAAAGGCCATTAATGAAGCAGCTGATGGTTGGGCCTAGGACACTGATGTGTACCTGAGCAAGAGACCCTAGCTGTTCAAGTGAAGAGAAGCATCCAGCAGAGGGCAGTAGAGCAGAGCTGCTGATTGGCTGTTGTGGGGGAAATTTGCATACGTCCGTGTGCTCACCTTAACTTGAAGGTGTACCTGAGCAAGAGACCCTAGCTGTTCAAGTGAATACAAGCATCCAGCAGAGGGCAGTAGAGTGGAGCTGCTGATTGGCTGTTGCAGGGGAAATTTGCATACATCCGTGTGCTCACCTTAACTTGAAGGTGGTTTGTGGAGGAGCTGTTGTCAAGTGACACAGATGTCAGAGGTAGGTTCTTTACTCAGAGAGTAGTAAGGGTGTGGAATGCCCTGCCTGCAACAGTGGTGGACTCACCAACTCTAAGGGCATTCAAACGGTCATTGGATAGACATATGGACGATAAGGGAATAGTGCTGATGGGCTTCAGAGTGGTTTCACAGGTCGGCGCAACATTGAGGGCCGAAGGGCCTGTACTGCGCTGTAATGTTCTATGAGCCTCTTAATGGGCGGAAGTCTCACTGAGGGTCAGGGAAGGAGCTCCTCGCTGGGAGGAGGTGGTTGAGGAGGATTCTCTCAATTACCTTTCCTGTGGTAGAGTGCAGGGAAATCCCTCTGTAACTTCCGCAGTTGGACAAGAAAGGCCTCCTTTTTTGAAGATGGCCACAATTAAAGCATTGCTGAGATCACCTGACATGCTCTCTTCCTTACAGGCAAGGGTGATAAGGTTGTGAATTCTTGTCAAGGGAACCTCACCACCGCCTTTTAATACTTCTGCAGAGATTCAATTAGCGTGAAAGGCCTTGTTGTTCAGCTGTCGGATGGCTCTTTTGACCTCATGGCCAGCTGGGGTTGCGCTGAGATGGTGGTGGATATCATGTTGCGGATGGTGTTGAGAGCTCTTGCGTCGAAGGCTGTGTGTTGGTTCAGGAGGTCCTCACAGTGCTCTCTCCAGCGGGCGTTGACTGCCTCCCTGTTTTTGATGAGCGCCTCTTTCGATGGTTTTGATTGTGCTGAAGAAGCTGTGCACATCGTGGTTGTCGGCGAGTTGCTGAGTTTCCTGTGCTCTTTCCACCCACCATCTGGTCTTCAGGTAGCGAGTTCTTTGTTGCACCTTGGCCTTCAGTTGCCTGTAAGCTTTTTTATCAATCTCTCAGGTCAGTTTTCTCAATAATGTCATTCACAATCACTGAAAAGAAAACATTAAATGGTGGAGGAGAGGAGGAGAAACCATGAAAATGTTTGATATAATATTCCAACTTCTCAAAGGAAAATGTTATTTTCCTGACCTTGATGGAGATGCCAACTTGGATGTTATGACAGAACTGTTCATCTGAACCCAGTCATGGTTTTAAGCTGGCGCATGGCAGCATTATATAAGCTGGGGTCCAGTGGTTTATTCGCTCAATGTTTATCTAAAGCAGTCAGTTTGAAACTGATCACCAGGAATACGGCCTTGCCCAGGAACCAGCCTTGTAATCAATGTTATGTTCATCCCTTCCTCTCATCCACTTCTCCACTGAAGTGTTCTCCAGTCATGGGCCATTGCCTAGAAGCTCTTGCATTGGTTGGTGGGGGGGGGGGGGGGGGGGGGGGGGTGAAAGGGACAGTGCATTTCCTGCACTGGGGCAATTTATTTCAATGGGATATGCATTTGTAAACAGCTGTACAAAGACATGCCAAACATCATTTCTTGGACGCAATGCAGCTTTACACAAAAAATCATTCAGCCAGATCAACTAACGAAAGCATAAGCGTGTTGATGTTCACAGCAAATTTGGCAATGGATATTTAAAGATCCTCTGATAGTGTTGTGAGAAAATATATACTATCGTTCACAAATTTACATATTTTCCACTTAATACTCATGTCTACTTTCTCAGTAAAACTAACTGGAGGGAAATGCAGCCCTTGGCTCATTACAACTGGTGAAATTTAAAAAGTGCAACATCTTGTATTAATATTAAATATATACCAGATCCACAAACAATAAAATGTTCCATTCCAACATGATACTAGGCTTGTGTCTACGCTTCTGTGGCTCAAACAAGACTATTATTTTGTACTGTTGACAAATGCTCCTTAATCTTCACCTGATGCAATTAGCAGGGCTTTTATTCCATTAGCAGTTTTATATTTTGATTACAAACATGATAGATAAGAGTGTATGTAAAAGGCTATAAGGGGCACAGATGGTGTCCATAAAACACTCGACTTTCACTCTCATAGTTTGCAACATCATCCCAGTTTGATTAAATTACAGCCTTTTTAGTCATTCCCAGCCATCCATAAATCTGTATTTATATAAAATAACAGAGCTCTCTCGAGTCTAGACATTCTGAAGTAGATAGTGACCCATGTACTGAGCTCTTTATCAAGATAATCACAAGTTCAAATGAAGAGTAGAGTCACACTGTTTATGGAGCAATGGGTCACATACAGTCCCTGCCTGTAGATATTTATACAAGATGATATGTTGCAGGCAGTGGTAGATTAAAGAAAAAGAAAACATCTGGCGAAATAGTCCATGAAGGAGCAATGTCAACCTTGTCTCCACACCCTGTTTCTCTGCTAACATTGTTTACCTCTGACTTCCTATACCTCACAACAATGAAAAGTTTAACTGCCAGCCTTTATAAAGTTGCAGTGCTTTTATTAACATGTGTCAGTCAAGATTTTCATACCTGACTGCGAAACGTGGAGAAAGAACATTTTGTTGCAGTGACGGACGCATTTATGCCAGTGTTTCAGCCAGTGCCCCACATCATGTTCTGTCCTCAACATTTTAAGAAAACAACCCCTTTGTCTTGCTCGACAAGAGATTGAGTGAGATGCACGTTGCTAAGTTCGGCTCTTACCCCACTTATTTAATTAATTTTGTCACGTTTCATAGAATTCCTACTGCGCAGAAGGAGGCCATTCAGTCCATCGAGTCTGCACCAACGCTCCGAAAGAGCTTTCTACCTAGGCCCACTCCTCTGCCCTATCTCCGCAACCCCGCGCATTGATCATGGCCAATCCACCTAACCTGCACATCTTTGGACTGTCAGAGAAAATCAGACCACCCGGAGGAAAGCCACGCAGACATGGGGAGAAAGTGCAAATTCCACACAGTCACCCAAGGCCGGAATTGAACCTGGTCCCTGGCGATGTAAGGCAGCAGTGCTAACTACTGTGCCATCATGCATTCTTGCCAATTTATTTGAATCATTTTATTCCACAGTTACCATTTTTCTTTAATGCGTAGCAATGCTTTAAATTCAGGAATTCAGCATCCTGATTTGTTTGATGCTCCATCTTTATTTTTTAACTCTGCTCTTCTCCCCCTCTGGCACCCCCCAATATTTGATCTCTCTCCCTCATCTCCTCTCCTCTCTCCTCTAACTCCTATATGGATTCATGTAACTGGCTCCAATAGTCCTCTTCCATTTTCAGTAGAGTCAACTAGTCTGCATAGAACACTAAATCCTCCTCCCCACACCCGACTCTCACCAAGCTCCAGCTTCTTGCTATGCCCTACTCTCTCCCCCGCATCACATCCCCATCATAACTCCTGCGTCAGTTACTTCCTGGCCCACCTGTAAACATGCGGCTTCAAAATTTTCACCTTGCTTTAATCTCCCCCACTAGCCACTAGCTTATTCCCGCCCCCATCATCATATTTCTGCCTTTGCCCCCGGTAAGTAACCTCCTGTCCACCATCCCTCCATGATGACTACATTCCAAATGCACAATGTTGCATGATATCAATTAGAGTGCTGATAATCTATTCACACACACCAATACATATATCACAAAGTTTCAGCACCCTGTTGTGAATATCAAAGTACATCAAGACTAAGATGTTCCACACAGCACAAAAATAAATTCACTCCTAACTTCCAATTGATGGAACAAATGTTCTATTGATCATCATGTGCTTCCATGCAATAGTGAGGCGGGTGATGGCAATGCAGTCACAGATTGATGTTGGGTTTCACTGCTCAATATGTTAATCATAAGGAACTTGTCCACCTGAACCATCAGTTCTTTAATGACCAATTCAAGACTTTTTTTTTCTTGGGGGAGGTGTCATGGGAATGTCACTTTTAAAAATGTTTGTCTTCTCAAGTGGCTGCAGTGATGTCAGTGTATGGGTGGAGGTGGGCTCAAGCTCTGTTTTGTACTTTCATTTTGAGCCGGAAGCTGTTTTGTAGCTGAGTTTTAGTTTTGTTTTCAGTTGGAGAGCTGCATTCAAACTAAGGAGGTGTATTTTGATTTCTCTATCTGCAAGCTAAAGAATGTCTCTAGATCACTTGATGATTTCAAAGTAATACCTGTTTCTGTAAGGAATGCAAACCTACTGTCTTTGTTAAAAAGGGTTTTTTGACTTATGGATGTTGTTAGGAAAGTTACTAAGGGTTACCTGTAGAGTACTGTATCTTTGGTGGGAGTATCAGTGTTGGTAGTTGATAAGATGTTTACTGTGTGTTTATAAAATATTAACTGGATTCATAGAATAAACATTGTTTTTGTTTAAAAAATACTTTAGATCTCTGTTGCATCACACATGTAAAGTGGGCCCTTGTGCTCCCCATAACCAAAATCTATTCAAAGTTGTGGGTCAGGTGAACGCCATGATATACTTGGTGTTCTCTAAACCCTGGCCCACAATAGAAGGGAGATTAGCAACATCCCTTAAGTACGACAAATCTCCATGGGTGAGAGGAGAACCTAGAGAGAGAAGGCAGCACCAACAAGTGCAGGAGAGAGGAGGACGCAGGGGCAGACAGCAGCAAATTAGAGAGGGATAGAGGAGGACCCAGAAACAGAACTAGCACATGAGAGTGCTAGAGAGGAGGACCCAGAGACAGACAGCAAAATATACAGATATACACATAAAATACAGAAAACAGGAGCAACCAGAGAATAACAGCAGCACCTGTAGAACTACCTCGTTCAGACCAATTCATTCTGAGGCAGACTGACCATGTGTGAGAAAAAGCAAAGTGTAATGTCACTGGGAAAACAGGTCGATGATTGGTTGGTGAGCATTTTTCTCATCCATCTTTCAAAACTCGGGTAATTTTGGTAATTCTAAGGTTTTACCAGTAGTACTAATGCTTGTTAATAGTAGTAAAGCTTGTCAGGTTGGCTAGTAAATGTTTATTATCTATCTTAACTAGTGAATTCCAATTGGGGTAAGTGGAAGATTTATTAAAACAATAAGGGTGGGATGTTCCAATCACACCAACCGGGTTAGATTTTCCTTTTTCTGCTCCATAAAATGTTCTATTCCAACCGCAATGATTCCCACAAAGGGCGGGACTGGAAAATTTAGGCCTAAAAATATAAGCACAGGCAGAGCTACATTGGGCGGGATTCTCTGCACGGGGGCGGAGAATAGCTGTTCACACCGGAAATCCGGCGTTTCCGCGATTCTCCGCGGACCCGCCAGTCCTACGTGGTCGACAAGGCGCCGGTCGGTGGCCATTGGAACAGGCACCCGTGCCGATTCTCCACGGTCGACCGGCCAAACTCCCACCAGCATGGTTTACATGTGGTACCACCCGGCGGGAGCTGGGACCCGCGGCCACGGTGGCAGTCCTAGTGGGGGACGGGGGGGTTTCTGACTCCCGGGGTGGCCTCAGCGGTGGCCAGATCGCAATCGGGGGCCACCGATCGGCGGGCCATCGTGATCTGGCATGGACCTACCTTCCTCCTCATGGGCCCGCTGTGTGGCTCCGCCATGTCAGCGGCGCCCTCGCTGAGGTGGGCCGCCACGTGCATGTGCGGACCCAATTGCGGCTGCCATGCACATGCGCGGCTGCACAGTCTGGCTAGCACGGCCCTGCCGGCAGCCATAGCTGCGGGATGCACACAGGGGCTTTGCTAGACCCCAGGAATATGGGGAATCACTCCGGACCTTCGAGGAAAAAGTCTGGAGTGATTCTCACCTGTTTTCCGGCGGGTGTGGGGACTTAGTCCCCAGAAGGGAGAATCCACCCCTTAGTTCTTTTACTGATTACATTTTAATTAACTTTGGTTCAGAGTTTTTGTGTTGGAGGCTGAGCTGCAGACAATGCCATACATCAAGGAGGGGGAATGTTACCTGGAAATGTTGTTCCATGAGGCAGTCGTACCATTAGGAGATCATCTGATTTGTTCCATGGTTAGGAACAGAAGGTTGTGACAGTAAATGAGGCAGGTTAGAGGATCAAGAAGGCAGAGGTGGAGGAGCCTCAGTTCTTGCAATGGTCCAACAGGTTTGAGTTTCTTGCAGGTTGTACGGACAAAAGTGGGGGCTGCACGGTGGATGAGTGAATTGACAATGGCTCCACGGCACAGGAAGCCATTCAAGTGGGGTGCGTTAATGTCAAAGTCAGGGCAGTATGGTAAGGGGGTTAGACACAGGTCATTGCAGCCAGTGCATGAACACTGTGTTGCCTGCCAGCGCCAGGATTTGGGGCACCAGTTCTAGGCTAGAAGGGAACTTACAGTGGAAGCAAGAAGGTCCAGTAGTCATGGTCCACATAGGTACCAACGGCATAGATAGGACGAGCAAAGAAGTTCTGCTTAAAGCGTATAAGTAGGTAGCGGCTAAATTAAGAATTAGAATGTCAAAGGTAATAATGGATATTTACCAAAGCCATGAGCAAATTGGAGCAGGGTAAATAAATAAGAGAGTTAAATGTGTGACTCAAAGATTGTGTCATGTCAAGAAAACATTGGAATAAATCAAAACTGTATGTCAAAATGTTCGTATGTTTGCTATTTTAAAATAGACTTTTGCTGAACCGCAAGATGACTCCTGCAGGTCACGTGACTCAAAATTAGCCATCTGTTCTGGAAACGTCCAACAGAGATTACAAGAACAAAAGATTCCCACACTTACCCTTGTGGTATATCACACCCCATTGTAAAGCCAAATTATAATCAGGAAACTGGACTACTAACAGACCAACTGAACCCTCCTAAACTGGGATAATAACAGAGACAGATACATTGATATTTGTTATGCGTGAAAAAGCGTGAACAGCCACCATTGCACTCCTAAGAGATACAATGGATTTTGGGCAGAAGCACAGAACCTGCTTGTGAATGCTGTAATTAACTCATCACAAGGCTACATCACATGATCTCCATGCTTCTCATCTTCAGGACCATTTTAATATTACATTTCTAGCCTTATAGCTCAGCCTGCTGATTTAACACCAACCAGAAAGAACTCCAGCAGATCTGTCAGCTGACAAAGTAGCTGGCCACCATCTCTCAAATCCTCAAAGCTTGTTTGATTTTAATAGTCTATGATCATTGCCTGCCAAGTGGTCTAAGCACAGACATCCCATTATGCTACATTGTCATTGGTTTCAAGACTATCGTGTTGCTGTCTCCAACCAGGAACTCAGGTGGATCAAACTCTGTCATGAAGGAAACATCCTCTGGACTTGGACTTTGACTTCTTGCACTCTGTAAATCATGTGCACTAATATTCTTTAATTGTTGTTATCCATATTTGTAAAATTGCCCTATTTTCTATATCTCCAGCTGTATATATTATCTATTCGTGTCTGTGTATGTGTAAGGTTCCGAATAATTTCCCCCCCCCCCCGCCTCGTTTGAATGTGAAATACACAAAGAGAGTTTGCTACACGGTACTTACAAAATTAGCCCACATAAACTGAGGGTTTGGGGAAACATGCCATTACTTACTTTAAAAGTAATTCAATAACACCTCTGGTTACGGACAAATACGGAGAGGTTAAGGAAGTTTAGTTTGTCCCTCTCCTGTCTGTAACAACTGGTGTGGGAGAAATGGGTTTCGATTCAAGATGCACTGGAATCAGTACTCGTTCCAGTGCATTTCCCAGCATAAGTCAATGCCATTTATAAGGAAAATTCAAAAGAGGAGGAAAATAAAGAAATGCCCCTACAATGTGTGCACTCTATATTACCCAATCAGAATCTATACCCCTTTGGACTGTCTTGTTGCATATATCTTGTTTGGATGATCTTTCGCATGAGGATAGATTTCCACACAGAGTCACAAAAAAGTTAAGATTCAAAATTTGAAATCAAGTGGACCACAAGTGGACCACAAGTGGACTACAAGGGTTGGTTTAGCACAGTTGGCTAAGACAGCTGGCTTGTAATGCAAAACAAGACCAGCAGCGCGGGTTCAATTCCCGTTCCAGCCTCCCCGAACAGGCGCCGGAATGTGGCGCTAGGGGCTTTTCACAGTAACTTCATTTGAAGCTTACTTGTGACAATATATAAGTGCGTGAGTAAAAGGAAAAGAATGAGAAAAACAGAAGTCAATGATGGTATTGCATCAAATGCTGATGAGGCACTTTCTCCAAGTGACAAGTTTTGAATGAAATCCTTGATACCTCTGATAGATGCACTTGAAACCAAGTTGAAGGAAAGAGCAATCATATATGAAAATGATGCAAGCATTTTTTTAGGATTTGGTTGATTGAGATGCTGCGGCGAAACAGCTGTGTGAAGGCGTAAAGTTGCTGATGAAAAATTGATCTGACAATGTTGATGTTAACCTCATTGGAGAAGTAAAGCAATTCCATGCTTATATTAGGGAAAATGACTCAGATAAAGGAACGTTATGCCACTGGAGCCTATGTCAACACCGGGATTCTCTGGGGCTGCCTGTTAGCTGTGCGATTCATGAATCCTGCTTCAAACCAAAACCGGGATTCAAACCAGTCGCAGGTCTCCCAGCCTACCCCACCGGTCATAACAGGTTTCCTGGTGCCCTCGACGAGCTTCCAGTCCGACCCAGTGGAAACATGCAAATAGTTAATTCGAGCGGTTTAGTATGTCATTAACAGGCAGGGTGCCCGATTCACCTGTCAGCTGGTATGCTCCAGCCCCACTCAACTGAAAGCCCTGCTGGAGTGAATGGGTGAAAATCCGAAGGAATATAGACTTGGCGAGTTGCAGTCTAAGGAGTGGCAAGGGGTAAGTACCCCCACAACAATTGCCTCCAGGGTGCTGAGATAGGTCCTTCATGGGAGGTGGGGGTGAGAGGGCTTGTGCTGGGCTGGAAGGGCTCAGATCGGATGTCCTTCCTGGAATGGAGCTCATATGGCTGTTCTTCCCATTTGCACCCTTTAAACCGTTTACACAGTCAGCTAGTGTGTAAAAATTAAAGTTCTGTCACAATAAAGTGAAAGTGTTCTCATGTGTACCCCTAAATCCTTCAAAACAATCTGTGAGTATGCCATATTCAAAGGTTTGTGAGATGTAGGCAAAAGTAATCACGTTAAAGTGGTGGAGACCTTTGAAGTGGTGCTCTCAGTAAATTTACTTTCCCTTTAAAATAAAGAAGATGGCATGTGTGCCTAGAATGCTAAAAGATTTGAACTGCATTGTTTACATTCAATTTCACATACTGTTGCCTCCCAAAAGCTTTTTGATTGAGAGGTTGAGGCTGTTTCAAAGCAGGGATTAAGGTTTCGGCATGGTGGCACAGTGGGTAGCACTGCTGCCTCACAGCACCAGTGACCTTGGATCGATCCCGGCCTTGAATGACTGGCTGTCTGGAGTTTTTGCCATGTCTGCGTAGGTTTGCTTCGGGTGCTCTTATTTGGTCCCACAGTCCAAAGAGGTGCAGGTTAGGTGGATTGGCCATGTTAAATTACCTCTTAGGTTCCAGGGATAGGACAGGCTGGGCAGGGGTGTGGACATAGGCAGAGTGTTCTTTTGGTGATTTGGTGCAGTCCTGGTGGGATGAATAGCCTCATTCTGCACTTTAGAGATTCTATGACCATTCTTGTTCTGTGTAGCTCTGCAGGGATCCATTAACTCAGGGGCGTAGCCTCTTCTCCAACTGCAGTATTTTTTTTACAAGGCTGCCTCTTTGTTCTCAAGTGCTTCCTCGAAAGAACACCTTCGGGGGTAGCCCCTGCTCTTTCAAGGAAGTACTTTTTTAAAAAAAATATTTTATTGAAAATTTTTGGCCAACCATCACAGTACATTGTGTATCCTTTACACAGTAATATAACAATATAAATAACAATGGCCAGTTTTATAAACAAGAAATAAATAATATATAAACAAAAACAAAACTAAATGGCAACTGCCTTGTCCCAGATAAATATTCTCCAAAAATATGTTTTAACAGTCCAATATACAATTATCTATAACAACAACCTATACATATTATACTTATATATTAACATCCCTGAGAATCCCGCTGGTTCCTCCCCCCCCCCACTCCCCCCCCCCCCCCCACTCCCCCCCCCCCCCCCCCCCCCCCCGGGCTGCTGCTGCTGTCTTCTTCTTTTCCATTCCCTCTATCTTTCTGTGAGGTATTCGACGAATGGTTGCCACCGCCTGGTGAACCCTTGAGTCGATCCCCTTAGGACGAACTTAATCCGTTCCAGCTTTATAAACCCTGCCATGTCATTTATCCAGGTCTCCACACCCGGGGGCTTGGCTTCCTTCCACATCAACAGTATCCTGCGCCGGGCTACTAGGGACGCAAAGGCCAAAACATCAGCCTCTCTCGCCTCCTGCACTCCTGGCCCTTCTGCAACCCCAAATATAGCCAACCCCCAGCTTGGTTCGACCTGGACCCCCACTACCTTCGAAAGCACCTTTGTCACCCCCACCCAGAACCCCTGTAGTGCCGGACATGACCAGAACATGTGAGTGTGATTCGCTGGGCTTTTCGAGCATCTCACACACCTATCCTCTACTCCAAAAAATTTGCTAAGCCGTGTTCCAGTCATATGCGCCCTGTGTAACACCTTAAATTGTATCAGGCTTAGCCTGGCACACAATGAGTTTACCCTACTTAGGGCATCAGCCCACAGCCCCTCCGCAATCTCCTCCCCCAGCTCTTCTTCCCATTTCCCTTTCAGCTCGTCTACCATAATCTCCCCCTCGTCTCTCATCTCCCTATATATGTCTGACACCTTACCGTCCCCCACCCATGTCTTTGAGATCACTCTGTCCTGCACCTCCTGCGTCGGGAGCTGCGGGAATTCCCTCACCTGTTGCCTCGTAAAAGCCCTCAGTTGCATATACCGGAATGCATTCCCTTGGGGCAACCCATATTTTTCGGTCAGCGCTCCCAGACTTGCAAACGTCCCATCTACAAACAGATCTCTCAATTGTGTTACTCCTGCTCTTTGCCATGTTCCAAATCCCCCATCCATTCTCCCCGGAGCAAACCTATGATTATTTCTTATCGGGGACCACACCGAGGCTCCCGTCTTTCCCCTATGCCGTCTCCATTGCCCCCAGATTTTCAGAGTAGCCACCACCACTGGGCTTGTGGTGTATTTCTTCGGTGAGAACGGCAACGGCGCCGTCACCATGGCTTGTAGGCAAGTCCCCCTACAGGACGCCTTCTCCAATCTCTTCCACGCCGCTCCCTCCTCTTCTCCCATCCACTTACATACCATTGAGATGTTGGCGGCCCAGTAGTACTCACTCAGGCTCGGTAGCGCCAGCCCCCCCCCTATCCCTACTACGCTGCAAAAATCCCTTCCTCACTCTCGGGGTCTTCCCGGCCCACACAAAACTCATGATACTCTTCTCAATCCTTTTGAAAAAAGCCTACGTGATCACCACCGGGAGGCACTGAAACACAAAGAGGAATCTCGGGAGGACCACCATTTTAACCGCTTGAACCCTCCCTGCCAGTGACAGGGATACCATGTCCCATCTCTTGAAGTCCTCCTCCATCTGTTCCACCAACCGCGTTAAGTTTAACCTATGCAATGTACCCCAATTCTTGGCTATCTGGATCCCCAAGTAGCGAAAGTCCCTGTTACCTTCCTCAGCGGTAAGTCCTCTATTTTTCTGCTCTGCTCCCCTGGATGCACCACAAACAGCTCACTTTTCCCCATGTTCAGCTTATATCCTGAAAATTCTCCAAACTCCCCAAGTATCCGCATTATCTCTGGCATCCCCTCCGCCGGGTCCACCACATACACCAATAAATCGTCCGCGTAAAGAGATACCTGGTGTTCCTCTCCTCCCCTGAGTACTCCCCTCCACTTCCTGGAACCCCTCAATGCTATTGCCAGGGGCTCAATCGCCAGTGCAAACAATAATGGGGACAGAGGACATCCCTGCCTCGTACCTCTATGGAGCCGAAAATACGCAGACCCCCGTCCATTCGTGACCACGCTCGCCATCGGGGCCCTATACAGCAGCTGTACCCATCTAATATACTCATCTCCAAAGCCAAATCTCCTCAACACCTCCCACAAATAATCCCACTCCACTCTATCAAATGCTTTCTCGGCATCCATCGCCACCACTATCTCCGCTTCCCCCTCTGGTGGGGGCATCATCATTACCCCTAGCAGCCTCCGTATATTTGTATTCAGCTGTCTCCCCTTCACAAACCCAGTTTGGTCCTCATGGGCTACCCCCGGGACACAATCCTCTATCCTCATTGCCATTACCTTGGCCAGAATCTTAGCGTCTACATTTAGGAGGGAAATAGGTCTATAGGACCCGCATTGCAGCGGGTCTTTTTCCTTCTTTAGGAGAAGCGATATCGTTGCCTCCGACATAGTCGGGGGCAGTTGTCCCCTTTCCTTCGCCTCATTAAAGGTTCTCATCAGTATCGGGGCAAGCAAGCCCACATATTTCCTATAAAATTCGATTGGAAATCCATCCGGTCCCGGAGCCTTCCCCGCCTGCATACTCCTAATTCCTTTCACTACTTCCTCTATCTCGATCTGTGCTCCCAGTCCCACCCTCTCCTGCTCCTACACCTTAGGAAATTCCAGCCGGTCCAGGAAGCACATCATTCTCTCCTTCCCATCCGGGGGCCAAGCTTCGTATAATCTTTTATAGAATGCCTTGAACACTCCATTCACTCTCTCCGCTCCCCGCTCTATCTCTCCTTCCTCATCCCTCACTCCCCCTATTTCCCTCGCTGCTCCCCTTTTCCTCAATTGATGGGCCAGCAACCTGCTCGCCTTCTCCCCATACTCATACTGTACACCCTGTGCCTTCCTCCACTGTGCTTCTGCAGTACCCGTTGTCAGCAAGTCAAATTCTACGTGTAACCTTTGCCTTTCCCTGTACAGTCCCTCCTCCGGTGCCTCCGCATATTGCCTGCCCACCCTCAGAAGTTCTTGCAGCAACCGCTCCCGTTCCCTACTCTCCTGCTTTCCTTTATGTGCCCTTATTGATATCAGCTCCCCTCTAACCACTGCCTTCAGCGCCTCCCAGACCACTCCCACCTGGACCTCCCTGTTATCATTGAGTTCCAAGTATTTTTCAATGCACCCCCTCACCCTTAGACACACCCCTTCATCTGCCATTAGTCCCATGTCCATTCTCCAGGGTGGACGCCCTTGTGTTTCCTCCCCTATCGCCAAGTCTACCCAATGTGGAGCGTGATCCGAAATGGCTATAGCTGCATACTCCGTCCCCCTCACCTTCGGGATCAACGCCCTTCCCAAAACAAAAAAGTCTATTCGCGAATAAACTTTGTGGACATAGGAGAAAAACGAAAACTCCTTACTCCTCGGTCTGCTAAATCTCCACGGGTCTACTCCTCCCATCTGCTCCATAAAATCTTTAAGCACCTTGGCTGCAGCCGGCCTCCTTCCAGTCCTGGATCTCGACCTGTCCAGCCCTGGCTCCAGCACCGTATTAAAATCTCCCCCCATTACCAACTTTCCCACCTCTAGGTCCGGGATGCGTCCTAGCATGCGCCTCATAAAATTGGCATCATCCCAGTTCGGGGCATATACGTTTACCAAGACCACCGCCTCCCCCTGTAATTTGCCACTCACCATCACGTATCTGCCCCCGCTATCCGCCACTATGGTCTTTGCCTCAAACATAACCCGCTTCCCCACTAGTATAGCCACCCCCCTGTTTTTCGCATCTCGCCCCGAATGAAACACCTGCCCCACCCATCCTTTGCGTAGTCTAACCTGGTCTATAAGTTTCAAGTGCGTCTCTTGTAATATGACCACGTCTGCCTTAAGTTTCTTAAGGTGTGCGAGTACTCGTGCCCTCTTTATCGGCCCGTTCAGCCCTCACATTCCACGTGATCAACCGGGTTGGGGGGCTTTTTACCCCCCCCCCCTTGTCGATTAGCCATCCCCTTTTTCCAGCTCCTCACCCGGTTCCCACGCAGCTGTGTCCCCCCCAGGCGGTGCCCCCCCGCCCACCCCACCCCATTCCGGCTCCCCCTCTCCCCAGCAGCAGCAACCCAGTAACTCCCCCCTCCCACCCCCCCCCCCCCCCGCTAGATCCCCCACTAGCGTAGTTACACCCCCCATGTTGCTCCCAGAAGTCAGCAAACTCTGGCTGACCTCGGCTTCCCCCCGTGACCTCGGCTCGCACCGTGCGACGCCCCCTCCTTCCTGCTTCCCGCCATGATTATCATAGCGCGGGAACAAAGCCCGCGCTTCCCTTTTGGCCCCGCCCCCCCATGGCCAACGCCCCATCTCCTCCACCTCCCTTCCTCCCTCCACCACCACCTGTGGAAGAGCGAAAAGTTACCGCATCGCAGGATTAATAACATAAAACTCATCTTTCCCCCCCTTTTTCCCCCCTCTTCGCCCCCCATACTCGCCCCACCACTTTGTTTCAAACGTTCTTTTTTAATAACCCGCTTATTCCAGTTTTTCTTCCACAATAAAAGTCCACGCCTCATCCGCCGTCTCAAAGTAGTGGTGCCTCCCTTGATATGTGACCCACAGTCTTGCCGGTTGCAGCATTCCAAATTTTATCTTCTTTTTGTGAAGCACCGCCTTGGCCCGATTAAAGCTCGCCCTCCTTCTCGCCACCTCCGCACTCCAGTCTTGATATACGCGGATCACCGCGTTCTCCCACCTACTGCTCCGAGTTTTCTTTGCCCATCTAAGGACCATCTCTTTGTCCTTAAAACTGAGGAATCTCACCACTATGGCTCTAGGAATTTCTCCTGCTCTCGGCCCTCGCGCCATCACTCGGTATGCTCCCTCCACCTCCAGCGGACCCGCCGGGGCCTCCGCTCCCATTAACGAGTGCAGCATCGTGCTCACATATGCCCCGACGTCTGCTCCTTCTGCACCTTCAGGAAGACCAAGAATCCTTAAATTATTCCTCCTCACGTTATTCTCCAGCACCTCCAGTCTTTCCACACATCGTTTATGGTGTGCCTCGTGCATCTCCGTCTTCACCACCAGGCCCTGTATATCGTCCTCGTTCTCGGCAGCCTTTGCCTTCACGACCCGAAGCTCCCGCTCCTGGGTCTTCTGCTCATCCTTTAGCCCTTCGATCGCCTGTAATATCGGGGCCAACAGCTCCTTCTTCATTTCCTTTTTAAGTTCTTCCACGCAACATTTCAAAAACTCTTGTTGTTCAGGGCCCCATGTTAAACTGCCACCTTCCGTCGCCATCTTGGTTCTTGCTTGCCTTCCTTGCCGCTGCTCCAAAGGATCCACTGCAATCTGGCCACTTCCCTCTCCTTTTTCCATCCGTTTCCAGGGGGGATTCCCTTCTGGTTTACCGCACAGTGCTTCTAGCCGTTAAAATTGCCGTTGGGCTCTTATTAAGAGCCCAAAAGTCCGTTCCACCGGGAGCTGCCGAAACGTGCGACTTAGCTGGTCATCGCCGCACCCGGAAGTCCTTTCAAGGAAGTACTTAAGAACAAAGAGAAAGCAACCTGCTCCGCTGAGTTAATAGATCCCTGCAGAACTATGTAAACTAGCAATCTCAATCCCCCCTTTGAAACTGCCACGACCTGTCAATCAAATAGCTTTTAGGAGGCAATGGTGCTTGAAATTGAATGTGAGCAATGCACTTCAAAGCTTTAAGCCTTCTCAACGCACATACTTTAAAGTGCAATAACATTGACTGTGAAAAAAAAACCTTCAAAGGTTTTACCACATTAAAGGGAACATTTTTAACTGCATCTCACAAATCTTTGAACTTGGCATATTGACAGATTGTTTAAAGGCTTTAGGGGTTTAGATAGGATCACTTTCACTTTATTATGAGAGATGTGTATTTCTGAGATACTGACTGTTTAATGAATTTAGGGGTACAGATGAGAGCACTTACACTTTATTATGAGAAAATCTTAATTCTTAGATCCTAACTGACTGTTCAAAGGGTTTCAAGGCTGCAGATGGGGAGAGCAGCCAAAGGAACCTGTGCCCCTCCAGCCCAGCACCAGCCCCCACCTCCCATGAAGGGCCTCCCTCTGCACCCTGGAGGCAATTGTAGGGAGGGTACTTACCCCCTTACCATCCCTCGGACTGCCAGGTCCCAGATTGGCACTGTCAATCAATGCACGGGGCCTTAATGTCAGAATTGAGGGGGTTGGGGGAATGATGGAGTGGGGCTGAAGGGTGGACTAAGGGGGTGAGGAGAGAATGAGGGGTGCTGAAGGGAGGGTTTGGGGGTGAGGGGGGAATGAGGAGGGGCTGAAGGGGGGAACAGGGGGTGATGAAGGATGGTACTAAGGGGGGGGGGGTCGTGCCCTGCAGTGATCTGGTGGGAGGGGGAGGGGTGCAGCAGCATTTTTGGACTGAGGAGCCCTTTAAACATGGCCACCAGTCTCTGAGGTGAAGAACCTGTCAGAGAGATTAGGTTCTGTCCCTTTCAGTTCCAGCATGGAACTTGCTGTGCCATGTAATAGCACTGAAAACCCGTTTGAGGCAAAAATAAATCAAAGTGCCATTACAGGGCACGTCAGGGTAGCTCCTAGCACCAGCGGAATAGCTCTGGTTTTCCCGCTGGCAAGGGAACTTAGTCACAGATCAGGAGAATCACACCCCAAGTCATCAACCAAGGGAAAATGCAGTTGACTTTCGCCAATGCAGAAGCAATATTTCAGCGCTTTTTGAGCCTAACTGTAACAGAAGAAAGATCATCCTCATGGCTGAAAACGTGGAGAATGAACTGCAGACAAAAGTGCAACAAGAAAAGCTGTCTGCTCTCAGAATTTTGTGCACAGAAAATGATAAACCTCATTGTTTATCATTTGAGGACATCATCAGTGACTTTGCCAGCCAAAAGACTGCAAAAAAGGTTTGTGTGCAGGTTGTATCACTGCTTCCATTGAGGAAGTGCTGATCAGTGTAAATGCTCCTTTGTTGCTGCAGTTCAAAAGTTTTCATACATGCGAATTAAGAAATCTATAAGTACTTAATAATGCGAATCAACTACCTGCAAGATATACATTTAAATTAGATTATTCATTTTTCATTGTGCCTCGCCGATGTGTACATTTAAATATAAAGTTTTAATATTTCTATTTTCATTGTGCTTTTTGTTCGAATAATACCCTTTCTTCTGGGAATGCTGTGGGCTGTCTAAACCTTGACATAACTTAGGGCCTCACCATGTCAAAATCCAGCCCAGACTATGAGCCCCTGAGTCCTTTTAAAAGGAGGACACAGGGAAAAATTGAAGGAATTAACTCATTTACATAGATAGGCAGAGAGATTTCAAATGATTGGTCAGGTGTGATCCAATCAGATTGCACCCATAATAACTAGAGAGTCATGATGGCTGCCAGCATTCTTACCTTCTGCACTTCAGAACGAAGATCAACAACCTTCAGGGTTAACATTGGGTGGAATTCTCCCATGACCCCAGTGGTTAGATCAATGGCGGGCAACTGTGGGTGATGGGGGGTAGGGGCGCTAGAGTTCAGCAGGAGATTCAAACATCACACTGGTGTGAAATTACAGCAGGACCTTCCAATGCTGCTCGCTGAGGTGGATTGGGAATCCTGCTAGAGGCAGGCAGGAAACCGATTTACATCTCGCTAACGGGATGCAGCTGAAGGCCCGGCAGGAATTTTCATCCCGTGCCCGATTCTCCTTTACACCAGCAAAAAAACACGCCACCCCGGTACACTTCTGGCCTTGTGGTGTGCAAAAGACATTACTTACCCAAAGAAAGCCTGGGACTGCCTCCAGAGTTTGGGATGGAGAACAACAAAGACCCTGGACCCTGGGACACATCAGCAGGGGCTGTGGAGAGGATCTATCAGGAGGATCTTCCGAGTTCAGTGTCTTCGAGGAGATAGATCATCGATCATAGAATTTACAGTGCAGAAGGAGGCCATTCAGCCCATCGAAACTGCACCGGCTCTTGGAAAGAGCACCCTACCCAAGGTCAACACCTCCCCCCTATCCCCATAACCCAGTAACCCCACCCAACACTAAGGCCAATTTTGGACATTAAGGGCAATTTATCATGGCCAATCCACCTAACCCGCACATCTTTGGACTGTGGGAGGAAACCGGAGCACCCGAAGGAAACCCACGCACACACGGGGAGGATGTGCAGACTCCGCACAGACAGTGACCCAAGCCGGAATCGAACCTGGGACCCTGGAGCTGTGAAGCAATTGTGCTATCCATAATGCTACCGTGCTGCCACCTGCTAGCCACAGAGTGTTCCTGGAGCTCCATCCACTTTCTTCAGGAGGTCCTTCTTCTTTCTTGAATGGCGAGTCAGTGATGTCAGGAGCCTTTTCAATATGGCATCTGGATACAACGGTGGGACGCATGTCATCAAGCCCACTTCATCATGGAAGACAGCGCAAAAACCTTGGATGCATTATTATACTGGGAATGGAAGATACGGCGCAGTTTCACATTAGCCTCCATAGCGGGAAGCTACCCCCATTCCCCACCTCCACCATGGGACTTAGTTGCGAATGGCAGAATTTCACTTGTTGTTTCTCGCTTCATGGATGCTGCCAGACCTGCTGAGTATTTCCAATACTTTTTATTTAGATTTCAAAATCCTCAGTTTTGCATCGGTTTATAATCAGCTGTGCAATTTCCAAGGGGAACGACTTGAAATGCAAAATGAAATGAAAATCGCTTATTGTCACAAGTAGGCTTCAAATGAAGTTACTGTGAAAAGCCCCCAGTCGCCACATTCCGGCGTCTGTTCGGGGAGGCTGGTACGGGAACTGGTACGGGAGGCTGGTACTTGATGGATAGTTCCACGAGAAAATAAAGCACATTTACAAAAGGAATTGAGCCCATTTTCTTCTCAGTAGTTCTCTACTTCCCTCAGTGAAATAGAGGGGTGCGATTATGCAGCTAAAGCAACTTTTACCTCCACTTTGTTGCTTGGGAATGTACCAAGTATCGTTATAAACTGTGGAAACAGAAGATAAATTTGGAATAATGAATCGTTTCCTTTTAATAATAGCTACTCTATGACAGAATACTTACAAAGCTGCACAGTGTCGGAAATAGTGAGCTGTTTAATGTGGTACGGTTCGTCTCCCTTGAACCAGCACTTGTTATTCTGATAGTATTCTCACTTATTTATGAAGTAGCAGCATTGTTAGGCACCAGGTTGCCAGCTATTCATTTACACCATTCACTTTATTAATGAATCTCCTTTCCAAACACTGGAAGTACACCCAAGGGCATTAATTTACATCTGCTATCATAGAGTTCTGAGTTAATCCTCATTTAATGTGCATTTTAAATCCCTTAGATTATTTGTCCCACTGTTGTTGACCCCTACAGAGATTACCACCTCAGGACTTGCTCCCGATTCTGTCAATACGCTTCACATTATTAGAGTGAACACTCAGAATACTGATGGCAAGTATACTTGCCATTTTCAACTGTTTTATTTCGCTCTGTGGTTTCTGTTGAACTTTTTTTTAAAAAGGCTTTCTTATTCTATTCGCTTTGAAAAGGCCCGTTAAGAATGCAGAAGATTTCCTCTGGCTTTTTTTTTTAAACAATAAAAACTCCAAACTTGACATTTTAGTTGCAATTAAATAGGTAGGAAATCTACTCCGAGGGCCACAGAACTCTAGGCTGCTTTTCAGCAACGGCACCATTACAACCAGTGGAGATCCTCTATCCCCTCTCACCCACCCTCACCTGTCTCTCTACACTGATCTCGACCAAATCACCTGGAAGATCTAATGGTGGGTCTTCACAGATGCAACAACTCAGTTCGGGAAAAATAAAGACAAAATATATTTTCTCTCAATCTTATTTCCACATAGATAAAGTCAGATGTCACTGGAACAAAGTGTACTCCCTCCAGACTTCCTTTCGTTTATCATTTAAATTCATTGAACATTTTCTCAATAGCCTCTACTGGGAGCTCACTGATTCTCGCCAACCCTTGCAATCCACTGCCATGCATTTTAATTTACTTTACTTTTCAGCAAAACATTAGTCAAAATTATTTCAGGCGGAGACAATTCTAATAAAAAACCCTCTTGCATTTCCAAAAATTTTGATTCTGAAGCAAGGCTTGCTCATTCAAATTTGAATGCATACATGCATACATATAGGTACTTACCAATTAAAACAACTCAAAGTGTTTCATGCAATAAATTACTTCACAGATGCAATGTTGTTAGAAGATATGGTGGACTGTCTCGAGCAGGAGCATCCAACAATAAGATCTGGAACGTATACCTACATTGAAATGTAGCAAAAACGTTCTGATGCGCTTCGCCAAAGCAGACAGAAATGGACACCTGGTTAAAATAGGAGATATTTGGAAGGGTGGGTAAAGATGTGGATTTTAAAGGTCCTTAAGAGGGAAAAGGAGTTGTGGAGGCAGAGGGGTTTAGAGAGAAATATCTAGAGTACGAGGCCTAGGCTGCTGAAGGCAAAATAATCAAAGTATTGACAGACGGGGAGCCATTATTGATCAATTCTGAGCCAAAGGATGGCACCTTTACCAACGTACATTTAAGTGTCAGCTTCAATTACTCAATTATGGTTTCAGACCCTGTCACGGTTCAGTTCCAAAGATCAGCTGTGAACAACCAAACTCAGTTGATCATGTATGGCTCTGAACGAGCCGGGTTTGGAGCTCCCGTCCTGCCCTCCGAGGTGAAGGATTTTTAATTTTTAATTTTTACCCTTTTACAACAACTTTCAAATGGCTGCACTTTGCAAGACAGCAGTGAATTGGTTTACTGCCGAAAAATCAACCATTTCATGACAAGTCAAAACCATGAAGAATTAAGATGAATGAGAAATGTAATCAAAGCGGTTCGGCTCAAGCTGCTTTTAATGTACAGAACAGGCAGGCAAGCCGGAGGTGACCTTTCAAAATACCAACACAACTGCTGTAATCTAGCCTTTGTTTTCCATGATTTTTTTTACAACCTGTTAAAGTGGAGGCATTAGTGTAACTGAGCCCAGAGTCTTCGAGGCAGCAGCCAAAGCGTTCAGTTGTGATAGATTAAAAATTGGGGGAAAATGACAGGAACTCAGTACAAAACACATTTTTGCTTATTGAGTGTTGCACAATGACGTGACCCTGAGAAACTCGAGCTTCCTCTTTCTAAATACCATTCTGTATTGATTTTATTCTCACAAAACATCCACATGGGATTCTCAATTTTTCCACAGTTAGACTGAGGCGTGCTTTGTGCTTTGAAGAGGGGGAAAGAAATAACTGCGGAGCTTGAGATTCCTTCTCAATGCACTAAGTAAACATGTATTCAATTAAACATCAAGATTATTTGAAACTCGGCCTTGATTTTAAAGAGGGAGGGATGGGTATTGTGGTGCGTGCGAGCCCTACAGAAAGATCGTCAGCCATCAATGAAGGGCAGGTGGACATTGTTTGTACAGTACGGCTGGGGATTCGGTGCATGAAAAAGGATACAATATAAAAATTGTCGACCTGGAATGATTGCAAATACAATCAGTTCGAAACCAATAGAGGGAGAGGGAGAGAAAGAAAAAGAGTGAAAGGCAAATTGCATTTAAAAAGTGTCCTTCATGGCCACAGGACACCCCAAAGCACTATACAGTCAGTGAAGTAATTTTGATGTGTAGTGACTGTTGTAATGTGGGAGATGCAACACAACAAGCTCCCACAAACAGCAGTCTGACAGTGTGACAGCTGCAGCATCTGGGATTAGTGATCCTCGGGTGGATGTCAGTGTTTGTTGGGAAGGTCAGTGGTATCGTGAGGAGGGGTGTCTGGATGCAGAGGAATCGATGACTGGGAAACCAATTGGGCACAGTTATATTTAAAATGAAGCTGTACTCTATTCTGTTAAAGACAGCGGAAGAGAAATAAACTGAAACTCCCAATTCATTTCTGTCTGCAATCAGTGTTGTTTTGGAAAGGTAAATAAATGCATTTCTAAGTCCTCTTTAGCCTGTGGTCAATTTTAAAGAACCAGCAGCAGTTTCATGGGTTTAAATTAAGAGGATTATTAACACACACTCACCCCCAAAAAATCTAAATGCCACATCAGGCACACCCTCAAGAAAAATACACTTAAAGAAGATAGCGTATTTTTACTAAGGTTAAACCAAAATAATTGTTATCAGTTCACATGTATGGCATGTTGTCGGAGATCAGTCATAATGGTCCAGGTACAAAAGGATCTTGACCACTCCTGAATTGTGGTTGTGCTCCTCGCATTAGGAGGTTAAATCTCTTTACAGATGGATGCAGACTTTTGGTATGAAGCTGGGAGGCCTTTAAAGACTTCATAGTCTCCCCCTTCTTACTTAGACAAAGGTGACACTATCTTTACTGCACTGCTGGCTTGTGCTGTTCCTCTGTAGACTTCCCAAGTCTTTTTTGGGTCTTTTGATCAAACCCTGTTTTGATCAAACCCAGTTTCAGTCACATGACCAATATAGGTTTTGTCTAACCATAAGGGTTTGGAAGTCCAAAGACATCACTACACAATAGAAGATAAATGGGGAGACATCACTTTTATGTTGTGGATAACTGGTCTCTTCCTCTCTCTTTTATGAATTACTAATCTTCGTGAGAAGCCTAGAGGTCTATTGACTTAGGTTTTGAGCGAATTACAGACAAATAATCACACACATAAATTCAACAGATAACATGCACGTTGGTATGTCCATTCCAGCGGGAGGCCCCAGCAAGGATGATTCAATTAGAACTTTCCGTAAGTTTGGAATAGTCTGTGTTGATTAAGTAGAGGTCACCTGACGCTTGGTGGCCATCTTAGCAAACCTGTAAGTGCCCATTTTAAAATATAAATGACAGTTCCAGAGGCATCCACAGGAAAACAGGCTATGTTTGAAGTTATGAGTAGAACATACCTTCCCTGGGCATGACAAGTGCATGAAGCCTCATTCAATATTTAAATGACCAACATATCTGCTGGGAGTTAGTTGGCTGCTCATGTTCCATTACAATTAAAAGTGGACAGATTAAGTTTGAAATTTAAAATAAATTGCATCCTACCTGACCTTTGTTGGGGGGGGGGGGGGGTGTTAAAATTCCCCTGACATTTTCTAGAATTAACAGAACTGTGGAATCCAACATCTCAGCTCCATAATAGTTATGCAGTGTAACAGCTCCAAATAGCTGTTATAGCAGGTCCTCTATAAATTTTGTCAATAGCAGTTGAAATCACAGCATGCATTGAGCCCATCCTTGAAAAAATGCTTTGTGCTTTGTAACAATAATGGGAAAAAAGTTTTTACCTCAAAACAATTATGTAAAACATTGCATTTGCCTCATTTTTCCTCAAAGTGAAGATAGTTCACAGCTCCCTCAACATCAAAAAGAAGCAACCAGCATCTAATAATTTATTCTGCTTGGCGGCTTGAGGATGTCATTACGATGACACACAATACTCTTCTGCAGCAACGTGATAAGATAATACATAAAAGCTCTCCATATTTAATCCATCATGCAAGACACAATGATTAAGTAACTTTACAGTTGATAAAATTATTGAAATCCACCATCAACCCCACATTTCTCTCATTGGATTTTTCTCTTGAACTGTGGTCCTTTTGCTAAAGAAAAAGCATTATATCTGTCATTTAAATGTCACCATCTAAAACAAAGTATGCATGTTATCGACTGTAAGGTGCCATAAAATTACAGCTATGAAATTAAAGTAAGGAAAATGAAGATCTTGCGAGCAGCATTCAGGTATTAATGCGTTCCCCGCTTGTCTTTTGTTTCTGAATTAAGGGCAGCGTTTATCTTTTTAAAAAGAAATAATTTAAGCAGGGAAGAAGTTTAAGGAGGAATATCGTTTTAAAGAAAACGCAATATGGTAAATACAATTTTAAACTGACGGTTAATGTAATAATCCAGCTCTTATTTTTAACTGTACAGAATAATGCCGCATTAGCTTTCTCCGCAATTGTTTTTTGCGAAAGGCTATTTCTCGCTTTTGGGACGGGATGGGGATCTGATATTTCAAGATACAAATGCAGGTTGATCATCATCAGATTACCATGTATCTTATGGCATTCAATGAACACAATGGCTGCCACATTCGCCTACAGTACTGCATTTCAGAATTTTTTTTTTTCACTTGAAGTGTAATCACAGGTCTCATTGAAGAGAGATAGAACATTAAATTTCAACTGCCTTCAAGGTCAATGTAAATTCAATGCTTGTTTACCCTCACTATGTTAGGACAGTTCTGGGGCGAAATTCTCCCGAAACGGCGCGATGTCCGCCGACTGGCGCCCAAAACGGCGCCAATCAGACGGGCATCGCGCCGTCCCAAAGGTCCGGAATGCTCCGCATCTTTGGGGGCCGAGCCCCAACATTGAGGGGCTAGGCCGACGCCGGAGGCCTTTGTTGCCCCGCCAGCTGGCGCGGAAATGACATCCCCGGGCGGCGCATGCGCGGGAGCGTCAGCGGCCGCTGACAGTTTCCCACGCATGCACAGTGGAGGGAGTGTCTTCCGCCTCCGCCATGGTGGAGACCGTGGCGGAGGCGGAAGTGAAAGAGTGCCCCCACGGCACAGGCCCGCCCGCGGATCGGTGGGCCCCGATCGTGGGCCAGGCCACCGTGGGGGATTGTGAGGGATATTTTCCTGTCTGCCGCAGGAATCGTCACAGATGGGACGGAAAATTTGACGTCGCACTTGAATTCTCTGGTTTCACAGCAAGCACGAGCGGAAAATCCCACCCTGTTAATATTGTTCTTTTTCTGTCCTTTCGGCCTCCAGAAATGCAAAAAATATAAGGAACTAGAAAGTGTGCAATAGGTTTCATCATTGTGCCCAACATAGAATCCCATAAAATTCATTGTCGAGGAAAGATCCACACAACTGCACAATGAAACCAAAGATAAAAAGTGACACTTTGCAATATATTCCTCACATTGCCATCCCTGTCTGGCTGCCTTACACAAGTTAATTCATTCTTAATATAAACTCTTACCGTAAGAATGAATTCCACAAGATATATAATTATCTAAGTCTATACATGCCCAAATGTTCTGGTGAAGAATTGTTAACTGGTGTGTTCCCTCCACAGATGGTACCTTTTGTTTCAAATATTTTCTGTTTTATTAAGCTTTCCAATAATTACAGATATTTTATTTGCTATCGGGAGGTGTTTATTCTCTTTTGAAGGAGATAATTCTGGGCGGCACAGTGGCGCAGTGGTTGTAAGAACATAAGAACTAGGAGCAGGAGTAGGCCATCTGGCCCTTTGAGCCTGCTCCGCCATTCAATGAGATCATGGCTGATC
Organism: Scyliorhinus torazame; assembly: GCF_047496885.1. Classification (NCBI taxonomy): domain Eukaryota; kingdom Metazoa; phylum Chordata; class Chondrichthyes; order Carcharhiniformes; family Scyliorhinidae; genus Scyliorhinus; species Scyliorhinus torazame. Next base: position 288,256,441 of record NC_092713.1, read on the forward strand.
TTTTGTGGACTCAGCTCCACTTTCCCACCCGAACACCACAACCATTTATTCCTTTATTCTTCAAAAAATTATCTATCTTTATCTTGAAAACATTTAGTGAAGGAGCCTCAACTGCTTCACTGGGCAGGGAATTCCATCGATTCACAACCCTTTGGGTGAAGAAGTTCCTCCTAAACACAGTCCTAAATTTACCTCCCGTTATTTTGAAGCTATGACCCCTAGTTCTGCTTTCACCCGCCAGTGGAAACAATCTCCCCACATCTATCCTATCTATTCGGGGGTTACCGAGTGGTGGGTGTGCGCGATCCGGGGGGGGGCCTACCTTCTTCCGCGGCAGGTCGCTGTGTCGCTACGCCATGTTGCGCTGCACCAGCGCGGAAACGGCCACCACGCGCAAGCGCTGGTGCCAAAATGACTGCCGCGTGCATGCAGGGCCGCGTATAGGTGCCGGAGCTGCGTGCAGCACTCCAGCACCGTGCTGGCCCCCTGTGGGCCACTGAATCGCTGGGCCAAGAGGCCCGTTGATGCCGGCTTGAAATACTCCGGTGTTTATGTCGGGGTCAACTCTTCGCCGGGATTTTGGAAAATCCCGGCCAGGGTGCTGCTTCAGATGGTCGGTGCAGACTCAATGGGCGAATGTCCTCTTTCTGCACTGTTAATTCTATAATATAATGGAATATTTTTTAAATAATAAATCTTCCTGTCCCACAACATTCAAAAACAAAGTCATTGGAAAATAGTAGGATATACATTCCAACTAGTCAGAGGTGAGGAATGGAATAGACGAAAGTGAACTTGCAAATTCAGTGGCGATCCACACTGTTGGATTTGCACCATTATTGCGCTCAGCAGATTTTTCAACAAGTATTTTAGAGTCACAACTTCATTTGAGTATTATAATGAATTTTTAAATAAAATAAAAGCTATGTTTAGACTGCGTACAACCTTCACAATCTGAAGAAGGCCAATGGAAGTCAGATGAGATGTTACAGGTCAGATACTTCCTGTCATTTCTTTTTGTTTTAACTTTGCAGTGCGTATTTCAATTCAGGCTTAAGTTTTTAATTTTGCTGGTGTTTCTCTTATGTTTACAAAATTTGCAATTTTCCTGAACTCGACAAATCTGGGCGCGATTCTCCGATTGCGGGACAGAGTATCCGCGCCGTCGTGAACACCGTCACGTTTCACGACGACACGAAACGGGCACGGGCACTCGCGATTCTGTCCCACACAGGGGGCCAGCATGGCGCTGGTGCGGTTCACGCCCTCCAGCCTCACTTCCTGCCGTTCACTCGGGGCGGCGCCAACCCATGCATGCGCGGTGGCTTTACGGAACGTGCCGGCCCTGACGCAACATGGCGTGGGGGTTCTGGGGCCGGATGCGGGGGGTGGGGGGGGGGGGGGGGTGGGAGAGAGGCCAGCCCGCCAATTGGCGGGTCCCGATCGTGGGCCAGGCCCCAACGGAGGCCCCCACCCCCCCCGGGGATGGAGCCCCCTCCCCCCCCCACAAAGGCCGACCCCCCCCGACCCTTCGCGCAGAGTTCCCACCGGCAGCGACAGGTGTGGACGGCGCCGGCGAGACTCTGCTTTCTCTGCGCGGCCGCTCGACCCATCCGGGCCGGAGAATCGGGGGCCCGACCTCGTACAACAGCCCTCGACCGGCGCCACGCCAAACGAGCAAATGGTGTCGATTCTCCGCACCTCGGAGAATTGCGCGCCGGCATCGGGGCGGCGTGACGCGGTTGCGGCGATTCTCTGGCCTAGCGCGGGGCTGGGAGAATCGTGCCCATGGTCTGCAAATTCGTCATGAAGCTCATTATCATTGAAGGGCAGAATAAAGTGAGCCAGGAAACAAGGAATGATGGAAATGGTGGCTCTTAAAGTACCAAGTGTTCAAGGAGGTGAGAGAATGTAACTAGTTTGACAACACCTGGCTTTGAAGCACCTCACCTCAGTTTCCTGGTTGAGGTTACACAAGGTTAACTTGTCACAGCTCACTAATAGCAATCAGCCATGGCAAATGACAATGTCATCAAGCTTGACACGCAGCTTTCAAACACAATGACAGAAGGGAAATGATAGCGCAATGCAGTCACAGTTAATGTCTCCATTGCTCTTTGATCTTAGCTTTTTCTCTCCAGAATGTACTGATTATTCCTGGGAATAGTTCCACAGCTGCTGCTGTCTTTTCAGGGCCTTGTCAAAGTAGCTGTCCTCCGTCTGAGTGCCGAAACAGTGAGCATCAGGAAAGCTCCATGAGAAGGGAATGGGCTCATCACAGTCTAACCCTGCCGACTCCAGGAATTCCAAAGCCTCATCGAGCAAGGACCTCTATGTGAGATAATTGGGTTCCTGTTGGGCTGGTTGACTGTAAAGTGCTATTATATACCTTTGCAATCTTAATGAATAAGGTAATATATTTATTTTAATGCATGTGACTGTCTTTATAAATCTCTCACAGGACAAAGTATAGACAAAATACAAGAGGAAGGGAACTGATGTCGTGAGATCACAAGCTGTGGGTAGTTTATCAGATATTGGATGTTCGCCACTACCAAGAATAAGAGTCAGCTCTGTCTGGGAACCAAGGTCAACCCCAACCTCACTAGAATGCTGTGCGAAGAAAAGGAAAGTTTGGTACCCATGCTGCAGAACAGGATGATGGGTATTTCACAAGGACCATTGATCACCTTGGATGCCAAATGCCTCCAGTGTAAAAACATGCCCCCTGTGTGTTGCTACAGCTGCACCTCGTAATTGTTTGAAGAGTTAAAACAAATAATGAAGTGAGAGGGGTAATCTGAAGTTCAGAACCTGAACAAGCAGGAAAATCATGGATGTGGCATTTCTTTGGTTGAATTTGGGTGTAAGCTGGCAGTAACAAGACTGGAACCAGCGGAGCATGTGTGGTCTTTTACAACCGTAAAAAACGGTGTGCAACCTTCTCCGATTCTGGCACCGGTGACAGAAACCCCGCCTCCCGCGCCGAAAATAGATGGAGAATGGGCGGGTCCCGGGCTGCACATGCACACGGCTGAAAACCTGCAGCGATCACGCCGTACAACACGGCACCAACCGCGCGTGGACTTAAACCGCGATCCGCGACCACACAGCCCACCCTCTGGCCACCCCATACCCCCCTCACTCCCCACCAGTCCCCCAGCCCTCGCAGAAACTCCAAAGGCCAGCGGCACGGATCCCGGCCGAGTGTGGCAGCACTGGACACAGTCTGCAGCCGGCACACCCGGTTCACGAATGCTGGGACCACACCGCGCCCTCGGGAACTCTGCCCATCGGGGGCGGAGCATCATGAGTGGGCCGGCCGATGAGGCGCCAACAGCATTGCGACTGCGCGTGGAATGCATCATGACAAGGCCATTTCAGAGGGGGCGGAGCATCGCAACCCAGCGTCAAACCAGCGCCGGCCCCGATTTCGGTGTCGGAGCCCATTCTCTGGGCCAATTGCCGAACACAATTTCGGCGTTGGGCTACAGAGAATCCCACCCAATAGCTTTGGAATTGAAGACACAATAAGATGGAGGCAGAGAATTTAAGCACAATTCATTTGACTGCTAATGTTATGTCAATTGTATTTTTAATGTTGAGGATTAACAAGTGGAGGATATTGCTCGATTAAGTATCTTGAGCACATGTAAAGAGGAACTGCTGGGTCAGTTGGTTAGGGAGTAAAGTGCATTGATTCATTCTGTGTACATAGGATTTCCGTCTCGTTTCATACTTCACTATTTGGCTTGGGATCCAATTCTCAAAGGTAACTGAAATACTGACAGGACTTGCAAGGCAAAGGGCATGACTGTTCCTCCCTCGGCCCACTCCCTCACCCTATCTCCACAGCCCAATAATCCCACCTAATATTTCTGGACACGAAGGGGCAATTTAGCATGGCTAATCCACCTAACCTGCACATTTTTGGATTGTGGAAGGAAACCGGGGCATCCACAGGAAGCCCACGCAGAGAGGGGGAGAAAGTGCAAACTCTGAACAGACAGTCCCCCCAGGCTGGAATTGAACCTGGGTCCTTGGCACTGTGAAGCAACAGTGCCCACCACTGTGCCACCATGCCACCCTTGTAAGGTAATGCAAGGTTCATTTGTACCCTGAAAGCTGTTGCTCAAATTTTCAGTGTGCCAAGCCTCATGTATCTTTAAGTAAAATGATAACTATTATTAATATATAGTTAGCTTTAAATGATTGAACAGACAGCCGAAAAGGATTTAAAGGAATTAATTCTTACACCACTGGGTAGCGATCTAGAATGGAATATCTTTACTCAGGTCAGGGACAGCGAGGCCAATTACACTCCTGTACTGAAATCAGAAAACTGAACACAGATCATTCAAAATTAATTTGAACTACCAGGTTTCTGTTATTCACAGGACCTCAATAAGATTCAGAACCAGGGGCGAAATTCTCCGGAAACGGCGCGATGTCCGCCGACTGGCGCCCAAAACGGCGCAAATCAGACGGGCATCGCGCCGCCCCAAAGGTGCGGAATGCTCCGCATCTTTGGGGGCCGAGCCCCAACCTTAAAGGGCTAGGTCGGCGCCGGACGAATTTCCGCCCCGCCAGCTGGCGGGAAAGGCCTTTGGTGCCCCGCCAGCTGGCGCGGAAATTACATCTCCGGGCGGCGCATGCGCGGGAGGGCTAGCGGCCGCTGACGGCATTCCCGCGCAGGCCACCATGGGGGCACCCCCCGGGACCAGATCGCCCCGCGCCCGCCCCAGGACCCCGGAGCCCGCCCGCGCCGCCTTGTCCCACCGGTAAGGTAGGTGGTTTAATTTACGCCGGCGGGACAGGCAATTTATCGGCGGGACTTCGGCCCTTCCAGGCCGGAGAATCGCGCGGGGGGGCCCGCCAACCGGCGCGGCGCGATTCCCGCCCCCGCCGAATATCCAGTGCCGGAGACTTCGGCAACCGGCGGGGGCGGGATTCACACCAGCCCCCGGCGATTCTCCGACCCGGCGGGGTTCGGAGAATCTCTCCCCAGAAATCAAGGGGGAGAATTTGGGTCCTTGGCACCACTGGAGAGTGGAAGTTAGTGTGATGCAATTCTCTTTGCCCTCCCCTCATTTGACCACAACAGGTATTTAGTTTTACAAAGATATATTTGCCAAGTCAATGATGTTTAACTGTTTAGTGTGTGATCATAAAATAACCAGACAGGTTTTCTTGAGTTTAACAAAGAAAGAGGTTAGCTCTACTATACTTAAACCAATCGACGTAAAATAATAAAGTACGCTCCAAATTTCATGCATACGCACACACAAATATATATCACAGAATGTGAAGGATAAATTAATTAACTTTTAGTCCAGAGAAATAAAAGGGTTATAGAAATAGTTTGATAACTTGGCTGGCTTTCGGCATAATTTGGTGGACTCGCAACTTTCCCTTGGTGATCCAGATGATTTAATGGTGTAGATGGATGATTTGGAAGTTTTCCTGGAAATAGTAGTGCAGAGTTCTTTCCTCCATGGAGTCTCTGTCTGCAGCAAGGGAGTCCCTAGGTTGTCACGGTCAACAAACAATTCCTCTTACTCAGCCAGGGTCGCACTGTTCAAGTGATTCGGTTTAGCATAGTCCCATTGTACCTTGATGAGTTCATGTCTGGGAATCCCCTGTTGAATATTCCAGGTGATTGCCTTATTGCCTTCCTAATGGGGACAGGATAGGTGGCTCACTCATACTCTCCTGAGGACATTGTCCTTGATGGGTCTTTGAAGGTATGGTGTCTCCATCTCAGTGAATTGCAATGTGAAAATACATTGATGCAAATTGGGTAGCCTTCTTTGTTGTGACCTTTAAGTCACACTTTTAGTCTGTTTCACAAAGTCTCTGTTTCGAAAAGTTCAGTTCAGCTTTCCAGCTGATGGATTGAAAATCATCATTTGGCATACAGCAGATTTTCATGACACTGAAGGCCCTCCAGTTCGGCATGTCGGGCCTCCAGCTATTTCCAGTACCACCTGCACTCGGCCCTTGCTGGGAAGAATATTGGTGCAGGTGCCCCTGCACGCATTGGAGAATCAGAGCCTTTGTTACATCACTCAGCCCTAACAGGTTATTCGAGGCTGTATTTGCACAGTTGGAGCACGCAGATCCATTCAGTGTGTTCACATGTCGCTCATTAAAGAGCATTCTCTCAGCTGAAAGAGCGACCCAGCACAAGCACCAATTAAAGAACCGGGCGATGACTTGAGGCTCCTATGATTTATTTATGACGAATTAGTGGAAGTATTGTGCTGTGTTTTTGGAAGTGCTTTTTGGAGAGTTGGTGCTGACAATCAGGCAGGACATAGGAATCGCTGCCCAATCTAGGATGGCTGAGGTTGCAACGCCTGTTGGTTCTTAACATGATCATGGGTTAGAACAGAATTTGCCAGGGGAGGTCTTTGAAAAAGGAAGAGGAGGACGCCACTCAGAAAGCTCATTCAACTGAAGGCTATTCAGGACTACTTCTCCTACATTCACCTGATCCAGGAGAAGTACCTGAGGTAACCAAGGTTTAAAAACGAGGTGATCACTATACTGGGCTACTGCCTAGATTCTGACCTGAAGTCTCACGTCAGGGGCTGGGGAAAATGGCCCCACATATGGCTGCGAAGGTCATGGTCACCTTATTTTTAGTACATGCCGGGGTCTTCCAGCTGGGAATGGGAGACAGCTCCAACACTTTTCAGTATTTCCATCCGTCAAAGCATCTGGGAGGTCATGGAGGCCATCTCCACACGAGGTGTTTTCTCATTCAATAGGGACAAGCAGAAAGAACATGGGGCTTCACCAGGATAGAGGGATTCAGGATGGTGCAGGTCAGCATCACCTGCAACATGTGGTTCTATGGGTTTCCCATGACAACAGGGGGAGGGACAGCAATGGTAAAGAAATCCATTCCATAAATTTGCAGAGACCGCCATTCCAGTTAATGCCGACATTCAGGACTTGTTGAACATCTGCCAGTTGGCTATACCCATCGTCATCAGGCTTTATAGCTGCTTGAGGAACAGTTAAGGGTTACCTCCTCTGTAGGTAGCTGATGAACCACTTCTGCCTTGTCACCACTCAAAGATAGCCTGGTGACAATGAGAGCCACATGAAATATCATCAAGCAGGCAATCAGCCTGCTGAAATAACAATTCTATTGCCTTGAATAGCACGCTGGAGCAGACCTTGAAGTTCATGCAGGTTTGCTGCAAAATCTATAGCACAGTAAGTTCTGGAAGTCTCGGAATCTGGAGTCAAACTCAAAGGAGGTAAAGAAGAGCGGGACAGGAATAGGAGGAATCCTGGATACTTTTGCTTTGGGTTATGAGAGAGCACACTTTAAGACTTTATTTTCAATCTAACTACTTGCCTTTGCCACCATGGAAGCACGAATCACCATGATGATTGTGAAAAGCACAATATAAATGCAAGTCTTTTTATCTGGTCCATGGTCACCACTGAATGCTATAAAACACTCAAAATGTTTCTGCTTCTCAGCAACATCTTTATCCAACAACCAGTCCTATTGTATAAAGAGAATTAAACTATTCACCCTTCAATATACCCTTAGTGCCTGTCTTATTGCCAGTGATTATTATGTCCAGATTCTGACTCTCAGGTATGTGCTGGGCCAGTACATGAGCTGGTGAGTGTCAGATGAAGGGATGGTGCTTATTCATCAGCGGTGTGGTATGTTCTCGCTTTATCTCTCTCCTCTTCCTGGGTATTCTGTGACTGGCTAGGCGGCGGTTCTTGGGTATCTGGGGTGATGTGTGGCAGTGAAGTGATGTTGTGGTGGGGGAGACAGGAAGCAGGAGATTCACTGCCACATCATTTACTCCTTTCACTTTACGCCAAATATTAGGTTAAAAAATGAGGAAGGAGTTGAGAAAGAGCCGAAGAACCATCATCCTTGATGATTCTGGACACCATGGCCTTTGTCCCAGCCAGTCCCATGGTTTGCGGCACCATGCTCACCTTTGGGTGTTGCGGATGGAGTTGTGTTTTTTATATTATGGATGAAGTTGTCGTGCAAGAGAGAGGGCTGACGCAATTATTGTGTAGCACTGTGATGGACAGAGCTGAATAGCTGCTGATATGTGGAGACACTGTGAGTTGGTTGTGAGGCTGCCAACGTAGGAAGGTACGTACAGGTGAGGCGGACTATCTGAATGTTAGGCATGAATCCTGAGTGTTAGGGAACGCTGCGGGTGTGATGCAGTGAGCAGCATGAGAGACTGATAGTTTGGTGAGGATGAGCGATAATGTGACGATACGTTCACTGACCTTGAGCAAGCATAGCAAGTAATGAAACTTGTGTGGTAGTATGTATTGGGGGTCATGTGGGACTGGAAGCCCTAATGTCATTGGCTGACAGATCCCGGGTCCTGGTTGGCCGTTGACCTCAAGCTCCGCCCTGAAGGCGAAGTATAAGAAGCCGGTGTCTTCCCCCGCAGGCCAGTTTACTATCGAGCTGCTGGGGAACAGACACGCTTAATAAAGCCTCATCGACTTCACTATATTTGTCTCATGGAGTCTTTGTGCGCTACAATTTATTAAGCGTGCCTAAAAAGGACTATGGAGCTCAGGATCATTCCAGAATGCCTGAGGATCAGCCCCACGCAGTGAATGCGGCAGCAGCCTTCAAACACTGGCAGACTTGCTTCGAGGCCTACATCAGGACGACCACCGACCGAGTCTCAGACGAACAAAAACTGCAGGTCCTGCACTCGAGGGTGAGCACGGAGATTTTCACCCTCATTGAAGACACCGACGATTTCCAGACGGCGTTCACAGCACTGAGAAGTCTCTACGTTCGCCCAGTTAACCAAATCTACGCTCGCTACCAGCTCGCGACAAGACGGCAAGCTCCCGGAGAATCGATGGACGAGTTCTACGCCGCGCTGCTGATTTTGGGACGAGCCTGCAGCTGCCTGTCGGTGAATGCAAACGAACACACGGACATGTTAATGCGCGACGCTTTTGTGGCAGGTATGCAATCCTTCCAAATCCGCCAAAGACTTCTAGAAAAAGAGTCGCTAGGACTCTCAGAGGCACGGGCCCTAGCAGCCTCCCTAGACGTGGCCACGCATAATACCCGCGCCTACGGCCCCGACCGCGCGGCAGACCATTGGGCTCCGTACGTACCCGTCGCGGCAAACCCCCTACCCCCCCCCCGGACACCCCACAGGCTTGCGCAGTCCAAACGCCGAGTCGCACCGGGGGCGCCCGCTGTTATTTCTGCGGCCAGGCGAAACACCCCCGACAGCGCTGTCCGGCCCGCGCAGCCATCTGCAAAGGCTGCGGGAAAAAGGGCCATTATGAGGTGGTGTGCCGATCCCGCGAGGTCGCCGCCGTCGCGGGGCCACAGGGAGCCCTACAAGCAGTCTATGCGTCCCAACCCCCCCAGCACGCCATGTGCGACCCGCAGGCGCAGCCGCTCTGGGTCCCGACCACCATGGTCCCGTGAGAACTGGGAGCCCTGCACGCCGCCTACGCTCCCCAACCCCCCTCCCCGCAGCCCATGTACGACCCGCCGCCGGCGCTACCGCTTTGGGTCCCGGCCAACACTCTCCACGGAGAGGAGGGGGTTTTTCGCGTCCCTAACGCCACCCTCACCCCCGTCCCGCGCCCCACGCCTGACCCGCCGGCGCCACCTACTTGGACCCCGACCACCGCTGCCCCCGGTGAGGGAGCTCCTCGCGCTCCTTGCGCTCGCGGCCCCACGCCTGACCCGCCGGCGCCGCCGACTTGGGCCCCGACCACCGCTGTCCCCGGTGAGGGAGCTCCGCGCGGTCCTAGCGCTCGCGGTCCTAGCGCTCGTGGTGAGGGAGCTCCGCGCGGTCCTAGCGCTCGCGGTCCTAGCGCTCGTGGTGAGGGAGCTCCGCGCGGTCCTAGCGCTCGCGGTCCTAGCGCTCCCCAGACCCCCCAGCGCACCATGTGCGACCCGCAGACGCCGCCATTTTGGGTCCCGACCACCACGAGGGGAGGAGGGGCGCCGTTGTGCGACCCGCAGACGCCGCCATTTTGGGTCCCGACCACCACGAGGGGAGGAGGGGCGCCGCCATCTTGGACCGCCCTCGACCTGTACGACGCATGGGGGCGGCCATTTTGTCCACCCCCGCCGCTACCTTGTGACCCCCCAGCCACGTGCAATGTATGGGGGCGGCCATTTTGTCCATCCCCGACGCCATCTTGGACGGCAACAACAGACCCCACCCCACTACTACAACCACGGCTCGCTTCGGTTACGCTCGATCAGGCTCGGCCCCGGACACTCCAGACGACGACGACAACGGTCCTAATTAACGGCCACGAGACGCCATGCCTAGTCAACTCCGGGAGCACGGAAAGCTTTATACACCCCGACACGGTAAGACGCTGTTCCTTGACCACCTATCCCAGCGCACAAAAGATTTGCCTAGCTGCAGGATCCCACTCCGTACAGATCCAGGGAGTCTGCATAGTTACCCTAACGTTGCAGGGGAGCGAGTTCAAAAACTACAAACTTAACGTCCTTCCCCAACTCTGTGCCCCCACCTTGCTGGGATTAGATTTCCAATGTAATCTACAGAGCCTTACGTTTAAATTCGGCGGCCCCATACCCCCACTCACTATCTGCGGCCTCGCTACCCTCAAGGTGCAACCCCCGTCCTTGTTTGCGAACCTCACCCCGGATTGCAAACCCGTCGCCTCGAGGAGCAGACGGTACAGCGCCCAGGACCGGACCTTCATTCGGTCCGAAGTCCAGCGGCTACTAAAGGAGGGCATAATCCAGGCCAGCAATAGTCCCTGGAGAGCGCAGGTGGTAGTAGTGAAGACAGGGGAGAAACAAAGGATGGTCATTGACTATAGCCAGACCATCAACAGGTACACACAACTAGACGCGTACCCTCTCCCCCGCATATCCGACATGGTCAATCGGATTGCCCAGTATAAAGTCTTCTCCACCGTGGACCTCAAGTCCGCCTACCATCAGCTCCCCATTCGCCCAAGTGACCGCAAGTACACAGCCTTCAAGGCAGACGGGCGATTATACCATTTCCTACGGGTCCCTTTTGGCGTCACAAACGGGGTCTCGGTCTTCCAACGGGAGATGGACCGGATGGTTGATCAACATGGGTTACGGGCCACGTTCCCGTATCTCGACAATGTAACCATCTGCGGCCACGATCAGCAGGACCACGACGCCAACCTCCAAAAATTCCTCCAGACCTCCAAAGCCTTGAACCTCACGTACAACGAGGACAAGTGCGTTTTTAGCACTGACCGGCTAGCCATTCTGGGCTACATAGTACGCAATGGGATAATAGGTCCCGACCCCGAACGTATGCGCGCACTCATGGAATTTCCCCTCCCGCACTGCCCAAAAGCCCTGAAACGCTGCCTGGGGTTCTTTTCGTACTACGCCCAGTGGGCCCCCCAGTACGCAGACAAGGCCCGCCCCCTAATACAGACCACGACCTTCCCTCTGTCGACAGAGGCTTGCCAGGCCTTCAGCCGCATCAAAGCGGACATCGCAAAGGCCACGATGCGCGCCATCGACGAGTCCCTCCCCTTCCAGGTCGAGAGCGACGCCTCCGACGTAGCTCTAGCGGCCACCCTTAACCAAGCGGGCAGACCCGTGGTCTTTTTCTCCCGAACCCTCCACGCCTCAGAAATCCGCCACTCCTCAGTGGAAAAGGAAGCCCAAGCCATAGTGGAAGCTGTGCGACATTGGAGGCATTACCTGGCCGGCAGGAGATTCACTCTCCTCACTGACCAACGGTCGGTAGCTTTCATGTTCGATAATGCACAGCGGGGCAAAATTAAAAATGACAAGATCTTAAGGTGGAGGATCGAGCTCTCCACCTTCAACTATGAGATCTTGTACCGGCCCGGAAAGCTGAACGAGCCGTCCGATGCCCTATCCCGCGGCACATGTGCCAACGCACAAATTGACCGCCTCCAAACCCTCCACGAGGACCTCTGCCACCCGGGGGTCACTCGGTTTTACCACTTCATCAAGTCCCGCAATCTCCCATACTCTTTAGAAGAGGTCCGTACAGTCACAAGGGACTGCCACATCTGCGCGGAATGCAAGCCGCATTTTTTCAGGCCAGATGGAGCGCACCTGATTAAGGCTTCCCGCCCCTTTGAACGCCTCAGTCTCGATTTCAAAGGGCCCCTCCCCTCCACTGACCGCAACGCATATTTTCTTAACGTAGTGGACGAATACTCCCGCTTCCCTTTTGCCATTCCCTGCTCCGACATGACCGCGGCCACAGTCATTAAAGCCCTGAACAGCATCTTCACACTGTTCGGTTACCCCGCATACGTCCACAGCGACAGGGGGTCCTCTTTCATGAGTGACGAGCTGCGCCAGTTCCTGCTCAGCAAGGGCATAGCCTCAAGCAGGACGACCAGCTACAACCCCCGGGGGAACGGGCAAGTAGAAAGGGAAAACGGCACGGTCTGGAAGGCTGTCCTACTGGCCCTACGGTCCAGGGATCTCCCAGTTTCACGGTGGCAGGAGGTCCTCCCGGACGCTCTCCATTCCATCCGGTCGTTATTATGTCCAAGCACTAATCAAACGCCGCACGAGCGTCTCCTTGTCTTCCCTAGGAGGTCCTCCTCTGGAACGTCGCTGCCGACCTGGCTGGCGGCCCCAGGACCCATCCTGCTCCGAAAGCATGTGCGGGCACATAAGGCGGACCCGTTGGTCGAAAGGGTTCACCTCCTCCACGCAAACCCCCAGTATGCCTACGTGGAGTACCCCGACGGCCGACAGGACACGGTCTCCCTGCGGGTTCTGGCGCCCGCCGGCACCACGCACACCCCCCCCAACACCATCAACCCAACCGCCCCCCTTCCTGCCACCGCCGCACCCCGCGGCCGCCCCCTTCCCAGGAGGATCAGTCCCCCTCCCCTTTGCACCGACAGCTGAAACCGTACGGCTCCTGGAGGCGACAACACTGGTACAAGCACCACCACCACCGCCGGGGCCGAGGCGATCGACACGGACGACCAGACCACCCGACCGACTCGTGGCGTCGATGTAAAACAAAGATGGACTGTTCAAAGAACATTTTGTTTTTTTCCTATACCCTCTGTAAATAGTTGCAACAGGACAAAACTGTCCAATACTGTACTACCATGTGAAGGTTCTATCCTCCCAGGACCAGCCCTGTAAACCCTTACCACCATATGAAGCATCACCCCGCCGGGTTCATTTTTGACAAGGGGTGAATGTGGTAGTATGTATTGGGGGTCATGTGGGACTGGAAGCCCTAACGTCATTGGCTGACAGATCCCGGGTCCTGGTTGGCCGTTGACCTCAAGCTCCGCCCTGAAGGCGAAGTATCAGAAGCCGGTGTCTTCCCCCGCAGGCCAGTTTACTATCGAGCTGCTGGGGAACAGACACGCTTAATAAAGCCTCATCGACTTCACTATATTCGTCTCATGGAGTCTTTGTGCGCTACAACTTGTTTCAGCACTGTTGGCAGTTGAGGTGAGACTCCTGACATTTACCCCCCCCCCCCCCCGGAACCTGCTCCTATTCTCTTTGGAGGATTTGCCCTGAGGGCCTACAGAACTACCCGTCACATCCCTTCTACCTTGCTGCAGAAATATGGCCCCTCTACCTCCGTCCACTTCAGTTACTAATGCCTCCACCATTGTAATTGTAAACCTGTGAACCCCCCTCTCGGCTAGAGCTCCATATTCCTTTTTTCAGAATGACACTAACAACAATCAGCAACAGCCTCCTGTTATCCGATGTAACTTCCCTTTCAGAGAGACAAACTGTCTTTATAGTGGCACAGTAGTATGGGGGTTAGAACTGCTACCTCACAGCGTCAGGGGCCCGGGTTCTGTTCCGGCCTTGGATGACTCCCTGTGTGGAATTTGTACTTTCTCCCCGTGTTGGGTGGGTTTCCTTCAGGTGCTCCGATTTCCTCCCACGGTCCAAAGATGAACAGGTTAGGTGGTTTGGTCACACCAAATTGCCCCTTGGTGTCCAAAGGTTAGGTGGGGTTATGGGATGGCATGGGGGGGGGGGGGGGCTGGAGTGATGGTGTGGGCCTAGGTAGAGTGCTCTTTGGGACGTCAGTGCAGAGTTGATGGGCTGAATGGGCTCCTTCTGCACTGTAGGAATGCTATGGTTCTATGAAGTGATGGAAGTCAGCTGGGACATGTGCTCGCTCTGTAAGCTCTTAGGCCCCACTGTTGAGTATGCAACCAGCCAGTAATATGGGTCGCATTGGGCTGCATGGGTCTAATCATTTAAATGAAGAGGCAGCATAAAGGTCTGCCTGGTCCCTTACCCAAAAAAGGAAGAACTTTCTCAGCAATATTCTCAAAGAGGTGGACATTCTGGAGGATGTGAAGTGCAAGACTGGACTCTTAGTGGTCAGATGACAGTCTGTTCATCATTTATACAGATAATGAAAAGAAAGATCTATCCCATAAGAAAGGAACACTGACACCTCTGCAAATCGCCCAAATTCTACCTTCACAGCAGTGGGCAGATCACAAGTTGCAATCCCTGTGCTCAAAAGAAAGTGCCGACCAATTTCCAGCCTACATTGTTTTGCAAAAACTGTGTGGGTGAATGCTGTGTGAATATTTCTGGACCATATTTTTAAAAGTCACCTGGTGAGAAAGGTTGCCTGTTCTGCACAGAGCTGCAAGACGGAACGTAAATCAGATGATAAATTCAGTTTCATTTGTTTTTCCATTTATATCTCCTGCAGAATTGGCCCCTTGGTAGAAAGGATTTGTATGGGGGTGAGCCAGCCTTCAACGTTTCACCCAAACAGCAATTCAATGTACCCGAACCTTAGGTAGTGTTGACAGGAAGGTTTCTTTCAGTGGTGACTACAACATTCTGTGCTCACTGGATGTACAACATATGGTAGTCACCACTGATGTATGTACTGTACATAGAGGATGTCGGTGTAGGTGCTTTACGGTAAGGCCCTGTACTACAGGTACGGGGGTAGTTCCCTGCCTGTTGGCTCCGCCCAGTAGGCGGAGTATAAATGTGTGTGCTCCTCGTACTGGAGCCATTTCGTCAGCTGCTGTAGGAGGCCACGCATCTCAGTGTAATAAAGCCTCGATTACATCCAACTCTCATCTTTGTGTAATTGATCGCGTATCACAGCATGGATATCCAATTGGGTTTATTGGATAATGACTGAGCAAGGACATTGAGGTCAACTGTCACCCTTCCTGGTCGCAGCTATTCACTAGATAAATCCATGAGCCATGTGGGGCCCCTCTAAAATCAATTTGATTGGATTGGATTGGTTTATTGTCACGTGTACCGAGGTACAGTGAAAAGTATTTTTCTGCGAGCAGCTCAACAGATCATTAAATACATGAAAAGGAAATAAAAGAAAATACATAATAGGGCAACACAACATATACAATGTAACTACATAAGTACTGGCATCGGATGAAGCATACAGGGTATAGTGTTAATGAGGTCAGTCCATAAGAGGGTCATTTAGGAGTCTGGTGACAGTGGGGAAGAAGCTGTTTTTGAGTCTGTTCATGCGTGTTCTCAGACTTCTGTATCTCCTGCCCGATGGAAGAAGTTGGAAGAGTGAATAAGCCGGGTGGGAGGGATCTTTGATTATGCTGCCCGCTTTCCCCAGGCAGCAGGAGGTGTAGATGGAGTCAATGGATGGGAGGCAGGTTCGTGTGATGGACTGGGCGGTGTTCACGACTCTGAAGTTTCTTGCGGTCCTGGGCCGAGCAGTTGTCATACCTGGCTGTGATGTAGCCAGATAGGATGCTTTCTACGGTGCATCTGTAAAAGTTGGTAAGGATTAATGTGGACATGCCGAATTTCCTTAGTTTCCTGAGGAAGTATAGGCGCTGTTGTGCTTTCTTGGTGGTAGCGTCGGCGTGGGTGGACCAGGACAGATTTTTGGAGATGTGCACCCCTAGGAATTTGAAACTGCTGACCATCTCCACCTCGGCCCCGTTGATGCTGACAGGGGTGTGTACAGTACTTTGCTTCCTGAAGTCAATGACCAGCTCTTTAGTTTTGCTGGCATTGAGGGAGAGATTGTTGTCGCGACACCACTCCACTAGGTTCTCAATCTCCCGTCTGTATTCTGACTCGTCGTTATTCGAGATCTAGCCCACTATGGTCGTATCGTCAGCAAACTTGTAGATGGAGTTGGAACCAAATTTTGCCACGCAGTCGTGTGTGTACAGGGAGTAGAGTGGGGGGCTAATTGTGAAAAATGATAGTCTTCACTAATCTAGGTTCGATAGAGAAAGACCCAAATGGACAGATAACATTCCAGGATTCATTCAAAGTACAATCTCCTTTAAGGGCAGAGAAGACCTCTCATATCAGCCTATGCACTGGCCTCATGATTCAATCATACTGCTCTGCACTCATATTTCTGGCTCACAGCTTGCGGAGCGAACAAAACAATTCCTCCTGACAATCGATTGAAACATGCTGTGTTTACAACTTAAGTACTTCAACTGATGGCAGGTATTGTACCCAATAGAATTTATTGATCCCCGCCTTCAAGGGCAGCAACAAGGTCACCGCTAAGTTGATGTCAGCAGGAACAGTGGTGTCAACATTAAAAGAGAGCAGCCGTTGTCTTGTCAGCATTCCCAGCAGATTCCAGTCAAACCCAAGTACCTGTAAAAGAAAAACCCGATTCTTCATGCATTTATTATTGATGAATATCCTCATTCTATTACTTTTACCTTCTGACCTTCTGATGTAAGAACTGGAGGACTGTGGTTTTGATTGATGTCTAGACACAATGGTGCTTCCCAGTGAAGAACACTGAATGGTAATGATTGATGGGCCAGAGCCGTTTTCTCTCCTGGCCTGTATTAACTTAAAGAGCTGGTTTATTTTAACTGCAAACATCTGAAAGAAAATTAAATTATATGAAGAGATCAACTCAGTGACACCAAATAACAACTCTGCCCATTCTAGAATACTGAATGTTCCCTGACTGCCTTTCCCCCGTTGAAAATAACCAGGGACGAGCGTGCCCAGATGTAAAAGTCATTTACTCTCCCCTAACACAACGTGAAGGTCCAACTACAATGTATCTGTGGTGGAACACCCTTGCAAAGCAGGAAACATATACAGATAAAAGCACCTTGTTTTCCAAAAAATATAATAATTATGATGAATTTAACTTCATGGCACATCAACGGGAAAAGATAGCCATCACTAATTTACCTTTCAAAGTCTGAATTCTGCCTGTTAAATACGTTCATAAAAAGCTAATTTGCCAAATGACAGTGGAGTGTGGAATAAAGTCAAGAGAAAAAATTAATCACCTTTTATTGTAGTCATTAACTATTAATAAGATACAATCAAAAGTCCCCCAACTCTATACATCTGCGTTAGAAGGAAATATTTCACTACGTGAATGTCACAAAGAGTGAGACCCTTATGGCCTGTCATTCTGGGACAGAACTGCTCAGGGGTACATCATGGCTGTCTAACAGCAGGGAATACAATTGACAGTGGAGGAGGACAGATGGAGAGTGACCTAACCGCACTGAAATACCTGGATAGGGCAACACCCTCAAACATGATAATGATCATGTTGCTTTTAAAACTTGCCCTTCAGATAAAGATATATGAGATTCCAAGGGTCGACTTTAGCACCCAATAAAGACAGAAAGACAGAGGGTGCGATTCTCCGATATTGAGGCAAAGTGTTCGCGCCGTCGTGAACGCCGCCGCATTTCACGACAGCGCGAACAGGGCCCTGGCACGACCTGTTCTGGCCCCCTATCGGTGCTGGAGTGGTTCACGCCAGTCCAGCCTCCTTACGCGGCTCCAGATAGGCACCGCGCCAACCCGCACATGCGCAGTTGGGGCAGCTCAATCCTGCGCATGCGCAGTTAGGCCGCGCCATCCTGCGCATGTGCGTGGAACTTCTTACGCGTGCCGGCCCCGACCCAACATGGGGTCGGGGTTCAGGGGCCAGCCGCGCCAGGAAGTAGGCCCGGGGGGGGGGGGGGGGGGGGAGGAGGAGGCCGGCCCGCCGATCGGTGGGTCCCGATCGCGGGCCAGACCCCATCAGAGGTTCCTCCCTGGTGAAGGAGCCCCCGCCCCCCCCCCCCCCACAGGCCGTCCCCCCGAGCGTTCCCGCAGAGTTCCCGCCAGCAGCAACCAGGGGTGAACGGCACCGGCGGGACTCTGTCATTTTGGAGCGGACGCTCGGCCCATCGGGGCCGGAGAATCGGCGGCCCTGCCGATTCCAGTGGCCCGCGGCCGGGGCCGTGCCAAACGCACCGGTGAAAATGGCGCCGATTCCCCCACCTCGGAGAATCGCACACATCATTTTTGCCCAGTTGAAGTTATAAATCATAAAATGTACAGCACAGAAGGAGGCCATTCGACCCATCGAGTCTGCACCGGCTCCTGGAAAGAGCACCCTACCCAAGGTCAACACCTCCACCCTATCCCCATAACCCAGTAACCCCACCCAACACTAAGGGCAATTTATCATGGCCAATCCACCTAACCTGCACATCTTTGGACTGTGGGAGGAAACCGGAGCACCCGGAGGAAACCCACGCACACACGGGGAGGATGTGCAGACTCCGCACAGACAGTGACCCAAGCCGGAATCGAACCTGGGACCCTGGAGCTGTGAAGCAATTGTGCTACTCACAATGCTACCGTGCTGCCCTAGTTAGGTGTTAATAACCCATAGAATAGAATCCATAGAATCCCGACTGGGCAGAAAGAGGCCATTTGGCCCTTCAAGTCCGCAACAACCCCCTGAACGAGCATCAAACCTCGGCCCACTCCCCCGCACTATCCCCGTAACCGCACCTAACGTACACATGTCTGGCCACTAAGGGGAAATTTTAGTCTGACCAGTCCACCTAAACTTGCACATCTTTGGACTGTGGGAGGAAAGCGAAGCACCCGGAGGAAACCCACGCACACACGGGGACAACCTGCAAATCCGCACACTCACCCAAGGCCAGAATTGAATCCGGGTCCCCAGCACTGTGAGGCAGCTGTTCTAATCACTGTGCCACCGGGCCACCGGTGCCACGCTGAAACAATAATGTTTCACAATATTCACCACACTGAAGTGATCGTGCAGCCTGAAAATCACGATCAGTCCAGCAAACAGATCGCTGGAACTGGGTCATTTTCCAAGTCTTCCAGCTTGGACAATGGGTCTTCAAGGTTTTGAACAGATGATTTTCAGACTGAAGCATCTGGAAAGAGTTTGTGGGTAACTTACACGCAGCTCCAGAAAAAACAGGCTCGCAAATGGGCCAGGAAGGAAAAGCAGCAATAGTTCCTTTTTAGGATGGAAGTAGGTGTAACCTTCTCCGAGCTGGGATATCAACCTATTCACAGGGGCATTTCCTCCGGCTGTAGGCCGAGTTATGCAAATAAGACATACTAAGAGATTCATCTGGGTTCAGCTCTCATCGGGTGCAATTTTGTTTGGAGATGAAATTAACCCTGGCAAACCTCTGGCTACTTTCCACAGTTTCTATATTTATAACCAAACTTACTCATTAATTCACTGTGAAAGCAGCCATTATAGTCACATGTTTTTCACACATTGTCAGAGAACTTCACAAACTAACTAGCAGCTCTTTCGAAACTTGTCTTTTTATGTTTGTGCAACACATACAGGAGGAATGAAACCTAATTCCTGTTAGGTTGGGAGGTTCCTGGACCGTAGGGCCAGCTGGACGGCCCTCCAAACTGTCCCATTCTCCCGTTCTACTTGCCCGTTCCCCCAGGGGTTGTAGCTGGTCGTCCTTCTGGAGGCTATACCCCTGCTGAGCAGGAACTGACGCAGCTCATCGCTCATGAATGAGGATCCCCTCTCACTGTGGATGTAGGCGGGGAAACCGAACAGAGCGAAGATGATGCTGAGGGCCTTGATGATGGTGACAGACGTCATATCGGGGCATGGGATGGCGAAGGGGAATCTGGAGTACTCATCGACCACACTGAGAATGTACGTGTTACGGTCGGTGGAGGGGCGGGGCCCTTTGAAATCCACGCTGAGGTGTTCAAAGGGGTGGGAAGCCTTCATCAGCCGCGCACGGTCTGGCCAGTAGAAGTGAGACTTGCACTCCGCACAGACCTGGCAGTCCCTGGTGACTGTCCTTACTTCCTCGATGGAGTAGGGCAGATTGCAAGCTTTGACCAGTTGGTACAATCGAGTGACCCCTGGGTGACAAAGGCTGTCGTGTAGGGCCCAGAGTTGGTCCACTTGTGCGCTGGCACATGTACCTTGGGAGAGGGCGTCTGGGGGCTCGTTGACTTTACCGGGGCGATACAAGATCTCGTAATTATAGGTGGAGAGCATGATTCTCTACCGCAAGATTATAGCATTTTTGATCTTGCCCCGCTGTGTGTTATTGAACATGAAGGCTACCGACCGATGGTCCGTAAGGAGAGTGAATCTCTTATCGGCCAGGTAATGCCTCCAATGCTGCACAGCTTCAACGATAGCTTGGGCCTCCTTTTCGACGGATGAGTGTCGAATTTCAGAGGCATGAAGGGTGCGGGAAAAGAATGCCACGGGTCTGCCTGCCTGGTTTAGAGTGGCGGCAAGGGCGATGTCTGAAGCGTCGCTTTCTACTTGGAAAGGCAGTGACTCGTCCACTGCGCGCATCCCGGCCTTGGCGATGTCTGCTCTGATGCGGGCGAAAGCGTGTTGTGCCTCGGCCGCGAGGGGGAATTGGGTGGACTGGATGAGTGGGCGGGCCTTGGCCGCAGAGTTTGGGACCCACTGAGCGTAGTAGAAAAAGAACCCCAGGCAGCGTTTGAGGGCCTTGGGGCAGTGGGGGGGGGGGGAAGTTCCATGAGGAGGCTCATGCGCTCGGGATCCGTTTTGGACTATATAGCCGAGAATGGCTAACCAGGTCGTGCTGAACACACACTTCTCTTTGTTGTAGGTCAGGTTGAGAAGAGTGGCAGTGCGGAGGAATTTATCGAGGTTGGCATCGTGGTCCTGCTGTTCATGGCCGCAGATGATGACGTTATCTAAGTATGGAAAGGTGGCCCGCAAACCGTACTGGTCGACCATTCGGTCCATCTCTCTTTGGAAGACCGAGACCCCATTTGTGACACCGAAAGGGACCCTAAGGAAGTGGTAGAGGCGACCATCCGCCTCAAAGGCAGTGTATAGCCAATCCGACTTCCGGATGGGGAGCTGGTGGTAGACGGATTTCAGGTCAATTGTTGAGAAGACTCGGTATTGCGCAATCTGATTGACCATATCAGGTATGCGTGGGAGGGGGTACGCGTCGAGCTGCGTGTACCGATTGATGGTCTGGCTGTAGTCCACGACCATCCTGTGTTTCTCCCCAGTTTTAACCACTGCCACTTGGGCTCTCCAGGGGCTGTTGCTGGCCTCGATAATACCCTCCTTAAACAGCCGCTGGACTTCGGACCTGATGAAGGTCTTGTCCTGGGTGCTGTACCGTCTGCTCCTAGTGGCAACGGGCTTGCAATCCGCAGTTAGATTGGCAAAAAGGGAGGGGGGATCGACCTTGAGGGTCGAAAGGCCGCAAACGGTAAGGGGGGGGGGGGCCCACCGAATTTGAGGTGAGGTTCTGGAGGTTGCACTGGAAGTCCAGGCCCGACAGGAGTGCAGCGCAGAGATTAGGAAGGACATAGAGGCGGAAGTTACTAAATTCTACGCCCTGGACCGTGAGGGTGACTGTACAAAAGCCTCGGATCGGGACGGAGTGGGATCCGGATGCTAGGGAGATCCTTTGATTGGCAGGGTGGACCGCGAGGGAGTATCTGGGTGAACAAAGCTTTTGGAGCTCCCGGAGTCCAGCAGGCACGAGGTCCCGTGGCCGTTGATGTTAACCGTCGTCAACACGGTGGCCAGGTTGTGCGGGCGAGATTGGTCCAGCGTCATCGAAGCGAGCTGCGGGTAGCCATCGGATGCTTCGGGTGGCGAGCGTGTGCGGTTCCGATGTCGGGATATCCGGGGACCCTTTGGGGAACAAAGTGGTGCTGCCCATGGTGCGCACATTGCGGGGTCGGGACAAGATGGCGGCGCCCATCGTGCGCACATTGCAGGGTCGGGACAAGATGCCGGCGCCCATGGGGCGCACGTGGCCGAAGGGGGACAAGATGGCGGCATCCATTGGTTGCACATGGACCCGGGAGGAGAAGATGGCGGCTCCCGTCTGGAGTAAAGGACGTTTATCTTCTGAGCCTCCGTTGGTGCGGGGTCCGCCGCGTTGATGTAAGTCTCGAAACATGCTAGCCAGTGAGTAAAGTCTTTCCTGGCGTAGGGCGAGTGCGGATCCAGCTGCAGGCGATCGGGCTTAATTTGGATATGCATTCTGTGGAAAATCTGACTGTAATAAATTGATGCACGATCAATTGCACAAAGACTAAAGTTGGGTACAACTGTGGCTTTATTACAGTCAGATGTGTGGCCTCCTGCTGCAGGTGATGAAATGGCAGGGCACTGAAGGTCATGCATATTTATACAGTTCTCCGTGGGCGGAGCCAGCCGGCAGGAGCTACCGGTGAACCTGTAGTGCAGGTCCGACGTTACACCTCCTATTACAGTGGTTCACCACATATACAATGAAGGAAATACACTAAATGTGTTTCAGTGATATACCACATAGTCAATCAAATAACTGGAATCTGACTCTCCTCAAGCATTCCAGCAAATGTTCTTATACTTCGGGCAAAATCAGGTGGGGTATCCCAGAACGAGGCCACAGCTTGGAAATGAAGTTGTTCCAATCTGTGTTTGACGGACCGCTTGACCTTAAGGAGGTTCCAACTGTCAGTCCACCAGACGGCCATTAACAAAATGCATGCCTCTGAACTACTGCCACCTCGCTAGTCATGTTGTTCCAGTCAAGCTGTAACACTGTCATCTACAAGATAATGTGAAGATTTACACCAGATATGCTCTGCCCACAAAAGGCAGGATAAATACAATCTGGCAAATTACCACTCTATCAGTCAACTTTCATCTCCAACGTGATGCAGCACTTACTCAGCATCTGCCCAGCAACGTTCATGTTTGGGTTCCATCAGAGTCACTCAGCTCCATACCTCATTACAGCTTTGGCCCAAACTTGGACAACAAAGCTGACTTCTCGAGGTGAGTAGCTGCTCTTGGCATCCACTCAGCATTGGACCAAAGTGTGGCATCAAAGGTCCTTAGCGAAATTGGAGTCAATGGGAATCAATGGAATAAGGCTCCATTGGTTGGGGTCATACATAGCGAAAAGAAAGGTGACTGTGGTTGCTGAAGTCAATCGGCTTAGTCCCAGGACATCGCTGCAGGCACTCCTGAGGGTAACATCGGAGCACCAAATTTATTCAGCTGCTTTACCAACAACCTTCCTTCCATCATAACATCAGAGGTAGAGTGTAGAAATGTTTGATGATAATTGCACAGAATACCATTCGCAACTCCTACGAGACTGAAGCAGTCCATGTCTGCATGCAGCAAGCACTGAACATCATTCGGGCTGACTGGTAAGTGGCAAGTAACATTCACACCACAGATGTTCAAAGCAATGGTCATCTCCAACAAGAGGGAATCCAACCATCTCCCTTGATGTTCCAAAGAAGAGCCACATTAGACATGAAGCATTGGGCGCAGTTCTCCAAAAAATGACTATGTAATTAAGAGCAGGTTTCGCAGAATCATAGCGTTTACAGTGCAGAAGGAAGCCATCCAGCCCATCGAGTTTGCACAGGCCCTTGGAAACAGCACCCTACATAAGCCCACACTTCCACCCTATCCCCGGAACCCCACCTAACCTTTTTTGGACACTAAGGGCAATTTAGCACAGCCAATCCACCTAACTTGCACACCTTTGGACTGTGGGAGGAAACCAGAGCACCCGGAGGAAACCCACGCGACATGGGGAGAACGTGCAGACTCCGCAAAGATAGTGACCCAAGCCGAGAATCGAACCTGGGACCCTGGAGAGCTGTGAAGCAACTGTGCTAACCACTGTGCTACCGAGCTGCCTGGGAGTTTTGCGGAGTAATTCCTATTGGGTGTAGGGGCGCAATCCAGGTCTTTGTCATTTTTTGGAGCTTGGGGAGATTTTCACTGACAAATCCCCCACTTGGAATTGTTTTCTGCAATGGTGAACTAAGGCAAGACTGGCTCCTCAGAAATCAGGGCGCCTTTTTAAAGGGTATCCAGATTTCAAAATTAGGTTGTCCCCCACGCACAGCACCCACGGACATCGTGACCCCCACACAGGCATGGCCAACACCCGCAAGAAAATGATCCTGGAGAGGCAACCCCATCCCCCATCACTACAAGTCAGTGTGACACCCCCCTTCCCCTTCCCCCACACCAACCAGGTATGAGGATGACCTGGCTCCACACCCAATGTGTGGCATCGATGGCATTGTGTACCACCCCCCCAGCCCTCTTAAGTGAGCAGACCCTGCTGAGAGATTGCTGATGGCGCCCCCCCCCATCTTTTAGTTCCCCCCTTCAGACCCCTCACCATTTCAGCACCTACTTTTAGTTTGGACGGGCAGCATGGTCGGTGCAGGCTTGGAGGGCCGAAGGGCCTGTTCCTGTGCTGTACTTTTCTTTGTTCTTTGTTCTTTCAGGCCTCGCACCCCCACCCTTCATAACCCCCCTCACACCCCCGCCCTTCATAAACTCCCTTCATCCCTCGATCATGGGCATCAGCCCCCTCGGGCCCCACCGCTTAGCAGTGTCAACCTGGCAGCCAGGCAATGTCCGGCATTTGGATGGTGCCAGGGTTTTGGGGTGGCTAGGGTGCCTGCCTTATCCCTTTCCCCCCTGGAGCTCCACTAGCCTCCATGTCCCCTGGCATGGCCATCGCGTCTGGTTTCCATTTATGGAGACGAGTAGCAATCCTTGCTGGTGGGCCTGTGAACACAGGAGACAGGAAAGTGCAGCCTCGAACGGTTTAAATCAGATTAATCACTCATTTAAATATGCTGATCTGGGGGCGATCCATAGTGTATCGGGTAGTGGGTAGGGTGCATCGTGCATGACACAGTGCTAGGTGCAAGACCCATTTTTGGCCTCTCCCACTATGCACGTGTTGCAATGGGATCGGTGCCAGGCATAACGCGGCGGGAAAATCACGCCCGCCCGTTAATTGTTTCTCTCTTTACAGGTGCTGCCAGAGCTGCTGTGCTTTTCCAGAACTTCCTGTTTTCATTTTAGATCCTCAGTGTCCACAGTATTTTGCTTTTATCCTCTTGTTGCTCAACAGAATTACAACTGCTGAATCCCACCATCATCATCCTGGGGGTTACAATCAAGCATTACCGTCACTGGATCATTCATCTCTATACTGTAGCTACTGGACCAGGTCGCAGGTTGAGAATTCTGTGTTGAGTAACTGACCACCTGACTCCTCAAAGCCAATCTGCCATCTAGAAAGAACAAGTCATGAGTATATCTTATGACGGAATACCTTCTATTTCCCTGGAGATCCAACACTCAAATTGCTCAACACCATCCATGACAAAGAAGTCTGCTTGTTCGATACCCCATCCAACATCCTAGACATTCTGTCACTCTGCCACTGAACACAGTGGCAACAGTGTGTGCCACCTACAAGATACACGGCAGCAAACCTGTCATGGTCCTTTGACAACACTTTCCAACCACCTGCCCACTACCACTGAGAGGAAGAAGGGCAGCAGGCACATGGGAACACCACCATCATAAAAGTAGCCCTGAAAGCCAAGCACTCTCCTGACTTGGAGCTCTACGGCTCGGTCAAATGCCTGAAACTCCCTTTCTAACAGAACCGTGGGCATATCGAACAAACCTGGGCTGCAGCAGTTATTTGGCACCTTAGCACTAGCTCCTCAAGGGTAAATAGGGATGGACAGCAAATGCTGTCCTTGCCAGTGATCTGCATCCCATGAATTAATTCAATGACACTGAAAACAAAGAATGTAGAACCAGAAACAGTTCGTGCTTTACCGAGAGATGTCATTTCCTGATTCAAATGGAACAAGGGCAGCACGGTAGCATTGTGGATAACACAATTGCTTCACAGCTCCAGGGTCCCAGGTTCGATTCCCGGCTTGGGTCACTGTCTGTGCGGAGTCTGCACATCCTCCCCGTGTGTGCGTGGGTTTCCTCCGGGTGCTCCGGTTTCCTCCCACAGTCCAAAGATGTGCAGGTTAGGTGGATTGGCCATGATAAATTGCCCTTAGTGTCCAAAATTGTCCTTAGTGTTGGGTGGGGTTACTGGGTTATGGGGATAGGGTGGAGGTGTTGACCTTGGGTAGGGTGCTCTTTCCACGAGCCGGTGCAGGCTCGATGGGCTGAATGGCCTCCTTCTACACTGTAAATTCTATGATAATTCTATGAAAAGTGAGATGCATCTCTCTGGCACAAATTGAGGGGGATTCAGATTACAGAAGATAATGGAAAATCCTTAGAATCCGGCCTTATGTTAAAGTGCCCATAGAGGATTCTAACAAATTTATCAGGGGAAGGAGCTCTTGTGGCAGGTGCTGGTACAAGTTTGAGATGCACTCATGGTCGAGCAGCCCTCTGCTGGCTCATTGTAAGCCAGGAGCCTTGTTATTGACTGCACAAACCCAAGCAATGTCATCGCTGAAAGCCACTACTGGGCATAGTCTTGGGGTTACTGATGCGATTGGTCCTTTGGGCCGATTGACCAAAGGTCTCCATGGACCTTTGGGCCGATTATAAACGAGTATTGCTGCTAATTAATTTCTGGGAATGAACCTAATTAATCTTTCTGAACAAACAACTTTGTCTTCCCCCAGCACCACCCACCCCCCTAACCCTATTGAGACTATTCATTGAATAAACTTCCATTTCTTAATGGCTACAAAGATTAGCATTGGCAGCGATTAACACTGGCCATAAGGGACCTGGGTGTGTGTCAATGCACAGTGCTATGGAGCTGTTCATAACAATTCCCTAAATAGTGATTCTCTCGGTCACAGTCACACAAAAAAGATGGAATATAAAAGGAACTAAAAAAAATCAGGAGGGAATATAAAGAGATTTTAATTATTCTCATAAATTTATTGATTCTGCCTCTCCATCTGCCTGGTCCACAGAAAGAAGGGCAAGAGAGGGGAAAATGGATGAGTCACAGACAATATAGTTTGTAACGGTACATTTTGGTGCTATTTTTGTGTTCATCAAATTGACGGATCTCTGTGCTGGGGAATATGAGTTTTGTATTGTTACCACTAAATTTGACCATCGAGCATTTTCCCCTGATGGGAGCCTGGCTTTTAAGCATCGAGACTGCGAGCAGGAGAAGGCCATTCGACCCTTGAGCCTGCTCCGCCACTCAAAATGATTATGGCTGATCCTCGATCTCAATGCCGTACTCCCGCTCTCTCTCCATACCCTTTAATACATTCAGCGACTTGGACTCCACAACCTCCTGCGGTAGAGAATCGCACAGGCTCACTGGCCGTGGCACTGCCCATCAACAAGACAAAATGAAAAACTTCTTTTACATCCCCTGATCCATCACTTCAAATTCAGGTGCGGAAAGAGTTAGATACAAAGATAGATACTTCAGACCTGGTGCAGTTGCACATTTTGCCCGGAGTGCTAACTTTGTGTGACTTTGAGAGGTCAGTTTATTTGTATAATTAGAACATGTTCCCTGAACGATTGCCTCCGGTGCAGGCAACGACCTGATTGGAGCAGCAGTACAATATCCAGCAAATTAGTGGTTAGTAAAGGGCTGCTGATTCCGGGACGTGAAGAAAAGCTCCAATGAATAATCAGGAAATCAGAAGTTCATCAGCTGTTCCATGGAGGACAGAAGACAGAGGCACATAAGACGGATGCCAGATTAATTCCAACGAAAAATAAAAATTCCAATTGAGGACCCACCTTGCGGTCAACCATAAAAAGTTAAAAGATATGGGGCGGGACTCTCCGCCGGTGGGATTCTCCATTTTGCCGGCGCCCGGGGGTTTCCCGACGGCGCGGGGCTGCCTCATAATGGGAAACCCCCTTGTCCGGCCGATGTAACGGAGAATCCCGCCGGCAGGTTAGGGCAGAAATGTGGCGCGGCGGGGCGGAGAATCCCACCCATGGGTTGCGAACTACCGCCCTCGCCGTGCCCAACTCAGGACGAGGCCAGAACATCTTGCAAGAGGCCTCTCGTGATTTAGATTTGCATATTCAAGTGGGTATATGTCTATGCCGGAGGCCAAGGCCCAGGTTCAAATGGCCTCGCCTCGGAGAACCAGCCGAGGCGCAGTTTAGCACTGGTCTCCACAAATGTGGACCAGGCATATCGGCACTTGGTGGGGTCTCCAAGGTCTACAAAATTATGAGGCGCATAGACAGAGTGGATAGTCAGAGACTTTTTCCCAGGGTAGAGGGGTCAATTACTAGGCGGCATAGGTTTAAGGTGTGAGGGGCAAGGTTTAGAAGGGATGTACTAGGTAAGTTTTATACACAGAGGGTAGTGGGCGCCTGGAACTCGCTGCCGGAGGAGGTGGTGGAAGCAGGGACGATAGTGACGTTTAAGGGGCATCTTGACAAATACATGAATAGGATGGGAATAGAGGGATACGGACCCTGGAAGTGTAGAAGATTTTAGTTTAGACAGGCAGCATGGTCGGCGCAGGCTTGGAGGGCCGAAGGGCCTGTTCCTGTGCTGTACTTTTCTTTGTTCTTTGTTCTTTGAAATCAGAGGCCCATGGGTGGTCAGGGTCTGGGCGCGGTTCAACCCTGGCACTCCCGATGCCACCTGGGCACCATGGCACTGCCAGCCTGGCATCCTGGCAATGCCACCCGGAACCCTGAGAGAAAGCTAGCTAGAAATATAACAGTAGATATCAAGAGTTTTTACAGATATTTTTTAAAAGAAGGAAGTCAACAAAGTGAGCTTTGGTCTCAGAGAAAGTGGGCGGGATTCTCTGTTTTTGAGACCATGTGTTGACGCCAGAGGAGGAACTGTAGCGTTTTACAACGGAAAAATCAAGCCGGACTCTCACCTATCCTGCGACAGGTGAGGGGCTGGCAGCCACGCCGAGTAAAACTCCTGGCTCCCAGGACAAACACGGCTGGAGAATTGCTGGATCCGCAGCCGCGCACGCGCACGGCGACAAGCTGCAGTGGTCGCACCGTAAAACATGGCGCCGGCGTGCGTGGACCCGACCTGCCAAATACTGCCGCCCATGTTACCCCCTGGCCGCCCATTGGCCTCCCCCTCACCATGCTCCCCAGTCCTCGCGGAAATCCCCCCCCCCGTCCAGCAGCACGGCTTCTGGCTGACTGCGGTGGCACTCGACACAGTCCGCAGCCGCAATGCCGGGTTCCCGACCACTGAGACCACAAATGAACTGCGCCGTCAGAAAAACGGCCCATCGCGGCGGTGAATTGTGGAGGCCCTGGAGAATAGAGGGTTAGGCCTGCTAATGATATGTCAACGGTGCTTAAACTGCGTGCGGAAAGCGACGCATTTATGCCATTTGCGGGAGGGCCGGAGGATCCTGATTTGGCGTCAAACTGGCGCCTTCCGCGATTTTGGCATCGGAGGCTATCCTCCACCCAATCGCGTTTCGCGATTTCGGCATTGGCCAACGGTGAATCCTGCCCTAAGTGTTGACACCGATGCAGAATTCGTGGACTTTCACAACAACGGAACTCGCGCTGAACCTGGATCGATTCAGCGACTGTGGAGGGGCTGGCACCCACACCACGTGGAACACAATCCATTCCAATGAAAAATGGTGCGGGATTTGCCAGGTCCATGACTGACACTCGGGTGGATGACAAGCTGCAGCCGCATAGACACATTACAATCCACACAAACACTCATCCCAGCCAAAAAGATGGTACTGGTTGTGCTGGAGCGCACCCATACAGCTGATGGGTCGGCTGGGGCCAGAGGGCACCTAGAGGGTGGCCTGGAGGCCACCTAAACGACCCGTGTTCACAGTGGGCTGTAGCAGCGTGTGCAGCTGCATGACTACCTTGTCGGCTGCGGCAACGGTGTTCCGTGCCCGTCTACTCGACCCCACCGCCCACCTCCTAGCCACCCCCCTGCTACAACCCCGGGCCCTCGCAGAAGCCCACCGGCCAGCGGCACAACTGTTAGCAAACTATGGTGATGGTGGACACTTTCCGTACCCCTTCTTGCTCCCTCAGCATCCATGACGGCAGTTCCCCGATTTTTTAAAGCACAAGTGAACCGAGCTGTCGGGAACTCAGCCCATCGGAGGAGTATCGCAGAGGCCGCGGAGAGTACCGGGTCGGGCCCGTTAATGACATGCAAACGGTGTTTACTGTACGTGTGTTCCGGACCACATTTACGCCGCTGTCAAGTCAACGAAGAATAGCGATTTGGTGTCAAGTCGCGATTTTAGCGTCGGAACCTATTCTCCACCCAATCGCGTTGCACAATTTAGTTGTCAGTCAATGGAGAATCCTGCCCAGTGAGTCTGGGGAATTAATAATGGAAAATAAAGGGATGGCAGAAGAATTGAACAAACGTTTAGCATCGGTCTTCACTACTTTTTTAAAAATAAATATAGAGTACCCAATTAATTTTTTCAATTAAGGGGCAATTTAGCGTGGCCAATCCACCTAACCTGCACATCTTTGGGTTGTGGGGGCGAAACCCACGCAGACACGGGGTGAATGTGCAAACACCACACAGACAGTGACCCAGAGCCGGGATCGAACCTGGGACCTCAGCGCCATGAGGCAGCAGGGATAACCCTCTGCGCCACCGTGCTTCCTCGGTCTTCACTATTGAGGATACAAGCAACATCCCAAAAATGATTATACTTCAGGAGTTGGAAGGAAGAGAGGAACTTAAGAAATTACAATCACTAGGGAAGTGATGCTTCGCAACCTGTTGGAACTGCGCGTTGACAAGTTCCTGGGTCCTGATGAATTTCATCCTAGAGTCTCAAAAGAAGTGGCTTGCGAGATAGTTGATGCGTTGGTTTTAATTTTCCAAAATTCACTAGATTCAGGGAAGGTTCCATTAGTTTGGAAAATAGCTAATGGAACTCCTTTATTAAAAAAGGCAGGAAGACAGAAAGTAGGATACTGTTGGCCAGTTAGCATAACATCTGTCATGGTGAAAATGTTAGATGCAATTAGTAAAGGCATCATGACAGGGCACTTAGATAAATTCAGGGTAATCAGGCAGAGTCAACATTATTTTGTTAAAAGAAATCATGTTGAATCAATTTCTTGGCGTGCTTTGAAGAAGTAACAGGTCTGTGAATGCTGTACTTAGATTTTTAGGAGGCATTTGATAAGATGCCTTATCAAAGGTTACTAGGAAAAATAAAAGCTCATGTGTCAGGGGTAACATATTGGCATGGGTAAAAGATTGGTTAGCTAACAGGAAACAGAGAGTAGGCATAAATGATTCATTTTCTAGTTGGCATGATGCGATGAGTGGCGTGCCACAGGAAGATTGCTGGGGTCTGAACTCTACAATTTATATAAACAATGAGGAAACCGAAAGTCTGGTTGCTAAATTTGTTGATGACACAAAGATAGGTAGGAAAGTAAGTTGTGAAGAGGACATAAGAAGGCTACAAAAGGTCAGGAGAGCGAGCAAAGATCTGGCAAATGGAGTGTAATGTGGGAAATTGTGAGGTTGTCCATTTTGGGACGACGAATAAAACAGCGTATTATCTAAAGGCTGAGAGATAGGCTGCGGGATTCTCTCTCGGCAGGATCCTCTGCTCAGCCGACAGTGCACCCACGCCTGCGGGTTTCCCGACAGCGTGGAGGTGGCCACAATGGGAAACCCCATTAGCCAGCTGTAGGAATGGAGAATCCCGCTGCTGACGGGGGCACGCCTTGCTGGAAAATGGGCCTGGCAAAGGGAGAATCCCGCCCAGGAGCTCTGAGATGCAGAGGGATCTGGGTGTTCTAGTTCATGATTTACAAAAGGTTAGCATGCAGGTGCAGCAAATAATTAACAAAGCTAACAGAATGTTATTGTTTATTTAGAGGGGAATTGTATACAAGATTAGGGAGGTAATGCTTCAGCTATGCAGGGCATTGGTGAGACCCCATCTGGAGTATGTGTACAGTATTTAGTCTCCTTTTTTCAGGAAAGATGTAAATGCATTGGAAGCAATTCGGAGAAGGTTTACTAGATTAATACCTAGAATAGGCGGGTTGTCTTATGAGGAAAGGTTGGGCAGGTTAGGCTTGCATCTGCTGGAGTTTTAAAAAAGAGTAAGAGTGACGTGATTGAAACATATGGGTCTGCATTCTCTGTCCCGCCGCGCCAGATTTCTGGTTCAGCACATCGGCGGGATGCTCCGATTCGCCGGCTGGTAAATGGGGTTCCCATTGTGGGGCAGCTCCACGCCGTCGGGAAACCCCTGGGCTGCCAACAAAACGGAGCATCCCAACGGCGTAGAATCCAGCTCCTCAGGGGATGCGTTAGGGTGGATATGGAGAAGATGTGCCCTCTTGTGGGAGACCCCAGAACATGGAGCCACTGTGTAAAAATAAGGAGTCGCCCATTTAAGACAGATGTGGAAAAGAAATCTCAGAGGTGTTATGGGCCAGGGTTTAGAAACCACCAACGTATATTATGGAGTTATCCTGACCTATAACTGTTTATTGATTTTGGTTACGATGAGCACAAGACCCTGTCTTTCAGGTGTTATTCAACAGAGTTCTTCGGCACTTTTTAATCAAAAAGCAAGCTTTATTCTGCGAATTTACTTAACATTTTTATAAACACACACAGTAAGCATTTTTATCAACTACAAACATAAAGACCCCACACAGCTACAGTAATCTATGTATATCCCTTAATGAATTCTCCCTTTAACTGTTCCAGTTCAGTAACAAAATCCAAGTAAAACCAGAAATCCCTTTTCAAAGGTGTGGCCCAGCACACGGCACTCTTACTGGTATAAGACTTGTTTGTGATACTCTGTTCCCCTTCTCAAACAGCAGGTTTGAATTCCTTCCAGAAAGCAATTATCTATTTTAAGTTATCAAGCAGTCTGGAGACAGCTTTTAAAATGAAGATAGAGACATTTCTTTCAACCTGTGCAGTTCAAAACCTGTCCAAACTCAAAGTGAAAGTAAAACCCACAGAGCCAAAAACCAGGAGCGCGATTCTTCTGTAATCGGTGGGGCGGGCAACTCCAGCGGGATGGAGTTGCGTGAACCACTCCGGCGTCAGGTCACCCCAAATGTGTAGAATCTCCGCACCTTCAGGGGCTAGGCCCGCCCTGGAATGGTTTGCGCACCGTCGGCCAGCCCCACGTCAACCGACGCCGCAGGGCCTCCGTCGGCCGGCGCGAGTTGGCACATGCGCGGGAGCGCCAGCGTGTGCTGGCGTCATCCCTGCGCATGCGCCGAGGGCTTCATTTCCGCACCGGGAATGGCAGACCGGTACAGCCTCCGGTGCGAAAGGATAGAGTGCCCCCACGGCACAGGCCCGCCCGCGGATCGGTGGGCCCCGATCGCGGGCCAGTCCATCGTGGGGGCATCTCCCGGGGCCAGATCCCCCCGCGATACCCCAAGAACCCCGGAGGACGCCCACGCATTGTATGTGTGGCACAGTGAGTTTATTCTCAACTTGATTCATTGAAGCACTGCACAGGACAATCAGCCCTGAGCTCTTTTACATATTCATATTCACATTTTATTAAAATAGCAGAACGTGTCAGAGAAAAGTATTTCAAAATGTCACACAGAAACCTGTCAAGGTATACCCCCAAAGCGTACTGTGAACATGAGCTATTTGCGTACTATATTTTCATGGATTCACCCAAGGTGGCCTGTGGGCTCAGCACTGGAACAACACTATAGCTACCTGTCAACATCCACATTTCATAAATGTTGAACCTGTTTAGAAGAAAATGCTTTGCTTACAATGGGAATAGAGAGGTACCAGAACATGTTCAACTACTGACCTATGACTTAAGTTCAGCAGACTGCCCAAATGACTCAAGTTCAGCAGACTGCCCAAATTATCGACCTGGTGGCGCAAGAAGGAATAGAGAGAAAGAGAACTTAGAAGTTTTCTTGAAACTCAGAGATATTACCATTTCCTTAATTAACTTCCTCCCTCATTTACTCTTTCTAAAATGCAGAAGCTTACATTGAACTGCACACAATGGGACACTTCTATTTAAAGGGGCTCCATGATGGTCAATTCTTGTGCTAACAGTATCAAAGAATATGATTGCAGATGCATGTGGGTTGAATGCAATAATCAACAGAGGTTTATTAGATAGATGTTCAATGTACAAAGGCTCATATTAAACTAAGGGCAAAAGTAGCCAATGATGTCACGGCTGTCACATGACTCGGTTCTTAAAGAGACAGACACCGGAATGTGACAACGAGGGGCTTTTCACAGTAACGTCATTGCAGTGTTAATGTAAGCCTACGTGTGACAATAAAGATTATTATTATTATTAGAAGATGTTTATCCAGCAACGGGCGTGTCATCGCTGTGTAAAAACAGACCAGTCACAGGCTGATTGCTGGAGCAAGGACAGCCAACGTAAAAATTGTGGCACAACTGGCCACACATCAAGGGCTCCCCAACCTGACCTCCTCAGATTGACGGTTTGAAATCGGTACGGGCCCTTCCTTTGATTTTTTTTTTTGCCCCAAAACCCTTGTCGGTTCCGATGCCAGATGACATTTCTGACCTTCTACTGATCTGCTTCAACATCAACCATCGAACTGAGGCGTTTCCTCTTTCTCTGAAATTATTTTTTTCTGACCCTTTCCTCCTCGTCAGTTTTCTTTCTGTAACTTTTGTATATTTGCACTGACAGTCTAAAAGAATAAGATCGCAGATGTACATGGGTTGAATACAAGAATCAACAGAGGTTTATTAGATGGATGTTCACTGTACAAAGCCCATGAAGTAGCTGATGACACATGGCCTGTCATGTGACTTGGTTCTTAAAGAGACATTGTTCACAATGACATTAACCCATTAAAAGACAGTCAACATTCCAACATTTTGTTTTTCACAATATGTTTGCTTAGCCCACTAGAGCAGCTACCAGCTCAGCTACAACCAAATAGAGGCTTCAGCAGGTCAAGTTGAGGGAGGAGAGCTCGGTAAAGTTTTAAGCATGAATGAGGAAGAGCAAATGCAAGGAAGGGCTAGCAAAGCAATAAGATCCACTTGCCCAGAATCAAATCTAGTTTTTCCTCTTAGTTGTTGAGACCAGGGATTGGTTCCACATGAAACCAATTGATAGAAGAAGGCTTTTATCTGAGCACCAACTCTTCATGTAATTAATTAAAAGCATTTAAAACCTACAAAATCAGGAGGCACGCATGAAGGGGTCCAATACTTATTCAAGTATAGTGGCCATTTTACAGAAGTGCTTGCTACAAGGGTGCATTTGGTCATTCTGAACCATTTGAAGCCTGGATAGAGTGGACGTGGAGAGGATGTTTCCACTTGTAGGAAAAACTAGAAGCAGAGGACACAATCTCAGACTAAAGGGACAATCCTTTAAAACTGAGATGAGGAGGAATTTCTTCAGCCAGGGGGTGGTGAATCTGTGGAACTCTTTGCCGCAGAAGGCTGTGGAGGCCAAATCACTGAGTGGCTTCAAGACAGAGATAAATAGGGGGATCAGGGGTTATGGGGAGAAGGCAGGAGAATGGGGATGAGAATAATATCAACCATGATTGAATGATGGAGCAGACTCAATGGGCCAAGTGGCCTAATTCTGCTCCTATGTCTTATGGTCTTATGGAAGCAAGCTACTAGTCTCAGAGGCCAGTTAACATTTCTCTCAGACTCTGACTGTGATTTTTCAATTTATTCATGGGATGTGGACATCATTGCCATTTATTGCTCATCCCAATTGGTCTTGAACTGAATTGGTCTTGCCCAGTCATTTCAAAGGGTACACTGCATCTGGGGTCACACCGGGTAAGGATGCGGATTGCTTTCCCTAAAGGACATTAGTGAACCAGAGGGGGTTTTAAGACAATCGTTTCATGGTTCTCATTAACTTTAAATTGTACCACCCACAATGTGGGATTTGAATCTGGGTTCCCAGACCATTCCCGTGGGTCTCTGGGTTACTAGTCCATTGACAACACCACTATGCCACCACCCCCTGCCCCCAGAGAGTCTTATGCTTGGACTCCTTATAAAGGGACCAGAATGGCTTCACACACCTCAGTATTGCTCTGATCAAAAGCAGATCTCCAAACCTGAAGAGCTGGCACTCATGCGTTATGCTGATGTAACATTCTCCCCAACCAGCTAGTCTCCTCAAAAGAAAAGGCAGACAGCAAGTAGGACAGACCATCCCAACCAGCACATGCGTCATCAGCAGTTGCACAACCCAGCATAATGTGATAGGAAATCATTTGTGTCTCAAAAGGTGCTCAAAACATTCATGCAACATGTGTACCAGGTAATGGTCGCTGATGGTGGTAAAAAAGAGAAAGTATAGCTTTATCCTCTTTACATTGAATGACACCATCATTGTTGAGTTCAAGGTTATGCATCCTATTTCTATTTCTGGTAAATCTGCATTTTCGCTGTAAAAAAAAATATTGTTCCAATGTCACTTGTTAGTTCACTCAGTTACAAAACAATATGAAGCTACATTTTTGTGTGCCTCAGAAGGAGCCTGCACAGTGGAAAAGCTAGTTAAGAGTTGAATTCCACTTGGGGTGCTTTCAAATCCAGACTGCTCTACACGGACCCCACCGGTTGAATAGTTACATTTTCGGGAGAGGAACGATTTTAAACAACCAAAAAATATCATAATCCCAATTTTTTTAACATAAATTTAAAGTGTCCAATTATTTTTTTCCAATTAAGGGGCAATTTAACGAGCCAATCCACCTACCCTGCACAGCTTTGGGTTGTGGGTGCGAGACCTACGCGGACACGGGGAGAATGTGCAAATTTCACACGGGCTGTGACCCGGGGCGGGGATCGAACCCGGGTCCTCGGTGCCGTGAGGCAGCAGTGCTAACCACTGCATCACCGTGCTGCCCTGAAAGCCCTATTTCTACAGGGGGAAAAAAATCATTCTTCGGACAAACTGCCTCACATTTTCACCCCAACAATAGTCATTGGGGATTCAAATTGATTTTAAACCTCCACTCTCTATAGGCTCAGAGAAACATTTTGACAAAGGATGCAGAAAACCCCTTATATCTTTGATGTAAAGTCATGCAGCAGCATAGCCTCAGTGATTAACTATGACAGGCCAGAGGCTGTAAGGAAAAAAATCAAAGAATTCAGACCAGGCATATCTGCAGCAAAGCTAATGGGATTTCTCCAAAGGTTTAAGCAACGCCACAAACAGTGTAACAAAGCTAACATCAAATTCAGTGCACTCGGCTTCCTGTAAGCACTGCATGTCAAAGCAAACAAATTGACATATGAGAGCTCCATAACATTTGTACACTGAGATAGACTCTTTGATTGGAAAATCTACCTTATTAATTCCTAATGGATATCTGGACAAATTAATACCAGTTAATACCAACTCCTCTATCCCTGTGCCAGTTTGTGCCAATCTTACATCTTAACTCTACTGCTATGAACACTTATCTTCATTTGTTTACAGATGCCAATACAGCAATTGATACTGAGCTACATAAGCCATACGCACCAACAACATCTTATTAGGTTTCTTAAAATTACATTACTAAACCTTCTTAAGCTCACCATCTTCAAATACTTCATTAAATTCTCTCAGAATCTTCTCTGGTCTAAGAAATAAAGCTCCAATATCCACTGTTCTTCATAACCAATACTTTTCATTGTTGGTATTTTAGCAAATCTTAACAATATTCTTTGCATGGCACTAATATCTTCCCATCTGGGTTGCCCAGATCTGCATAAAATACTTGACTGTCACAAACATATAAGATAAGAGAAGACGTAAGCTACACAGCCTCTCGAGCCTGCTCCACCATTTAATAAGGTGATGGCTGATCTGTGTGTGTTTCAAGTTCTAATTTCCATTGACCTCAATGACCTTTGATTCCCTTGCCTAACAAGAATCCTTCTACCTTTGCCTTCAAAATATCCAGTGGTCCCACCTCTACTACCTTCTAAGGCAGAGTTCCAAAGTTGCACAACCCTCTGAGAACAGGGCAACACGGTAGCATTGTGGATAGCACAATTGCTTCACAGCACCAGGGTCCCAGGTTCGGTTCCGGCTTGGGTCACTGTCTGTGCGGAGTCTGCACATCCTCCCCGTGTTTGCGTGGGTTTCCTACGGGTGCTCCGGTTTCCTCCCACAGTCCAAAGATGTGCAGATTAGGTGGATTGGCCATGACAAATTGCCCTTTGTGTCCAAAATTGCCCTTAGGGTTGGGTGGGGTTGCTGGGTTATGGGGATAGGGTGGAGGTGTTGACCTTGGGTAGGGTGCTCTTTCCAAGAGCCGGTGCAGACTCGATGAGCCGAATGGCCTCCTTCTGCACTGTAAATTCTATGAAATTCTATGAGAACAAAATTCTGCTCATGTCTGTCTTAAAAGGGTGACTCCTCATTTTAAAACAGTGCCCCCCAATTCTGGAGTCATCCACAAGAGCAAACATCCCTTCCACGTCACCTTGTCAATACCGTTCAGGATGTTATTTACTTCAACCAAGTCACCCCTCACTCTTCTAAACTCCAGTGCAAACAAGCCCAGTCTGCCTAACCTGTCCTTATATGGCGAACCGCTCTTTCCAGGTATCAATCCAATAAACCTCCTCTGAACCTCCTCCAACACATTTACACTTTCCTTAAATAAGGAAAGCAAAATTGCACACAATGGGCGGGATTCTCCACTCCCACGCCGAAGTGGCCGCGCCACCGTGAATGCCGTCGAAGTTCACGATGGCGCGGAACGGCCCCGGTCCCGACCGATTCAGGCCCTGACAATGGGCCAGGGTCGGGGCCGCGTCATCTACACGCGCCAGGCCTTGTCACCCGCGTAAAAGTGGCGCCGTATAGATGACGCGGCCGGCGCCGCATAACGGGCGTCATCTGCGCATGCGCGGGTTGGCCGGCGCCAACCCGCGCATGCGTGGTTGCCGTCCTCTCTAAGTCCGCCCCGCAAGAAGATGGGGGACGGATCTTGCGGGGCCGCGGAAGGAAGGAGGTCCTCCTTCAGAGAGGACGGCCCGACGATCGGTGGGCACCGATCGCGGGCCACCCCACATTCCAGGTAAAGCCCGGTGCAGGATCCCCCCTCTCCCCCCCACAGGCCGCCCCCCCAGCGTTCACGCACGTCCCACGACTGCAGCGACCAGGTGTGGACGGCGCCGGGGGGAACCCGCCGTTTTGGCTTGGCCGCTCGGCCCATCCGGGCCTCAGAATAGCAGGGGTGCCGGAGAATCACCATTTTCGGTGTCTCCGGCGATTCTCCGGCCTGCGGCCCGCAAAACTCGACCGAGCCATTCCCGCCGCTTGGGAGAATCGCGGGAGGGCGTCGGACCGGCGTCCCCGGAAATTTTGGCGGCCCAGGCGATTCTCCCAACCGGCGTGGGAGTGGAGAATCGCGCCCCACATTTGAGACGTGGTCTCACCAATTCCCTGTATAACTGAAGAACAACATCCTTACTTTTGTGTTCAATTCCTTTCATGACAAAGGAGAGCAGTCCCTTAGCCTTCTCCATTATTTGCCATACTCCCATACTAATGTTTTGTGACTCATGCACTAGAACACCCAGATCCCTCTGTACCTCAGAATTTTGCAGCTGTTCTCTGTTTAAGTAATACCCCGTTTTTTTATCCTTTCTGCCAATACAAACAAGTTCACATTTTCTCATATTATACCCCATTGCCAGATTTTTGCCCACTCACTCAGCCTACCTATATCCATCAGCAACCTTCCTATGTCCCCTTCTCAACATACTTTCCGAGCTATCTTTGTGACCTGAGCAACATTATGTTCAATGTCACTTCCTTTGTTTCATATTCAATGTTATGTAGGCAAACCCAGAAATCCATTTGCCTCCATAGGACCTTTCTTCTCCCTCTCATCACAAACTCCATTTAAAGGTCATTTTATTTTAACCTGCCTGGGGAGGACTCAGGTAGAAAAGGACACACTCTCTTGTTTTATATCCCATCCAACTGTACTTTCATTGAGGTCCCAGGCAGGGTGCGAAAAATGGAGCTGGCCAATCTGCTTAGTTTTTTGCAGTGCAAAAAGGTTAATATTTGTTCCACTCTTAGACGTTATTATTCTTCCGCACTGTTAAAAATGTTATAATTTGTGGTAGACTTTGTTTCAGTGTTTCTTCTCCCAAAGTATACTCCATCACATTTCTCTGTGTTGAGCTGCGTCTTTTATTTATCTGCACACCCCATTAACCTGGCTGCATACCACTGCAACCTTCTACAATCTTCTTGACAGTTTGAAAGGCTTTATAATTTAGTATCAACAGCAAACCACATTCTGCATCAACAGGAATTTGTGCAGGCTCCACGCTTCAGAGTTTATCAAGATGCTTCAGGAGGAAATAAAAGACAAATCATCGACCAGCAGTGATGAAATGGTCAAGGTGATGACTGAGGAAGGATTGGATACTGCTGACTGCAATAACTGCCCTGTCTTGTTGCTGCATGCCTTTGGCCTTTCAGGCTGAACTATAGAAGAGAAAAATAGATCTTTTAATAAGTGTACCAGGCTGGACATTGTGACAGATTCTACCACGTAACCGTACACAGTCATGGAGTTACAGGGCGGGATTCTCCGGCCACGTTCACCCGGCGACCAGAGAATCCTGTCCGAGCTCAATGGATTTTTCCATTGTCGCCCTTTCGCCCGTGGCGTTCTTGCGTCGGACGGAGCGGGAGAATCCAGCCCACAGTTTCCCACTTTGCAGGAATAACATTCAGCAACAAGCAAATTCAATAACGACATCAGGGAAGATCACAGGGCTGGATTCTCCGCCCCGCCACATTTCTGCCCCAACCCGCCAGCGGGATTCTCCGTTACACCGGCCGGTCAACGGGGGTTTCCCATTGTGGGGCAGCCCCGCGCCGTCAGGAAACCCCCGAGCGCCGGCATAACGGAGAAGCACGCCGGTGGATGACCCTGGCCATAGAGAGTTACAACATCTCGGATATCTCATCAGGAATCACACACTGATGTTGCTCAAATATTAGGTTTGAAAATTGACCAAAAATGAAGAAGTAACAAAGGTGGTGGTGAGGTAGAGCTGGGTGTCCTCAGCTCATGTGAAAACTAATGCTGTGCCTTCGGATGATTATGCATAAGATGAAAAGGCGACAGAAGTGGAAGAAGAAAACCTCTTGATTAGATTAATGCATTATATCCTTAGCCATCCATCTTTCTGGAGAGGAAACATCTGAAGTCTTTTATCAGAAATCAGCCTTTAATTCCCAGGTATTCCAAATTATATATGTAAATTCTGAATCAATTAGGTGACAAACTATAACTCCTGCCAGATATCAATTATTCTGTTAATAACCAGCAGTACATCCCCAAGGCTCTCTACTCCCACGGGTGGTCAGATTTAGCAGCCGAAGAACCTCATTTCAAACCTCTAATAATCTCCAAACATTTTGAGCTCTGCGGGATAGCCTGGATCTTTGATCATCTAATAATAGAACAGAGTTTCTGTGTGGGTGAACAATGTGAAAGTGAGAAATGAAACCAGAAATTTCAAGCCTGGAATTTGTAAAAGCAGAGTGGCTTTTTTTTCCCTCCTCCGCTGACAACTTACTTTTGTAAGAAGTCTTACAACACCAGGTTAAAGTCCAACAGGTGTGTT
The DNA here is from genome assembly GCF_047496885.1 of Scyliorhinus torazame. Classification (NCBI taxonomy): domain Eukaryota; kingdom Metazoa; phylum Chordata; class Chondrichthyes; order Carcharhiniformes; family Scyliorhinidae; genus Scyliorhinus; species Scyliorhinus torazame. The sequence goes on from NC_092713.1 coordinate 288,298,186, forward strand.
TCGATGTCACTAGCTTTCGGAGCGCTGCTCCTTCCTCAGGTGAATGAAGAGGTATGTGCTCCACTCCGAAGCAGCGTGCAGCGCTCCGAAAGCTAGTGACATCGAAACAAACCTGTTGGACTTTAACCTGGTGTTGTAAGACTTCTTACTGTGCTCACCCCAGTCCAACGCCGGCATCTCCACATCATGGCTACTTATTTTTGGCCCTCTCCTTGGGATGGTGAAGTGATTCCAAATTTTGGGCAATGAAGCAGGCTGGCTGGCTACCCAATCCAACAGCGAGGAGGGCCCGCACAACTTTGAGGCCCCAGCCTCGTTTAAATTGACAGATGTCCGGGTTAGTCCTCAAACTGAGGCCAGGTTGGCCACCAGTAAGAGAAGTTAGGATCTAATTTACCTCACAGGGCTCTGATTTCTACATTGCTTTGGAGGCCTGCTGGTAGGCGTCTGTAAAAGCAGAGCCGGCCGCACTGCCACCTCTATTTGATTACCACCTCTACATTGAGGCAGTTACTACTCTTAAGTTAAAGGCAAAGAATATGAAAATTGACCTCGAAGAGTTCAAAGTTGCAGCAGAAAAGAATGGAAAACAAAATGTTTTTGTTGAAGAGAGAAGGTTTCCTCCTGGGGAAGAGCAAAGCGAGAGGCCATTGGTATATCTGACAAAGAATTCAGAAGAAACGTTCTTTACCCAGAGAGTGGTAAGAATGTGAAACTCACTAGCAGAGGAAGTGGTTGAAGCGAATAGTACAGATGGATTCAAAGGTAAACTAGACAAGCATATGGGGAGAAAGGAGTAGAGGGTTATGATAGTAGATTTAGATCTGGAAAGATGGGAAGAAACTTGAGTGGAGCTTATACACCTGCATGGACTGGTTGGGCTGAATGGCCTATTTCTGTGCCTTACAAGCTGCATAAATTGCCTTGATTTCCTAAGAGTTCCTCGCTACGCCAATTCTAGTTTCTTAAGCATCAAAACTTTAATTGCCCCACCACTGAGAAACCTTGCCAAAGCCCTAAGCCCTGAAGATCTCCGCCTCTCTACCTCCCTTTCCTCCTCGAAGTCACTCATTAAAACTTACCTCTTTGACCAAGCATTAACATTATCATTGGCATTAACATCTTCTTATGTGGCTCTGTAAAATTTTGTCTGATAAAATCACATGAAATGCTCTGGGATGTTTTACAATGTTAAAGATGCTGGCCACAATCTAACAACCCCATTAGCCAAGGGATAAATCCCGTAAGGGGCGCTAAACATCGCGAGCCAGAAATGGGAGTTGCACCAGCCAGATCTCAGTTTGTGATGTTCTCCCCACCCCCGTGCTTCTGACATAATCAGGTTCATGCCCAGCAAGGGCCTGAACCCAATTTCCATATATTTTAATACATCTAAATGTGATTACTGGCCTTAACTCTGTAGCACCCTCCCATGATGCATCCTCCCCCCCAGGCGGCGTGGCGAAACACCGGCGTGAACCACTGCTGGTTTTCAGGAGCACAAACCAGTTGTGATGACCACACCAGGAGCACGGAGGTGTCTGTGGTCCCCGGGATGGTTGAGCGACAAGCCTGGGCATTGCCCCAGGCATCCTGACAGTGCCTCCTGTAAGTGCCTCATAGCACTGTCCCCTGGCACTCCCAGGGGCACTGCCAACGGGGCAGTACCAAGTGGATAGTGCCAAGGGGGCACATGAAGGGGGCACATGAAGGGGACTTTAGCAGGACGCCCTGGTGGGGGGGGGCTACAATTATTTGTGGTGGGTGGGGAGAGGGGGGAGACCCAATGCCTGCGAACTGGTGGTGGGAGTAGGAGAGCCCAATGCTTGCAAGGGGAGGGGGTGCCCTGATACTTTGGGGGGGGGGGGGGGGTCTCGATATCCGTGGGGGAGGTTACGATATCCATGTGGGGGTCCTGATCTCCATGGGGTGAGGGGGTGGGGATCCTGATCTCCACCTGGGAGGGTTGTCCTTAAAATGCAACTTTCAGAATCCCGACTTTGCTGACATGTTTGAGCCCCGCCCCTCCAATTGGCTGTTCAATCCTTACCAGCACTTTGAAATTGCAGAGTGTTGTTTAATCAGGCGAGAAAAGGCATCTGTGATGCCACAAAGTTATACACAAATTTTCTCGCCTGATCCAACACTCTGTGCAATTTGGGGAAAGTTGCACCCACTATATAAATGTAAGTTGCTCTTCTTCATTGCCTGTTGTTAGAATAACATGTAGCTCTGTATTTGTTTTGTGATCACCTACAAAAGACTTCCATCTATGTTTCTCTCATGCACACAAATTGCCCAGAAGGCCGACTATTCATTCTGCAATAATCTCCTTCGGGTTTTCTGCAGTTCCTGTCAACTAAATTTGAAGAAGCATTTTTGTCTTTACATCCATAATCTTTCCACAGGTACGAATAAGCTGTACAAGGCTGCGGTTAAACATTCGGCAATTAATTTCTGCTCAAACAAATTCTCTCGTGAGGCTTTACTAGTAACTAATGGAATAGTGAGGGCAACGAGATTGTTTTCATTTCTCTGCGGCTGAATTCAGCAGTTATTCTCCTCATCTTTGCCAGCAGCATTTAGTGATGGTGTAAAGAGCTAACTTCTGGAAGGAGGTTAAATAGTTTCACTTGACTGAAAGGTTTAGGGACACGTTTTCTGCCTCAGCAGCTACGAGTCTGTGTTATGCAGTTTTCCCTTGGTCAACATTGGTCAAAGGCCCCCTGTCTATAATATGAGGGGCATTCTTTCCGGCAGACGTGATCTATAGGCACAGACCAATGGTACATCAATAACACAGGGTCAAATCAATGCCAATGAAAACTGGGTGGTTTCTACAACAGTATTTTTAAAAATTGGTTTTACATCCAGGTAGCAATATGAAAATCTAACCCAGTATGCTGCCTTATGTCTGATATTTATGATCTATACAGCCACTTAATCTTTTATCGCATAAAGCAGATGTATTTTATATAGCCTTTTTGCCAGGCACATCATTGATTAAACCTGCATATGCTTTGGCTTGACATTTCAAATCTACAGATACATCACAGCCCACCCTCTATGCAGCACCAGGTTCTAGGACATTTCTATATACCAAGGAATAAACCAGGAGAATCTAAATTCCACAGATAGAAATTGAACTGGAACACTTCTTCAAGGGAATAACTGGAAGGAGCTCAGAAAATGTGTAGGAACAACAAGGACCATTCTGAGGTATGCTCTCAGTTGCATGATGTTTCTTACCAATCACTTTTACAATTCATGTTTGCTATTAATGAAGCCATGAAGGGAGATTTTTCTCATACTTTTCAATTTTGGTACTTACAGCAAAGTCAAGCTGCCGCCTGCTTCAGTTGTTCTCGAGCCTCAGAAGCCTGAAAGAGAAAGGAAAAAAATCAGCTGACCACATTACAAAATAGGTCTCAGTTCATAACTTGGTACCACGCACAAGCTAACACCAGATGGCGAAAATGCAGACATCACAAAGGAGCAACATCATGACCTATTGTTTCTATACCAATTCATCGCTACTCGTTGTCAACAGGAGTTCCTTTAGTCGACAACATAGATAGCGTGTGGCGCACATGCAACTGTTGGCAATGCTGGAGCTTTATTAGGTGGTAAAGAATGTTTTCCTTTGACCCGGTGTGTCGTTCAAGATTCTTCGATTGCCATAGAATTAATATTGTACCTGCCAGTTGGTCATGAAGTTCCTATTTAAGGGTCTCAATTGGTGGCAGGGCAGGCCACCCTCGCACCTGACTTAGTGCCCACCCCCCCCCCACCACCACTTGCAAAACACAACATGGGAGAGGCTACAAAATTCTGCCCATGGTGTGTGGGAAATACATCTTTTCACTACTGATTCATTTGGTATTTCAATTAAATTGTGCCTAATAATTAGCTGCAGGTTGCTTATGTGAACTGAACATCTAACTTCTTACCATCATATAGGGTTATAAACAAAACTAAAATCCCTCCCAGGTCAAATCGATCAAAATCTCAATCCTATTTACAGGCTGGATTAAGATAGCGGGATATGTAACAAGGACACTAATTTATTTATCTGGGTGAATCGTCCTTTTTAGATCGATAACTGCTATTCTCAATGTGTCCTGTCCCTCTACTTCAAAGAAGTAACCTTGCCTTACTCGGTCTCCTTTTCAAACTGTGATAAGTACTTCCAGACCTCCATCCGCCTGGTGAAGGCGCTATGCTCCGAAAGCTCATGATTCCAAATAAACCTGGTGGACTTTAACCTACTTACCAAAATGCTAAGTGTTTTTGTGCTACTGGCTTGTTGTCACCAGACAAAACCGGGTCACTTCATATATGGCTGCTTACAATAATTAGGGAAAGGAGGCTTTCAATCTGTTACATTAGACTGGACGTGAACTCAACAGAGGTGAAAGGTCAGCTTATTTTGCTCTGCAGTTCTTCAACTTAATTTAATATTTTTTTCAAAAAACGTAACATGTCAGAACAATAATTATAATAGGTTATTCCTGGAAATATAGCTTTGGGACAGAAGGACCGTTATGGACAAAAGGACAGGGCACAGCACCTGTTACTCTATCAAAAACTAGCCATGAGTGTTTTATAACCTGTCCAGTCAGATTTATATACACAGAATTAATCACAGAATCCTTACAGTGCACAAGGAGGCCATTCGGCCTATCAATGCTGTACTGGTTCTCTGAAAGAGCATTCTACCTAGCCCCACTCCCCCGCCTTAGCCCCGTAGTCTTGCATATTATTTATTTTCAGATAGTAATCCAATTCCCTTTTGAATACCTCGACCGCAGGTGCTTCCACCTACCTCTCAGGATATTTGCTCCAGATTCCAACCACTCTCTGGGTGAAAATTTGTTTCATCGCATCACTTCTACTCCTTTTGCCAATTATTTTGAATCAGTGACTTCTAGTTTTTAATGCTCTCTTGAGTGGAAACACTTTCTCACCATTTACCCTCTCCACACCCCTCAGGACACTGAATACCTCTGTTAAGTCGCCTCTCAGCCTTCTTTCCTCCAAGGAAATCTGTACCAACTTTAGCAATCTTATCTTCACTGCGATATGGTGAATGTCTCAAAGTGCATTGATGGGGCTACAGGGTACAAATTCTTCCACGAGAATAGCACAAAACAGAGAGTATCACAGTGGTCACTTGTTACACAACTCATCCAATATTCAATTCCATTAGGGGCACTCATGCCTGTAATGGGTGATGTTGTCCAAATCAAAGTTCTACCTCTACAAAGAGCTATGGGGATCTATGGTTTCTGGAGTTGTCGAGCTATAACTAATGGCAGCAAATTATAGCTGCGTGTTGAGTCTCCCACAGCATAGTGATGCACAAATAAGAATATAAGCAGAAAATTCAAGACATTATGGATGTATATTTCAGGGGACATGCAGTATTGTTTGTTTTGTCACAGGAACAATCGGCATGAATCAATATTCATTTCTAAAAATGCTAAAAGGCTGTGGCTAGAAGATAGCTCACCACAAACAGTTAGAAATGGTGGGATGCAAGACAACAGAAATCAAATCACTGGCTGCAGGATTCCAAGCTTGACTTTTTTAAAAGCTGTCGGTACTGGCCGAGGTGTACCGGCCGCATTACGCCTGAGAAGCAGTGCGGCGCGACCGGGAGATGCCAGGTGATCCCTTTTCTGGGATTTACCCAGCTCGCCGCACCTCCCATAGATCTAACAAGATCTCGTGAGATATCACGATGTGATTCCTGCCCATTGTCACCATATCTGTCTTTAAAGTGAGACAGCTAGTCTCACTCTAATATGCACTCCCGAGATCTAACCAAGGCGTGGGATCTAACGTCCTCATCTAGGAGATCTCGGGTGAGTGCCGTTCAGTGCTGGGCTTCACAAACTGGGAACGTTAGAATGGCACTTGTGGGGGTCACCCAGGATCGGAGGCCCCCAGGTGCTTGTCCTCTGGGTAGGGTGCCACCCTGGCACTGCAGGTGCCATCTGGGAATCCTGGAACTGGCACCTTGGTACTAGGGTGCCAGCCTGGCACTGCCAAGGTGTCACTGCCTAATGGCAGGGGTATTCCCAGGGTGCCAATCTAGCAGTGCCAAGCTGGCAGATTTTGCACACTGGGGATCGAGCTGGGGTGCATGGGGAGCGGGGGAAGGGGGCAGTCATTGTTCTCAAAGGTACAGCTTCCATAATCAAGTAGTCATGTCCATGACCGTAAGAATGAACGGATTCCCTGCCTTCATTTTAGGCAATGGCCCTGCACAATCTACTAATACCTGACTAAATTGTTCTTCAATCACTGGTGTGGGTATTAATACCACGCCAACAATTACTGAACCTGACACTAATTCACGCTCTAATTGTACTTTATACAATGGGACCGGGATATAATCTCCACTTATCCCATAGCTTTCTTTGAACTCTCTGGAGGGAAAACCAAATCCTTCTCCAGTAAAAGAATTTGCATAGCCCCTGTGTCACTTAAAATAGTTATGGGTTTGGCTCCATCAGTTGATGCAAACAGAGTGATCTTCCCCCCGACTAAAACCCTGTTTATCTCTTATTTACCTCATTCATCATGCCTGCTCCCACAGCAGTGTTTACCTCAGGTCTCCTAGTTCTATTTAGAGTTATAGTCTGCCCTGTAGTATCCCAACTTTGGTTCTCTTTTCAGAATCCTCCTTATGAACTTCAACAAGTCACTTAGGCTTTCCTTGCAACTACTAGCATGATGATTGAACGTGTCCCACCTTATTACAATCGTAACACAATGGCCTTCGAGACTCACCTCCACCCTCAGTACCTGGTCTGAGAAGGAGATCTTGGAGCATTTTCAACTATCCATTCTTTACCTTGGCTACCTGCCTTCCTTACACTCTCCCACTTCCTATCATTTTTCAAAACTATGGGGGTAATGGAACCAAGGTTTACATTTATTGATTCGCTCATAAGCATCAGCCATAATTGCTGCCTATCCAATCATCACCCTTGGTTTTTCAACATTGGTTCTTATCATGGAAGGTAAGGAATTCTTAAATTCCCCTTAGAAAATTACCTCTCTTTAGAGCCTTACAGGTGGTTGCAACTCCCAATGTTCGTCCCCATCTTTCAAAATTGTTCTGCTTAACATTTCTAATTTTGCTTATGTTTGTCCCGGATGTCTCCTTAAATTCCTAAAACTTTGCCTATGTGCCTCTGGAACCAATTTATATGCACCAGAATAGCCTTTTTTTTACTTCATCATAATTCTTAGACACTCCCTCTGAAATGGAAGTATAAACGCCCTGTGCCCGCCCTATCAGTTTACTCTGCATGGGTAATGTTCACTTTTCTGTTGGACTCTCCATTTGGGTTGCTATTTTCTCAAAAGTCCTTATGAAGGTTTCTACCTCTTTTTCTTCAAATTTTGGGAGGGCCTGTATAAATTTAAACATATCACCATTGGGTTCCATTCTAAGATTAAGCTTCCCTCTAGTTCCTGGCAACTCCCATAAACTCTCTCTCTTTTGCTTTCCTCTCTCTTTATTTCCAACCTCCGAGTTTCAATCTCCATTTATTTTCCTTTCTGCTGCATCTCCATCTCTAATTGTTTCATTGGTGACTGGATTTCAGCTAATTCTACTCATGGTTGCCATGATCCAGGTTGTGTCCCTGACATCTCTTTCAAATTTAAATGCTGAGCAATTGCTTCAGTTATCTCTACCTTTCTCGCTTTAAATCACCTTTCTACTTTTAAATCACCTGCCAATTCGACTAGCTAGTCTTTCAAAGCCTTTTCAAAAATAACAGAGACAAGTCGTCCACCAGAAGAAAAATATGAGCAGCTTCTAGAACCATCCTGTTATGTCACTACAAACGTGGTGTCTCTTTTAAATTTATTGTGTAATCCAAATGTCGCCATCTGCTTTTTCGAGGATACTGGACCCACGCCCCCATGATACCTGGGCTTGTGCACTTGTTATGGGCCAGGGTTTAGAGAACTCCAGAATGTATCATAGAGTTCACCTGACCCACAACTTTTACTAGATTGTGGTATGGGGAGCACATGGCCCACTCTACAGGTGTGGTGCAGCAGACATCTAACAGTATTTTTTTTAAAGCAAAACAATGTTTATTCTGTGAACTCAGTTAACCTTTTTAAAACATAGTGAACATCTTAGCAACCATCTATTCAAGTACAACCTCCAAAGAATACGATACTAAGTAATCCTTAAACTTTCCTTTTGACACCTAAATAAGACAAAAAAAACTTTTAACAGAAGCACATCAGGTTTAAATTCACTATTGAGAACAGTTATCAAGAGATAGTCTTTAGATGGCAGAGAGATCGAAATTACACCTTCTTTGGCTGGCTTCAGCTCCAACACTAAAACAAAAAAACACAGACACACCCAAGCTTTTCCTCAAAGCGAAACTAAAAGCTGACAGATAGCCCAGCTCCACCCACACTCTGACATCATTAATAAACACCCATTCCTTAAAGGTACATCCACTATTCGATAAACACCCATTCCTTAAAGGTACTCTCACATGACACACGTCAATTCCAGCCCCACCTGACCCTGAGTGGTAACACAATTAAATTAACCATTAATTCCGAGAAAAATATTGAAAGTCTTTGTCCCTTTGCTGCACAATAAAGCTAGTCACCAGATTTGTACATTTAAACACAATTACTTGTTACTTTTAACAAGAACTACAATAAAATATGGAGAAGATACAACTGGTTAACCATTATCCCATTCCTATTTCCCCAATTTAACTTGCCCCCCCCCCCCACCCTATACACACATATGACACAAACAATAGAAGGGAGGAGAGGGGTAAAAATAATAAACAAAACTCGAGTAAGACCCAATTACCACCTGTTACTGGGCAGAATATGGCCTTTTGGCCAATCAATCGAATCAAGTCACACCCCATCTCCCGGGTGCCGAGAAGTCTGAGTATTGCAGTCCAAAGTTGGCGCTGCCATATACTATGTTGCAACTTCTTGAATTTCTCCTTTTCTCTGCTGCTTGACTTAAAGAGACGTGTCCATTACGCATCCATGGATCAAAATGATAACATCAAAAATAAAGAAAGGGGGAAGAAGGGAATGAGCTGGAAGGACTCTCAAAGCAATGTGATCCCCATCCCTGCTCAAAAGAGGTCCAGCACCCACTTGAAGAAATAGAGCGACTCAGTGTTCATGATATGAACTGCAAATCTGTTTCACATCATAGAATCATAGAATTTACAGTGCAGAAGGAGGCCATTCGGCCCATTGAGTCTGTACAGGTCCTTGGAAAGAGCACCCCATTTAAGCCCATGCCTTCCCATAACTGAGTAACCCCACCTAACCTTTTTGGACACTAAGGGCAATTTAGCATGGCCAATCCACCTAACCTGCGCATCTTTGGACTTTGGGAAGAAACCAGAGCACCCGGAGGAAACCCACGCAGACACTGGGAGGACGTGCAGACTCCACACAGACAGTGACCCAAGCCGGGAATCGAACCTGGGACCCTGGAGCTGTGAAGAAACTGTGCTAACCACTGTGCTACCATGCTGACTCCGTTACATCTGTTTTTCCCTGAGATAAAAAGAATGGCCTCAAATCCAATATTTTTCTGCATGATGTGAGAAGGGGCAAATCGTGGCTGAGAATTAATGTCACTGGATTCGAATCTAGAAGCCTAGAACAATGCTGGGGGACACGGGCTCGAATCCCACAACATCAGCTGGTGGAATCAAATTCATAAATGTTGACTCTGAAGCTAGTCTCAGTGATAGTTACCATGATAACCATTAATTGTTGTAAAAGCCCATCTGGTCGCTCAGGCCTTCAGGGAATCTGTCGTCTTTACTTCTTGGCTGACATGTTTATCCAGATCTACAGTAATGTGGCAGACCGAGCAAGCCACTCAGTTCAAGGGCAATTAAGGATGGGCAACAAATGCTGGCCTTGTCACCACATCCCGTTAAAGAATAAAAGGAAATAAAAAACAACTTTCAAGTGTGACTCCTTACTCTCTCTCATCTATTCAGTTGAAATAGTTGGTCAATATCCATATAATCCATGTTATAGGCCAGGGTTTAAAGTACCCCAAAGTGTATCATGGAGTTTACCTGACCCACAACTTTTAATAGATTGTGGTATGGGGAGCACACGGCCCATTCTACAGTTGTGGTACAGCAGAAATGAAAAAGTATTTTTTAAAGCAAAGCAATGTTTATTCTATGAACTTAAGTTAACCTTTTTAAAACATACAGTGAATATCTTAACAACCATCAATTCAAATACAACCCCCAAAGAATACAACACTAAGTAATCCTAAATAACTTCCCAAACAACATCGAGAAGACAAAAGAAACACCTTGGGCGCGATTCTCCGATGCCGCGCCAGTTTTTCTTTTAAAAAAATATATATATTTATTAAAGTTTTTTAACACAATTTTTCTCCCTTACAAACAATAACCCCCCCACCCCCCACCCCCCGTAACAAAAAAAAACGAGAAATCGCGCAGAGCAAGATATATACATGGCAAAATGATATATTTACACAGCTTTGTACACTGGCCCTCACCCGTACGTGCCAGTTTCCCCAACCCTTCATGTTATCTCTTGCTCATCCACCCTCCCAGGCAATCCCCCTTCCCCCCCCCCCCCCCAGAACGCCCCCCCCCCCCCCCCCCAAGGTTGTTGCTGCTGCTAACCGACCTTCCTCTAACGCTCCGCGAGATAGTCTAGGAACGGTTGCCACCGCCTGTAGAACCCCTGCGCAGACCCTCTCAAGGCGAACTTAATCCTCTTCAACTTTATGAACCCAGCCATATCATTTATCCAGGCCTCCAGGCTGGGGGGGCTTCGCCTCCTTCCACATTAGCAAGATCCTTCTCTGGGCTACTAGGGACGCAAAGGACAGAATGCCGGCCTCTTTCGCCTCCTGCACTCCCGGTTCGTCCACTACTCCAAATATTGCTAGCCCCCAGCTTGGCTTGACCCGAACTTTCACCACCTGAGATATTGCTCCCGCCACTCCTCTCCAGAACCCCTCCAGTGCCGGACATGACCTGCCGCACCAGTTTTTCACGCAACGCCGGTCCAACTCCCTCCCGCGATTCACCCAAGCGGCGAGATCGGCCCCATCGGGTTCTGCCCGGCGCAGGCCGGAGAATCGCCCGAGACGCCCAAAATGGCGATTCTCCGCTACCCCCACTATTCGCCGGCCCGAATGGGCCGAAGTCCCGACGGCGTGACCCCAGTTCACGCCGTCGCCGTTCACACCTGGTAAATAAAGTCGTCAGCCAGTCGTGCTGGGTGTCGCTGAGCAGTGAGGAGGTGAGTGGACTGTTCCGGAGCTCCTGCAGACCGGGTCGGCTTCCCCGAGAACGCTTCGGCCAACGGGGGGGGGGGGGGGGAGGGCAGGGGGGGGGGTGAGGGATGGAGTGGAGGTGGGAGGAGGGTGAGGGAGGGGGTGGAGGTGGGAGGAGGGTGAGGGAGGGAGTGGAGATGAGAGGGGGGAGGGAGGGAGTGGAGGTGGGAGGGGGGTGAGGGAGGGAGTGGAGGTGGGAGGGGGTGAGGGAGGGTGTGGAGGTGGGAGGGGAGTGAGGGAAGGAGTGGAGGTGGGGGGGAGGGAGGGAGTGGAGGTGGGAGGGGGTGAGGGAGGGAGTGGAGGTGGGAGGAGGGTGAGGGAGGGAGTGGAGGTGGGAGGAGGGTGAGGGAGGGAGTGGAGATGAGAGGGGGGAGGGAGGGAGTGGAGGTGGGAGGGGGGAGGGAGGGAGTAGAGGTGGGAGGGGTGAGGGAGAGTGTGGAGGGTGTCGTCCATCCGCGGATGCCACATGTCAGCCGCCCTGATATGGCAGGACGGTGACGAGGACACGGCCTAAGGTTCTCGTGTGGCTGATGGGCAAAGGCGACTGGCTCACTGGTGAGGAGGTGTGAACTGACCGTTGGACGCAGACAGTGACCAGGTGTTAGGCTGGCTGCGTGTCTGCAGCGCAACCAGGCCACTGGGGCCACAGGGATCCCATGCAACCCGGCTGGCGAGGTGTGGAAGAACCTCCATGTAACATGTTGTTTCTCTGCCCCCACCACCCTCCTGCAGATCACCATGTATGCCAACCAGACAGCGATGTTCACTACCGTGGTTGCAGCCGCAGCTCTGCAGTGGCCATCCGGCAGCGTAGACTGCGACGGCCCACAGTGGCTGCAGATGCAGCGGCTGCTGCTGCAGCAGAGGGGATGGCCGCGGAGTGGCCCGTCGTCGCCGCGCAGGCCGCAGGCGCTCAGGCTCGGAATGTCCAGGGGGATGCCGAGGGGAACATTGACCCCCTGACGGTGAGGAATGCACAGGAAGCGGGCACTGATATCGAAGTGCTTGGGGGGGAGGAGGAGGAGGAGGAGCCACTGATGGTGGTGCCAGGGCGCCACAGGTGTCCAGCAAGGCCGAGGGTGTACCGGGACAGAATGTCGTTCGAGGCCCTACCGGACATTACATGCAGGAGGAGACTACGGTTCAGCAGGGAGATGGTCGCACATACATGCCACTTCGTGGCGCACCTTGCACCACGTGGAACGGGAGGAGGACACGCGATACCAGTCTCTGTCAAGGTGACGGTGGCCCTAAACTTTTACGCTACCGATTCCTTCCAGGCGCCGAGCGGGGACCTATCCGGGATCTCACAGGCAACGGTCCACAGGTGCATCAGGGCCGTGACCGACGCCTTGTACGCCATCGTGGACAGGCACATTAAATACCCCGAGGAAGCACGGGCACGTAGATTCGCCAAGGTGGCCGGGATACCGATGGTCCAGGGTGTCATCAATTGTGTGCACGTCCCCATGAGCTCACCTGCAGACAACAGGGAAGTGTTCATGAACAGGAAGGGCGCATACTCCATGAACATTCAGGTGGTGTGCGACCCCCACATTAAGATCATGCACGTGTGTGCAAGGTTCCCCGCGAGTGTGCATGACGCCTACATTCTGGCACAGTCGTTCATCCCCGCAATGTTCGATGGATGCCCCCCCCCCCCTGGCTGAGGGGCTGGTTGCTGGGCGACAGGGGCTATCCGTTGAGGTCATGGCTGATGACGCCAATACGGAGGCCTCAGACCAACGCGGAGAGCCTATACAACGAGGCCCATGCAGCAACCAGGGGTGTGGTGGAGCGGTGCTTCAGCCTGCTGAAGATGCGATTCAGATGCCTGGACCGCTCCGGAGGGGCCCTGCAGTACCGGCCCGACAGGGTCGGTCGCATAGTTGTGGTCTGCTGTGCGCTGCACAACATTGCCATGCAGAGGGGAGATGCACTGGTGGAGGAGTCAACGGCACCGGAGCTAATGTAAACGAAGGGGAGGAGGAAGAGGAGGAAGAGGAGGAGGAGGCGAAGGAGGAGGAGAAGGAGGATGGCGTGTATCAGGGTGGGGGGAGGGGCGCGGGACACAGACACTGCCCGGGTGCTGGTTGCGTCCAGGAGGCTGCACGACGGCACCGTCGAGGACAGCGGGCACGCGACGCGTTGGTGGCCGCACGGGTCACGCACCGTGGGGGAGGGATTCGCTGAACACTGCCACTTGCACCGCCAATCCTGCACACGGGCACCACGCTGCACCCACCCCGCACCGCGTTCACGGCACCAATTCCACATCACCTTACCACTGCGGCACTACGCGATTGCACAACATTGATGATTGTGTAAGCGGGTGTGATCAGTGCCATGTTGACGAATGACAGCCCGCTCTGCGATGAGCTGTGAGCTGAGATTCGCCAGCCAAGGTCTGACTCATGGCTATAGCTGAACCATCCACTCCGGTGGACACAGCGTTCGTCACGGACATTTCATCACGTGCCCGTGTGGGGTAGCTGGCGTCGGAGTGCTGAGGACTACGGTGTCCGATTTTGGGAGGCAGGGGGGAAAGGGACAGCACACCTGGCACCGACGTTGAACCGCTCGTTAACCACAGCGCCACTCGGTCACCCTCACGAGCCCCCTGGCACCGGACATAGCACAGAGGCTTACAAGTTAAGTGCAACAGTGAGTTTAATTGTGACATTCACATACAGATGCAGTACCCCCTACAACTAAACTGTGCCCTGCACCCGTGCCAACTTGCTATGTTTTTAACTTCTACCACTACATCTAGGTGTCTCCCCAGATGGTACAGCAGGAGTGGAGGCGGACTGTTGAGAATCACGCCCTGCGACATGGCTCCCCGTCGGCACGCGTTTCCTGTGGCGGCCCGGCTTCGATGGGCCAGGCTGCTCGGTGGGCGTGCTGGATGGCGTGGTGCCACCTTGTCCTGCCCGCTGCCCACCAGATGCGCCAGGGACGGAACGGGGGGAGGCTGAGTGTTCAGGGACGCCCCTTGCTGGAGGTACCGGGACGGGTCCCAGAACCTCCTCTTCCCTCGGGGTGCCCGGTGGCCCCCGGGCCTCACTGTGGGACGGAGGTGCGATCGGAGACATGCCCTGTCGCACCACCGACACCTATCGCTGCCAGTCCTGGAGGCCTGCAGCGCTATCGACCATGGTCCGAATGTTTGCAGAGACGGAGCCCAGGGAGTGCGACATTCCTGCCAAGGACTGTGCTATCTCAAACTGTGAGTGCGCTACGCCTTCCATCATGTGCGCCAGGCGGTCTATGCTCTCCTTGACTGACTGCTGGGACTGTGTCATGGCCTGCTGGGACCGGGCCATGGCATGGTGAGACTCGGCCAGGGCCCAGAGCGCGACGGCAATGTCGTGTTGGCTCTGGCGCATGGCTACCTGTGAGAGGGCAGCCCTGTCCTGGGCCGTGGATGACGCATGCATGTTATCCCAATGCCTTGCAGGACCTGACCAATGGCCAAAACCGTTTCACCCATTGCCTCCACCGCGGACGCCACCCATGCGGTGTCGGCCTGGGTGGCTGCGATGAGCGGCACCACTCCCTGCTCCTGGATGCGAATGGACTCCTCCAACTGCGTGTGCAGGTCCTGGAAGATGGCCCTCATCCCGTTATTCAGTCCCTGGGTGTCCACATGCATAGGGTGTCCGGGTGGGTCAAGTACATTCAGGAACCCGGGAACCGTCTGGGCGGCAACTGTTTGCTGGGCCTGGGCTGCCCTCCGACCGTCCAGCCCCTCGGCTGCTCCAAACTCCACCTGCTGTACCGGCTCGGCTGTGTGGTGCGCACCAGACCGTGACCCGGGAGCCTCATCACTTATCTGCCCAACCGAGGTGAATGTCTCTGCGATGGTGGATGGTGTGGGAGACAGCAGTTCCGCTAGTTCGAGGTCATCGTCTGTTAGGAAGTCTGGTGTGTACTGGTCCCCCTCATGACCCGGCGCAGGGTGCATGAGGCCCATGTCATGTTGCGCTCCAGGTGATTCCGTGGACTGTGTGACCATTCTCTGTGCGTCATCGTCCACTGTCCCCGTCCTGTCCCCGTACTGTCGTGGATCATGGCCCTACATTCGGGCAATGCACAGCCATCACTCTCGTCACTGTCCGTCCTGTGCCCCTCAGTATTGTCTATGTCCGTCCTCTGTGCGTCCCCCTCCAGCATCCCATACTGAGAGGATGGCCCTCCTGTCCGACCGACTGCCACCCTCTGCGTGCGTCCCTGGGTGCGGTTGAGGTTGCAGATGGTCGGCTGTGTCTTGGCCGAGACGACCCTGGACGTTCGGCGGTTGGCCCTGGGGAACACAACGATACGGGGTTCGTTAGACACGCTGGGCCGGGTGTATGGTAGTGGTGGGGGCAGTGTGTGAGGGGGGAGGGGATCGAGGGTGCAGTGGCCAGAGTGTGAGGGGGGAGGGGATCGAGGGTGCAGTGGCCAGAGTGTGAGGGGGGAGGGGATCGAGGGTGCAGTGGCCAGAGTGTAAGGGGGGAGGGGATCGAGGGTGCAGTGGCCAGAGTGTGAGGGGGGAGGGGATCGAGGGTGCAGTGGCCAGAGTGTAAGGGGGGAGGGGATCGAGGGTGCAGTGGCCTGAGTGTGAGGGGGGAAGGGATCGGGGGTGCAGTGGCCAGAGTATGAGGGGGGCGATGACGGGCTGGGGAGGGGGGGGGGGTGCGGAGGGTGAGGACATTCAGGGTTGTCTCACTTGCTTCTGCGCCTCCGACCTGGCCTGTCGTGACCTCCCGGGTGGCAGATCCCCCAGCGAGGTCCAGGGCCCTCTGCTCGTGGACGTTTAGGGGGTGCAGCACAGGAGAACCCCCTCCGGTTCTCATACGTTCACGATGGTTGTGAGCTGTCTTGTCCTGGTGGGGGGGGGGGGGGGGGGGTTGGATAAAGCATCACAATTAGGCGGGTATCATCAGGGCGTACAGATATAGGCTATATTAATGCTGGGTGGGGAGACAGTTGGAGCCACGCCATGGCATCTCTCCAGGGGGTGGAGGTGCTCATGTGGGTCGAGTACAACATGGTGCACCCTGAACCCGCCCCCACCCTCGTGCCGGGGGGGGGGGGGGGTTGGTTGTGATCCGGGGGCACCCTCATGGCACTTACCCTGGCAGAGCGAGTGAGGTCGTGCAGCTTCTTCCGACACTGCTCACCGGACCGGGGAGGTGTGCCCCACAGCACTCACGCCAACTTCACGCCAACCGCGTCTCACCGTGCTGGACGGCTGGCGATGCCCACGTCTTGGGCAGAGGGTGGCCCTTCGGTTTTCAACCTCATCGAGGAGGGTGTCCAGGTCCGTGTCCCGGAACATCGGTACGGCTCGTCGGGGCTCAGCCATCTCTCCTCCTTCTCCTCCTCCTGGGTCCTTCCGTGCGCGGATCGCGCCATTTATGGCACTGCGCCGCGTCATTAGGGCATCGTGCACTTACGACGCTGCTTTCGCTCCACGCCCCCCCCCCGAGTTCCTCACGGCCCCGCTCCTAGCCCATTTTGGGCCCTGAATCGATCGCGACCGGGGCCGTTTCGCACCGTCGTGAAACTCGACGCCGTTCACGACGGCGCGGGCACTTAGTCGCGGGAGCGGAGAATCCCGCCCCTTTTACCAGAAGCACATTAGGTTTACATTCACTACTGAGAACATTAATAATTCTGAATTCACCAAATGATCGAGATAGTCTTTTCATGGCAGAGAGAACAGCAGTACACCTGCTCTGTCTGGCTTCAGCTCCAATACTGAAAACGAAACTAAAAAACACCCTGCAGCAAACAGCCTAAAACAAATGTAAAAAGCTGACAGACAGCCAAGCTCCACCCACACTCTGACATCACTGATAAACACCCATTTCTTTAAGGTACATTTCTTAAACAACAATTTCTTAAAGGTACTCTCACATGACATCCCGTCAATTCACTATTTTTAAACCTTCATATAATCATAACCGCACTACTCATCAAGAGTAATTGGATCTAAAATTGTTTTAAATTGGTAAGTAGTCTTCTGGCTTTCCACTTAAACTTTTCCAAACCCTCAATATCCTCCACCATGTGAGCAGGTCAAGACTGGACACAATGGGCGGGATCTCTGAAAATGGGGCTATGTCCCCACACCGGCAGGAAAACCGGCAGCAATGACTCCAGCGTCAATGGCCCCCCAAAGTGAGGAATTCTCACGTTTCTAGGGGGCTAGGTTGCCGACGGAGTCGTCGCCACTGCTCCAGCCGGCACCGAAGGGCCAGCGCAAGTTCGCGCATGCGCGTAATGGCCGGCGTGATCTCGCACCTGCGCGGATCGGCTGGCGTATTTCCGCGCATGCGCAAACGGGCCGGCGTATTTCCGCGAATGCACAGGGGGTTCCTTCTCCGCACTGGCCCCCGGGCAATATGGCGGAGCCCTACAGGGGCCCGGCACGGAGGAAAGAAGGCCCCCCACGGAACCTGCCCGCCCTCAGATCGGTAGGCCACGATCACGGGCCAGGCCACCATGGGGGGCCCCCCCACCGTGGGCCCACGGTGTCGGAGCCCCCATGCCCGATGCAATTTGTCTATATAGGTGTTTGTGTACCCCACTTCTTCATTCACCTGAGGAAGGAGCTGCCCTCCGAAAGATAGTGATTGAAAAGAAACCTGTTGGACTTTAACCTGGTGCTGTAAGACATCTTACTGTGCTCACCCCGGTCCAACGCCGGCATCTCCACATCATTGTGCATCCTTAACCTTGATGATACAATTTACATACTATCAACAGGACTATTTACAGGATAATAGTTATCGAACAAAACATCCTGGGCGGGATTCTCTCAGCCCGGGTCCGGGCCGGAGAATTCCCGCGACCGGCGTGAATTGTGCCACGCCGCCCCGGCGCCGGGACACGATTCTCCGCAGAACGGAGAAGCAGCGCCATTGGCGCCAGTCGGGGGCCGCACCACGCGGTCCTCCCGCCGATTCCCGGCCCGGCATGGGCCGAGCGGCCATTGCAAAAACCCGAGTCCCGCCGGCACCGTTCTAACCTGATCTCAGCCGGCGGGACCTCGGCGTGGAAGGGTCTAGGGGCGGCCTGTTGGGGGGGAGGGGGGGATCGACCCCGGGGGGGCCTCCGTTGTGGCCTGGCCCACGACTGGGGCCCACTGATCAGCGGGCCGACCTCTCGGGCTGGGGGCCTCCTTTCCTCCGTGCCGACCCCTTTAACCCTACGCCATGTTGCGTCGGGGCCGGCGCGGAGAAGGGAGCCACCGCGCATGAGCACGTTGGCGCCGGTGCCACTGTGCATGCGCGGACTCTGCGGTGCCCAGTTGATGTCAGGATCAGCAACTGGAGTGGCGTGGGCAGCTCCAGTGCCCTGCTCGCGGATTGACAGACCCCCGACTGTGGCAGCACTGGACTGAGTCCACAGCCACCACGCCGGGTTCCCGAAGGGTGAGACCATGAGAGACCCATGCCATCGGGAACTCGGCCGGTCAGGGGCAGGCTATGAGGTGGTAGTCGATAAGGTGCGCGGTGTACTCTGCGAGTACGCAGCTTTGGAGGGGGCGGAACATCGTGTAAGCGGCGCCACCCCTGATTTGGTCGGAATCGGGTATTCTCCAGCCAATTGCCGACCATGATTCCGGCGATTTACCCCCCTCCCTCCGCTATGCACCAACGCCCAGAGCGGGAATTCCTCAGGGCGGGCTTTGGTACAAATTTGGCCAAGCATGGCCCTGATGCGGTGGATCCCGAGGTGGATCAAGGGTGTTAGAGCAGAATTGAGATGCCCCCAAAAGTTCCTCAGATGACCCCCATAATGCAAATTCTTCTCCGTGGAGCATCCTACACCCACCATGTGAATGATAGGTTACCCCCTCCACACCACGCACGTACAAGGGTGACCCGAAGCACAAATGAGCCCCCATCACTCCCCCATTAGACCCCCATTAGGAACAGCCCTCAAAGACCCTCCATAAGACCCGCATCAGAGACCTCCATCAGTGATCCCCCCCCCATCAAACCTCATCTGTGACCCCTGACAGAAGACACCCAACAGAGACCCCAAACGCAGACCCCTATCAGGCACCCCTGCCTGAAAGCAGTCCAGGCAGTAGAGTGAAAAATCATTGCATTTTCACTTACCTTTCCCTAACATCTGCTGCCTCAAACAAAAGTGTTTAAAGCAGCAGCTGTTACAAGTATCAAAGCTTTCCTCAAAAACCAAGTACACTGCAAAGGGCTTCAAACCCCATGACAACCATTGAAATGCAAATCTTTCATTCAATTTCTCACAACAATACATTCCACCAGCCAGTGATTGGCTAGTTTTATTGATAGAGACACAGCTGCTTAGGAGGTTTGTTTATTTATCTTTCCCTTCATACTTGAATGCATCTCCATTATGTTATTTTACGCTAACCACAATGTTCATACATACTATTGCCATGAATAACAGCTCCTCGACACATCAAAAGGAGCTAAGTGCTTTCTGCTGGGATAATGAGAAAGTGACAGCACAAAGCCGCCAGACCTCGGTATTGGGCCGCCACCTCAAATTCCGCTGGAATCTGCCAAGCTTTCTACCATGCACGAATTTGCATTATGAAAGGGAGAGACTTGCATACCGGCCCCTTCTCCTAGTGCCAGTAGAGACCAGTAGCGATTCTCTGCTGGCAGGAGCACTTCGGCTCAAGTACAGAGGATCCAGGCCATGATATTTACTTGGAATTATATCCCCATTCCCTCCCTATTGCTGGGTCAAGAATCTGGGACTCCCTCCCTAACAGCATAGTGGGTGTATTTATGCCACAAGGGCTGCAGCGGTTCAAGAAGGTGGCTCACCACCACCTTCTCAGGGGCAATGATAGGCTATTGATTTACTGAGTCATTGATTTATTTGCTGTCTTTAGGTACTGATTGAGTGCATAGCTAGAGAATTAAATTATTCAAAAGGCCATGACAGTGAAAAGATAGTCATTGTTTCAGATAATAAATGAACTATTGAACTTTAGGGCATGTCTGCCGAAATGCAGACATTGTTTCGACGAATATTTCATATAAATGAATAGACCATTGTATTCCAGTGCATTTAGTAATAAGAATGTATCAAACAATTAGTTACAGCATGGTTGATGGCTAGCCGTGGTGTGAGAATCCCATTCTTGTAAGGCGCCACACATAGGCACTGAATTATTCCTGACGGATACAAATCGACCTTAAGTAATGGCCAATGTTTAATTAATAAATTGTCCTTTAAGTAACAGGCATCTATTTGAACGAACCAGGAGGTCTCAACTGAGAATTAGCAACCAATGAGAGTAAATGAGGGATTAGAGGATTGATAAGGATTCCTTTAAGAGTAAAACTTCATGGTCAAGGACTCGTTCCTGAGCTCCTGCCTTCCCAAATTCTTGAATTGGGGCAGCACGGTAGCACAGTGGGGCAGCACGGTAGCACAGTGGGCAGCACAATAGCACAGTGGATAGCACAGTTGCTTCACAACTCTAGGGTCCCAGGTTCGATTCCCGGCTTGGGTCACTGTCTGTGATGTTCTCCCCGTGTCTGCGTGGGTTTCCTCCGGGTGCTCCGGTTTGCTCCCACAGTCCAAAGATGTGCAGGTTAGGTGGATTGCCCATGATAAATTCCCTTTGTGTCCAAAATGATTAGGTGGGGTTACTGGGTTACGGGGATAGGGTGGATGCATGGGCTTAAGTAGGGTGCTCTTGCCAAGGGCCGGTGCATATTCAATGGGTCAAATGGCCTCCTTCTGCACCACAAATTCTGTGGTTCAATGATTCTATGAATCATTCCATTTGTTTATTTTAAAGTAATTTCCTTCTGCTTTTATGATTAATGCATTTCATTGCCATGTGTTTAACCAATTTACATACTGTTTGACATTCTGTTTCTGAATTTTGACTTAGTTCTTATGCATGTGTATTAAAGTGAAAGTTGAATTTTGGACACCTACAGTCAACCAGACTATCGACTCCCTTATTAGAAAATAAATAAGAGATCTGACAGGCAATTAGAGATGGCAATAAATGCTGCCTAGCCAGTGACGTCCACATCCCATGAATTAATACATTTTTTAAAAAGTCATGAACCTTTTGAAATTGTCGCTCTAAAACACCCAGATTTATTTCCTTCATCCTTGGTTTTAGTTATTTTCCCTGTGGGGTGTCGATATAGAACCATAGAATCTCTACAATGCAGAAGGAGGCCAATCGGCCCATCAAATCTGCCCCGACCCCTTGAAAGAGCATCGCATCTTGGTCCACTCACCCGCCCTATCCCCATAATCCCACTTAACCTGCACATCTTTGTACAGGAAAGGCCAATTTTATCATGGCCAATCCACCTAACCCGCACATCTTTGGACTGTGGGAGGATACCGGAGCACCCGGCGGAAACCCACACAGACTCGGGGAGAATGTGCAAACTCCACACAGTTACCCAAGGCCAAAATTGAACCAGGGCCTGGCGCTGTGAGACAGCAGTGCTAACCACTGTGCTTCCGTGCCGCCCATGTGTTTTGCATATGTTTAGTTTCATCTGACAATTTGCTTGCGATCTACCCTTTTCTAAATTAAATATAAGTTGCCAAACACAAGTTAATTCCCCAGAATATCTAGATCTGCTAGTAATCGTGGAGCATCCTTTAACTCTCTCGTATATCTTGGTATCATCTACAATCTCAAAAATTATTCTCCCAACACGTAAATCTAGATCATTAATTAAAATAATAAATAGCAAAGTTGCGAACACCTATCCCTGTGGGATATTACTGATAGCTGGTCTCCAAGCAGATCGAAATCCATTGGAAATCACTTTTGGTCTATGATCATTCAGCCAATTCTTCATCCACATCACAGATTATCATTTGTCTTCAGGATTCTATCCTGTGGAGAAGCCTCTAATGCCTTACGTTATTAATCATCACAGTTAGATCAGGTACAATGAGCCTTTATTTCAACACTTTGTTGAAAGAGAATATATTGGAAGATGTATGTGGTCATTTAGGAAAAACAGGTGAAAAGTTTGGGAAAGAATGGAAAGCTCGGGTACAGCGAAAACACATGAGAATGATAAAAAGAACGGAAGGTTATTAAGAAAGGTTAAAATGGCATTAGGTGATGTGTCACACAAAAGGTTGTAACAAGTGATGCATGCTCATGTGGCTGGCGATATTAGCATGGATAGTTTCTGACATCGCAACAGTAACTACGCTTTAACATTATTGGTTGTAAAGTGCTTTGAGATATCTGGTGGTTGTGAAAATAACTTTCTGAATGCAAGTCTTTCTTTTTTTTATGTATATAGAGTATTAGTTAAAAGACTGAACACAAGACAATAGAAATAAATGGGTCACTTTCAGTTTGGTGACCGTCATTAGTGGGGTGTCGCAAGGGCCTCAGGTATTTACAATCAATATGGTAATGATTGGAAGAAGGGGCCACAGAATCGCAGAACTGTCACAGCACTTTGGAGGCCAGTCGGCCCATCGTGTCTGCACGGGCTCTCCAAATGTGCCATTTAGTGCCATTTCCCCACCTTCTCCCTGTAACCTTGCCCATTCTCCTTTTTCAGACAACAGTCTAATTTCCCCTTGGAATGCCTTGATTGAACCTGTCTCCACCACATTCTCAGGCAGTGCATTTCAGACCTTACCCACTTGCTGCAAGAAAAGGTTTTTCTTCATTTACGTTTGCCTCTTACTTATCCAGGTTTGCTAATGATACAAAACAGGCTGGGAAAGTATGCTGTGAACTACACTCAAAGAGATCGTGAAGCGATACAAACGGGTTAAGTGAATGGATAAGAAAATGGTAGATGGAATCAAATGTGGGGAAATTAGGTTATTCCTTTTGGTCGGAAGGATATAAAAACAATGGGAGGGATTCTACATCACGCCGCACCAGTTTTACGGTGTGGCGCACCCCTGCCGGCAGCGAGATTCTCAGCTGGCCAATGGGATTTCCCACTGTGGGCAGCCACATGCCGTCGGGAAATCCCCAGGCGTGGGTGCACTGCCAGTGCAACGGCGAATCCCGACAGCGGAGAATGCAGCGCCATATTTTTAAATGGTAAGAAACTATTACAATTTGGTGTTTAGAGGAACCTCACGACTAGAAATACAGAACATTTCCACACAGGTTAGCAAGAAATTAGGAAGGCAAATTATATTTTGGCTTTATTGCAAGGAAGTTGAAGCACAAGGGTAAAGCAATCTTGCTGCAATTAGAAAGCTCCTTGATCAGGACACATCTGGAATACGATGTGAAGGTTTGGTCTCCATCCCTAAGGAAGGATATGTTTACCTTGAAGGAACTTTGACAAATTTCACTTGATTGATTCCTGGGATGAGATGGTTGTCCCGTGAGGAAATGTTGAGTAGAATGGACTTATGCTGTCTGGGGTTTAGAAGAATGAGAGATTATCTCATTAAAATGTATGAGATTCTGACAGGGCTTGACAAGGTAGATGCTAAGAGGATGTTTCCCGGTTTGTAGAGTTCAGACGTAGGAGGAATACTCTCAGGATAAGGCAACAGTCATTTTGGGCAGGGAGGTGGAGGAACATTTTCACCCAGAGTATTGTGAATATTTGAAATTCTCTACACCAGAGGGTTATCTAAGGACGCCCCGACGTTGAGTATGTTGAAGGTTGAGATGAATAATTTTTGGATTCTAATGGAATCAAAGGATTTGAGGAGCAGAGAGAAAATGGAATTGGGGTTGAGGATTGACCATGATCTTATCAAATGGAAAGCAAACTCATGGGCTGAATGACCTACTCAGGCTTCTTATGGACTTAAGTCCTAAATATTGGAGTAGTTAGATTGGAATAGAAAACGTTAAGGGGACAAAATAAATTTGCTATATGTTGAAAGGTTTAAGGGAGAAAATGGTAAACGATTGCTTGATTCGCTAAAATAAAAATGTAAGAAAGAGACACAAGTTTGAGATGAATATAAAGAAAAGGGATTTGTCAAGCAGAAGATCATTGAAATGTTGAATGCATCATCACAATTCACTATCAACACTGACAGGAAAGAATTTTCCAGCCCGTCCCACTGGCGGGATCTTCCAATCCTGCCAAAGGCAACTCTTGTCTAGTCTGGAGGGTGTTAACTCTGTGGGGAGGCTGAATAGACTCGGGCTGTTTTCATTAGAAAGACGGGGCGACCTGATAAAGGTCTACAAAATTAAGAGGGGCATGGATGGAGTGGATGGGCAGGCACTCTTCCCCAGGGTGGAGGCGTCAGTCACCAGGTGGCATAGGTTTAAGGTCTGTGGGGCAAAGTTTAGGGGTGATGTGCGAGGCAGATTCTTTGTACAGAGGATGGTGAGTGCCTGAAATGCGCTGCCAGTGGAGGTTGTGGAAGCAGATACATTAACGCCGTTCAAAAGGCATCTTGACAAATTCATGGGTAGGATGGGTATAGAGGGATACGACACTAGGAAGTACTGAGGGTTTTGGCCAAGTGTGATATCATATACAGGCTTGGAGGGCCGAAGGGCCTGTTCCTGTGCTGTATTGTTCTTTATTCTTTACCCGGCGGTGGGATAGACAAGCAGTGTAAAGATCAGCGAGACCGGATATCCCACCGACGGCCATTGGTGATCTGCCTCCACCACCAGAAGAAAGCCGCAGGGGGCGGGGGGGGGGGGGGGGGGGGGGGGGGGGGGGGGGCAGAAAATCCCGCCTGAGTCAATCACAACAATCAACAGTAATTGGGATACACTCACTGGATGCAGGGAAGGAACAGGAAAACAAGATTACATTAGATCAACTTCATTCTGATGCGAGCATAAGCATAGACAGAATGGTCTCGTTGCTTGGATTTATATTAATACGAATGCATAAGTAGAGATTTTTTTAAAACTGGATTAGAAAGGCGCATAAACACGAAATTAAAGTTACTGAGCAAAAATGAAAAGACATAAAATGCAACTTGTGTCTGCAAATGGGCATCAGCCTTAGCTCAGTGCGTGGTAACCCCGAGTTAGGAGATTATGGGATCAACTCTTATACTGTAGAGGCTTTTCCTTGCATACTTGAGACAGGCACTCCAAACGCATTGTGATCCTGTGGTGAACAACCACCTACATTTTCTGGATCCTGAATGTGCACTTGGTCTGATGAAGAAGGAAAATGCGGCACAGACAAGAGAAACTTACAAACTTGCCTGAGCGGAGTCACAGTCATCTTTGCAAATATCTGAATCCCCTTTTTCTGCCA
Source organism: Scyliorhinus torazame (assembly GCF_047496885.1). Classification (NCBI taxonomy): domain Eukaryota; kingdom Metazoa; phylum Chordata; class Chondrichthyes; order Carcharhiniformes; family Scyliorhinidae; genus Scyliorhinus; species Scyliorhinus torazame. Next base: position 288,323,776 of record NC_092713.1, read on the forward strand.
TACTGAAAAAAAGAGTTATTTGTGTTTTGATGTGTGTAACTGTTCACTGCCGTTGCACTGGGCAGAAGGAGAATACACACACTGAGCTAAGAAAACTGCCAGCTGCTTCTATTATTCTGCAGGCCTGGAGCACAGACCATACCTAAAATTGGAATCATTGCAGTCTGAAGATTTCTATCAGTGCATTTGGAATACAGGCAATTCCACTTTGCTGAGCTCCTGATAAGGACTCTTTCTGCTAAAGCATTAAAAAGTGAAAATCCCAAGCCATTTTTCTATCTTTATCTTATTCATTCAGGCTAACCTAATACTTTTAGTTGTAGATCACCATTAAATGAAGACCCATTTCGCCCAGATTGCTGGGGTTACACTCTAGATTACACACAATTGTTTTCCATGTAACTTGTCACACTCGGCTTGTATTAAAGAGATTACATTTCAGGAATCGTTTCACTAAAATTAAAAAGACTGGATCAATTATTACATGAAAAAGGTTAAGCCTCCTGATCATTTGCTAGGTGTGCTTGATAAAAAATATATTTTTAATAAAGTGATTAAGTCTTCCGGTAGAATTATGTGAAGCTGCCATTTAGATTCATAGAGTGCAATCTACCGGCCGCATTGTGGCTGAAAGGCAGCGTGGCCTGGCCAGAGATCCCTCTTCAGGGATCTACACGGCTCGCCACGCCTCGCAAGATCGAACACAATCTCGTGATCTGAACCTCCCCGATTGTGGGTGGGATCACTACTAGCAAATCCGCATATGAGAGCGAGATAGAACATAGAACATACAGTGCAGAAGGAGGCATTCGGCCCATCGAGTCTGCACCGACCCACATTAAGCCCTCACTTCCACCCTATCCCCGTAACCCAATAACCCCTCCTAACCTTTTTCGACACGAAGGGCAATTTCGCATGGCCAATCTACCTAACCTGCACGTCTTTGGACTGTGGGAGGAAATCGGAGCACCCGAAGGATACCCACGGAGATAAAGGAAGAACGTGCAGACTCTGCACAGACAGTGACCCAGCAAGGAATCGAACCTGGGACCCTGGCGCTGTGAAGCCACAGTGCTATCCACTTGTGCTACCGTGCTGCCTCAAGATACCTAGTATCTACTACCGAGATAGCTAGTATCACTCTAATATGCATTTCTCTGTGGTACCCAAGGAGTTGGTACCTAACGTTGGAGACCTTGGGCGAGCACCATTCAGTGCTAGTCTCCTCAAACGGAGACCAGACGGAACAGCACTCGTGGGAGCGCTCCCAGGGGATCAGAGGCCCTTAGGTGCTTCCCCTCTGTGCAAGCTGACACCCTGGCATGCCAGCCTGGTGCCCTGGCAGAGTACCTGGTGCCCACTGCCAGGGTGCCAGCCTTGCACTGACAAGGCACCCAGGTGGCACTGTCAGGGGCTGTGCCAGGCTGGTATTTTTCTGAATTAGACTCGGCGGTGCCATGCGGTGGGGTGTGGGAAGTCCAAGGACCCCCGTATGGGTGAGTTGGGCTTTGCAGGGGCTCAGGAGTTGCATTGGGGTCAAGAGATTTTTAAATGGCGTCCCGATCTCTCTGCTCACCGGAGCTCCTCAGTGCAGGAAACGGGACTAAGGGCAACCTTGTCAGGGAGTTCCCCGCTGAGGCTCCAAATCGAACCAGAATCCCGGGAGGTGGCATAGTGTTTCTAGGCGCTACAAGAATCGTACAGCACAGTAGGATGCCAAATGGCCCACTGGCAGACTCTTTGAAAATCAAAGAATAAGTCCCATCGCATTTTTCTTTCCCCATAACCCTGCAATATTTCCTGTTCGTGGAAATATCCAATTCCCTTGTGAAAGTTATCATTAATTCTGCTTCCACCACTCTAGCAGGCAGTACATACCAGACCATAAGTACTTGCTACAAGATAATATTTCACTTTATCTTCCTTCTGGTTCTTTTGCAATAACTGACCTTCCTAACAGTTGAAATAGTTTCTCTTCAATTGCTATAACATAGTCCTTTATTTTCCTTTTACCTCTTTATTAAACCCTCCCTTAACCTTCCCTGCTTTAAGTGGAACATTCTCAACTTGCCTTGTCTTTCCATATGGATGAAGTACCTCACCCCTGGTATCTGCATGGTTCCTCAGAAGAATGGCGAGACACATTTCCCTTTACAAGGACTGTGCAGGCCATTCCCCCACAAACCACCTTGACATAGGCTCTGAGAGTTTGTACATTAAAAAGACACTGACAGAAGCAGAATGGTTTTAAAGTAGGATTATTCACAGCAGTGCAAAAGGGAAATCTTACTCTTGAGGCAATTAAAGTTTCAAAGAATTTCTAATTTCTGCTCGAATTAACAAAGCCTTGGGTTGTTTGCTAATATCACCCTGTCAGATAACTTGCATTTCATATTTTAAATGTTAATAATGTAGCCACCTGGGTTGGCCACTTCCCGACTTAAAATGGAGAACCGCAAAGACTAAAGGGAAATTCAGCCAACACAGGCAAAAATGAGCAAGTGCAGAAATCCTGTGTATTGGAACTTGCAAAAACCAGACAGCACTGAAACCAGCAGCCATCTGCATAGCAATGAGCGATTCCAAGGCACAATCGCAACACTTAAGGTGAATAAAGCCAAGCCAGACTCCTCTGCGCCAGTAGGAGCCAAGACAAAGGAAGGCCAACGGACATTTAGGGACCGCCCAGCGATCAGGGAACAACTCCAGTATTGGAGAAATCGATCCAAGTGATTGGGACGCAGTGCAATCATTTGGAACCAGGTACGGGGTCCGCCCCGAAGGGCGGGAAGCCCCTGGGGACTATAAAGTAAATCGTCCTTTTTGGCAGGATCACTCAGCAACTTGAATCAACCCGTAACAGTGACCTGTCTAAGCTGCCCGCACCAAACAAGTAAGTCTCCAGTCAATGCTCGCTACAAGATAGGCGCTCCTAGCTACCAGTCCATACCAGCTTTTGAATCCTGCAAACTCAGATCGAATGAAAGGCCATTTGTTCCCCTGACCTGGTGGGCCAATTCCGAAGCTAACTATAGGCCTTTTAGTGATAGAAATAGTCTAGAAAGTAGAGTTATATGCATAAGTAGCGACTTACTGTATATAATAAATGTGTTTTGATTTGAATCTTGCTAATTGGTGTGTTGAATTATTGATCAGTACTTGAACTTGAACCTCGTGGCGGTATCATAAAGATACCTGGCGACTCTAGAGCAAAGGTTAAACAAACAGAGCAAATTACGAATTAAGAGCCAATGAAAAGTTAGCAACAATAATAACAGAGGGAATGTCAGCATGTGGGGTCTAAAAATGAAACTGAAAAGTACTCCCCAGTCACAAATAATGAATCGTTAACAAAGAAGACTTTTTCTCGAGTGCTCCAAACATTAACTGGAGGTGCATTTATGTAAAGACGCTTGCTTTACTTTCTCTTTGTTAATGAACAGGGGAACTGTTTTCACAAAAAAAAACGGCTACCCCATTTTTCATCATGATCATAATCTTAAAAGCTCATGAAAATGTGCTGATAATTTATAGATTTTCCATACTAATCCTCCTCCTCAATTAATCATATCATAGCAACAAATAGAAAATAATAATCCAGAATATATTGGCACCTACAATAGATGGAATAATCCAAAAGATAAATCATTAGGCATGTTCCATCAGATGAAGCAATTATCCAGCCAAAGTCAGAAGTTGAGCTTGAGAATCACAAGTGGGTAGTGAAGAGTTTATCGAATTAGGGCTAAGTTCCAAAGATTTTGTTTAAAATTTAGAGTACCCAATTAATTTTTTCCAATTAAGGGGCAATTCGGTTTGGCCAATCCACCTACCCTGCACATCATTTGGATTGTGGGGGAGAAACCCACGCGTACACGGGGAGAATGTGCAAACTCCACACGGACCGTGACCCAGAGCCGGGACCGAACCTGGGACCTCGGCGCCGTGAGGCAGTAGGGCTAACCCACTGCGCCACCGTGCTGCCCCCCTAAGTTCAAAAGATAACAATCATTCCATTACTATGATAATAATTTCAAGCAATTAAAGTGCCAGCATTAGCTTGTGATCTTAATTATCCAGTGAAACACTATTCAAAACTAAATTGACATTACACTTTTCTGATGAAGAAAAAGCACTATTGTTATATTTAACAATTGTGCTCATGTACAGAGCAGATTAAATGGAATGCTTCATTTGGATTGCCATTCTCAAGTGGTGTCCTAATAGGAACATACTGTCACCACAGTTATATTGGTAGGTTCATGCTGATTTCAACTGCAAAGCTGGCCATAACTTCTCAACAAGATGATGCTTATACCACCACAAACAGTGAGGAATGCCAGGGGATGTGGTTTTGACCTCTGCATTTGATCCAATAAAAATCAAAAACTTGGGGTAAAGGTGGGTGTGGTAACTTGAGCACAAAAAGGGAGTCAAAATGCGTTAATCTTCGAGTTAAAGCTAATCTTCCTTCATACGTAAAAATAACAAATTTAAAATACAATATGGACTCAAAAACAGGAGCAGCCAGTTAAACATTGAAATAAAAGTAACCAAAAAGAATCAGAACTAACGACTGCCAAATACGAATATACACACATAACTAATGACATCACAGCACTTACTGATGACATCACAATGGGTTTAAATAAGAAGATGCATAACAATAACATTCTGCAACATCCCTCCCCCCCCTTAAATTTTAATCCCCTTTAAAGACAGAAATATAATGAAACAAATGTCTTCATTATACATCAATCTTTCAGGAGGTTTGTGACTTTGCTGTGATCCTTGCAGTACCACTGGTGACTTCATCAACTCTGGTGATGGTTGTCTTAGTTTAACTGAATTTGTGGGCTCAGGAGTAGGTTGAGTATCTGTGCATGAGTGTCCCTCTCCTGAGGACGAGTCCTCTGGAAGCAATCGGAACTACTTCTTGTTGAATTTCTCAAGGCAGCGGGAGATGTAGAGAGAATCAATGAATGGGAGGCAGGTTCGTGTGATGGATCGAGCTGTGTTCACGACGCTCTGAAGTTTCTTACAGTCTTGGGCCGAGCAGTTGCCATACCAGGCTATGATGCAGCCAGATAGGATGCTTTCCATGGTGCATCTGTAAAAATTGATAAGAGTTAATGTGGATATGCCAGATTTCCTTAGTTTGTTGAGGAAGTGTAGGCACTGTTGTGCTTTCTTGGTCGTAGCGTCGATGTGGGTGGACCTGGACAGATTGTTGGTGATGTGTACCCCTAAGAATTTGAAGCTGTCAACTATCTCCACCTCGGCACCATTGATGCAGATAGTGGTACTTCGCTTCCTGAAGTCGATGACCAGCTCCTTAGTTTTGCTGACATTGAGGGAGAGATTGTTATCGTTGCACCATGCCACTAGGTTCTCAATCTCCCTCCTGCATTCTGACTCATTATTTTGAGATCTGACCCACTATGGTCGTGTTATCAGAAAACTTACGGATGGAGTTGGAGCCGAATTTTGCCATACAGTCACATGTGTATAGGGAATATCGTAGGGGGCTAAGTATGCAGCCTTGCGGGGCCCAGGTATTGAAGACTATTGTGAGGAAGTGTCGTTGTTGATCCTTTCTGATTGTGGTCTATGGGTCTGGAAATCAAGGATCCAGTTGCACAGGGAGGAGCCAAGTCTTAGGTTTTGGAGTTTGGATATGAGCTTGGCTGGGATTGGATTTAAATAAGAAAATGCATAATAATACTCTGTAACAGTGGATACTGTCTTCCTTTATGAATCTGTCCTATCCCAGGTGAGGAAAATTATTCTGCTGTCATTGATCGCACTTCAATAGGAATTAATTGCCCGTGAAGTACATTCAAATTTAATGAGAAAAAGAATTGCATAATATAAATGCAAGTTTTTTTGTCCTTTCCACCATGTATTGGGAAAAAGATTTCACTTGAGAAATAGGCAATAGTCACCGCTATGAAAATAAATGGGCCATGTTTTCTTTCTGGGTAGATCTGGTTACCATTGGCTGTCCTGTGTTATATAAGCAGTCGCTATTCAAGACTTGACAGAGCACATCTCATCAAGCCGCGACTGTTCGAGGGTCTGCGCCTCCCTTGTTTAAACACTCGGTGAACTGGGAATATTATGCTTTTTTGAAACATTTCAGGTGGCGGCGCCATTTTTGAGTCCCGAACCTGAACTGATCAGTGGTATGCCAACAGGTGGAATGTTCCTGAAGACGCCAAATGCAAGCTGCCTCTATGTTTTCCACCTAATTAAGGATAATGGGCAGATAATAATCAGAGGTGCAGCAGAAATGAAAAGATAGCAGCCCTACTGACAGAACTGGGCGCTACTCAGGTAGGTAAGGAAGCATGAGGGATTCTTGTTGGAAGCTTGCTGAAGATTTAAATATAAGGAAGGCCCCCAAATATTAGGGAATTAAGTGTAGAGAAACCCCTCCATGGGAATTGTCACGGTTCAGGCTGTGGCCTGTGGATTCATGTGGCTCATTAATGGGGCGAGTGAGATGAAGGACTGACACAGTGGGCAGCGGACCCAACACCAGTAAAGTCCCAGTCTGTTTGCACTGCAAGTTTAAGTGAGTCCTTCATCGACCTTAACCAGCCACTCGCCACTGCCAGATGTGCACTCTTGCTGATATAATTTTAACCTCAATTTCACATTCCTACCTGCTCCGGCTTGTTTATTTGGGCCCACATTTTTGTGTAGCATCTGGGAAACGTGACTTGTGTGCTTACGTGGCTTCTAAACTGCACGCCCAACCTGAGTCTGGCTTCACAGGGATTTTATTTTCTTTGCACAGGGTTCAAGTTAACAGTGCAGCTAGCAAGCCTTGATGAAGTGGCAGGAAGAGAGTGGGTGTGGAGTTGGGCTGATTAGAAGGCCCACGTGTATTCTCCAATATAGCAACCCAGCTCTCAACATCTTTTAAAGGCCCTCTAAACATCAAACCTCATGCCACCCCAGCCCTCTTGTGATGTCCATGGTCCGTCAGATCCCCCACCCCTCATCCATACTCTTTCTGATCCTCCATGACAGCCCGTGATCCGAAACCATCCGTGCCCTCAGATGCCGCCTTCAACAGTTGTGCCCCCTGTATCCTCCATGGCTACTCACCTAGCATCCACTATATACAGCCCTCAGGGCCATGCACACAAAAACACAATAATTAGGATCAGCGATAGGACATTTTGCCTCTCAAGCCTGCTCCCCCATTTGATAAGATCGTAGCTGATGTGATTGTGGTTTCAGCTCCGTCCATCCCCCATAACACTTGAATCTATCACAAATCTATGTAACTCAGTCTTGAATCCATTCAATGACCCAGCCTCCACTGGTCTCCGGAGAACAGAATTCTCCAGGCTAACAACTTACAATATCAATGGCAATTATTTTAAATGCAGGTTCTGAAGAAATAAACCTGTGACAGTCTAATAAAACTCCCATTAAAATGTTTGTCACTGAGACTGCAAATAAAACGTCTCCATTGAATAAAAGGTTAATCATTTGAGTGATCATTAAACTGTATAAACAAATCACCATACAGTCTGAAACCACAGCAAAGGCTGTATTTGTTAATACAGTCTTGTAACACTGTCAGTCATAGGGCGGCACACTGGTTAGTATTGCTGCCTCACAACGCCAGGGTCCCGGGTTCAATTCTAGCCTTCGGTGACTGTGTGGAGCTTGCACTTTCTCCCCATGTCTGCATGGGTTTTCTCCGGGTGCTCTTCTTTCCTTCCATAGTCCAAAGATGAGCAGGTTAGGTGGATTGGCCACGCTAAATTGCCCCTTAGTGTTGGTTAGGTTAAGGGGTTATAGGGACATAGAGGGGAAGTGGGCTTGTGTGGAGAGCTATTTCAGAAGGTTGGTGCAGACTTGATGGGCCAAATGGCCTCCTTCTGCACTGTATGGATTATATGTGTACTATGTATACCCCTGAACAGCTGAGTCAACATACGAACTAGGATCAGGAGTAGTCAGTTCAGCCCCTCAAGCCTGCTTTGCCATTCAACACGATCATGGCTGATCTCAACTCCACTTTCCTGCCTGTTTCCCATAACCCTTCAACCCATTCCTCATTAAAAACCTGTCTATCTCCTCCTTAAATTTACTCAAAGTTCCGGCACCCCCACCACATTGGGAATTCCACAAATTCACGACTCTTTGGGAGAAGTAATTTCTTCTCATATCTGTTTTAAATATGCTACACCTTATCCCAAAACTATGACCTCTCATTCCAAATCACCCCACAAGAAATTAAGTACCCAATTTTTGGAACTCAACCAAATATTCATAATGGCCACAGCTTTCAACATAGTATTGAAATTGAATGTATGCCTGAAATTGAAAGAATAGTTATACTCTTAATTAGGGACAGCACGGTAGCATTGTGGATAGCACAATTGCTTCACAGCTCCAGGGTCCCAGGTTCGATTCCGGCTTGGGTCACTGTCTGTGCGGAGTCTGCACATCCTCCCCGTGTGTGCGTGGGTTTCCTCCGGGTGCTCCGGTTTCCTCCCACAGTCCAAAGATGTGCAGGTTAGGTGGATTGGCCATGATAAATTGCCCTTAGTGTCCAAAATTGCCCTTAGTGTTGGGTGGGGTTACTGGGTTATGGGGATAGGGTGGAGGTGCTGACCTTGGGTAGGGTGCTCTTTCCAAGAGCCGGTGCAGACTTGATGGGCCGAATGGCCTCCTTCTGCACTGTAAATTCTATGTTAATTGAAAAGCAAATTGCCTGTCAATCAATGGAGGGAGCAGGTACTCAGATTTGTCAAAATCAAGGGATTTTTATTCTCAGTCGTGCTGTCTTTATATTTAATGCAAAACATGGCAAGAGAGTTTATCAAACATTTTTCTACAATTATGAGTGCATTATGGTACTTTCTCCAATGGAAAAAAAGCATTGTAATGCATGTTAACATTCCCACAATTGTGGTCAATGTATTGGTTAACTTACCTTGCAGGACAGAATCCTATGATGAATGTCTGTATTAAAAATGCACCTACATTACAATGCAATGTTTAATAGTGACATTTGAAGGAGTCAAAACATGTAACTCTGCCCTTTCCAAAGAGGTAAGTTGAATTAGAGTTGACAGAACCCGCACCAGCGCATAAAAACGGAGTGGGAGGGAATAGAATTTCCCTGCAGTCTTCACAACGGGGACGCTGACCTTGAAAGAGGTATTGTGCATTTTGCAATCACTGCCATCCTGACTTGTGAGAAAAGCACATGTAAATGGCATTGGGTCAGGAAGATTGAGGAAAATTATTTTCCCAGCTAAATTCAACACTTTGTGACCCGATTCATACCTCCAATGGGAGACAATAATCCAGGCCTTTGTCCAGAAGTTTCACCTTATTAAGTAAGAGATCTTACACTGTCTCCTTGTCGCTATATCTCGAAAGATAGGATAGCTGCCCAATGGCTAAGAACCAAGACAGATTTGGGCACCCAGCCACTGACAGTAGGTCTATAAAAATCAAATCAAAGCTTCTAATGAATAACATAACTCCAGCGTTGATTAAATCTATTAGAAATCCTTTTAATAACCATTTAGACTTCCAGACTTCAAGTTACAGATATTCAGGGAGTGAAAGTAAATGGAAAGCACTTTATTGATAGAGTTGTATGAAAAATCAGTTTAACTGCTGTCATCTTGTTAAAATAATCAATGTTCAGAATCTGAACTGTCTAGTGTGTTAAAGGGGAAGGATCCATATTGGCAGAGAGAGTTGCAATATGACAATGATGACACTATGCCACCAGTCAGGTGCGCTGTTATAAATTAATTTTAATGAAAAACTGAAGAGGTTTTCCCCTCCGAAACTAATTTTGCCACAGCAAATGAAGGAACATCTCAGGATCGATGTCGCCGCTGTCTGTTTTGGACTGGGCCGTGCAGTTTTTGAAAGCACTGTCCAGAACTTTCTGAAGCATGAGCAACATAGCAAAGAGGAAAGGACAATTTTAATACGTTGATCCAGGACTTCATTGCTACTGAAATAAATTATACTAGTCTTCAGGGAGGAACTGCAGCAATCATGGCACAGCTGAGGCAAGTATTTGATTTTTAATTGATTAAATAAAGTTAACATAGAACATACAGTGCAGAAGGAGGCCATTCCGCCCATCGAGTCTGCACCGACCCACTTAAGCCCTCACTTCCAACCTATCCCCGTAACCCAATAACTCCTCCTAACCTTTTTAGTCACTAAGGGCAATTTATCATGGCCAATCCACCTAACCTGCATGTCTTTAGACTGTGAGAGGAAACCGGAGCACCCGGAGGAAACTCACGCAGACACGGGGAGAACGTGCAAACTCCGCACAGACAGTGACCCAGCAGGGAATCGAACCTGGGACCCTGCCGCTGTGAAGCCACAGGGCTAACTACTTGTGCTACCGTGTTGCCCTTGGGACTAGTGGTATGTGTTGTAGACTTCCACAGGCTGCAGAAGATTTAATTGAAGGTAATAGAATATTCCATACGAATGGACAAAAGTATTGGACTTGAGGATTCTAGAGTATTGATGCTGCAAAGTTAAAGGGAGTATCCCTGCTCCCGGCAAATATAAAACCGCTATGGGAATGAGAGCTCAGTACATTCCCAATACATGCGTTTCAGTCATCTGATGCCCAGTGTCCACTTGCATGAGCTGTGATTGAAACATCAGCTGATATTCAAACTCCTCAGTCCAAACACGTGCTGGTTGGGTGGATTAGCCATGCTCAATTCACAAGGTTACGGGGATAGGGCGGGGGAATGGACCTAAGTACAGAGCTCCATCGGAAGGTTGGTGCGGACTAGATGTGCCAAATGGCCTCTTTCTGCACTGTAGGAATTCTATGGATTCTTAACTCTGCACAGCCATCAAATTATTCACGAGGATCAGTTTAAACATACACAATTGTAAATTGGATTGGATTGGATTTGTTTATTGTCACGTGTACCGAGGTACAGTGAAAAGTATTTTTTGCGGGCAGTTCAACAGATCATTAAGTACATGAAAAGAAAAGGAAATAAAAGAAAATACATAAAAGAAAATACTTAATAGGGCAACACAAGGTACATAATGTAACTACGTAAGCTCCGGCATCGGATGAAGCATACAGGGGTATCGTGTTAATGAGGTCAGTCCATAAGAGGGTCGTTTAGGAGTCCGGTAACAGTGGGGAAGAAGCTGTTTTTGAGTCTGTTCGTGCGTGTTCTCAGATTTCTGTATCTCCTGCCCGATGGAAGAAGTTGGAAGAGTGAGTAAGCCGGGTGGGATAAGTCTTTGATTATGCTGCCCGCTTTCCCCAGGCAGCGGGAGGTGTAGATGGAGTCAATGGATGGGAGGTAGGTTCGTGTGATGGACTGGGCTGTGTTCACGACTCTCTGAAGTTTCTTGCGGTCCTGGGCCGAGCAGTTGCCATACCAGGTTGTGATGCAGCCCGATAGGATGCTTTCTATGGTGCATCTGTAAAAGTTTGTAAGGGTTAATGTGGACATGCCGAATTTCCTTATGTTCCTGAGGAAGTATAGGCGCTTTGTGCTTTCTTGGTGGTAGCGTCGACGTGGGTGGACCAGGACAGATTTTTGGTGATGTGTACCCCTAGGAATGTGAAACTGCTAACCATCTCCACCTCGGCCCCGTTGATGCTTCAAGAGCTGGATTGTCCATTCCCCCAGCTATGTGTTTCTCGGCGGACGCCACCGATTCTCTCTTCCCGCTGCTTGTCAATGGCATTTTCCATTGAAGCCACCCCTTGCCACCGTGAAATCCTTGATTGGGGATACACTGCGGGCAGGAAAGACCGGAGAATTCCGGCCCATATATTTGACACAAAATATTTTGCTCTGATCTGGTCCAGTGAATCACCAACCCTTTCTAAAACCTCTCTAATTTTCATCCTATTCTCATTAATGTTCATTTGCAACTGCAGTTGAAAATGTGGAGAGCTGCCAATAGCCAACTAAGATTTCTCATGATCAAAAATCAAAAGCTGGAAATCGGAAATAAAAACAGAAAATACTGGAAAAACCCCGGAGCTATGGCAGCACCATTGAAGTGAGAAACAGAGGAAATGATTCAGCGGCCTCTTCGCGCCCGACCTGGTGAGGCGGCAAGCCCGTTGAATCTCGCGAGAGACCTCTCGCAAGCAATTGAGACATTTCACCTTTTGGGTCATTAAGATATGCTTGCACCATATTCTTCTGGCAGCTGGGAACTAATGGCCTCCCCAGTACTGGTCCACGCAAACGTTTAATGGCACCTGGGGATCTCCCACGCCTTTGGAGGCCCTTGGGTGGTCAGGGACAGGACAGGGTGATTCCCTAGCTCTCCCTTTGGCACACAGGTGCCTGGGTGGCACTGGCGATCTGGCAGGGACACTGCCAGAGTAGCAGTGCCAGGGTGTCCGGATGCCAGCATTTCACCGCCGAGTGTCTGGGCCAGAGAGGGACCATGCCCATGAAAGGGGGGAATGAGGGGGGGGTATAGAGGGTTTGGGGGGTGAAGGGTGGGTATGAAGGGGCCTCATAAAGGTTTGAGGGGTGGAGCATGGGGGTCCTGAAAGGAAGAAGGGCCAAAAAGGTGGGTTGGGGAGGCCTGAAAGGGGTGGGTGGGCTCTCAGTGACCCCATAGGAGAGTGTCCTCACTTATGGGATGTGGTGGCTCATGTGTGTGGGGAGGGGGTGACATTTCCCATGTGTGGGGGTGTGGAGGACACTCAAGCTCACTTAGATCAGGGCACTCTTTCAATATGACGACCCAATCTCTGAGGAGTCGGTCTCGCCAGCGAGCTCAGCTCCCCAGTGATGAAAACATTTCGAAGTGTTGGCTTGACCAGGAAGAAACTCCCCCAGACCCAATAAAATGACTAATGGTGAAATCTACTGCCCGAAAAGCAGCACACCATGGCACGATGTAAATGACAGGAGACCCCTCTCCACGAACGGGGAGCAGATGGATCAGAACTCATGGGGGCCTCATCTCCCAGCGGATCGGAGGCTCCCAGGTGCTTGACGTCTGGGCAGTGTAGCACCCTGGCACAGCTGGTGCCACCCTAACACTGACAGCCTGGCAGTTCCACCTGAATGGCAGTCTGGCACTGGCATGGTGCCCAAGTGGCTTTGCCAGCTGGTAGGGACACTGTCAGCATGCCAGGCTGGCAGTGTCAATGTGCTAAGCTGGAATTTTCTGCGCGGCGGTGATCAGGCGCAGTGATGTGCACTGCAGAGGGGTGGGGGAGCCCCCTGATAGTGAGCTGAGGCTTGGTCGGAGGTTCGGGGTTTGTGTTGGTCAAGAGCCGGGATTGTTTAAAAATGGTGTCCAATCTGTCGCAGTCCTGATGGGTTCCGGCGAGCAGAGCTCCTCAGTGCAGAAAATGGGGCTGAGTGCGGCCTTAGCCACTGAGGCTCCATTTCTAACTGGATGGGCATTAGATAGCAAGCGCCAGGTGACCTGCGGATTAACACGCTTGCTATGGGATTCTGGTTCTTGGTTAAGGGGGCCCTAAGTGTGGGTGAATAACGGTGTGATCTCACACAACAAGCCAGCAGAAACAGCCCGCCAAACCTGCGCAAAATGACACTTAGAAATGTTTTGGTTGAATTCCGCCCAGAGTTAAAGTTTCGAGTCCCTGTGCCTCTTGCTCTGAAAAAGAGTTATGTGTACTTAAAAAATTAACTGTTTCTCTCTCCAGAGATGCTACCTGACCTGCTGAGTTTTCCCAGCATTTTCCACCATTTTCATTTCCCATGATCTGTCGAGTAATTCATTTTGCCTATTTTAACAAATAAGTGCTGTCATGTTCTGCTACTCCTATTCTTGGTGGAATTGGCTTGGAGTCATGGTAGAGGGAGAGAGGTGGTGGGTCAGCAGCAAGACGCATTCATATAGCATCTTTAAAATGTATAAATATTCCAGGGTGCTTCACGACAGCATTATCAAACAAAATTTGACTCTGAGGAGATAAGGAGATATTGGGACAAGCACCAAAAACTTAATCAAAGAGGTAGATTTTAAGGAGTGCTTTGAAGGAAGAGAAGTAAGAAAAGACAGAGAGGTTTAGGAATGCATTCTTTATCGTTATGGGATAAATTATTGCTGGCTTTAAAGTACAATAACAGTAAACACAAAACAATGCCAATTGGCATGCATAATATAAAATGAACACCCTTTTAGGGTCTATCCCAATGTGTTTTTGCTCATGTTCGAAGTTGGCAGATTACCATGGCTCAGTACGTAAGTTTAAGGGGAGACGATGGATGTGTTAGTGTGGCTCCTTTAAGGGACAGTCCTTCATGGGCCATGTGACCCGCCTGGAAACTATGCGGAGGAGCGTGCGGACCTCCGCCTATCAGTGTCAGGACACGGACCTGCGTACTGTAGGATCTTCAGATAATGCCTAGGAGTTGAGGGAATAAGTCCTGTGTGGAATTGTGTTGATCTGTAAATATAAAGTTATTCTTTTGTTATAAACGTCCGTTATGATTTAACACGGCCTCGTCATACTACCTCATGCAGCAAAGGTGGTACAGTGGTAATGCCGATGGACTAGTAATCCAGAGACTCAGGTTAACGCTCTGGGGATGGGGGTTCAAATCCCACCATGAGAGCTGGTGGAATTTAATTCAATTAATAAATAAATCTGAAGTATAAAGCTAATCACAGGAATGGTGACCATGACAACTTTCATTAACCGTCATAAAAACCCATCTAGTTCACTAATGCTCTTTTAAGGAATGAAATCTGTGCTCCTTACCCGGTCTGGTATACAGGTGACTCTGAACCCACGCCAATGTGGTTGACTCTTAACTGCCCTGAAATGTAAGTCACTCAGTTCAAGGTTAATTAAGGATGGACAACAAATGCTGGCCCTGAAAGAAAGAGGGGACAAAAGTGGAACAGTTCACATGTTGTCCGAGCTTGCTTTATTGGTGGATGGACAATTTGTTTGTGTCCCTTGCTACAAGTGAAAGTAAAGTAGAATTCAGGCTCCTGATGATTGTTGCATGTTGGAAAGTGTTGGCATATTGGCATTTATTTATAAGTGAGGGACAATCTCCTTTGTGGGATGAAGAAGGACAAACTAATGCCCGTCGCCTGCTTCTCAACACAAACTCACATTTTCAGGGGCTGCAATTGAGTTGGTGGAGGAGGTGAATGGATCGTAACATGGATGGTAGTAAATCAATGGAATTTGAAAATCTTAAAAATGCTGGATTCTCCACTGTCGGGATTCTCCATTACGCCGGCAGCCCGGGGATTTCTTGACAGCGTGGGGACGCCCACAATGGGAAATCCCATTGGCCGGCAGGCAAGATGGAGAATCCCGGGGGCGGGGCGGAGAATCCGGCCCGTTCTATTTGCAACCATTATATTTTGCAGTGAGTACCTTTTTTCCTCAAGTTGACTCTCCCTGAATAAATCAACTTATGTATGGCAGGATTACAACAATTTTTGTTATTTGTTCTCTCAACCCAATTGCAACCACGAAAATATACTATTAGAATGTGCACAATTGGGTAAATCCAACAACATAATGCACTTTGAAATCAGGCAGAAATTATGCACTGGAAACTTTAGAAACTGAACATCTAGGGGGATGAATGTAATTCTGTACAGAAATTTTAGAATCAATAGAAAACCGCAAACTATTCTTAAGGAGGGTGTTTCCTCATGAGAAATCTCTTTTAAAAGCAGGGAACTTTCTATCAGACTTCCCTTTAAAAAAAGAATCTCTGCATTATGATTCTTTCAGTGGAAATTCTCAAGAGGACCCCAGTGTTAATTCAAAGGTCCTTACTCTCAGGATTCTCTATTTTATTAAAAGAGGCCAATGTTTGTTATTAAAACAGAAAATTTTAAGTCTGAAGAATATTGATTTAATTGGGAGAACTGACAAGGGGAAGATATTAATATACAAAGCAAATGGCACGATCAAACCAGCACCCTGGGTTAATGACCATCTCTGCTAATGTTAATTCAGCTCCATAATTTCAGCCTCAGTAAATCTCCAATGATTTCAAAAGCACTTAACTGTTTTACCGTTGTTTTAAACTAAGCAACAAAATGCAGAACAAATAACAAAACATACATTTTGGGGGAGATTAAAGTTAAAACAAAAATTTGAGCAATGGAGAGGATGGTTTACTCCATATTGGGTATATGCTATAATTAGCTTGGTATGTTTGCTCATGGCAATTAGTAAAAATGCATTATCTTAAGCATCGATGCACTTACAAAACACAAAATGTTAAAGTTAATCTTCTATAGCCACATTTCTGTACCTAATACATGTGCTTTATTGTGCAGAATGTGATACATTTTATAAATATAAAAAACCACTCAACTTAACAAAGTTCTCTTTTTCATAGACTTTTTAAAAATAAATTTAGATTACCCAATTCATTTTTTCCAGGTAATTCTAGAAGAAACCAGTGCTTGTGGTGCAGGTCTATTTCTAGTACCCGTTGTTACATACTTTGAGTCTACCTTAGACATTGGGCTAGGCTCTCCCTCTCCCCACATCGTGTTTCTCGGCAGGGGGAGGTGGACCGTAATTGGCTGGTGGCAGGATCTTCTGGTTGCATCGCTGTCAATGGGATTTCCCATTGAATCCACCCCATGCCGCCGGGAAAACTCGCGGTGGGGGTGCGCTGTCAGCGGGACGGGAAGATCCTGCCAGCGGGAACAGCCAGAAGACCTCGCCCATTGTCTCGGATACAATGGCATTGGTCACCCTTGGTCTGGCATCGTATGTTCAAGAGTGTATTCATGTTGCCTGATAACTAATGATGCAAGGCTGTTGTAATCGGATTCAAACTTGTATTTTTGACTGGATGTTGCCTGTACAACCCTTTGGAATATCTTGAAAGATGCAATATAAATGCAAGTCTATCTTTATTTCTTTACAACTATTTAACTTTG
Source organism: Scyliorhinus torazame (assembly GCF_047496885.1). Taxonomy (NCBI): domain Eukaryota; kingdom Metazoa; phylum Chordata; class Chondrichthyes; order Carcharhiniformes; family Scyliorhinidae; genus Scyliorhinus; species Scyliorhinus torazame. The sequence goes on from NC_092713.1 coordinate 288,340,702, forward strand.
TGGAAAAAAAATTAAAAATATGTATTTTTTCAACTGTGAAATGTTTGGGAGGAGTTCTGAGAGGGAATTAGCTCTTCAATGTGGGAGTTCTGTCATGTTTTGAAATATTTCTGTGTCCAGTCGCAAGGTTGTTATGTTAGTGGACTTGTAATCCAGATTTGTGAGTTTAATCCCAGGATGACAGCTTGTGCAGTGAATTCAATTGCTTAAATAACACGAGTATAAAACAGCTAGTGGCAGAAGTGACAATGAAGCCATTGGATTGTTTTAAGATGCCAACTTGTTTACTAGTACTGATTTACACACAGTATACACATCAATGTGGTTGACTTTTGTAGCGCACAAAGACTCCGAGAGACGAATAGAGTGACGTCGATGAGGCTTTATTAAGCGTGACTGTTCCCCCGCAGTTCAGTAGTAGACTGCCTGCGGGGGAGGACTCCTGGTACTTATACTCCGCCTTCAGGGCGGAGCTAGAGGTCAACGTCCAACCAGGACCCGGGATCTGTCAGCCAATGACATCACGGCTTCACAGTCCCACATGACCCCTAATGCATACTACCACATTCACCCCTTGTTAAAAATGAACCCGGCGGGGTGATGCTTTGCATGGTGGTAAGGGTTTACAAGGCTGGTCCTGGGAGGAAAACTTTCGCATGTTATTACAGTATGTTCAAGGTTTTTTTTTTGTTTCGAACTATTTACAGTAATTGTCAGGAAAAAAAGACAAAATGTTCTCGTTAAAAGTCCACATATTGTAGTGTTAGATCGACGCCACGAGTCGGTCGGGCGGTCTGGTCGTCCGTGTCGATCGCCTCGGCCCCGGTGGTGGTGGGGGTGCTTGTTCCGGTGTTGTCGTATCCGGGAGCCTTACGGTTTCAGCTTGGGCTTCCCTCCTGGTCGGGCCTGGGAGGAGGACCGATCCTGCTGGGAAGGGGGCGGTCGTGGGGTGCGGCGGTGGCAGGAAGGGGGTGATTGGTGTCGGGGGGGTGTATGTGTTGCCGGCGGGCGCCAGATCTCGCAGGTAGACCGTGTCCTGTCGGCCGTCGGGGTACTCCACGTAAGCGTACTGCGGGTTCGCGTGAAGGAGGTGAACCCTTTCGACCAACGGGTCCGACTTGTGCGCCCGCACATGTTTTCGGAGCAACATGGGTCCTGGGGCCGCCAGCCAGGTCGGCAGCGACGTTCCAGAGGAGGACTTCCTGGGGAAGACAAGGAGGCGCTCATGAGGCGTTTGGTTAGTGCTAGTACACAGTAGTGACCGGATGGAGTGGAGGGCGTCCGGGAGGACCTCCTGCCACTGTGAAACTGGGAGGTCCCTGGAACGTAGGGCCAGTAGGACAGTCTTCCAGACCGTGCCGTTCTCCCTCTCTACTTGCCCGTTCCCCCGGGGGTTGTAGCTGGTCGTCCTGCTCGAGGCTATACCGTTGCTGAGCAGGAACTGGCGCAGCTCGTCACTCATGAAGGAGGACCCCCTGTCGCTGTGGACGTATGCGGGGCAACCGAACAGTGTGAATATGGTGTTCAGGGCTTTAATGACTGTGGCCGCGGTCATGTCAGGGCAGGGGATGGCAAATGGGAAATGGGAGTACTCGTCCACCACATTAAGGAAGTATATGTTGCGGTCGGTGGAGGGGAGGGGTCCTTTGAAATCCAGACTAAGGCGTTCAAAGGGGCGGGAAGCCTTAATCAGGTGCGCACCATCCGGCCTGAAAAAATGCGGTTTGCACTCTGCGCAGTTGTGGCAGTTCCTTGTGACTGTACGGACCTCCTCTAAAGTGTATGGGAGGTTGCGGGACTTAATAAAGTGGTAGAACCGAGTGACCCCCGGGTGGCAGAGGTCCTCGTGGAGGGTTTGGAGGCAGTTAATTTGTGCGTTGGCACATGTGCCGCGGGATAGGGCATCGGACGGCTCGTTCAGCTTTCCGGGACGATACAAGATCTCGTAGTTGAAGGTGGAGAGCTCGATCCTCCACCTTAAGATCTTGTCGTTTTTGATTTTGCCCCGCTGTGCATTATCGAACATGAAGGCTACCGACCGTTGGTCCGTGAGGAGAGTGAATCTCCTGCCGGCCAGGTAATGCCTCCAATGTCGCACCGCTTCCACTATGGCTTGGGCTTCCTTTTCCACTGAGGAGTGGCGGATTTCTGAAGCGTGGAAGGTTCGGGAGAAAAAGGTCAAGGGTCTGCCCGGTTGGTTAAGGGTGGCCGCTAGAGCTACGTCGGAGGCGTCGCTCTCGACCTGGAAGGGGAGGGACTCGTCGATGGCGCGCATCGTGGCCTTTGTGATATCCGCTTTGATGCGGCTGAAGGCCTGGTAAGCCTCTGTCGACAGAGGGAAAGTCGTGGTCTGTATTAGGGGGCGGGCCTTGTCTGCGTACTGGGGGACCCACTGGGCGTAGTATGAAAAGAACCCCACGCAGCGTTTTAGGGCTTTTGAGCAGTGCGGGAGGGGAAATTCCATGAGGGCGCGCATACGTTCGGGGTCAGGGCCTATTATCCCATTGCGCACTACGTAGCCCAGGATGGCGAGCCGGTTTGTGCTAAAAACGCACTTGTCCTCGTTGTACCTGAGGTTCAAGGCTTTAGCGGTCTGGAGGAATTTTTGGAGGTTGGCGTCGTGGTCCTGCTGATCGTGGCCGCAGATGGTTACATTGTCGAGATACGGGAACGTGGCCCGTAGCCCGTGTTGGTCAACCATTCGGTCCATCCGAGACCCCGTTTGTGACGCCAAATGGGACCCTTAGGAAATGGTATAATTGCCCGTCTGCCTCGAAGGCTGTGTACTTGCGGTCACTTGGGCGGATGGGGAGCTGATGGTAGGCGGACTTGAGGTCCACGGTGGAGAAGACCTTATATTGGGCAATCCGATTGACCATGTCGGATATGCGGGGGAGAGGGTACGCGTCTAGTTGTGTGTACCTGTTGATGGTCTGGCTATAGTCTGTGACCATCCTTTGCTTCTTCCCTGTCTTTACTACTACCACCTGTGCTCTCCAGGGACTATTGCTGGCCTGGATTATGCCTTCCTTTAGTAGCCGCTGGACTTCGGACTGAATGAAGGTCCGGTCCTGGGCGCTGTACCGTCTGCTCCTAGTGGCGACGGGTTTGCAATCCGGGGTGATGTTTGCAAACAAGGATGGGGGTTGCACCTTGAGGGTTGCGAGGCCGCAGATAGTGAGTGGGGGTATTGGGCCGCCGAATTTGGAAGTTAGGCTCTGTAGATTGCACTGGAAGTCTAATCCCAGTAATGTGGGGGCGCAGAGTTGGGGAAGGACGTAGAGCCTGTAGTTTTTGAACTCCCTCCCTTGCACCGTTAGGGTAACTATGCAGAAGCCTTTGATCTGTACGGAGTGGGATCCTGCAGCTAGGGAAATCTTTTGTGCGCTGGGATGGATGGTCAAGGAACAGCGTCTTACGGTGTCGGGGTGGATAAAGCTCTCCGTGCTCCCGGAGCCGACTAGGCATGGATTCTCGTGCCCGTTTATCAGCACCGTTGTCGTTGTCGTCTGGAGCGTCCGGGGCCGAGTTGGTCCAGCGTCATTGAAGCCAGACGTGGTTGTAGTGGTTGAGCGTCTTCTTCGAACCCCGTGGAGCCGTCGACACTGGGGTCCGTTGTTGCCGTCCAAGATGGCGTCGGGGGTGAACAAGATGGCTGCCCCCATGCATCGCACATGGCTGGGGGTCACAAGATGGCGGCGGGGGTGGACAAAATGGCCGCCCCCATGCGTCGCACAGGTCTGGGGTGGTCCAAGATGGCGGCGCCCTTCCTCCCCTCGTGGTGGCCGGGACCCAAAATGGTGGCGCCTGCGGGTCGCACACGGGGCGCTGGGGGGGTTGAGGAGCGTTGGGAATACGCAGGACTCCCCCTTCTCTGGGGACAGCGGTGGCCGGGACCCAAAGTGGTAGCGCCGGCGGGTCATACATGGGGTGCGGGGGGGGGTTGGGGAGCGTAAACGGCGTGCAGGGCTCCCTGTTCTCCGGGGAGAGCGGTGGTCGGGACCCAGAGTGGTTGCGCCTGCGGGTCGTACATAGGGCGCTGGGGGGGGTTGGGGAGCGTAAACGGCGTGCAGGACTCCCTGTTCTCCCGGGACAGCGGCGACCTCGCGGGACCGGCACACAGCCGCGAAATGGCCCTTTTTCCCGCAGCTCTTACAGATCGCTGCGCGGGCCGGGCAGCGCTGCCGGGGGTGTTTCGCCTGGCCGCAGAAATAGCAGCGGGCTCCCCCGGTGCGACTTGGCGTTTGGACCGCGCAAGCCTGTGGGGTGTCCGGGGGGAGGGTGGGTTTGTCGCGACGGGTGCGTACGGAGCCCAATGGACTGCCGCGCGGTCGGGGCCGTAGGCGCGGGTATTTCGCGCGGCCACGTCTAGGGAGGCTGCTAGGGCCCATGCCTCTGAGAGTCCTAGCGACTCTTTTTCTAGAAGTCTTTGGCGGATTTGGGAGGAGTTCATACCTGCCACAAAAGCATCGCGCATTAACATGTCCGTGTGTTCATTTGCGTTCACCGGCGGGCAGCTGCAGGCTCGTCCCAAAATTAGTAGCGCGGCGTAGAATTCATCTATCGATTCTCCGGGACTTTGCCGTCTCGTTGCGAGTTGATAGCGAGCGTAGATCTGGTTTACTGGGCGGACATAGAGACTTTTTAGTGCTGCGAACGCCGTCTGGAAATCCTCTGCGTCTTCGATGAGAGAGAAAATCTCCGTGCTTAACCTCGAGTGCAGGACCTGTAGTTTTTGGTCTTCTGTGATCCGGCCCGTGGCCCTTCTGAGGTAGGCCTCGAAACAAGTCTGCCAGTGCTTGAAAGCTGCTGCCGCGTTCACTGCGTGGGGGCTGATCCTCAGGCATTCCGGGATGATCCTGAGCTCCATAGTCCTTTCGTCACGCTTAATAAATTGTAGCGCACAAAGACTCCGAGAGACGAATAGAGTGAAGTCGATGAGGCTTTATTAAGCGTGACTGTTCTCCCGCAGTTCAGTAGTAGACTGCCTGTGGGGGAGGACTCCTGGTACTTATACTCCGCCTTCAGGGCGGAGCTAGAGGTCAACGTCCAACCAGGACCCGGGATCTGTCAGCCAATGACATCACGGCTTCACAGTCCCACATGACCCCTAATGCATACTACCACAACTTTTAACTGCCCTATGACATAGTTTAGCAAACTGCTTAGGCAGCTCTCCATCGCATTTCTTAACAAAATAAATGTTGGCCTTGCCAATGACACCCATAAGTCTGAGGTCATGCATTTTGGTCGGAAAAATGGGAAGGCAACATATTAGAGAAATGAGGAGAGACTTTGGGGTGCTCCGTTGCAGAGGGAGCTGGGGGTCCTCGTTCATGAGTCACAGAGAACTAGCATGCAGGTACAGCAGAGAACAAAGAAAGCGAATCGAATGTTGGCATTTATAGCTAAAGGAATAGAGTACAAAGATAAGGAAGTGTTGTTGCAGCTATACAAGGCATTGGTGAGACTGCACCTGGAGTATTGTGCAGTTTCGGTCCCCTGATTTAAGGAAAAATGTCGTGGCATTGGAGGAGATTCACTCAGTTCATTCCAGAGATGAGGGGTTTGTCGTATGAGGAGCCATTGAACAGCTTAGGTCTACACGCTCTAGAGTTTAGACGAAATGAGGGGCGATCAAATGGAGGTATACAAGGTGATAAAAGGTGTGGATAAAGTATACGTGGATTGGGTGATTCCTCTTGTGGGGCATTCTACAACAAAAGGTCATAGGAGAAGTGGTAGAAATTTAAAATGGAGCTGAGGAGAAACTATTTCTCCCAAAGGATTGTGAATCTGTAGGATTGGCCACCCCAGAGTGCGGTGGATGCTGGGACAGTGAGTAAATTTAAGGAGGAGTTAAACAGATTTTTAATTGGTAATGTGTTGAAGAGTTATGGAGAACAGGCAGGACGGTAGAGTTAAGGCTAGGATAAGATATGCCACGATGGAATGGTGGAGCCATGATCGATGGCCTAATTCTGCTCCTATATCTTATGAACTTATATGTCATGAATTAATATAAAATACCACATACATATATGGAATCTTGTCCTCATGCACAGACCCAAGTAAGAGACAAATCACTGTTTTGATGGTGCCCAGAAGCCAAGCCTTGAATTCCATTCTGTGTTTTCTGAATACTTAATGAGCAGCCCATTGAAATTCCGTTTCAGGATATTGCCCCCAATTACACTTCGCTAACTACCTTGGAGTCTTGGTTATTTCTTTGGAGTACAGCAATTATGATAAAAGGGATCTATAATCTATGCACTGCATTAAACCAACAACAATGGCAGAGTAAGTGTTATTTATCCATGTTCTGTAATAATTACCAGCCGATAAGCAGAGAATAATAGGAAAAGGGCGAGGCAACACACAATGTCTGCCAAAATCATCTGGAAATAAATTCTATGCTTCTGCAAACTCCTGCTCTATTCAGATGTTAATTAAGCCCTTTCTTGTCTTTAGACATAGTAATCAGAACGGAAAACACACAAGACCCAAGAAAGATGAGTTAAACACATCAGCAACCCAAGCAAGCACGGAATATGCTGATAAGCAAAGGAAATTTTAAAAAGCACATGAGATGAGGCACTGAAGACATTTCAAATGGTTTGTTCTTTAAATGGAAATATCAGAAAGAAGTTTACTTCAAGCAGCTTAGTGAGGGAATTGATGATGAACTCAGTCATATGAGGAAAGGGGAATGTCAAATATGAATGTAACTGAATAGCCAGCAGAAATGGAATAATAAAATACAAAAATACCAATTATTTATTCTTTACACCTGCTATTAAGCCACATGAAAATTTCAATGGAATCTGCGCCGAGCCTTTGTAAACCAGTTATCAGATGAAAGCGTCTCTTTCTTAGTTTACTTTCTTTGTAGGAAGGTTAGAGAAAAAGAGCTGGATTCTCCAAAAATGGGGCTATGTCCTCACCCCAGTGTAAAAACACTGGTGTTTCACTCTTCACTTTCCTTTAAAAAAGTCAAGAGCGATTCTCTTACCTGCAGGAGGCTGGCAGGGCTCTGGCTGCGGATACGGGCCCCTATACTTCCAGTCGGGAGTCCGTGCATGTGCGCGGCGGTGGCCTGCAGCAGTCGCGCCGTGCACGATGGCGGACTCGGACTGCCATCGAGAATGAAGGCCCGCAGATCAGAGCCGCTTGATCACTGCCTTGGCCGTATATGAGCCCCCCCCCCCGGTGCTCGATCTCCCCGCCCCCAATCAGGAAGGCCACGGACTGAGTCCGCAGCCGCCACCCAAGGTTCCCAATGGCCAATACGTGATTAGAACCACGCCGTCAGGAACTCGGCCAGTTTTGTCCGGAGAATCACGGGGGGGGGGGGGGGGGGGGGCCTCTGTCAATGGCCCCCTAGCTGCGCCGCGTAAATTGCGCGCGAGTGATGGGAGCGCGGCACCGGCTACGATTTCTGCGTAAACGGCGATTCTCCACCCCTGCACCGAATGTGATTTCGGCGTGGGCTGCGGAGAATCCAGCCCCAGATTTTTGTACTGATATTAAAAGCCAGTGTGAATGACTCGCTGGGTGGGGCAAATAAGCCCCCAGAGAAATAAGAGCTAAAGAGGTGGAATTTCCCGGCATAATTTCCTCACGGCTACTGGTATTGTGGTAAGTGTACAGTAACTACGATGGTTAAGCGAACCTCAATTCGAACACGTGCCACAAGTCGTCAATAGTGTAACTGGAGGATGCATGAGGCACATGTGCATATTACTGGCTGGGATGTTGGATGAAGGCTGAAGCGGAATTTAACACCTTTCAGTCAGCGTCACTTTCGATGTCATAATTAGAAAATCAAAGTCAAAGGGGAAGGGGGGAGTGCAGATTGATGATATGGATCTTAAAATAGTTAAAGGGGCCAAGGGCTCACGAGAGGTTAGTTTCCAGAACACGTAATAGAACAGAATATAGAAAGCGGCAGGAATCTAACTTCCGGTACAGCAAAAAAGGGACAACTATGTGAAGTGGGGCGGTCAACGTAGGACTGAGAGTGTTGTATCTAATTACACACAGTATATGAAACAAGGTAAAGGAGCTTGTGCGCACATTGAAATTGGCAGGTATGATGTTGTAGGCATCACAGAGATGTGGCTGCAAGGATCAGGGCTGGGATCTAAATATCCAAGGATATGTGTCCTATCGAAAGGGCAGGCAGCTGGACAGAGCGGGTGAGGTTGCATTGATAGTAAGGAATGAAATTAAATCGTCAGCAAGAAGCGATAGCGGATCAGAAGGGATTGAATTTGAGTGTATAGAATTGAGGAATTACAAAGGAAAAAAGACCCTGATGGGAGTTATGTACAGGCCCCCTAGAAGTAGTCAGGATGTGGGGCAGAAAATAAACCAGGAGGTAGAAAAGGCATATAAGAAAGGCAATATTGCAATAATCTTGGGGTCTTCAATATGCAGATGTACTGGGAAAACCAGGTTGGTAGCAGATTCCAAGAAAAGGAATTTGTGGAATGTCTATGAGATTTTTTGGGGGAGCAGCTTGTGGTAGAGCCCACTAGGGAACAAGCAATTCTGGATTTGGTGTAATGAGGCAGACTTGATTGGAGAACTTAAGGTGAAGAACTCCTGAGGGGGCAGTGACCACAAAATGAAAGAATTTACCCTGCAGTTTGAGAGGGAGAAGCTGGAATCAGATGCAATGGTTTTACAATTAGTAAAGGTAACTGCAAAGGCATGAGAGAGGAGCTGGCTGGAGGTGATTGGAAGGGGAGCCTCGCAGGGAAGAAAGTGGAACAGCAATGGCAGGAGGTACAACAGAAATTCATCCCAAGGAGGAGAAAACATGCTAAGTGGAGGACAAGGCAACCATGGCTGATGAGGGTAGTCAAGGTCAGCATAAAAGCAAAAGAAAAAGCATACAAGGTAACGAGGATTAGTGGGAAGCTAGAAGATTGGGAAGCCATTAAAAGCAAGCAGAGGACAACTAAAAAAGCAATAAGAGGGGAGAAGATGAAATATGAGTGTAAGCTAGCTAGTAATATAAAAGAAGATTGCAAATGTTTTTTCAATATATAAAAGGTAAGAGAGATGCAAGAATAGACATTTGACCACTGGAAAATGAGGTTGGAGAAGTAGTAATGGGGGACAAAGATATGGCAGAGGAACTGCATAGGTACTTTGCAAGTCTTCACAGTGGAAGACACCAGTGGCAGACTGGAACTTCAAGAGAGTCAGGGGTCAAGGGGAGTGTAGTGGCCATCACTAAGGAAAAGGTGCTAAGGAAACTGAAAGATCTGAAGGTGGATAAATCTCCCGGACCGGATGGACTCCACCACAGTGTTCTGAAGGAGATAGTTGAGGAGATTGTGGAGGCATCGGTGATGTTCTTTCTGAAATCATTGGAGACAGAGTGGATCCCAGAGGACTGGAAAATGGCTCATGTAACACCCTTGTTTAAGAAGGGAGGGAGGCAGAAGACAGCAAATTATAGGCTTGTCAGCCTGACTTTGGTCATTGGCAGAATTTTAGAGTCCATTATTAAAGATGAGATTGCAGAGTACCTGGAAGTATCTGATAAAATAGGACTGAGTCAGCATGGATTTGTCAAGGGAAGATCATGCCTGACAAATTTGGAAGAATTACATGAGGAGGTAACAAGGAAGTTAGACAAAGGAGAACCAGTGGACATGATCTATTTGGATTCCAGAAGGCCTTTGACAAGGTGCCATACAGGAGGCTGCTAAATAAGATAAGAGTCTATGTGTTAGGGGCAAGGTACTGGCATGGATAAAGGATTGGCTGACTGGCAGAATGCAGGGAGTGGGGACAAAGGGGTCTTTTTCAGGATGGCAGCCGGTGATTAGTGGTGTGCCTCAGGCAGTCAGTATTGGGACCACAACTATTCACGATATACATTAATGATCTGGAAGAAGGAACTGAGGGCATTGTTGTTAAGTTTGCAGATGATACAAATATATGTAGATGGACAGGTAGTATTGAGGAAGCAGGGGGGCTGCAGAAGGACTTGGACAGGCTAGGAGAGTGAATAAATAAATGGAAGATGGAATACAATGTGGAAAAGTGTGAGGATATGCACTTTGGTAGGAAGGATAGAGACATAGACTACTTTCTAAATGGGAAAAGGCTTCGAAAATCTGAAGCACAAAGGGACTTGAGTCCTAGTTCAAATTTCCCTTAAGGCTAACATGCAGGTTCAGTCAGCAGCTAGAAAGGTAATTGCAATGTTAGCATTCATGTCGTGAGGGCCAGAATACAAGTGCAGGGATGGACTTCTGAAGCTGTATAAGGCTCTGGCCAGACGCCATTGAAATGAAATGAAATGAAAATTGCTTATTGTCACAAGTAGGCTTCAAATGAAATTACTGTGAAAAGCCCCTAGTCGCCACATTCCGGTGCCTGTTCGGGGAGGCTGGTACGGGAATATTGGAATATTGTGAGCAGTTTTGGACCCCGTATCTAAGAAAGGATGGCCTTGGAGAGGATCCAGTGGAGGTTCACAAGAATGATCCCCAAAATGAATAGCTTGGCTTATGAGGAGGGGTTAAGGACTCTGGGTTTGCACTCGATGGAGTTTAGAAGGATGAAGGGGAAATCTTACTGAAACTTCAGAATACTAGGAGGCCTGGATAGAGTGGTGGTAGAGAGGATGTTTCCACTAGCAGGTTAAGCCCATCTCCCTCTTGGTATTGGGTTCATCAAACAAGCTGCCAACCTGTTCTACAGGAACCACTAGCCACACTGGGAGAGTGGAACTGCGCAACATCTAAGTTGGTTCAAAATATGACTTCTGGGTTCCCCTCATCCGTCCAGCAAAATAAATGGTACACTTAAAAATAAAGTGCGCTCATTATTTTGTAATCCTTAATAAAATCACTGCCTCCCCCCCCCCCCCCCCACCCACTAAGGTTTCTCTAAAGAATGCACACCCAGCTTTCCAAATCGCTATAAACTGCCAAAGTCTATCAAATTGGGAACCAATCTTGTGACATTCTCTTCACCCTTTCCAAAGGCTCACTAACCCCTACCATGTAAATATACCAAACCTGAACACAGTTATATAACTAAGGCTTGTACAAAGGAAAAACAGGACGCTTTGTTTTATAATTAATTGTGCACCGTCGAACATTTTTGCTTTAGATATTGCTTGACCACATTTGTTGTTGTACAGGTACGACATCCAAATCTTTATCTCTCGCCCGGCTTCAATTTTGTTCGAGTGCATGTCTGCCCCAATCTATCAGCGTCTGCTCAGGCTGCGTCAGTTGTAGCATAATCCTTCTGGATAACTAATTTAGAACTTTCAGGAAGGTTTTAACCTTTTTGTTTTAACTTGTCTGTGCCACGAGAATCAAAGAAGTGTGGCCATGGAATTAGAACGCTCTCCGGCTGACAGGAGGGTGTGAGATTACAAAATTCTTGTGACGGCCTGAAGGCTGCAGATAGCCTTCGACAAACATTGCATTTTCAGCCGCTGGATGAGACTGCTGAACAGTCGCTTGAGTGGAGACCTCCTTATCACAAAGGCTCACCTACTCTTGGGTAGTCAGAAACATTTGAGGACAATGTAACAAGCAGTCACACTGCCAAGCAACCTCTTTGCGACTGCATTTCAGCACCAACTGAGCACACAGCAAAATGTTCATGTTGAGATCTTGAAGCTTCGGAGGTGATGGAAAAGTCACTGAGTGAGCACCACCTGCTGGATGTGCATATGAATTACACATGCACCTTTCCAATAAAACCTGTTTGGAGCCTGTGGTTTTACATGCTGTTTTGGCTTGGAGGAGGACATACTTGTTTGGGTGGTACTAGGATCCCCCAGTTACACATTGGACTGTCACAGTTCACAGAAAGTGGATTTAAATAAAGCTCAGTTTCAAGAAGAGCTGATTGCAAGAGAAATATATTTCAGAGACACTTCTGTCATGTATGACGTGTCATCATATCAAATGCAGCCATGGTTCATTCAGGACTGCAGCATGAGCCAGACTCAATTGTAGAATTTTCACTTTTGAATCAAAAGGTTACGCTTTCCAGTCTCATTGTTGACCGCCTAGGATAATACTTCGACAATAAAAGCAAATCACCGCGGATGCTAGAATCTGAAACAAAAATAGAAAATGCTGGTCAGCCTCAGCAGGTCTGACAGCATCTGTGGAGAGAGAAGGAAACTGGCATTTTGAGTCTGGATGACCCTTTGTCAAAGCTGGAGAGGACTGGAAATGGGGTCAGGTTTATACTGCAGTGGGGTGGGGGGAAACAGTGATGCTGGATAAGGGGCCAGCGATGGGTGGATATAGACAAAGATATCAAGGAGAGAAAGACAAAAAAGGTGATTAAGGTACTGATGGTGGCACACAAATAGATTAAAATGTGTGAATGGCAGAACAAAGGTGAGCAGTGTGTCAAAGGGCAACTAGAAGCAGTTGGCCCAAATGGAGTGGGGGGGAGGAGGGATAATGGTGAGGGGGGAAAAAGATCAATGGAAGAAATGAAAATAAATTGATAGAAATAAAAATGGGGTCAAAGTGGAGGAGAGAGTTCACAGTCTGCAGTTGTTGAATTCAATGTTAAGTCTGGAAGGCTGTAGCGTGCCTGGTCAGAAGATGAGGTGCTGTTCTTCCAGCTTGCGCTGGGCTTCACTGGAACATTGCAGTAGGCCAAGGACGGGCATGTGGATGTGAGAGCAGGACGATGACAGGAAGGCCTGGGTCCTGCTTGCAAACAGACCTGAGGTGTTCTCCAAAGTGATCACCAAGCCTGCGTTTAATAATAATAATCACTTATTGTCACAAGTAGGCTTCAATGAAGTTACTATGAAAAGCCCCTAGTCGCCACATTCCGGCGCCTGTTCAAAATGCTGGTACGGGAATTGAACCCGTGCTGCTGGCATTATTCTGCATTACAAGCCAGCTGTTTAGCCTACTGTGCTAAACCAGCCCCTGACCTTTAGGGTCTCCGATGTAGAGTAGATCACATTAGGAGCAGAAAAAGCACCAGATTGAAGGAGGTGCACATGAAGCACTGCCTCACTTGAAAAGATTGTTTAGGGCCTGAGATGGTGAGCAGGAAGGACGTAAAGGGGCAGGTGTTACACCTTCTGCGATTGCATGGGAATGTGCCGTGGGAAGAGGGTGAGGTGTTGGGGGTGATGGAGGAGTGGGCCAGGGTATTCCGGAGGGAACGGTCCATGCAAAATTCTGACAGGGAGAGTAAGGGGAAGATGTGTTTGGTGGTGGAATCATGCTGGAGTCGGCAGAACTAGCAGAGGATGGTTTTTTTAATACCGAGGTTGGTGGGATGAAAAGTGAGACAAGGGAGACCCTATCGTGGTTCTGGAAGGGAGGGGAGGGAGTAAAGGCAGAGATATGGGAGATGGCCTGTCTATCCCAGTGGGTGGGAAACGATTAAGGAAGAATAAAGACATGTCAGCCACACCGTTTTGGAAAGTAGCATCATCAGAACAGATGTTTCGGAGGCGAAGGAACTGGGTGAATGGGATGGAGTCCTTACAGGATGTGTGGTGTGAGGAGCTGTACTCAAGATAGCTGTGGGAGCCAGTGGGCTTGTAATGGATTTTACTGGACAGCCTATCTCCAGACATTGAAATAGAAAGGTCAAGGAAGGGAAGGGAAGTATCGGAGATGGACCGCGTGAAGGTGATAGTGGGGGAATTGGAAGCAAAATGAATACATTTTTCCAGGTCCAGGCGGGAACATGAAGTGGCAATGAAACAGTCGTCGATGTACCTATAAAAGATTTATGAGATGGGGCCGGAGTAGGACTGGAACAAGGAATGTCCAATATACCCCATAAAGAGACTGGCAAAACTGGGACCCATGCGGGTACCCATTGCAACACCTTTGGTTAGGAGGAAATGAGACAGGTTAAAGGAGAAATTGTTGAGTGAGAGGACCAGTTCAGCCAGTCGGAAGAGAGTGTTGGTGGATGTGGATTGTTTGGGTCTCTGTTCGAGGAAGAAGCGAAGAGCCCTTAGACCATCCGGTTGGGGAATGGCAGTGTAGAGGAATTGGACATCCACGGTAAAGAAGAGGCAGTTAGGGTCGGGGAACTGGAAGTTGTTGGTATAATGTAGGGCATCGGAGGATTCACAAATGTATGTGGGAAGGGACTGGACAAGAGGAGACAGTATGGAATCAAGATAGGAAGAAATTTGTTTCGTGGGGCAGGAACAGACTGACACGATGGCCTACCTGGACAGTGTCTGTGGATTTTGGGGGAGGAGGTAGAAGCGGGCTCTCCGGGGTTGGGAGATTATGAGGGTGGAAGCTGTGGAGAGAAGATCGCCAGAGCAGATGAGGTCAGTGACAGTCTTGGAAATAGGTTGATGTTCGGTCATGGAGTCATGGTCCAGGGGGAGGTAGGAAGAAGTGTCTAAGAGTTGGCATTCAGCCTCTATGAAATAGAAGTCAGTACGCCAGACAACAACAGCCCCACCCTTGTTGGCGGGTTTGATGACACAGTCAGGGTGGACCCGTGAGAGCGGAGTGCAGCCAGTCGAGAGGGTGACAGATTAGAGTGGGTGCGAGGAGCAGAGAAATTGAGATAATCAATGTCACGCCGGCAATTCTGATTGAAAATATCAAGAGTTGGTAAACACCCAGGGGAAGGGATAATGATAATCTATATTGAAACAAGTAGGCTGACATTAACACTGCAATGAAGTTACTGTGAAAATTCCCTAGTCGCCACATTCTGGCACCTGTTCGGGTACACAGAGGGAGAATTCAGAATGTCCAGTTTACCTAACAAGCACGTCTTTCGGGAGTTGTGGGAGGAAACCAGAGCACCCGGAGGAAACTCACGCAGACACGGGGAGAATGTACAGACTCTGCACAGACAGTGACCCAAGCCGGAATCGAACTTGAGACACTGGCGCTGTTAAGCAACAGTGCTAACTACTGTGCTACCGTGCCGCCCTTGCTAGCATGCCGGAACCAGGTGGAGGGGGAATTCTGGAGGGAGGTGAAAGAATCTGTTGAATGGGGGAGGACTCCTGCCCGATAGGATAATACTTCATTAATAATACTTCTATAGGGGCCAGGGACCCGGTTTCAATTCCTGCCTCGGGTGACTGTCTGTATGGAGTTCATGCATTCTCCCCATGTCTGCGTGGGTTTCATGCAGATGCTCTGGTTTCCCCCCCACAGTCCAAAGATGTACGGATTAGGTGATTGGCCATGCTAAAATTGCCCATTAGTGTCCAGGGATGTGTTGGTTAGGTTATGGGATTACAGGGCTAGGGCAGAATGCTCATGCGAAGGGTCGATGCAGACTCATTGGGCCGAATGAACTCCTTCTGCACTGTAGGGATTCTATAATTCTATGGTTCATCTGACAAATACTTCATCGCTGTCAGCTATGGCTCAGTGGTAGCATCCTTGCCTCTGAGTCGAAGGGGTGGCACAGTGGTTAGCACTGCTGCCTCACAGCGGCAGGGGCTCGGGTTCGATTCCAACCTTGGGTGACTGTGTTGAAATTGTATGTTCTTCCTGTGTCTGCGTGGATTTCCTCCCACAGTCCAAAGATGTGCAGGTTAGTTGAATTGTGAAATACTTCCCCACTGTCACCAGAATCCTAAATGACCCTCTTGTGGACTGACCTCATTAACACTACACCCTGTATGCTTCATCCGATGCCAGTGCTTATGTAGTTACATTGTATATCTTGTGTTGCCCTATTATGTATTTTCTTTTCTTCCCTTTTCTTCCAATGTACTTAATGATCTGTTGAGCTGCTCGCAGAAAAATACTTTTCACTGTACCTCGGTACACGTGACAATAAACAAATCAATTCCAATCCAATCCAATTGGCCATGATCAATGTGCAGGGTTACGGGTATAGGGAGGGCGAGTCAGGGAAGGTAGAGTGCTCTTTCGACGGGCTGAATGGCCTCATTCTGCACTGTAGGGATTCTATAGGTTCTAAGGTAATGGATTGATAGCCCGCTACAGATAATTGAGTACATGAGACCAAAATGTATCTCAACCAAGATCACTAAAAGGGCTGGTCGGTACATTACCAATTGATTGTGGGACTTGCTTTACGCTGTCTGTCATTTCCCTACATTACAACACAGATATTTGATTGGCTATAAAGAGCTTTGGGATATGTTGAGATTGTGGAATGTGTGTTCTTTCTGTTATTGGAGGTGGTGTCAGAAGAATGAATGACATTGAACTGAGACCCCATCATGAGCTCAGGCGAATCCATTTTTGCTGAACAGCAGGAGACTTTTCACCTCAACATCACCAAAATAAGATTCACTGGGAAAGTCTTTATTCACTGGGCGCAATCTACCGGCTGCATCCTGCCCAAATGGGGGCCTAACACAGCTGGTAGAGTTGCCTCTTCTGTTTTTTACCCCATTGGATCTCGCGAGATGTTGCGATCTGGATCCTTCCCAATGTGTGCGGGATCAGTCTTTGGCAAATTTGCATATTAGAGGAAGTACCTTTCCACCCAAGGCATTGGGATCTAACCCCTTCGCCTCGGATACCTTAGGCGAGCGCCATTCAGTACTGATCCCCACAGACCGGGACCAGGTGGAACGGCACTTGTGGGTTCTCCCAGGAGATTGAAGGCCCCCGGGTGGTTGGCCTCCGGGCAGAGTGGCACTCTTGTACTGCTGGTGACACCCAGGCACCTTGTCACTGCCAACCTGGCACCCAAGCACTGCCAGCCTTGCTGGCAGTACTATTCAGGTGCCAGCCTGGCACTGCCAAGGTGCCCAGATGGAACCGCCAGGCTGGCTGGAGCACTGCCAGGCTGGCAGTGCCAAGGTGTCAGGCTGGCATTGTGTCCGTGTCGGGGATCAGGCTCGTAGGTGCCCTGCCCATATGAGGTGGGTTGCGGAGGTGGGGGGGGGGGGGGCGGGGGGGGGGGGGGGCAAGGACACCCTTACAGGTAAGTTGGGGCTTTGCAGGGGGTTGGGGGGTCAAGAGATCGGCGCGCCATTTAAACATGGCGTCCCAACCTCCCCCTGCGATGGGGAGTCCTGGCGGGGCGGGCCTCGGCGGGGCGTTCCCCACTGAGGCCCCAGATTACAGCAGAGTCCCGTTCAATAGCGTGGTCTCTCGCGGTGCTGTGAGCGCCGGGAAATACTCAGCTAAACGCACACGACATGGGACTCTGTTGCAGTTCAGTTAGATTGTGCCCACTGTCTGTGAAGCCTTGGTGCATCAAAATGGGCTACAACATTTCTCTCCACTGTAAGAGTGGGAGTACTTTAAAAGCAATCCATTGGCAGCAAAGTACCTTTGAGGAGTGAGGTGGAGTGGGTGGAGCAACGTTGCCTTATGATGTAAATGCCCGTTAGTTTTTTTAAAAATTATTTTAAAATGTCCATCTTTGGTTTCAAAACCTTCTGTGACCTTGTATGACATCTCAACTTTCCCAATCTCTATAATCTCCTCCAGACTCACAACCCTTTGAGATATCTACACTCACTAATTTGAGTCTCTTAAACATCCTCGCTTCTAATCATTCCACCAATGATGGCCATGCCTTCAGCTCTGGAATTCCCTCCCTAAACCTCTCTGCCTCTCTACCCTCCCTCCAATCTCCTTAAAACCTACCTGTTTGCAAAGCTTTTGGTCATCTATCCCAGTATCTCTTTAAGTCAATCGTGTCAAATATTACTTCATCGTACTCCCTTGAAGTATTTGGGATTATTTATTGTGTTTCAGGTGCTACAGAAATACAAGTTGTTGTTGCTTGGTGGATGGAACGATGGCGTGAATACTAAAAAGCACATATTGAATTACAAGCGGTATATAAAAGATTCGGACCAATGTGTACGCATCTGGATGAAACGTCTTTCAATGGGGTGTCTGCTAGTATTTAAACATGCCTGCAGTGATCAATTAAAGAACGATTTGCAGGTAATTGCTGTTAAATGTGCTGATTGAAATCCCACAAGCCAGGAGGGAGAGCTGGACAATTAGTAACTATTCTAATATCATTCCTCCACTCAAGGCACAGAACAAGTCCAGGGCAGTTTGGGACTATACTAAGAAAATGAAATAACCGCAAATCATATTTTACATTTGTAGATTAAAAATCATTTTCAGAGCTTTTTTAAAAAAGAAGCACAAACATGAAATTCACAATGGGCATATCTGAAAGAAGCAGCCTAATTAATCATCCATTTACTGTTTCCAGTACCAGACACATAAATTTGCATGTTAATTTTGCTTTTGTTTTATTAATTTGAGTCTCCGAAGATCATAGTGTTTATTATCTATAAATCACCCTGTCACTCCTGATCAATCGAGAGTGTGTTTCCTCACACAGCGAGGACAGTCAAAGTACGAGGCGTGACAGCAGCAGCAGTTTTCAAATTGTATTTGGTGAGAATGTGTGGAACGGATGGCAGCTGCTGACTGCTAACCTTTTCTTTCTCAGTGAACATTCAATGCTTTCTTCACAGCTCAGCTCTTGTGTTTGCTTAAATGCGCGTGGCATTGAAACCGCTCATTGATTTCATAAGTTGCATCTTCATAAAACTAAATCAAAAAGTTACTCGAATCTGACAGTGTTTAACTGTGTCAGGACCGGTGAGCAAAAACCCCCAGGTTCGAATCACATTCCTGCTGCCAAACAGCTGATGACAGGCAACAAAGTTGTCACCTCCTCTGCTTTGTTGAAACAAAGAGGATTGGGGAAGTGTGTGTGGGGGGGGGGGGGGGGGGGGTAATCACCCTATTGTTTGCAATTCGTGCAATCACGTCTGTGTCATAATATGCACCATGCCCATCATGAGGTAAGAAGAGGCAGTGACAGACACCCAGGTTAGCCAATCAACATATAGGACAGAACACAACCAATCACCAGACAGAACACCAGGGAGGGGGCTGCCAACTATAAAACACACGTGGCATCAGCACTCCGCCTCTTTCCACTGGTGACAACTGCAGTGCCTGTCAGGGTGTATATATCAATCAGCACCTTCTACAAGTGGATCAGAGCTAGCCTGGTCTAGTAAGTTAGAGTTAGTATACTTAGAGTACTAGAGTGTCAACCCACAGCCAGCTGTACGCATTGTTACAGAAGTTCAATAAATCGTATTGAACCAACGCCTACGTTTGGTGTATGCTTTACCGTTCATCTGCATCCTGTTGTAGTCCATGTTACCCGAGGGTGAATAACACGACATGATACCAGGAGTCTACTTCATCTAAGTAATTTACCTTGAATAATTCAGTGACGACCAGCAAATGCCTTCCAGCGACATGAAGAAGATCCAGGCCCCGCCACAGCTCCGGATCTCCGGAAATCCCGGCACCAACTGGCGGGTCTTCAAGCAGAAATTCAGTCTCTACATTGAGGCCTCGGGCCTCGAGGATGCGTCCGATGCCTGAAAAATCGCGCTGCTCCTGTTGACTGCGGGGGACCAGGCCATCCAAAACTTCAATTCGCTCACTTTTGCCGATGGCGAGGACAAGACCAAGTTCCAGACCGTGTTAGCCAAATTCGACAGTCACTGTGAAGTCGAAATGAACGAGAGCTTTGAGCGCTATGTCTTCCAGCAACGCCTTCAGGGTAAGGATGAGACTTTCCAATCCTTTTTAACTCATCTACGCATATTAGCGAATCCTGCAACTACGGTGACACCGCTGATTCCCTCATCAGGGATCAGATCGTGTTTCGGGTCCACTCCGACGCCCTGCGGGAGCAGCTCCTAAAAATAAAAAACGTGACCTTGCCAGTAGCCACCGAGACGTGTAAAGTGCATGAACAGGCGAAAAGTCGCTACTCCCGCCTTAAATCGGCAGAACAGGACCAACCTGCCTCCCACGATGCAGAGAGTGTACAGGCCATCGCCCGAATGCAGCGCCTTAGCATCGATGAAGGCGGCCATTTCACGCGCTTTTCCTGGGGTTCCACGCATGCGCACCACGGACGGGAGAACGAAGCGGCCGAAGACCACACTGCGTAGGTGTGAGCGGCGGCTGACCACACTGTGCATGTGCGACGACGCACGGAGCGTTACGACGTCAACGTCATGACGTACCCGAACTGCGGCACCACCCACTTAAAGCGGACATGCCCTGCAAGAGGCAGGCGATGTTTAAATTGTGGGAAACCTGGCTATTATGCAGGTCTGCCCCTCCAATCGTGGGCCAGCGATCCCAGTTTCAACGCAAACGAGTTTGAAGTGTGCAGCAAGAGCTGCTGGATTCGGAACCGAGTAACACCACGGATCCAGAGGATGACTGCCTGGAGTCCCCATATCATGTGGGCATCATTACCACGTATGACAAGGCCTCCTCAAATTCAGCAACATGCCTACCCATCCTCAACGTGGATTCTGCGGACGAATGGCGTGCTGTCGTACAAGTCAACCAATGCAGCATCCGGTTCAAGCTGGACACTGGTGCTTCAGCCAATCTCACATCTCAAGCAGATCTTGATCACATCCAAAGGCAGCCAAAAGTTCTTCCACCAGCCTGCCAGCTTCTTGATTAAACTGGCAATGCCATTACTGCGTTAGGGTCTTGTCACCTGCATGTCTCCAACAAGGCCATCAAAGCCACACTGCGATTCAAAATCGTCAAGCCTGACAAGGCTTCCCTGCTTGGTGCCCATGCATGCAAGCTACTCAATCGCGTCCAGCGCGTACATGCCATGTCCTCTGCCAACATGAATCTTCAGGCTGACATTGACAAACTCCTGTCACAAAACCCGGATGTGTTCAGTGGGATGGGCACCCTGCCGTACCACTACAAAATCTTACTTCGTCCTGATGCCACGCCTGTGATCCATGCATCACGCCGGGTGCCGGCTCCTCTGAAGAACCGTTTAAAGGCACAGCTGCAGGAGCTCCAAGACCAGGGTATAATCTCTAAAGTGACGGAACCGACTGACTAGGTCAGCTCGATGGTCTGCGTGAAGAAGCCCTCTGGAGAACATATGTATAGATCCCAAGGATCTTAACCGAAACATAATGCGGGAACACTACCCGATCCCGAAGTGGGAGGATATAACCAGTGAGATGGCACATTCCAAATTCTTAACAAAGCTAGATGCATCGCGTGGCTTCTGGCAGATACAACTGGACGAGTCCAGCAGAAAGCTCTGCACGTTTAATACACCTTTCAGAAGGTACTGTTACAACCGTCGATTTCGGCGGGAGAACAACTGGTGAGTCAGTTTCAGCGGGAGCAGTGCAGAAGTGGCTGCTGGGAGATAAGTCTGTCCTTTAAAAGCACTTGTCTTTGCAGGGGCTGGCCAGTCGATTTTGGCGGGCGAACAGCTGGTGAGTCAGTTTCAGCGGGAGCATTGCGGAAGTGGCTGCTGGGAGGTAAGTCTGTCCTTTAAAAGCACTTGTCTTTGCAGGGGCAGGCCAGTCGATTTCGGCGGGAGAACAGCTGGTGAGTCAGTTTCAGCGGGAGCAGTGCGGAAGTGGTTGCTGGGAGGTAAGTCTGTCCTTTAAAAGCACTTGTCTTTGCAGGGGCAGGCCAGTCGATTTTGGCGGGAGTGGAGCTGGCTGGTTAGTCAATTTCAGCAGGAGCTGAGAATTTCTTTTTTTTTAATTAGTGTTTTAGGCGGGAACAGGAAGTCGACCCGCGGACGTCTGCGAAGACCCTCACCAATATATTCTGGTGGAGAGGAAACCCGAGACACTACACGTGTAGTGTCTCCCACCCGCCCTCCTCCTCTAACCTAATAATAAAACCCATTGGTCTGAGGTAAGTACCATATTTTATTATATTATTATTATTTTTTATAAAAAATTTAATTTAGTTGTTAGCCAGATCTTGGTAGAAAGTTAGAGGAATGGCAGGGAAGGGAGTGCAATATTCCTCCTGCAGGATGTTTGAGGTGAGGGATGCAGTTAGTGTCCCTGCTGATTTTACCTGCAGGAAGTGCTGCCATCTCCAGCTCCTCCAAGACCGAGTTAGGGAACTGGAGCTGGAGTTGGAAGAACTTCGGATCATTCGGGAGGCAGAAGGGGTCATAGATAGCAGCTTCAGGGAATTAGTTACACCAAAGATTGGAGATAGGTGGGTAACTGTAAGAGGGACTGGGAAAAAGCAGTCAGTGCAGGGATCCCCTGCGGTCGTTCCCCTGAGAAACAAGTATACCGCTTTGGATACTTGTGGGGGGGGGGACTTACCAGGGGTAAGCCATGGGGTACGGGCCTCTGGCACGGAATCTGTCCCTGTTGCTCAGAAGGGAAGGGGGGAGAGGAGCAGAGCATTAGTAATTGGGGACTCTATAGTCAGGGGCACAGATAGGAGATTTTGTGGGAGCGTGAGAGACTCACGTTTGGTATGTTGCCTCCCAGGTGCAAGGGTACGTGATGTCTCGGATCGTGTTTTCCGGGTCCTTAGGGGGGAGGGGGAACAGCCCCAAGTCGTGGTCCACATTGGCACTAACGACGTAGAGAGGAACGGGGACAAGGATGTCAGGCAGGCTTTCAGGGAGCTAGGATGGAAGTTCAGAACTAGAACAAACAGAGTTGTTATCTCTGGGTTGTTGCCCGTGCCACGTGATAGTGAGATGAGGAATAGGGAGAGAGAGCATTTAAACACGTGGCTACAGGGATGGTGCAGGCGGGAGGGACTCAGATTTCTGGATAACTGGGGCTCTTTCTGGGGAAGGTGGGACCTCTACAGACAGGATGGTCTACATCTGAACCTGAGGGGCACAAATATCCTGGGGGGGAGATTTGTTAGTGCTCTTTGGGGGGGTTTAAACTAATGCAGCAGGGGCATGGGAACCTGGATTGTAGTTTTAGGGTAAGGGAGAATGAGAGTATAGAGGTCAGGAGCACAGATTTGACGTCGCAGGAGGGGGCCAGTGTTCAGGTAGGTGGTTTGAAGTGTGTCTACTTCAATGCCAGGAGTATACGAAACAAGGTAGGGGAATTGGCAGCATGGGTTGGTACCTGGGACTTCAATGTTGTGGCCATTTCGGAGACATGGATAGAGCAGGGACAGGAATGGATGTTGCAGGTTCCGGGGTTTAGGTGTTTTAGTAAGCTCAGAGAAGGAGGCAAAAGAGGGGGAGGTGTGGCGCTGCTAGTCAAGAGCAGTGTTACGGTGCCGGAGAGGATGCTAGATGGGGACTCTTCTTCCGAGGTAGTATGGGCTGAAGTTAGAAACAGGAAAGGAGAGGTCACCCTGTTGGGAGTTTTTTATAGTCCTCCTAATAGTTCGAGGGATGTAGAGGAAAGGATGGCGAAGATGATTCTGGATAAGAGCGAAAGTAACAGGGTAGTTATTATGGGAGACTTTAACTTTCCAAATATTGGCTGGAAAAGATATAGTTCGAGTACAATAGATGGGTCGTTTTTTGTACAGTGTGTGCAGGAGGGTTTCCTGAAACAATATGTTGACAGGCCAACAAGAGGCGAGGCCACGTTGGATTTGGTTTTGGGTAATGAACCAGGCCAGGTGTGGGATTTGGAGGTAGGAGAGCACTTTGGGGACAGTGACCACAATTCGGTGACGTTTACGTTAATGATGGAAAGGGATAAGTATACACCGCAGGGCAAGAGTTATAGCTGGGGGAAGGGCAATTATGATGCCATTAGACGTGACTTGGGGGGGATAAGGTGGAGAAGTAGGCTGCAAGTGTTGGGCACACTGGATAAGTGGGGCTTGTTCAAGGATCAGCTACTGCGTGTTCTTGATAAGTATGTACCGGTCAGGCAGGGTGGAAGGCGTCGAGCGAGGGAACCGTGGTTTACCAAGGAAGTGGAATCTCTTGTTAAGAGGAAGAAGGAGACCAATGTGAAGATGAGGTGTGAAGTTTCAGTTGGGGCGATGGATAGTTACAAGGTAGCGAGGAAGGATCTAAAGAGAGAGCTAAGACGAGCAAGGAGGGGACATGAGAAGTATTTGGCAGGAAAGATCAAGGAAAACCCAGAAGCTTTCTATAGGTATGTGAGGAATAAGCGAATGACTAGGGAAAAAGTAGGACCAGTCAAGGACAGGGATGGGAAATTGTGTGTGGATTCTGAAGAGATAGGCGAGATACTAAATGAATATTTTTCGTCAGCATTCACTCAGGAAAAAGATAATGTTGTGGCGGAGAATGCTGAGCCCCAGGCTAATAGAATAGATGGCATTGAGGTACGTAGGGAAGAGGTGTTGGCAATTCTGGACAGGCTTAAAATAGATAAGTCCCCGGGACCTGATGGGATTTATCCTAGGATTCTCTGGGAGGCCAGGGAAGAGATTGCTGGACCTTTGGCTTTGATTTTTATGTCATCATTGGCTACAGGAATAGTGCCAGAGGACTGGAGGACAGCAAATGTGGTCCCTTTGTTCAAAAAGGGGTGCAGAGACAACCCCGGCAACTATAGACCGGTGAGCCTCACGTCTGTAGTGGGTAAAGTCTTGGAGGGGATTATAAGAGACAAGATATATAATCATCTAGATAGGAATAATATGATCAGGGATAGTCAGCATGGCTTTGTGAAGGGTAGGTCATGCCTCACAAACCTTATTGAGTTCTTTGAGAAGGTGACTGAACAGGTAGATGAGGGTAGAGCAGTTGATGTGGTGTATATGGATTTCAGCAAAGCGTTTGATAAGGTTCCCCACGGTAGGCTATTGCAGAAAATACGGAGGCTGGGGATTGAGGGTGATTTAGAGATGTGGATCAGAAATTGGCTAGCTGAAAGAAGACAGAGGGTGGTGGTTGATGGGAAATGTTCAGAATGGAGTACAGTCACAAGTGGAGTACCACAAGGATCTGTTCTGGGGCTGTTGCTGTTTGTCATTTTTATCAATGACCTAGAGGAAGGCGCAGAAGGGTGGGTGAGTAAATTTGCAGACGATACTAAAGTCGGTGGTGTTGTCGATAGTGTGGAAGGATGTAGCAGGTTACAGAGGGATATAGATAAGCTGCAGAGCTGGGCTGAGAGGTGGCAAATGGAGTTTAATGTAGAGAAGTGTGAGGTGATTCACTTTGGAAGGAATAACAGGAATGCGGAATATTTGGTGAATGGTAAAGTTCTTGAAAGTGTGGATGAGCAGAGGGATCTAGGTGTCCATGTACATAGATCCCTGAAAGTTGCCACCCAGGTTGATAGGGTTGTGAAGAAGGCCTATGGAGTGTTGGCCTTTATTGGTAGAGGGATTGAGTTCCGGAGTCGGGAGGTCATGTTGCAGCTGTACAGAACTCTGGTACGGCCGCATTTGGAGTATTGCGTACAGTTCTGGTCACCGCATTATAGGAAGGACGTGGAGGCTTTGGAGCGGGTGCAGAGGAGATTTACCAGGATGTTGCCTGGTATGGAGGGAAAATCTTATGAGGAAAGGCTGATGGACTTGAGGTTGTTTTCGTTGGAGAGAAGAAGGTTAAGAGGAGACTTAATAGAGGCATACAAAATGATCAGGGGGTTGGATAGGGTGGACAGTGAGAGCCTTCTCCCGCGGATGGAAATGGCTGGCACGAGGGGACATAACTTTAAACTGAGGGGTAATAGATATAGGACAGAGGTCAGAGGTAGGTTCTTTACGCAAAGAGTAGTGAGGCCGTGGAATGCCCTACCTGCTACAGTAGTGAACTCGCCAACATTGAGGGCATTTAAAAGTTTATTGGATAAACATATGGATAATAATGGCATAGTGTAGGTTAGATGGCTTTTGTTTCGGTGCAACATCGTGGGCCGAAGGGCCTGTACTGCGCTGTATTGTTCGATGTAACCGCATGCTGTTTGGTATTGTTTCAGCCTCTGAAATCTTTCACAAGATCATGGAACAGATGCTGGAGGGCATTGAGTGTGTGCGGGTTTATGTTGATGACGTAATTATATGGTCCATGACCTCAGAGGAACACATATCTCGTCTCCAACAAGTCTTTAGACGTATACATGCCAACGGCCTCAAGTTGAACAAGGCCAAATGCTCCTTTGGCATGTCATCAATCAAGTTTTTGGTTGATCAAATATCCCAGCAGAGCTGCAACCGGACTCGGACAAAGTCAAGGCCCTCAACACCATGAAGACCCCGGAAGACAAAAAGGCGGTACTCCGTTTCCTGGGTATGGTTAACTTCTTGGGAAAGTTCATTCCCAACCTGGCATCACACACCACGGCTCTCAGGCATCTGGTGAAGAAGTCCACTGCCTTTCAGTGGCTACCCACACATCAAGCAGAGTGGCTCAAGTTAAAGGTAAAGCTCACCACTGCTCCGGTACTAGCGTTGACCCAGAGCGGGAGACAAAAATCTCCACAGACGCGAGCCAGGACGGCATTGGTGTGGTGCTCCTCCAGAAGGATAACTCCTCGTCCTGGGCTCCAGTGGCCTATACGTTCAGGGCCATGACTCCCACTGAGCCGAGGTATGCTCAGATAGAGAAAGAATGTCTGGGCCTCCTCACCGGTATTCTAAAGTTCCATGATTACGTCTACGGTCTACCAACCACAGTAGAGACTGACCTCAGACCCCTAGTCCATATCATTCACAAGGACTTGAATGACATGATGCCCAGGCCATTCTCCTTCGACTCCACAGGTATGATTTCAAATTGGTTTACACACTGGGCAAGGAGCTAATCATTGTGGATGCCCTGTCTTGCGCCATCACCTCGCCCTGTGAACAGGTCGACTTCATCCGCCACATTGAGGCACAGGTGGGTGCAACTGTGATCACAATTTTGTAAGTTTTGGAATACTCATGGACAAAGACGAGAGTGGTCCTAAAGGAAGAGTGCTAAATTGGGGAAAGGCCAAGTATAACAAAATTCGGCAGGAGCTAGGGAATGTGGATTTGGAGCAGCTGTTTGAAGGTAAATCCATATTTGAAATGAGGGAGTCTTTTAAGGAAAGGTTGATTAGAGTGCAGGACAGATATGTCCCTGTGAAAATGATGGATAGAAATGGCAAAATTAGGGAACCATGGATGATGGGCGGAATTGTGAGACTAGCTAAGATGAAAAAGGAAGCATACATAAGATCTAGGCGACTTAAAACTGATGAAGCTTTGGAGGAATAGCGGGAAAGTAGGACAAATCTCAAACGCGCAATAAAGAGGGCTAAAAGGGGTCATGAAATATCTTTGGCTAACAGGGTTAAGGAAAATCCCAAAGCCTTTTATTCGTATATAAGGAGCAAGAGGGTAACTAGAGAAAGGATTGGCCCATTCAAAGACAGAAGAGGAAATTTATGCGTGGAGTCAGAGGAAATGGGTGAGATTCTGAATGAGTACTTTGCATCGGTATTCACCAAGGAGAGGGACATGACAGATGTTGAGGCTAGGGATGGATGTTTAAATACTCTAGTTCAAGTCAGCATAAGGAAGGGGGAAGTTTTGGGTATTCTAAAAGGCATTAAGGTGGACAAGTCCCCAGGTCCGGATGGGATCTATCCCAGGTTACTGAGGGAAGCGAGGGACAAAATAGCTGGGGCCTTAACAGATACCTTTGCAGCATCCTTGAGCATGGGTGAGGTCCCGGAGGACTGGAGAATTGCTAATGTTGTCCCTTTGTTGAAGAAGGGTAGCAGGGATAATCCAGGGAATTATAGACCTGGGAGCTTGACGTTAGTGGTAGGCAAACTGTTGGAGAAGATACTGAGGGATAGGGTCTAATCACATTTGGAAGAAAATAGACTTATCAGTGATAGGCAGCATGGTTTTGTGCAGGGAAGGTCATGTCTTACAAACCTAATAGAATTCTTTGAGGAAGTGACAAAGTTAATTGATGAGGGAAGGGCTGTAGACATCATATACATGGACTTCAGTAAGGCATTTGATAAAGTTTCCCATGGCAGATTGATGGAAAAAGTGAAGTCGTGTGGGGTTCAGGGTGTACTAGCTAGATGGATAAAGAACTGGCTGGGCAACAGGAGACAGAGAGTAGTGGTGGAAGGGAGTGTCTCAAAATGGAGAAAGGTGACTAGTGGTGTTCCACAGGGATCCGTGCTCGGACCACTGTTGTTTGTGATATACATAAATGATCTGGACGAAGGTGTAGGTGGTCTGATTAGCAAGTTTGCAGATGATACTCAGATTGGTGGAGCTGCAGATAGTGAGGAGGACTGTCAGAGAATACAACAAAATATAGATAGGTGGAGAGTTGGGCAGAGAAATGGCAGATGGAGTTCAATCCAGGCAAACGCGAGGTGATGCATTTTGGAAGATTTAATTCAAGAGCGGACTATACGGTCAATGGAAGAGTCCTGGGGAAAATTGATGTGTGGTATTATAGGTATTACAGTACCTGATAGGCTAAAGCACCATTGGTGGAAACTGTATGCTCCCTATTGGTTAGAGTGTATGATAGCTCCGCCCTGATAGGCGGGGTATAAGAACCCGTGCCGCCCAGCAGCCCTCATTCTGTACCTGAGCTGCTGGGGGAAACATCTAGCTTATTAAAGCCTTCAGTTGGACTACAACCTTGCTTTAATGGCCATTGATCGTGCATCAATTTAATAAGCTAGTTTTTTTTTAAAGAAGAAAGTGCACGTCCTGCACTCAATGGTGAGCCCAGAGATTTACACCCTCATCGAGGAAGCGGAAGACTTTGATGCAGCAATAGAGCTGCTAAACGGACACTATATTCGCCCGGTAAACCAGGTCTACGCCTGGCACCTGCTTGCAACAAGGCGACAAACCTCTGGGGAATCGCTGGAGGAATTCTACCGTGCACTACTGGTGTTGGGCAGAAGCTGCGGCTGCCTGCAGGTTTCGCCGAGCGAACACACGGAACTCTTAGTCGGGGACGCTTTTGTGGCAGGTATTCTATCGTCACAAATCCGCCAGCGCCTGTTAGAAAAGGACACCCTGGGTCTCAGGGAGGCACGGGCCCTTGCAGGCTCCCTGGATGTGGCCTCCACGAATGCCCGTGCTTACAGTCACGACCGCGCGGCAGCCCCGTGTGCAGCGTGGAACCCCTCTGCAGCCGACCCCGAGACTTCCCCCATTCCCCCACAGGCCTGCGCTGCAAGGCGACCTGGCAACCCCGAGGGGCCCCGCTGCTACTTTTGCGGGCAGGCCAAGCACCACCGCCAGCACTGCCTGGCCTGCGCATCCACCTGCAAGGGATGCGGCAAAAAGGGCCATTTCGTGGGGCTATGCCAGGGCCAGGTGGTTGCCGCGGTCTCCAGCGGTGAATGCGGACCGCAACCACAAATTTCTCTACGGGCCCCGTGTGGCCAGCTGTCGCCGCCACCTCCATATCCCAGGGCCACGTGCGGACCACGGGCGCCACTATCTTGTTCCGTAGACGCCACGTTGGAGGGATGGGCGCCGCCATTTTGTGCACCCCCAGCCATGTGCGATCAACGGGAGACGCCATCTTGGATGAACACCCAGGACCCCAGCTCAGCTGACCACACACTGCCCGAACAGAACTCTCAACTGCTGCGACTAGCCTCGGTGACTCTGGATCAGTCTCGGCCTCGAACGCTCTGAACCGCTACGACGACCGTTTTCATCAACGGGCATGAGACGTCCTGCCTAATCGACTCTGGGAGCACGGAGAGCTTCATACACCCAGACACGGTAAGACGCTGTTCTCTCCTCCTTCACCCATTCATCAAAAAAATCTCCCTGGCCTCCGGTTCACACTCAGTGGAGATAAAGGGGTTTTGTGTGGCAAACCTCACAGTCCAGGGAAGGGAGTTCAAAAACTTCTGTTTCTACGTCCTTCCCCACCTCTGCGCGGCTACACTCCTGGGTTTAGACTTCCAGTGTAACCTTCAAAGTCTGACCTTCCAATTCGGCAGCCCTATACCCCCCCTTACTGTCTGCGGCCTCGCGACCCTTAAGGTCGACCCACCTTCCCTGTTTGCGAACCTCACCCCGGGTTGCAAACCCGTCGCCACCAGGAGCAGACGCTACAGTGCCCAGGACCGGATCTTTATTAGGTCAGAGGTCCAAAGGCTACTGAGGGAAGGGGCCATTGAAGCCAGTAACAGCTCCTGGAGAGCTCCAGTAGTGGTGGTAAAGACTGGGGAGAAGCATAGGATGGTCATCGACTACAGTCAGACCATCAACAGGTTTACGCAGCTGGACGCGTATCCTCTCCCCCACATATCTGCCCTGGTAAACAAGATCGCTCATTATAAGGGCTTCTCCATGGTGGATCTCAAGTCCGCCTACCACCAGCTCCCCATCCGTACTAGTGACTGCAAATACACGGCCTTCGAGACAGATGGGCTGCTCTATCACTTCTTAAGGGTTCCCTTCGGTGTCACCAACAGGGTCTCGGTCTTCCAGCGCGAGATGGAGCAAATGGTTGACCGGTACGGTTTACAGGTAACATTCCCGTATCTCGATAATGTCACCATCTGCGGCCACGACCAGCAGGACCACCACACAAACCTCCGAAAATTTCTCCAGGCCGCTAAAATCCTTATCCTAACACACAATAAGGATAAATGCGTGTTTAGCACCGACCGTCTAGCCATTCTCGGCTACGTAGTGCGAAATGGAGTTATAGGCCCCGACCCTGAACGCATGCCCTTATGGGGTTCAAACTCCCTCACTGCTCCAAGGCCCTGAAACGCTGCCTAGGGCTTTTTAGCTACTGCGCTCAGTGGGTCCCCAACTGCGCGGACAAGGCCCGTCCCCTGATCCAATCCACAGTTTTTCCCCTGTCGATAGAGGCCCGCTAGGCCTTCAGCCGCATCAAAGCAGACATTGCAAAGGCCATGATGCATGCCATCGACGAGTCCCTCCCCTTCCAGGTCGAGAGCGATGCGTCCGACGTAGCTCTGGCGGCCACCCTCAACCAAGAGGGCAGACCCGTAGCCTTCTTCTCCCGTACCCTCCATGCTGCCGAAATCTGCCGCTCCTCAGTCGAAAAGGAGGCCCAGGCCATAGTAGAAGCTGTGCGACATTGGAGGCATTACCTGGCCGGCAGGAGATTCACTCTCCTCACTGACCAACAGTCGGTGGCTTTCATGTTTGATAATGTACAGCGGGGCAAGATAAAAAACAACAAGATCTTGTGGTGGAGGATCGAACTTTCCACCTCCAACTACGAGATCTTGTATCGCCCCGGGGAGCTAAATGAGCCCCTTGACGCCCTGTCCCGCGGCACATGTGCCACCACACAAGTGGACCGCCTCCGAGCCCTCCACGAGGACCTCTGCCACTTGGGGGTCACTCGATTTTTCCACTTCATCAAGACCCGCAACCTGCCCTACTCCATCGAGGAGGTCAGGACAGCCACCAGGGACTGCCAAGTCTGCACGGAGTGCAAACCGCACTTCTACCGACCAGAGAAAGCGCACCTGATAAAGGCTTCCCGTCCCTTTGAACGCCTCAGCATGGACTTCAAAGGCCCCCTCCCCTCCACCGACCGCAACACGTACTTCCGGAACGTGATTGATGAGTACTCCCGGTTCCCATTCGCCATCCCCTGCCACGACAGGGTGGATAGCAACAAGCTTTTTCCAAGAGTGGGGGTGTCAATTACAAGGGGTCACGATTTCAAGGTGAGAGGGGAAAGTTTAAGGGAGATGTGCATGGAAGGTTTTTTACACAGAGGGTGGTGGACGCCTGGAACACTTTGCCAGCGGAGTTGGTAGAGGCGGGCACGATAGCATCACTTAAGATGCATCTAGACAGATGTATGAACTGGCGGGGAACAGAGGGAAGTAAATCCTTAGAAAATAGAAGACAGGTTTAGATAAAGGATCTGGATCGGCGCAGGCTGGGAGGGCCGAAGGGCCTGTTCCTGTACTGTAATTTTTTTTAATTCTTTGTTCTTTGTGTGCCACCAACCACCGGTCCTCAGATGAACGAGTCGTCAACATTCGAGAAGAGACTGCCAAGGACCCTCTTCTGCAGCGAGTCATATATCACCTTGCAAATGGTTGCCAGAAAGGGCAATGCCCCCAGTTCTTTAATGTCAAGGATGACCTAAAAGTTGTCGAGGGGATCCTCCTCAAGCTGGATCGTATCGTTATTCCTCGCAGCCTCCAGAGCTTAGTGCTCAAACAGATCCACGAGGGACACCTCGGTATCGCGAAATGCAGGCGCAGGGCCCGGCAGGCTGTCCATTGGCCTGGCATCAACGAGGACATATCCAACATGGTCCTCAATTGTGCAGCTTGCCAGCGTTTCCAGCCTGCTCGGCCCAAAGAAACACTCCAGCAACACGAGATCGTGACCTCTCCGTGGTCTAAGGTGGGAATCGACCTTTTTCACGCCAATGGGCGTGACTACGTGATTATAATTGACCACTTCTCGAGTTACCCGGAGGTGGTGAAACTGTCTGACCTCACATCAAGGTCTGTCATCAAGGCCTGCAAGGAGATATTTGCCAAGCATGGTATTCCGCTCACGGTCATGAGCGACAACGGTCCCTGCTTCTACAGCCAAGAGTGGTCCAACTTCGCGAAGCTATACCAGTTCAAGCACATTACCTCGAGCCCGCATTACCCGCAATCTAACGGGAAGGTCGAAAAAGGGGTCCATATCGTGAAGCAACTGCTCTGCAAGGCTGCAGACTCAGCTTCTGACTTTAACCTTGCGCTCCTGGCGTACAGGGCAACCCCTCTGTCCACCGGTATGTCTCCGGCACAACTCCTTATGAATCGTGACCTGCGGACGACTGTTCCGGCCATTCATTTACCTGACCTGGGTCATCTCCCAGTGCTGCAAGGTTTAGAGTAGATGTACGAGGCAAGTTTTTTACGCAGAGGGTAGTGGGTACCTGGAACTCGCTACCGGAGGAGGTAGTGGAAGCAGGGACGATAGGGACATTTAAGGGGCATCTTGACAAATATATGAATAGGATGGGAATAGAAGGATACGGACCCAGGAAGTGTAGAAGATTGTAGTTTAGTCGGGCAGTATGGTCGGCACGGGCTTGGAGGGCCGAAGGGCCTGTTCCTGTGCTGTACATTTCTTTGTTCTTTGTTCTTTGTTGCAAAAGGTGCAGCAACTCAGAAACCGGCAAAAGCTGACATACGATGCTGATGCTACTGATTTGCCTGTGCTCTCTCCAGAAGATACTGTTCGCATCAAGTTGCCTGGTGGAGGCTGGTCAGTTCCAGCTGTTGTTCTTCGACAGGCTGCTCCCAGGTCTTTTGTGGTTCGCATGGCTGATGGATCCATTGTCAGGCGCAACAGAAGGGCACTACGCAAATTTGCCTGCCCACCATCGGATCTCATGTTCCCAGCTGTCGTTATGCCTTTTCCGGACACGTGACTCCACGAGGCCATCAATCTGGCTGCAATCCCACCTGTCAAGGCGCCGTCGTCCCCACCTTCACCTCTCAGGCGGCCGACAAGGATCCAACGCCAGCCCCAGAGATTGGACTTATAAATATTTCCTTTGTACATATTGTTCTGTATCTGCATGCTAGACACCTTACATGTACATATGCATTCCCTCGCCATTTGCTGTAAGTAGTTGTATCTGTAAATATGTCGTATAGGGGGGATGTCATAAGGGGGATGTTTGAAGTGTGGGCTAGCCCAGAGAGAAATTCCCCAGAGCCCAAAAAAGTGACTTAAGCGTGGTTAAATAGCGGTGGAGAACTCGCCGATAGAGCGGTGGATAACATCCAGCTAAATTCGCCTGAAATGACACCTCAAAACTTTTCTGTTCGATCGCACCCTGAATTTCAGTTCAAAGCATAGTTTCTTCTTCCATTTCCCTACCTCCTTCTCCATTTCATGTGGACTCTACGCTACCCCTTTTAATTGGACACATAATGGGCTGGATTTTATATGGAGCTTTGTTCCCAGCCCCACTAATGTAAAAGTCACCCACAAAACAGTTGACTGCCCCACAGCTATTTTACCCTCAGAGGTTTGTTCATTGACTCAAGAGCGAGTCATCCACTCCCAACCTGGGGAAGAAGTCCCACCTTAAAGAGCTGCCAGCTGTCCCTGCAGAAGCACCAGGTTGGAACAGTGGCCCCCCGCTGAGACGGAAGACAGTCCCAGAGAAGAGGAAGTTATGAGAGTAGGACTTGAGGTAAATTCAGGGTATCAGTGTGGCCAGGCTGGCAGTCCCCAGAGAGGCGGGTAAGAGAGGTGGGGAACCAGGTTAAAGAAACTGCCGTGGGGGTGTAGGATTAAAGGGTGGGAGGGTGGGGGTGGGGGGGGGACATATGACCATGGGGGAGATGTCTCTGTTGGGAACAGGGGAAGCCCCATACGACTTCATCTTCCCATCTTGACTGGCACCAGCTCACCCAGTCAAGCTTGGCCTGGGCCTCCCCTTGCTTGGGACCAATAATGGCAGGGGCAAGATGAGGCAAATAAATGGTCATCTAAGGGCCTTAATAGGCCCAAAGGTAAGTGAGCGGCCAGACATTTCCACTGCCCCCCCGCCCTCCATAAAATGGGAGACACTTCCGGGGGAGGTGGAAGGTGGCAGACAGGCCGCATGATGCAGTTTACGAGCCCCCTTGCCTTCAAGGTGCCAGAGAAGGGCCATAAAAATCAACCCATTGAATTAAGAGAAGCTGTGTGAGAAACAGTTGTGGTGATTGTCATAATATGCACCCATGCACATCATGAGGTCAAAACAGACAGTGACAGACACCCAGGTTAACCAATCAACATACAGGACAGAACACAATCAATCACCAGACAGAACACCAGGGGAGGGCTTCCAACTATAAAACACACGAGACATCAGCACTCCGCCTCTTTCCAATGGTGACAACTGTAGTGACAGTCAGGGTGTATATATCAGTCAGCACCTTCTACACGTGGATCAGAGCTAGCCTGGTCTAGCAAGTTAGAATTAGTACACTTAGAGTAGTAGAGTGTCGACCCACAGCCAGCTGTGTGCATTGTTACAGAAGTTCAATAAATCGTATTGAACCAACGCCTACGTTTGGTGTCTGCTTTACCGTTCATCTGCATCCTGTTGCAGTCCGTGTTACCCCAGGGTGAATAACACGACAGTCTGGTTCCCTTATCCAACAGCATCATAGACCCATGGTTTTGTTAGTCACCGCGGTGTCAATGTGGTGGTGGGGGGGGGGGGGGGGGGGGGGGGGGGGGGGAAGAACGTGGTTCAGGTGCTTGTGCCTGTATGCCAACTTGAACTAAAGAAACAGGGTGCCCGCTTCCATCAACATGCTCCGAAGCCCTGCTGGAAAATGTATGTATGGGTGTCAGGAGAGGGCAGTATCAGGCCAGCTTTTCACTCCTGCTTCCCATGTCCACAGAGTCAGAGAGCTTGCTCACATACAATATTGAAGTTCAGGTTCATACACAAAGAATGATCACTTGACTGAAGGTAATGCAGGGTGACCTATACATGTGGAACTGTATCGCAGCATGAATGATCAAGGTAACAAGTAAACTGGAAGGAAAGAAAAGCACTGCAGAACATGAAATGAGATGGGACCTCTTCTTCACTTTGCCCATGCCTAGGGATATCTTTCTGTGAATGTGACGCAGCCGACTTAACATTCTAAGGAAAACCCTACAAAGTGTCTCCCTTTCCTTCAAAGATAAGGCAAGTGATAGCTCTGAACACGTTCCTAATCCACAATATTACATCTTTGCTGCCTGAAAATATTTCCATGGTCACATCATTCAGCTTTCTCTATCTGCACTTATCCTTAAGACCCACAATCAAACATCTAACCAGTGAAAAGGTTTAAGAAAGTCTGGAAACAAATGACCATTGATTAATGCGGTAATGAATTAAACAAGAAAGTAATTATAAGTAAATATAAATATTACTAAGAAAAAGAAGAAATGACTTGCAACATCTCGGATTGGATTTTCCAATATTGAAATGATGACCCCAAGCTGGCGTCAAAACGGTGGAGGTTTACTCCGGAAAATCTTGGAAAAAAGTGAAACAAATTCATAGCTAGCAGTGACCTGGAGTGAATCTTGCAGCTTCTGCTGCAGATACGGGCCCCCACACTTCCGGGTCATAGGCCGCACATGCACAAGGCGGTGGCCTCCAGCGGTCGCGCTGTGCTCCATGGCGGACTCGGATCACGGACGTAGACCCACAAAGTAGACCCCTCGATCGGCCGCGCACCCAACCCTCACACCCCGCACATTAATTCCCCGGCTGCCTATAAGGCCCCCCCCCCCCTGTCATCCGATCTGCCCGCCCCGACCAGGGCGGCCCCAGGCTGAGTCTGCAGCCACCATGCGAGCATCCCGACCGGCAATAGCAGGTTAGTTCCACGCCGTTGGGCCTCTGGCAATGGTCCCCAGCCGCTTGGTGTACTCCCCTGTGACGCCGATCTTCGGTGCCCGGAGAATCGCCGAATCGGCGCCGGTCCCAATTATGGCATCAAACTGGATTCTCCGCCCCGGCGCCGGCTGCGATTTCAGTCAGTTCCTTGGAACCATACCTTCTCCTTAAAGGAATTGCTTGGTTTTGACAATTCCCTGGTGACCTCCAAGTGTGATGGGACAACATGTTCCATCAATGAGTGTGAAATGGCAACGCAGAATGCCACATGAATGTTGTAAAGATCTTGGAATGCATGAACGATTTCATTTGTAGATTCTCTCTCGGTTACGTCTTTCCAGTTTTGTGATTCCACAGCTGTCATACACAGCCTTGTTTTTTTGCTGCTTTGAAACTTTGGCACTGTATTTAGACTTATGTAGTTAAGTTGTTGTTTGAATCTTTTCTTCATGACAGGTAAACTGTTGGCAACAGATGTGGCAAACTACAGTCCGCTGGGTGGAGTTTGCCTGGCTGATGCCAAATATGTAATTCATATTCTTGTAGTTTGAGTACCTAATGCTCTATTCGTTGATGATTTGCTCTGTGGATTGTTGAACAATCTATGATTGGGTATTAGTTCAAACTCACTTCCATACAGGTACAGATAAAAGTGTAAAATACCCATGTGATTGAGAGTGCCTCTCTCTCTTTCTCTGCAAATAACATTGCTTTACAGACATTAGTGATCTATCTGCCATCACAACAACTGATGAGTTCCCTGCCTTGTCTTTCTGCATCAACGTCAGCAGGGTTTTCATCCAAGACCAGCTGGGTAGTTTTCTTTTGGTTGAAATATGCATTTGTGCAACTTGTTGACAACCGTTGTCTGATCTGATACCGAGCCTATTTGAGTGAATTAGCCCACTCCCACTTGGTGGTCACTTTTGTCAGATCAGGTTGTGGGTTGGGGGGGGGGGGGGGGGGAGATAGCATCACGGGGTCAGGAAAGAAGCTATTACTGTATGTGATGAGTCTCGCAAGTTTGTGGGATCTGCAGCATTTGCAATGGTGATCTGCTATCATTCCATGATTCACCACTGAACACATTATTGTAGAATTTGTTTGTGATTTCATTCAACAAGCTCTTTTCTTTTTTAAAGTGAGGTTACATTCTCCAAAACTTTTAAAGATGCTTGTAGGCATATATTGAATTTACTTTCAGTGCAACCGTAGATGAGAATGTCATCACTGATGTCCAGCGTGCCTTGACGTGCAGACTCAATTGTGTGCTGAAACATTTCAGCCATTCAAAGGCGGGCGTCTATTGAAGAAGTCTGGTCTGAATGGAGAATATTGTAAGATGCCTCGAATCTTTGCAAGCTCAATTTGATGGTAGCCTGAATTAAGTTCAAGTTTGGCAAAGAGTTTGGCACCATTCACTTTCTCTATGATGGTGTTGATTGTCAGTGTCGAGTGTCTTTCCCATTGTATGTCTTGGCTTGGTGACTGCATATCAACTCCATGGCATGTTGGGACCTGTAGTTCCCAACTTCTGTTTGGAAATCAACTAAGTCGGGATTCTGAACACACCTGGTCGGTTTTGTACGGCAGAGAGCGCAAAAGTATATTCAAATATTCAGGGTTACCCGCCTCTACTTTGGCTACATTCTCTCAACTTTTTATTGTGGTATGTAAGCATGGCACTCTTCTGGTGGCATTGAACTTACAACAAATATGAACAAAGTGGTTGAGTTTTCCACGAGTTTTCCACTGTTTTCCAGCAGCGCAAAATTCTGCTGGGTGTGGATAGGAACTGCCATTGTGGGAACATCATTTGGGCAAGTTGGAATTCTGTTTGTGAGACGGCTGTTGTTGCTTTGCAGGTGCTTTCCTGGCAGGTGAGTGATGACCAGAGTCCACAGGAGTTGAACTCGGAATGAGGATTATTTAGTGTTGGAAGCCTCAACTTCAGTGGTTCAGGACTCTGAAAATGAGAGTGATTTTGCTAACTCCAACAGCTCTGACAGCTTCCTGCCTTTCTCAAGTGCCTCTAGGCGTAGTTGATTCGAGAAAAAACTTTTGACTATTGATATTTTGATTTCATTTTTGATATGTTCAAAATCAATATCATGTTGATTGTTAGTTGCCTCAAACATGTGCAATTTAGGTCAATATTCTCGTTTGGTTCTTGCTCAGTGCATCATAGAACATACAGTGCAGAAGGAGGCCATTCGGCCCATCAAGTCTGCACTGACCCACTTAAGCCCTCACTTCCACCTTATCCCCGTAACCCAATAACCCCTCCAACCTTTTTGGTCACTAAGGGCAATTTATTATGGCCAATCCACCTAACCTGCACGTCTTCGGACTGTGGGAGGAAACCAGAGCACCCGGAGGAAGCCCACACAGACACGGGGAGAACATGCAGACGCCGCACAGACAGTGACCCAGCGGGGAATCGAACCTGGGACCCTGGCGCTGTGAAGCCACAGTGCTATCCACTTGTGCTACCGTGCTGCCCGAATAATTATCAGGATATAATTATTTCACATCTTGTATTTTTCTTGGCTGTGAAATAGATTGCTAGTACATTGTTTGCTGAGTTATAGTCATTTCCATTTTTGCAGGCATAAGTGTCTCAGAAATATCCTTCAATTCTTTACGAAATGAAAAATGAAAAACGCTTATTGTCACAAGTAGGCTTCAAATGAAGTTACTGTGAAAAGCCCCGAGTCACCACATTCCGGTGCCTATTTGGGGAGGCTGGTACGGGAATAGAACCGTGCTGCTGCCTTGGTCTGCTTTAAAATCCAGCGATTTAGCCCAGTGTGCTAAACCAGCCCCTAACCACCACACCACCTCCACCTTTACCACCATAATGTAGAGTTAAGGCTTTTATCTTTTTGTCATGTGTGATTGCAAAACTCGCCACTATGCCTTTGAAATGTCACTGTGAATGTTTCCAACATGGGAATACAGAAGATGACTCCAAATGCACATCAAATCATGATAGATTGGGCTTAATCAGCAATGCAGCAATCGTGTGTGATCAAGAATCTGAAATAATTCTCCTTTCAAAGCAAAGCTTTCCTGTAATGATCCAAGATCATTTTTATTCCATCTGGTGCCATTTGGGGCTGTTAAAAGTAGACATGGATATGCGCAAAAAGTGCAGAAACTCATTGGAATTATCAAACTCATTGTAACTGTCAAAAGATCTGGCAAAACAGCTGTCATGGTAGCTGGCAAAAGGAACTGTCAAAAGAAGCTGTCAAGATATTTAACACCCCTGCCCTTTAAATCAGTGTTTGTTTTTCTACTCTGTTGATCTAAGCCTGAGAGCTATCAATACATATTTAGTGCTGAATGACTGATTCCACAAATTTTCATTCTTATTATAGGATGTCTGTCACAAAAGCTTTTTGATTGGTAGCTCTAAGCTGTTCCAAACTCTCTTAAGTGAGGCTATGAATTACAATGCTTGTCTTTATAAGCGATTAAAGAAGGTTGAATGTAGTGAATGGGCTTTTATGAATTTTTATTTTTTTTAAATGGAAATTCATCAGTAAACACTTAAAAATGCATTTAATCTCAACATGGGCCCTGGAGTCTGCCCATGATGGATACTAGGTGAGTTGGCATGGAGGGTGTAAGGGCAGAGGATGGTGAGTGGGGCTAATAGGTTGGCATGAGTTGGCACTAAATTAGCATGGGGCCACATAAGGGACACGGGGTGGGTAGAGGGACATAGGGTGGCATGGATGAGGCACTGGGAGTGTGTGGATGTGTGGAGGAGGACGGGTTGAGGGTGAGAGGGCTGTTTTATGTTTTTTTTAAAAATATCAAGACTGAGGCAGGCCTTCATCCAAGCTCACCACTGCATCCATTCCCCCACCACCACTTTGCTGAAAATATGAACTTCTAGAGTACTTTCTTCTGGATTGTCATTGTGGAGCCAGGAATTGTCCTGACTCTGCCCTCAACACAGGAAGAAACATTCAGGCCAAGGTTTATCAAGGGACATGGAAGAAATGCAGGAACGAATGGTTGACGTGAAAATGGAAATCAGCCATCATGTTTCTGAATGACAGAGCAGACTCAAGGGTTCAAACAACTTCTTCCTGTTCCTATTTCTGATGTTCCTAAATCCTGGAATGAGTCATGAACCTGTAGCCTTCTGAGTCAGGTGGGAATGGTACCGACAGATCCAAGCTGATGCTCAAATGAAAATACAGACCTGAAAAAGAAGCATAACACCATCAGCACCTTAGTTGTTGGGTTACATTCTAATCCCGCTATTGTCAAGGGCAGAACTGGACTAGCCATATAAATACTCTGGCTACTAGAGCAGGTCAGAAGCTAGGGATCCTATGGCGAGTTATTCACCCCTTGACTCCCCGAAACATGTGCAGCATCCACAAGGCACAAGGCAGGAGTATGATGGAATACTCTCCACTAGCCTGGATGAATACATCTCCAACAAGATTCAAGAAATTTGACATCATCAAGAGCAAAGCAGCCGGCTTGATTGGCACCCCATTCACAAATATTCACTCCCCCCACCACCGATACACAGTGGCAGCACTGTGACTGTGTACCACCTACAAGATGCACTGCAAGAACTCACCAAGCCTTCTGAGACAGCATCTTCCAAACCCACTGCCATTGTGAAGGACAAGAACAGCTGATATAGGGGAACAGCACCGTCTGGAAGTTCCCCTCCAAGCCACTCACCATCCCAACTTGGAAATATATAGCGTTGCTTTCACTGAGGCTGGATTAAAATCCTGGAACTCTCTCCCAAACAATGCTGTAGGTGTACCCACACCACAAGGACTGCAGCAGTTCAAAATGGCTACTCTTCATCACCTTCTCACCACCCATTAGTGGTGGGCAATAAATGCTGGCCTACCTAGAGATGCCCATGTCTCTTGAATGAATAAAAAAAATCTAACTTTGTTCCTGATAAACAACAACATTTTCTGAGCTTCCTTTTTAAAAAAAAAATTTACTGATCTTTTCCTAAGTAGCACTCC
This sequence comes from Scyliorhinus torazame, assembly GCF_047496885.1. NCBI lineage: Eukaryota > Metazoa > Chordata > Chondrichthyes > Carcharhiniformes > Scyliorhinidae > Scyliorhinus > Scyliorhinus torazame. Next base: position 288,381,843 of record NC_092713.1, read on the forward strand.
AGCCTGAGATTGCATTATTATGGCTGCCTTTTGTTTGTTGATTTAACCTTTATGCATGTCATTAATAATCCATTTAATATCTTTTAATATTTTTCTGACTAGATTAAGCATGCAAACTCCATCAGCTATAACACCACAAATGGAACCTGGTTGATTGTTTTGACAATTCATTAAATTATATATGTTCAACTTAATAAAACTCATTTTCACCTGTTGACTTTGTAACTTTATTTTAGTCTTCATCATAACTCGTTTCAAAGTCTGACACATGGATGCAGTGTTAAAAATTAAATTGAAAACAGAAATGAAAAATAACAACTTGCATTCTCAGCAGACATAATAGGAAAATAAAGGATTCAAAGACAAAGGGAACTGATTAACGAGAGATTTAGTAGCTTTTACTGAGGCCTTCAGGCTAACATATGTTTATTTTATATGTATTCCTGTTAACAAGGGCAGCACACACAACAAACACTTGGGATCACAGTCAATCAGTTTTAAGTCACTGATCAGGAAATGTTAAGGTCTTTACTGCACACTAGGGGTCACTCCTGAAGCCTAAAAAGAGTAATATTGTACAGCTTGTTTCCCAGAGCCCAGCAGTTAACCAGATGAACGATTCAAGGACGGCAGTGGATTCGGGAAGCTAACCAAATATGTGTTTTCATGTGAGAAATAAAGCTGCAGAAGGGATGAGGTTTGCATTTAAGCCATTACCAAGTGGGTCAGAAGATAAGGGCAGCACGGTAGCATTGTGGATAGCACAATTGCTTCACAGCTCCAGGGTCCCAGGTTCGATTCCGGCTTGGGTCACTGTCTGTGCGGAGCCTGCACATCCTCCCCGTGTGTGCATGGGTTTCCTCCGGGTGCTCCGGTTTCCTCCCACAGTCCAAAGATGTGCAGGTTAGGTGGACAGGCCGTGATAAATTGCCCTTAGAATCCAAAATTGCCCTTAGTGTTGGGTGGGGTTACTGGGTTATGGGGATAGGGTGGAGGTGTTGACCTTGGGTAGGGTGCTCTTTCCAAGAGCTGGTGCAGACTCGATGGGCCGAATGGCCTCCTTCTGCACTAAATTCTATGATAAGGAACTGGGTAAATCAAGCAATGACGCGTAGGCGACAACAAAATGCCTCAAGATTGTTACACGCAAAGGAGGTCAATCAAACGGGAAAACTGAGGGGCATTAAGAGTTGGATAGTTTAGCATTCTGAGGAACTGATGAGTTGGAGTGGGGAGGGGTACCAGGCATCTTCAATTCAAAGCGTCAAGGATGCATGATACATTTAAGATGGGAATATTGTATCACAGGGAGTTCCATAACGTTTTTAAGGGGTCCACCAAAGATAATCCTGTTCATCTTCTGAACCTGTGCTCAGTGGCTGAGCTCAAATTTACCCCGAGCAGCAGCACACTGGAAGGGTTTGTGTGAGAGAGAAAGAGAGAGAGAACTGGAAAGTGAGAAAAAAAAGCATGTTGAAATTAAAAGAAAATCAAACTACAACACGGAGAAGAGCCAGGGCACTGTTGTGATAGCAGTGACCAAATGTGCCAGACTCCAAGTCCCTGTTGCCCTCTTCCCCTGTGCTGTGAATTTTGAAATATGGCTGATTATGGAATTCCTGGGGCATTCCTGGAGCATTCCTGGAGCAAAACCCCAGGGAAAAGTGCAGACAGCTTTCAGCCACTAAACATTGCGGAAACAAGGGACTGAATGGCCACAGTTTACCTACCCAGGCTACCATCCTGTGAGAAGGAGGTGGAGACGCTCTTAGATGTGGTGTTAGGTGGGGGAGGGCAGACAGAGTTCCCTCACTGGTGCTGGACATGGTGCTCACTTACATGTTTCACATTCGGTAAGTAAAACAAAAAGTAATATTAAATATATTTGTATTATTGCACCACAGATTTTTATACATAAAAACATTTGCGTTGTGTGACAGGAGTTCTGTGGCATTTTGGATTGGATTGGATTTGTTTTATTGTCACGTGTACCGAGGCAGAGTGAAAAGTATTGTTCTGCATACAGTCCAGACAGATCGTTCCATACATGATAAAAAACAGAGGGCATACATAAATACACAAAAAAAATATCGGGCATACGTAAATGCACAAAATAAAATATAGGGCATACATAAATGCACAATGTAAATACATAGACATAGAACATAGAACATTACCGTGCAGTACAGGCCCTTCGGCCCTCGATGTTGTGCCGACCTGTGAAACCACTCTCAAGCCCATCTACACTATTCCCTTATTGTCCATAAAGGCAGCACGGTAGCATTGCAGCAGGTGAAGCATACAGGAGTGCAGAACTACTCAGTCGAGAAAATGTGTGAAGAGATCAGATCAGTCCATAAGAGGGTCATTCAGGAGTCTGGTAACAGCGAGGAAGAATCTGTTTTTCAATCTGTTAGTGCGTGCTCTCAGACTTTTGTGTCTCCTGCCTGATGGTAGAGGTTGGATGAGTGAATACACGGGTGGGAAGGGTCTTTGATTGTGCTGCCCGCTTTCCCAAGGCAGCAGGGGGTGCAGACAGAGTCAATAGATGGGAGGCGGGTTTGCATGATAAACTGGGCTATGTTCACGACTCTGTAGTTTCTTGCCGTTTGGGGCCGAGCAGTTGCCATACCAGGCTGTGATGCAGCCAGATAGGATGCTTTCTATGGTTCATCTGTAAAAAGTGGTAAGAGTCAATGTGGACATGCCAAATTTCCTTAGTTTCCTGAGCACGTATAGGCTCTAATGTGCTTTCTTGGTCGTAGCGTCGACGTGGGTGGACCAGGACAGGTTGTTGATGATGTGCACACTGATGCACTACCAATTACTACAAAGACGAGAATAGTGAATAATCGAGGCTTTATTGAGCAAAGATGTGTGGCCTCCTGTAGCTGCTACCAGAATGGGAGCAGCACTGGCGTGCACACACATTTATACGCCGCCTACTGGGCAGAGCCAGCAGGCAGGGATTTACCCATGTACCTCTAGTACAGGAGTCTTTCCGTACTACATCTAATATACATCCAATACAGTTAGTGGTGACTACCACACACACCTAGGAATTTGAAGCTGTGAACCATCTCCACCTCTGCACCATTGATGCAGACAGGGTATGTACGATACTTTGCTTCCTGAAGTCAATGACCAGCTCTTTAGTTTTGCTGGCATTGAGGGAGAGATTGTTGTCTTTACACCACTCAACTAGGTTCTCTATCTCCCTGCTGTACTCTGACTTATCGTTATTCGAGATCCGACATACTACGGTCGTGTCATCGGCAATTTGGAGTTGGAGCCAAATTTTGCCACACAGTCGTGTGTGTATAGGGAGTTTAGTAGGGGGCTAAGTACCCAACCTTGCAGGGCCCCAGTATTTAGGACTATCGTGGAGTAGGTGTTGTTGTTTATCCTTACTGATTGTGGATCCAGTTCAGAGGGAGGAGCCGAGTCCTAAATTTTGGAGCTTCGATGTGAGCTTTGTTGGGTCTATGAATGCAGAGCTGTAGTCAATGAATAGGAATCTGACATAGGAGTCCTTGGTATCGAGATGCTCCAAGGATGAGTGTAGGGCCAGGAAGATGGCGTCTGCTGTGGATCGATGGCGGCGGTATGCGAATTGCAGTGGATCAAGGCGTTCCGGGAGTGTGGAGTTGATATATCTTATGACCAACCTCTCGAAGTTTTTAAAACTTGAGGAGCAAAAAGGTGAATTATATCAGTTGCATTTGAACATGATGTCCATGAATGTTAAACTGACAAAAGGAATGCAGTTTTAGTCATCCTCTTGGCCAGCTTATCCAATGTCTCCCCCTGCACCCTGCCCCCCCCCCCCAATACTTGAACAAATAAGCACAAATGTTTATACACACAAGGTTACATTTTCCACTATTGTTGTGTAGCCTCAAAGATGCACCCGTGGCCCAAGATACAGTTTGAAGCAAGGTTCAGAGGTTCTACAATGAACTGCAACAACATTTTGGTCACTTCAGTTTCAAACAAAACAGGAGGGAGGTTAATTTGAACAGTCTCCACACGCTGAATGTCCATGAACAGAGAGGCATTTCGATTTTCTTCCCCTTTTCTAAATTGTGGTGTGTTCCCAACTCATCAGTCTTGATGTGATTCGATGCACAATGAATAACCCTACAGCAAACTCGAGACAGGATGAACTCAGAGGGTTAGTTTATTTCCACACACTCAAAAAGCTGGGATGGGGGGGAGGTTGCTGCATAACCTGCTGTGCACTCATACAGTAAAGCAGGTCAGAGAAAGAAAGGGTTAAGGGCAAAGACTTTTGAGAGAAAGATTATTGTCCGAGGTGGTCGGCCATCAGGTCTGGAGTGATCGGAGTGTCCAGAGTCTAGAACCAAAGTCCAATGGTAATTCCTCCACTGAAGTCAGCAGGATGATCTGATGCTAGATAGTTTACTTTTCCAGTGAAACCTTCCACAATGAAACACGCACGCAGAGATGAATCAGTTTTGTAGGTGATGGTATAGATGTTCCAGATGATGGGCCAGGTAATCAGTCTGGACAGGTCCCCTTTGTCGTGCTGCTGCTTGGAGATGAAAACATATTTCACCAGCTTGGGGGGGGGGGAGATGTCACAAGACTCCCATCTCTCCAATCTGGCATTGAAAAAACAGTGTGTACCCCTTTGTCCCGCTCCCTGAGATTGTTAATGTTCCAACCATTAATTCTTAAAGGGAGCTTGAGGGGTCAAAATAAGTAAGATGCTGGAATCTGAAACAAAAACAGAAAATAATGGACAATCTCAGTAGGTCTGACAGCATCTGTGGAGAGAGAAGGGAGAAGGGAGAGAGAAGGGAGCTAACATTTTGAGTCTGGGTGACTCTGTCAAAGTTGGAGAGAACAGGAAATAGGGTCAGATTTGTAATGGGGTGGGGGGCATGGAGCGGTGGGGCTAGATAGCGAGCCTGCAATAGGAGGAGGTTGACAAAGGTGTTGTGGACAGAAAGACAAAGGAAATGTAAAAGGAGGTGATTAAGGTTAATAAGGGTGCTGATAGCAGCACATAAAGAGATTAGAATGTGTCACTGGCCAAACAAATGTAGGCAGTGTATCAAAGGGCAACTAGGAACAGGGAACAGACAGACCAGGTGGGGTGGGGTGGGGGCAATGGTGAGGGGAAAACAGAATGATGGAAGAAATGAAAATAAAAATGGTGTGAAGGTGGAGGAGAGAGTTCACATTCTGAAGTTGTTGAACTCAATGTTAAGTCCTGAAGAGAGTAACTTGCCTAATCAGAAGATAAGGTGCTGTTCCTCCAGTTTGTGCTGGGCTTCACGGGAACATTGTAGCAGGCCAAGGGAGACATATGAACATTAGAGCAGGACGGTGACTTGAAGTGGCAAGTGACAGGAAGGTTAGGGCCCTGCTTGTTATGGGGCCCTTTGTCCTAGCAGATGAATCAGCTCCAGTTGGTCAGGCCTTGTTTATGAAATGTAAAGGGCCTTTGTATAGTTTCATTTGAATTTGGTCTCTGCAATCCACAGAAGTGCGTTAGAGTCTCTTCAGAGACAACTGGGTTTAAGCTTCTTTGAACCTGCCAAATAGCTCCTTTTGTTCAGGATTACAGACAGACATTGGGGCAGCACGGTAGCATTGTGGCTAGCACAATCGCTTCACAGCTCCAGGGTCCCAGGTTCGATTCCGGCTTGGGTCACTGTCTGTGTGGAGTCTGCACATCCTCCCCGTGTGTGCGTGGGTTTCCTCCGAGTGCTCCGGTTTCCTCCCACAGTCCAAGGATGTGCAGGTTAGGTGGATTGGCCATGATAAAATTGCCCTTAGTGTCCAAAATTGCCCTTAGTGTTGGGTGGGGTTACTGGGTTATGGGGGTAGGGTGGAGGTGTTGACCTTGGGTAGGGTGCTCTTTCCAAGAGCCAGTGCAGACTCGATGGGCCGAATGGCCTCCTTCTGCACTGTAAATTCTATGATTCCTTCAGCCATTTTAAAAAGGGCCTTTGTCCAGTTTTTGAATTTAGAAATTAACCATGAGTATATATATTTTTAATAAAAATATAGAGTGCCACATCTTAGCACTTACAGAAATTAATGATGGAACTCAACAGCTAAATGGAATCATAACCAGAAATAGATACAAATCAGGAACAATGGGCGAAATTCTCCTACCCGCCCCGCCACCTTTCTGCTCCGACCGGCCGGCGGGAGTCTCCGTAACACCGGCCGGTCAATGGGGTTTCCCATTGTGGGGCAGCCCCATGCCGTCGGGAAACCCCCGAGCGCCGGCAGAACGGAGACTCCCGCCGGCGGAGAATGACGCCCATGATCTATACTTATAAGTAGATATGTTCAGCAGGAGAAAAGAAAGAAAAATTGGTCGACAAAGACTGAACCGCCTTGAACATAGAAATGGAGGAGGGAAACTGAAGAGCATCAGAATCAAAACCATACTTCAAACTGTTTATCAGCATATTTTCAATAAAACAAGGATTTATGATTTCCTATCTCATACGATTGTGAGTTTCTATTGAGTATTTGATTTTTGAACCCCTCAAATGTTATCTCAGCAGCTAGTTATTGGCTCAGAATTTATTCAGTATTCATACAGCTCATAGACATGGCTGCTTAACACAGTAAAAAATACAGAAATGAAATGCATCCGGGCTGATACACAGGGTGTACAAAACATCATAGCAACTCTCATGTTTTTTTGATGTGTACACTTCCATCAGTCTATAAAAACGTTCCTGTTATATATTTAATTGCGGCAACGCATACTGGATTTTATGAAAGGAAATATACTATCTTCATGTTCTACAATGCCAGACCTTTCACACCAATATAAAACAGCAAGGAGAGGTTTGTAATACAGCTCCTGAGTCAAGTCTTCAAAATTGGACTTGCCCCATTGCGACCCTAAGCTGAGTAATTAAAATGAAAGTTGGGAAGCACTCTTTTTTGATCATACGATTTCCACAAGTATGTTCGAGAACACTCTCAGAGATTGAATCAACCTGCAACTATACCTCTTGGACAATGCAAGGTGAGCGGCATAGAAAGGAATTTTCAACCAAGATCTTTTTTTTAAATTAATTTACAGGATGTGGTAGTATGTATTGGGGGTCATGTGGGACTGGAAGCCCTAATGTCATTGGCTGACAGATCCCGGGTCCTGGTTGGCCGTTGACCTCAAGCTCCGCCCTGAAGGCGAAGTATAAGAAGCCGGTGTCTTCCCCCGCAGGCCAGTTTACTATCGGGCTGCTGGGGAACAGACACGCTTAATAAAGCCTCATCGACTTCACTCTATTCGTCTCACGGAGTCTTTGTGCGCTACAATTTATTAAGCGTGCCTAAAAAGGACAATGGAGCTCAGGATCATTCCAGAATGCCTGAGGATCAGCCCCCACGCAGTGAATGCGGCAGCAGCCTTCAAACACTGGCAGACTTGCTTTGAGGCCTACATCAGATCGACCACAGGCCGAGTCTCAGATGAACAAAAACTGCAGGTCCTGCACTCGTGGGTGAGCACGGAGATTTTCACCCTCATTGAAGACACCGACGATTTCCAGACGGCGTTCACAGCACTGAGAAGTCTCTACGTTCGCCCAGTTAACCAAATCTACGCTCGCTACCAGCTCGCTACCATTTCCTACGGGTCCCTTTTGGCGTCACAAACGGGGTCTCGGTCTTCCAACAGGAGATGGACCGGATGGTTGATCAACATGGGTTACGGGCCACGTTCCCGTACCTCGACAATGTAACCATCTGCGGCCACGATCAGCAGGACCACGACGCCAACCTCCAAAAATTCCTCCAGACCGCCAAAGCCTTGAACCTCACGTACAACGAGGACAAGTGCGTTTTTAGCAACGATCGGCTAGCCATTCTGGGCTACATAGTACGCAATGGGATAATAGGCCCCGACACCGAACGTATGCGCGCACTCATGGAATTTCCCCTCCCGCACTGCCCAAAAGCCCTGAAACGCTGCCTGGGGTTCTTTTCGTACTACGCCCAGTGGGTCCCCCAGTACGCAGACAAGGCCCGCCCCCTAATACAGACCACGGCCTTCCCTCTGTCGACAGAGGCTTGCCAGGCCTTCAGCCGCATCAAAGCGGACATCGCAAAGGCCACGATGCGCGCCATCGACGAGTCCCTCCCCTTCCAGGTCGAGAGCGACGCCTCCGACGTAGCTCTAGCGGCCACCCTTAACCAAGCGGGCAGACCCGTGGCCTTCTTCTCCCGAACCCTCCACGCCTCAGAGATCCGCCACTCCTCAGTGGAAAAGGAAGCCCAAGCCATAGTGGAAGCTGTGCGACATTGGAGGCATTACCTGGCCGGCAGGAGATTCACTCTCCTCACTGACCAACGGTCGGTAGCCTTCATTTTCGATAATGCACAGCGGGGCAAAATTAAAAATGACACGATCTTAAGGTGGAGGATCGAGCTCTCCACCTTCAACTATGAGATCTTGTACCGGCCCGGAAAGCTGAACGAGCCGTCCGATGCCCTATCCCGCGGCACATGTGCCAACGCACAAATTGACCGCCTCCAAACCCCCCACGAGGACCTCTGCCACTCGGGGGTCACTCGGTTTTACCACTTCATCAATTCCCGCAATCTCCCATACTCTTTAGAAGAGGTCCGTACGGTCACAAGGGACTGCCACATCTGCGCGGAATGCAAGCCGCATTTTTTCAGGCCAGATGGAGCGTACCTGATTAAGGCTTCCCGCCCCTCTGAACGCCTCAGTTTCGATTTCAAAGGGCTCCTCCCCTCCACCGACCGCAACGCATATTTCCTTAATGTAGTGGACGAATACTCCCGCTTCCCTTTTGCCATTCCCTGCTCCGACATGACCGCGGCCACAGTCATTAAAGCCCTGAACAGCATCTTCACACTGTTCGGTTACCCCACATACGTCCACAGCGACAGGGGGTCCTCTTTCATGAGTGACGAGCTGCGCCAGTTCCTGCTCAGCAAGGGCATAGCCTCAAGCAGGACGACCAGCTACAACCCCCGGGGGAACGGTCAAGTAGAAAGGGAGAACGGCACGGTCTGGAAGGCCGTCCTACTGGCCCTACGGTCCAGGGATCTCCCAGTTTCACGGTGGCAGGAGGTCCTCCCGGACGCTCTCCATTCCATCCGGTCGTTATTATGTACAAGCACTAATCAAATGCCTCACGAGCGTCTCCTTGTCTTCCCTAGGAGGTCCTCCTCTGGAACGTCGCTGCCGACCTGGCTGGCGGCCCCAGGACCCATCCTGCTCCGAAAGCACGTGCGGGCACATAAGGCGGACCCGTTGGTCGAAAGGGTTCACCTCCTCCACGCAAACCCCCAGTACGCCTCCGTGGAGTACCCCGACGGCCGACAGGACACGGTCTCCCTGCGGGATCTGGCGCCCGCCGGCACCACGCACACCCCCCCGACACCATCAACCCAACCGCCCCCCTTCCTGCCACCGCCGCACCCCGCGACCGCCCCCTTCCCAGGAGGATCAGTCCCCCTCCCCTTTGCACCAACAGCTGAAACCGTACGGCTCCTGGAGGCGACAACACTGGTACAAGCACCACCACCACCGCCGGGGCTGAGGCGATCGACACGGACGACCAGACCGCCCGACCGACTCGTGGCGTCGATGTAAAACAAAGATGGACTGTTCAAAGAACATTTTGTTTTTCCTATACCCTCTGTAAATAGTTGTAACAGGACGAAACTGTCCAATACTGTACTATCATGTAAATGTTCTATCCTCCCAGGACCAGCCCTGTAAACCCTTACCACCATACGAAGCATCACCCCGCCGGGTTCATTTTTGACAAGGGGTGAATGTGGTAGTATGTATTGGGGGTCATGTGGGACTGGAAGCCCTAATGTCATTGGCTGACAGATCCCGGGTCCTGGTTGGCTGTTGACCTCAAGCTCCGCCCTGAAGGCGAAGTATAAGAAGCCGGTGTCTTCCCCCGCAGGCCAGTTTACTATCGGGCTGCTGGGGAACAGACACGCTTAATAAAGCCTCATCGACTTCACTCTCTTCGTCTCACGGAGTCTTTGTGCGCTACACAGGAGGTGGGCCTCACTGGTTAGGCCAGCTTTGTTGCCCATCCCTAGTTTCCCTTGAGAAGGTGGTGGTGAGCTGCCTTCTTGAACCACTGCAGTCCCTGAAGTATAGCAGGTACACCCATAGTGCTCTCAGGGAAGAATGTTTATGATTTTGACCCAGTGACAGCGAAGGAACAGCAATATATTTCCAAGTCAGAATGGTGGGCAACTTGGAGGGAACTTCCAGGTGGTGGTGTTCCCAGGTATCTGTTGCCCTTGTCCTTCTAGATGGTTGTGGTTGTGGGTTTAGAAGGTGCTACCTAAGGAGCTTTGGTGAGATCATGTATGCACATGTGTAGATTTAAATCTCAACTAATTTTTAATTCCTTCTTCTCAATGCAAACACTATTTAGTCTCTTGCTGTAAACTGTGCTTTGTGTGCTAGTTCTGGGGCATGAGTTTGAGAAAAACACAAACTCACTGAGCTGTTGTGTTATAAAGGGAATGGTTTCTCCATCATGCTTGACAAAACTATTCCATGGATTTAAAGGTTATCCTTTTGAACTACATAGAAAGTATAGCCATTTCAGTTGTCACCCCCATCATCTCTTGCAACATGGGGGAGCAGATGACGTCATGGCCTCATGATCCAGGAGACATGGGTTCAAATCCTACCATCGTAGCTGGTGGAATTTAAGTTCAATTAATACACCTGGAATTGAAAGCTAGTCTCAGTAATAATAATGGACCATGAAACTATCGTTGATTGTCATAAGTACCTGTCTTGTTCATAAATTCTTTAGTGAAGGAAATCTGCAGTCCCTGCAAGGTGGCTCCTGTGGCTGACTCTTAACTGCCCTCAGAAATGGCCAAAGAGGCTATTCAGTTCAGGGAAAGTAGGGATAGGCAACAAATGCTGGCCTTGCTCGTGATGGTCATGCCCACATTCCATGAAATATACATATTTTTTAATTGTCGTTATTTGAAAAGAATTTAATTGTCATGCAAAGCCCACCTCAAAGAACATTGAGACAAATGGGGCCAGAATGTAACTCATTGCAAGTGAATAGATTTTGAATGGATTAAAATGAGGCTCTATAACTTCAGGGTAATGCTCAAGTTTAATTGCCTAATTGCACTAATTGCACTAATTGTCTCACATTAATTTATATATATATATAATTTTAACTGCTACTTCAAGAATATTATTCAGCTCAGCCTTTGTAGGTGATTTAACTATATCCAAAGGAAATTGATTCTTTTTACAAGAAGTTAAAGCTTCTTTCAGATTCTGGGATCAATTTTAGCCAGGACAAACATTTGGATAAATTAGAAATTTCCTGTGCCTTTGTTTGTCAAGGTTTAAAGGAAAAACATGCACGGACACAATCTCTGCTGAGCGCACACAGTGGACACAAGTGGATATTTGAAGTAAATAAACTTGCAGGGCTACAAAGATGGAGTGTAGGAATGGGACTGACTGGATTGCTCAACAAAGTGGCATGGTCTAGCATGGTGTAGCTGGGCCAAATGGCCTAATTCTGCACCATAAGCACTCAATGGCAATCTGGCCGTATGGTTGGGGGAGGTGCTGACTAGGGATAAGTAGTAGGTAGCAAAGGGAGAGAAATAAACTTTATCGTGGTGGACAATTAGGAAATCAAAGGAAGATAAATCATCTCCCCTCCCCACCCCCCACAACTCCAGCAGTACTCTCACTCCATGCAGCTCCATCTCATTAGCTGCTGTGGGAAAATCGTTAATACCGGTCTTCTGAGAAGGTTTCTGAAGGCTCCTTCATACCAAGCAGTATCCTAGCGAGTCAACACTCTCTGAAACACCTCAATGACCTTCAGATGGTGCTGAGCCCAATACTACACATGGTACTCTGGTCTGAGCCCCTTTTAAGAAACAATTCCAATTCGAAAAGCCAGTTCAGATCCTAAAATCTGCATCTTATCTTCTGATGCATGCATAAGATTGAGAACACAATAAAGAGAAGAGGTGGAGAGAAATAAGTTGGACAGCACAGTGCCACGGCATATTGAAGTTCCAATAGGCTGCCCCGTGCACGGGAAGCTCGATCTGAGTTCAGAAATCCCATTCCTCCCACACGGTGAGCTCCTGATTTTCTGTTGCTCTGCTGTGAGGAAGTACTGAGGCAGTCACTTCAACATTGCACTCTCGCACCCCAAGCAGGTAGCTGAGGCCGACCAATAAATCTGAGGCCATGTTCTCAGCTTGAGCTGTTGGGTTACAAAGGGAAGTGCAGAGAAATGGAAAAGGGGACAAGAAAATAAAACGTGGCATTTTCAACAAAAATAATATTTTGATAAGAAACATGGTAAACCTGCTGAGAGTATGAATTCTGAATGTTTCTTTGCAACATGCCAAGGATGAAATCATAAGACCACAAAGGTAACGAGGAATCTATAGAACACAGAGCCAACCAGAGGTCTGAAAAATATAGAATAAGCCAGGAATCAATAAAACACAGAGCTTGTCAAGAAGTGACAGAAAACAAAGCTTGCTCAGGTCTACTTAAGAATTGATAAGACTCAAGGTACAGTAGCATACAAGATGCTAAGAAATGTTAAATCAGAGTGAGGCAAGAGTGTGAAGAATATAAAGTAACTCAAGGGTGAGTTAGTTCAGAAATTAAGAATTACACCAGGGAAACCAAACTTATCCCAGATGTGATAATGCGGAAAATGTGCCAATCTCAATCAGAATAAAATCTCATTGAATGTCGAGTGTGAGGGGCAGCACGGTGGCGCAGTGGTTGGCACTGCTGCCAAAAACCCAGGTTCGATCCTGGCCCCGGGTCACTGTCTGTGTGGAGTTTGCACATTCACTCCGTGTCTGCGTGGGTCTCACCTCCACAATCCAAAGATGTGCCGGGTAGGTGGACTGGTCATGCTAAATTGCCACTGAATTGGAATTTTTTTTAAAAAAAACAACGTCCCAAATGGCCTCGACAATTCACAGCACAAACCTTATACAGTTCTGATAGAACAGTCAGCCAAGAAACTGTGGAATGCAAAACTAGCCAAGAATTTGCAAAACATACAGTAAAATAAATATGTATACACAATCCAATAGGGCAGCATGGTAGCATTGTGGATAGCACAAATGCTTCACAGCTCCAGGGTCTCAGGTTCGATTCCGGCTTGGGTCACTGTCTGTGCGGAGTCTGCACATCCTCCCCGTGTGTGCGTGGGTTTCCTCCGGGTGCTCCGGTTTCCTCCCACAGTCCAAAGATGTGCAGGTTAGGTGGATTGGCCATGATAAATTGCCCTTAGTGTCCAAAATTGCCCTTAGTGTTGGGTGGGGTTACTGGGTTATGGGGATAGGGTGGAGGTGTTGACCTTGGGTAGGGTGCTCTTTCCAAGAGCTGGTGCAGACTCGATGGGCCGAATGGCCTCCTTCTACACTGTAAATTCTATGATAATAAGGGAAACAATGTGTAAAGCGTTGCAACAAAAATCCACTGTTGTCTTCCACATTAAATGACTGGAATCTTCATCCCTGCTGGACCTCCTATCTTTCCTGAAAATTGATCTGCAGGATGATACAAGTTAAAAGAACCATCTGCTGAGACTTCTGCATCATAAAACATCATTGCAATCAGATCGTGTGTAAATGGAGCTCTGAGGACATCAGGGGCAGGATTCTCCGTTAGCTAATTGGGCGGGGAATAGGTTCCGACGCTAAAATCGTGGCGGGCGCCGATTTGACGCCAAATCGCAATTCACCATCACCTCAACAGCGGTCCAGACCGCACGCACAGTAAACACCGTTTGCATATCATTAGTGACCTGACCCAGTATCCCCCGGGGCCTCCGCGATGCTGTGCCTCCGATGGACCGAGTTTCCGATGGCGTGGTTCACTTGTGCTTTTAAAAATCGTGCAATTGGTGGCTGCTGAGGGCACGAGAGGGGGTGTTCAATGTCACCATAGTGTGCTGACAGTTGTGCCGCTAACCAGGGGACATCTGCCGGGGGAAGTATTGGGGGGTGGCCAGAGGTGGGCTGTGGGGTCGGGGTGGACGGGTACGGAACACCGTTGTTGAATCCAGCATGGCAGCCATACAGCTGCGCACACCGCTAACAGCTCACTGAGAACTTCGGGCCACGGGTCATCTCGGTGTTTCCCCAGGCCACCCCCTTGGTCCCAGCCAGCCCATTCGCAGTATGGGCACGTTCCAGCACAGCCAGTGCCATCTTGTTGGCTTGGATGAGTGTGTGTGGGGATTGTAATGTGTATGTGCGGCTGGAGCTTGTCAGCCTTCCGAGTGTCAATCACGGACCCGACGAATCCTGCACAGTTTTTCTCGGAATCGATTGTGTTCCACCTGCCGCCGGTGCTCTCCGCTCCAGAGGTGCTGAATCGATCAAGCTTCGGCGCTAGTTTTGCTGTCATGAAAGTCCACGTATTCTGCGTCAGCGTCAACACTTCGGGTGGGATTATCCGATTGTTGCCGCCGAAATTACATTCGGCGATTGTGCGGAAAATCCCTTTTGATGCCGAAATCGGGGGCGGCGCCTGCTTTCGGATGTTCCGCCCCCTCGAAAATGGCATCATCAGTGAGAACAGCGTATATCGTTGGGACGGCCTCAGGACGTCACCTGAAGGCCCTTACCCGATGCTCCGCCCCCGAAGGCGTGGATCACTTTTGGTCTGAGGTGGGGGGGTGGTCAGGGGGTGGCGAGGGGGATACCATCTGGCAGGCCGGGTCCGTGCATGGCTGGAGCCATGTTGTACGACAGGACCGCTACAGGTCGCCGCCGTGCGCATGCGTGACCGCAGACCCAGCAATTCTCCGTCCATTTTTGTCGGGTTCGCCGGGGATTTTATGTGGCGTAGCTGCCTAGCCCCCCACCAGGTTGAGCATCAGTGCACGGGCGGCGCCAACTTTTTCATCGTAATACTAGACACATGCTCCAGACATAGCTTTAAAATGGGAGAATCCAGTCCTTAGTTTCAGAAACAGAGAATCCCGCCCATATATTTTACTGAGGTTTTGTTAACTTTGGGACAGGCATGGTGCTGGATTCTCCGATTCTTCGGCTATGTCCTGAGGATGCATCTGGTCTTACAACCAAAAAGTCGGCGGCGCCTCCACACCGATGGTCTGTCCAGTGGGGGCAAGCAACCATGCCACGTAAAGCCCTCAGCTTTACCTTCCGATACCGTAGCCATCTGGGATGGCCACTTTCAGCATATAAAATGGACATTCGCAGAGCATACAGGGAAAAATGGACAATGCAAAGTAACAAGCAGGCACAGAGCCTGAATGTGTAATTAGAAGACAGACTGCAGACAGAACCGAAACTCTTGGAGGATTTGCACATTGATGGCCCATCTCCGATAAACAAAAGACTAATGCTCAGGTAGCCGATACCGTCCCAGACATTCCGGCGCCACTACCTCAGCAAAAAGATACAAACAAAGAAAGGCCAACGGCCACTTAGGACACGCCCAGCCATCAAGGCACCTGCCCCTTTATTGGCTCAGATCGATGGCAGTGATTGAGAAGCTGCCCAATTGATTGGGACCAAGTTTAAGGCCCGCCTAAAAGTGTGCGAAGCCCCCCCGAGTATAAGAAGGAACCCCGCCATGTGTTCACTCTCTTGGATTTGGCTCTCAACTGGAGAGTCCCCTCCACCTGCACCACCAGAAGCAAGTTCAGGTTCACCGCTCGCTACCAGACGGACGACCATAGCTACACTCCTGCTACCTCTTCGAACACAACAGCCTCAGATCCGAACAACGGCCACTGTTCCTCTGACCTAAGCGGGTACCCGAAGTTAAGTTTAGGTGTCAGTGATAGACATAGTTTATCCTGTAGTGTTATTGTGCATGAGTAAACCATACTGTGTGTAAATAAAGTACCATTGACTTTGAACTAACTAACTGGTGTATTGGCTCTTTGATCGATATTCGGTTGAACCTTGTGGTGGTATCAAGAGATACCTGGTACCTCTGAAAAGCATATTCATAACTAAGATTAAGAAAGGCGACCTTATTAACCGCCATATTTATAGTCACTAAAAGATAGCAACATTACTGGCGAATTCTGACGGGACTCAACCTAGAAGTGACTTTGTCACTCCGAGAGAACCCAACTTTGAATTAGAAACTCAATTGGAAAAAGTAAAAACCACAAGCGTAAGACCAGTATTGATCAAACTTCCAAGATTCAGAAGTGTGTAATTTGCATGCATACTAACAAGGGATATAAGGTAACCTCGATAGATTTTGTTGCGTAAAACTGTCGGGAGTCTTGTAGACCGGAAAATAGCTTAAGCCATACCCGTATTTGCATCACCGTTTTATTCCCCCCTGTTCCAAATTTACGGTAGAAACCCAGAGATTACAGTCGGGATGGCAATGCAGGCAATGGAACACCTTATGCATCCACAAGAGCTCGAGGTCGCAGCGACCAATAGAGCAGAGCAGTGTCCCATATGGGAAGAAGAGATTAGGAAGTATCTAAAAGGGAAAGGATGGCCCCTTTGGAACAAATTTTGCACAAATGAGGAACCAGGTCCCGGAAGTATAGAACAGACTTGGTGGGATAACCTGACCGAGATCCATAAAAAGAGTTCAGGAAAAGTTCGTAAACCGATGGCAATCGTGTCCTGCTTGGCACAATTGCGAGGCACAGAGGAGGTCGTGAAGACGCTCCGCAGAGAGATTCGAGGCAGAGAGAAGAATAGTGAGGGAGACGTCACCGAATGCGAGAAAGTTAATAAGCAACTCAGAGAGCAATTAGCAGCGAAGGACAAGGAGATGGCTGATGTCAAATGGGCACACCAATCTTGTCTCGCTCACCTAAGCAGCTTTCAGTCCCAGTACGATAAGGCCTACCAAGACACTCAACACGCGGTATTGGTAAGAGAAGAGACAGAACTTCAAGTCGAACAATTAAAGATGCAATGTAAGGTTTAAAGGCAGCCCTACAAGCACTCCTAGGTTACACCACGGAGCAAAGGCAGAGTTCGGTGGACCACGCCAAATGCCGAAAGCAAATTGCAGACCTGCAATCCCTGCTCTCAGTACAAAATAGTTTCCAAGATACATTTGGACCCCAGCTAGATCAGGAAAATGGCCCGATTGGCAGGAGCCAAATGAAACGGCCCATCGCTATGTGCATGGAGAATGTACTCAAGATAAAACCCAGAAAAGGAAAGCACCCCTACCCCCGACTACACAGGTAGTGCACAATCACATGAACCCTGTCGCCACACAGCGCAGGGCCACAACAGACGGCGACCCCGATTTTCTGTACACCACACCATTAACCGTCACCCAATTAAGGGACGCGTGTGACAAAATCAAACCGTTCCAACCCACATCGGACCCGCACCATTATTTTGCGAGAGTTAAGCAACAGGCGATCATGTAGGCCTGCTGAACAAGAGCAAGACAGAAAATGAGCAAGTTAAGCTCACAGTTTTGAGCCTCGACCCCTCAGTCGTGGCAGCCCTTCCCGACCCACAAAATGTAGGAGGAGGTACCCTCCAAGAAATGCATGCAGCGATCCTAGATGCGATCGGCTACAATAAGGGAGATCCTGTTGAACGACTCAATAAATGCAGACAGAAAAAGACCGAGCACCCAACAGCGTTTGCTGGACGCCTTTGGGCCTACTTTACTGCAGTATTTGGAGAGTTAGTCCACGCCCATTTGACACCAGAAAATATGGCCAAATGGACTCGTATCCTAGTCTCCTACGCGACCGAAGCAGGGCAGAGAGCTTGCGCCAATTATGACCCCTCAGATGACACACATAATGAGAAATGGGTATTAAAGAGATTATCCCGAGCTTGGGAACAGTCCCTTCAGGGAAGGTCAGAACAAGGAAAAGTAGAGAAAGAGCAGGCAGATGCTAACATGCATCCAGTCAGGACACATCAAAACCCCGCATGGGTAAACGAGGGAAGAAACAGCCCACGGCAGCCTAAATCACAATAATGCTATAATTGTGGACAGTTAGGACATTACGCCCGAGAATGCAATGCCCCCCAGAAACAGCAGCGAAACCAGCAGGCAAATGCCCCAAATAAGAACAAAGCCAAGCCCATTCACAGTGTTAGCGCCCGTTCCGAGAACGCAGACATGAACGGCACCGATTGAAGGTGTTCGGACTCCCCAACTTGGGTCTGCGACACCCTTTGGGACAAGTCCAGAAGACCGGTAGTAGCAGGCACAGTCCGGGGACACCCTGTAGAATTCCTTTGGGACAGAGGGTCCCGTACCACGTTAAATTCCTCCACAATGTTCCGACGGGATACATGGCCCACCACAGACACCATTACCCTTAGCGGCTTCACAGGACACTTACAGCAGGGACACATTACGGCCCCTGTGGCTATTCAGATAGGCAACATTAAGACAAAACATCCCGTTGTTCTAGTAGATCTACCCCAGACAGCCGAACACATTTTGGGGATAGATTTCATGAGCTTCCACAATCTTTCGTTCGACCCCATCAATAGATGTGTGTGGAGAATGGCAAAGGCAGCACGAGCCCCCGCCATGCTCACAGTTGGAGACTACGCACACAGGATTAGCGCAGTAGGAGACTTCTGGTTTGATCCACAAACCATTAGTCAAGACAAAGAAGTTAGAGGCGTTTTACAGAAACACAAAGCATCTTTTGCCCAGCACAAGCACGACTGCGGCAAGATCGCAGGTTTAGTTAACATCACAGGTCCCGACCCCAAACCCCCAAAACAGTATGGTTTCACCCAACAAGCAGAGGGAGAAATTGCAAAAGTTATCCAAAGTTTACTTGACCAAGGTGTATTTCGTTCAGTAGCCTCAACTAACAATGCCCAATTAGGCCCGTAAGGAAACCCGATGGCTCATGGTGACTGACCATCGATTATAGGGAACTAAAGAAAGTGACCCCATTAGCAGCCCCCACGTGGCCACGAGTCCCGAGACAATGTTAAAACAGGGACTCCAGTCAAAATTTTTCACGGTTTTGGACGTCAGCAACGGCTTTTGGTCCATTCCGTTGGATAAAGCGTGCCAATACAAATTTGCTTTCACCTTCCAGGGACAGCAATACACGTGGACGTGCCTACCACAAGGCTTCCACAACTCCACCTCCATTTTCCACAGACAATTGGCAAATGGATTGGCTAAATTTTCCTGACCCAAATGCCTCGTTTTGTATGTAGACGACTTACTCCTACAGATGGACACTAAGGGAGAGCACATTTCGCTTCTCAACGAATTATTAGGACTCTTTCACGAAATCGGATGTAAAGTTAACCCCAAAAAGGCCCAGATTCTCCAAGAAAAGGTCATTTATTTAGGCACAGTAATCACCCATGGCAAACGCGAGATCGAGGAGA
Source organism: Scyliorhinus torazame (assembly GCF_047496885.1). Lineage (NCBI taxonomy): Eukaryota > Metazoa > Chordata > Chondrichthyes > Carcharhiniformes > Scyliorhinidae > Scyliorhinus > Scyliorhinus torazame. Next base: position 288,401,238 of record NC_092713.1, read on the forward strand.
AACGCATTGACTCCATTGTTAAATTACCCTTGCCCCATAATGTTACAGCCCTCCGGTCATTTCTAGGACTGGTTGGCTACTGCAGGAACCACATAGACGGTTTTGCCACAAAGGCAGCCACTCTTTCCGAGCTCTTAAAAAAGCAAGCCCCATGGAAATGGCTACCACGGCACACGGATGCTGTGGATGCATTGAAACGTGCCCTGAGCACAGCTCCCGCTTTACAGGTACCAGACGCACTCTCCCCATACGCATTAGAGGTAGCATCCGCCGACCGAACCCTTTCGGCCGTGCTACTTCAGGAAAGACATGATCATTTAGGCCCCGTAGCCAACGCCTCATGAGCTCTCGATCCGGTAGAGCAAGGATTTTCTGCCTGAGAAATTCACTTGCTCGCAGTTTTTTGGGCTGTTCAGTACTTTGCGTACATAACAGGACTCAACCCCGTAACCATTTTGACAGAGCACACCCCAACCCAACTTCTACTAGACGGTAGACTAACGGACTGCACAGTCAGCCAAATTAGCGCAGCACAATGGATCCTACTCCTACAAGGACGGGACATTGCGGTTAAAAGGACTAAGACACACACGTTTCTAGCAGACAATTTACAGTAAGCAGGCATCCCACATGAGTGTGAGATCATTACCACCAAGCACAATACAGGACCCTTTGTCCCCAAATCAGCTCCCCCGAAACCATGTACTATACCCCAGAGACCCCAGCCCACAGACACAGACGCAGCTCTTAGGATTTATGTGGATGGCTCCTCCACAGTTTTAAATGGTAAAAGAATCACAGGTTGAGGTATTTATGTAGAGGACGCGCAGGGACGCGCGTTAGAAGAAATCTCACTGAAATTGCCTGGACATCTAGGTTCGCAGGCAGACGAATTAGCAGCCGTAGCCTACATTGTACAGCACCCCGACTCGTTCCCGACCCCAGTCGACATATACTCCGACAGCCTATATGTCTGCAAAAGCTTAACTGAGTTCCTACCCCTGTGGGAATCTAGAGGTTTTGTTTCCGCCAATGGAAAACCCTTACCCTCAGCCCCATTACTCCAGCATATCCTCAAGACAGTTAAAGGCCGTAAATACGGTATCGTTAAGGTTCGCAGCCACCATTGTTCTTCCCCCCCGGTAACGTTAAAGCAGACACCCTAGCAAAAGCAGGTTCCAGACATGGTCACTTTTGGAATCCCCCCGAGAGTGCCCCAGTACACGCGGTCCAGATCTCACAGACTAATATTCAAGATTTAGCCCAAGCACAGAAGGAAGACGAAAAGCTCAGGGAAGTTTTGAAAGGTAACTTCCCAGCCCCTATGATAAGTACAGAAACGCTTTAACAGCACACGATGGCATAACTTTAAAAGACGGTATTTATGTGGTCCCCACCCAAGATAGAAACCAGATTATCTGCCAATTCCATGACAACCATAGACACCAAGGGATAGATTCAACCCTTGCCCACCTCAAACCTCTCTGCTGGTGGCCTGATTTAAAATCCAATGTGACTCATTCCATTGAGAATTGTTTGATTTGTGCCCAGAACAATCCAGACAGGCATGTGAAGAAAGGTCAACTCAGTCACACCCACCCTGTTAATGGCCCCTGGACGAACCTACAGGTAGATTACATAGGTCCCCAACCCCCCTGCAAAAATGGTTTTAAATATGTGTTGGTAGTGATCGACACCTTCACGAAATGGGTGGAAACTTTTCCATCTCGGACTAACACAGCTAAAACGACAGCCAAGATGCTAACACAGCAAATTTTCACAAGGTGGGGACTCCCCCGCAGTATCGAGTCAGACCAAGGCTCACACTTCACAGGACGAGTCATGAAAAATGTCCTCACAATTTTCAGCATACGACAAAAATTTCATATCGCCTATCACCCTCAATCAAGCGGGATTGTAGAACGCATGAATCGAACCCTCAACGCTACCCTTAGGAAAATGGTACAGCAGCATAATACGACATGGGACACAGTTCTCCCATTTGCACTCATGTTCATTAGGAACACGGTATCGACTTCAACAGGATACACCCCCCACACCATCATGACCGGACGACCCATGAAGGAAACAGAATACTTATTAGGGCTTGATTTGGCTAACCCCACAGTCACCGCCCTCACCCATGAGAAAGCAGTACAACAAATCCTGGAAAACGTTAAAGCAGCCCAGCCGCAGTTGTTAGGCTTGGCACACGGAAAAAACAGAGTAAAGCATGTTTTGATAAAACAGTACACCCAATGGAATTTTCAGTAGGACAGCAAGTCATGCTCTCTCTGTACAACCCCAGTTCATTTATTTCCCCCAAATTCGCAGGACCCTACTCAATTTCAGACAAAGTCAGCCCCTCTGTTTATAAGATCACTTATCCTAATGGCAAGTCAGGATGGTTTCACATAAACCAGCTTAAGGTTTATGGCACACAGTGCAACCACTCCCACAACATCTCACTCGCAGCAGCAGACGAACACGCCCCGCCCATGAATGACCTATTCCTACTGCCCCCAACCAGTCCAGCCCGTCCACGGACACTACGTCGACTCCACCCCAGAAACACAACTCCGCTCCTCCCTTCATTCGATCAGCACCAACAGCGACAGCGACAGCACTGATACATTAGACCTCATGGAACCGCCACACGATTTAAATTCTGCACCAGGCCCCACTCCCAGCGACTCCGAACAGGATATGTTTGACCCCTACGAGACCACTTATGTAAAAACCCCTGAACCGGACCCACTGCCCGATGATGATGGATTGCCCCCTACCGCCTCCACCATAAACCCTAAGCATTGGCACCGCGACAATTCCTACTGACTCATCCGTAGCGATGAGATGGACCCCACATCGGCCCAGGCCGCCTTGGCACAGCTACTCCAGTCACGAGTGTGGTAGCCGGGAGAGGATGATGACTCAGAGTCTGACTCCCACCAGGCCAGCCCCTTTGCGACTCTTTTTCCAGTAGAACAATGAAGTGTCCAGATGATGAGAAAAAGGAACCGACTGAGATTTACGGTGTCCTTCTATCTGACGGAGCCTGCCCGCTTTCTTGTTTCAGCTTGTTTTTTTTTAAAATGTTGAACGTTTGTATGTTGTTCGACTCACGATACAGTTTATTCATGGCCCCACGCCAATTCTTGATGCAGTCATTACTGCTCTTTTAAAAAAAAATTTAGTGCACACAATTCATTTTTTCCAATTAAGGGGCAATTTAGCGTGGCCAATCTACCTAGCCTGCACATCTTTGGGCTGTGGGGGCAAAACCCACGCAAACACGGGGAGAATGTGCAAACTCCACACAGACAGTGACCCAGAGCCGGGATCGAACCTGGGACCTCGGCCCCGTGATATGACTGCTCTTTTAATGCCACATGGCAGTTAAAGGGACACGTTTGTCGGCAGACACCAGTTGATACAGTCATAACTACTCTTCTGATTCGACGGCAATTATAAGAACCAGTTTATCCACGGTGAACACAAATTCTTTCCGTTCTTGTCCGGTCACCCAGGCAGTGGAGTACCAGCACTGATACCCACCCTGCTTGAGGACCCCCATCTGGTCAGCTGGGCTCGGGCAGTGCACCTACGGCACTGGTCACCGCCCTACCCGGGGATTTCACCCATTCTTGCCCCGCCGCGGCCCATACACACCCCATTCGGAGCTTTTATTTCGAAACTCCTTTACTGTTTCTTAGGATGTGGTTTAAAGAATGCTCTTTGCCACAAGTTTTGTTTGCTTTCCGGCGACCCTTAGGTCGCTATCCCCACATGTGCAAACACTTGGGTGAAACGATTTGCTGCTGGACGGTGAAATTGTCCGCCCCTCAGCGCATAGACCACACAGTCTGCGAGACTGCTCGCACTGTGACAGTATTTTCTTTTTCGGATGTTTTGTCCCCAAAAATATTTGGTTTCATAAAAAAACGAGGGAGTCATATATGGTAACAATTCTAATGGGCAATTGATGATAAAAGGAGAGACAGACAGACATACGAGATATTAAACAAGGTAATAACAGATATTATGCTTGTGTCTACAGGAAATCCAAAACACCAGAAGACAGAGGAAGACCAAGAGAAAAATGAAGACGGACATAATGACCTACATTTGGATCATCGTGGGATCACTACAGTTGCGCTCGGAAGCGACCCCCCTAACTCCCACCACACAGGCCGTGAATGTATCCCATCACTGCCATACACCAAACCCAGAAACAGCCACTGACACACCAACCTGGTGCGACAACATCATAAGATGGTATTCCCTTTCATACAGCGTGGAAGCCCTACTAGTGATAGCAATACTCTGCAGTGTCATCCAGACACTGAGACTTTGAACATGGCGAAGGAAAGCCTCCCGCACTCCAGTATACCCACTTAGACCCCCTATTTTTGGACTCCAGCAAACCCCCCACTCTCTCTAAATAAATAAAGTGCATCGATTATTTTTTGATTTGTTCAAATAAAAGAAAGGATTTGAATTTTCTGTACTTGACCGCCAAGATACAGAGAAATGTAACTCTGCTATTGTATAGTTTTATACTGTCTGTAAATTCTTTTTATTGGCTAAACAGCCTGAATATAGTTTAGAGGAAGATAGTTAGAGGTTCCCGTGTTTGAAGAAAGAAATGTAATGCATGCTTGAAGGTTATAGTGTCCCTTAGGATTTTATAATGATATGATGTAAATAAAAGCAATTTAGGTAAAGGTTCACTCCATGGGACAGAGTAGGATGGAACCTGTCCTTGATTGCGGGTGCTCGACTTAGGCAGAGAACAAAGAAGATTCAGTAATGTGATCCTTCATGCTTCACGTTGAGAATCATAAGGAGGGTGTGTAGCCATCTGGGATGGCCACTTTCAGCAAAGAAAATGGACACTCACAGAGCATACAGGGAAAAATGGACCACGCAAAGTAACAAGCAGGTACAGAGCCTGAATGTGTATTTAGAAGACAGACTGCAGACAGAACCGAAACTCTTGGAGGATTTGCACATTGATGGCCCATCTCCGATAAACAAAAGACTAATGCTCAGGTAGCCGATATCGTCCCAGACACTCCGGAGCCACTACCTCAGCAAGAAGATACAAACAAAGCAAGGCCAACTTAGACCACTTAGGACACGCCCAGCCATCAAGGCACCCGCCCCTTTATTGGCTCAGATCGATGGCGGTGATCGAAAAGCTGCCCAATTGATTGGGACCAAGTTTAAGGCCCGTCTAAAAGCGGACAAAGCCCCCCCCCCCCCCCCCCCCACCCCCAAGTATAAGAAGGAACCCCGCCATGTGTTCACTCTCTTGGATTTGGCTCTCAACTGGCGAGACCCCTCCACCTGCACCACAAGAAGCAAGTTCAAGTTCAACGCTCGCTACCAGACGGACGACCATAGCTACACTCCTGCTACCTCTTCGACCTCAAAAGCCTCAGATCCGAACAACGGCCACTGTTCCTCTGACCTAAGCGGGTACTTGAAGTTAAGTATAGGTGTCAGTAATAGACATAGTTCCTGTAGTATTATTGTGCATGAGTAAACCATACTGTGTGTAAATAAAGTACCATTGACTTTGAACTAACTAACTGGTGTATTGGCTCTTTGATCGATATTCGGTTGAACCTTGTGGCGGTATCAGGAGATACCTGCCAACTCTGAAAAGCATATTCATAACTAAGATTAAGAAAGGCAACCATGTTAACTGCCATATTTACAGCCACTAAAAGATAGCAACATTACGGATGCAGAATGGCCGGGTCTGCGCATGCGCGTGGCACTGGTCGTCCGCGGACCCAGCCTGCCAAAAACTGCCCTTCTGTAACCCACCTCGCCACCCCCGGAATACCCCCCCCCAACAGCCCACCTGCCAGCTGAACGGCTCTTCCCCCCCACCCATATCTGTCGTGGCGCTGGACACAGTCCGCAGCCGCCACGCCAGGTTTACGAAAGTTGAGAGGACATGCGACCGACTCTTTCGGGAAGTTGGCCCTTTGGGGACGGAGCATCGGGGGAGGGCCTCAGGTGACGTCGTGAGGCCATCCCAACGGCGCGCACCGTACTCCTTGAGTATGCCGTTTTTGAGGGGGCGGAGCATCGGAAAACCGCACCGCCCCCGATTTTGCCGTAAAAAGGAATTCTCAGGCTGATCACCGAACGCAATTTCAGCATCAGCAATCGGAGAATCCCACCCATTGTTATTGAAGGCTGTCAAGGCAAAGTGCAGTCAGAGTTTGTGAATTTTTCCAATACTGTATTGTCTTATTTTCTTTGGGAAATTGGAACATATTTGATTAAGTTGTTTGATTATAAATGTACACTGATGGGCAGAGAAAGACCAGTTGAGCAATTAAGCCTGTGCCACATGCCTGCGAGCTGGAGCATTAGGACCAGGGGCGAAATTCTCCATTATCGGCGGAAAGTCCGCCGATCGGCGCAAAAAACGGCGCAAATCCCACTTGCGTCACGTCATAAAAATGGGCCGATAGTCTGCGGCCCGAAATGGGCTAGCAGCGACGTAACGGGATCCGCGCTTGTGCAGTGGTTCACGCCGTGCAGCGTCATACGCGCTGCACGGCGTGACGGCTCATAAGGCCGCGCAGCTCCCCCCCACCCGACCGGAACAGCCGACCGCAACACCCGACTTGATGGCTGGCCGTCGCTCAGCCCCGAGGTTCGAGTCACGCGATGTGGAGGCGCTCCTGGACGCGGTGGAGCAGAGGAGGGACGCCCTGTATCCCGGGCACGGCCGCAGAGTTGCCCCACGCCACAGCCGGCGTCTGTGGAAGGAGGTGGCAGAGGTCGTCACCGCTGTGGCCCTAACATCACGGACAGGCACCCAGTGCCACAAGAAGGTGAACGACCTCGTCAGAGCAGGCAGGGTGAGCCTCCCCCATATCCCCCATATCCCCCCCTCCCCATATCCCCCCTCCCCCATATCCCCCATATCCCCCCTCCCCCATATCCCCCATATCCCCCCTCCCCCATATCCCCCATATCCCCCCTCCCCATATCCCCCATATCCCCTCCTCATCATATCCCCCCTCCCCCATATCCCCCCTCCCCATATCCCCCATATCCCCCCTCCCCCATATCCCCCCTCCCCCATATCCCCATATCTCCCCTCCCCATATCCCCCCTCCCCCATATCCCCCATATCCCCCCTCCCCCATATCCCCCCTCCCCCATATCCCCCACTCCCCCATATCCCCCCTCCCCCATATCCCCCCTCCCCCATATCCCCCATATCCCCCCTCCCCATATCCCCCCCTCCCCCATATCCCCCTCCCCTATATCCCCCATATCCCCCCTCCCCCATATCCCCCCTCCCCCATATCCCCCCTCCCCCATATCCCCCATATCCCCCCTCCCCCATATCCCCATATCCCCCCCTCCCCCATATCCCCCCTCCCCCATATCCCCCTCCCCATATCCCCCCCCTCCCCCATATCCCCCCTCCCCCATATCCCCCTCCCCATATCCCCCTCCCCCATATCCCCCATATCCCCCCTCCCCATATCCCCCCTCCCCCATATCCCCCATATCCCCCCTCCCCCCCCTCCCCCATATCCCCCATATCCCCCCTCCCCCATATCCCCCCTCCCCCATATCCCCCCTCCCCCATATCCCCCATATCCCCCCTCCCCCATATCCCCCCTCCCCATATCCCCCATATCCCCCCCTCCCCCATATACCCCCCTCCCCCATATCCCCCCCTCCCCCATATCCCCCATATCCCCCCTCCCCCATATCCCCCCTCCCCCATATCCCCCATATCCCCCCTCCCCCATATCCCCCATATCCCCCCCTCCCCCATATCCCCAAGTGAATCCAGCCCTAACCTTAACCTCTGCAATGCACGCGCAACCGATGGCGTGCATTCATCTACCTGCCTAACACTGTTGCCTTTTACCCCTGCCACCACCCCCCCCCCCACAGGAGAAGCGCACACACAACAATAGCGAGCATGTGAGGACTGGAGGAGGGCCCGCTGATGAGAGGCCACTGACCGTACACGAGGAAAGGGCCCTGGAACTGGCTGGCGGACCTGAGGACCGGGAGGTTGCTGATGCAGAGGTCGGGGCCCCACGAGCAAGTGAGCCACCAACAGCCCGTCCCCATATCCCCCCTCCCCTATATCCCCCTCCCCCGTATCACCTGATCACTGCCTGATGTCTAACCATGCATGCTTCATTGTGTATCGCAGGACCAAACGTCCAGGCACCCATCCCCGCAGATGCAGACCGCCCGCAGGATGCCCCTCGGAGACCACAGGAGACGGAGAGACCCGCACCCTCCAGCATGCGACGCCCGCAGGATGCCCCTCGGAGACCACAGGAGACAGAGAGACCCGCACCCTCCAGCATGCGACGCCCGCAGGATGCCCCTCGGAGACCACAGGAGACGGAGAGACCCGCACCCTCCAGCATGCGACGCCCGCAGGATGCCCCTCGGAGACCACAGGAGATGGAGAGACGCGCACCCTCCAGCATGCGACGCCCGCAGGATGCCCCTCGGAGACCACGGGAGACGGAGAGACCCGGACCCTCCAGCATGCGACGCCCGCAGGATGCCCCTCGGAGACCACGGGAGACGGAGAGACCCGGACCCTCCAGCATGCGACGCCCGCAGGATGCCCCTCGCACACCACGGGAGACGGAGAGACCTGGAGCAACAGGGAGACGACACCCCCGTCACGTGCGGGAGCGACCACCCAGCGATGAGGGGGGCAGCCACAGGCCCCCGTCACATCCGAGCCAGGACACCACTACCCAGGACACCACTATCCAGGACACCCCTACCCGGGACACCACTACCCAGGACACCCCTACCCGGGACACCACTACCCAGGACACCCCTACCCGGGACACCACTACCCAGGACACCCCTACCCAGGACAGCACTACCCGGGACAGCACTACCCGGGACAGCACTACCCGGGACAGCACTACCCGGGACAGCACTACCCGGGACAGCACTACCCAGGACACCCCTACCCGGGAAGACGAAATACCGGACAGTGACTCAGAGTGGATGGGTGGAGACGAACCCCCACCCCAAAGTGCCATGGACTCAGAGTGGGACGAAGAGCACGACACAAAGCCACTGCTGTCACCAACACCCTCCACCATCGCAGAAACACTCACCACGGTTGGGCACTTTAGTGATGAGGCGTCTGGTACACTCACTGGTGCGCACAACACAGCCGTCCCGGTACAGCAGGTGGAGGTAGGAGCAGCAGAGGGACCGGGCGGTCGGAGGGCAGCCCAGGCCAAGCGAACATCTGCCGCCCAGATGGATCCCGGGTTCCTGCAGTTACCACACCCACACATAGATCCGATGCAACCACCGACACGGAGACGAGCGAATAGGGTGACGGGTGGCTTGCGGCGGCTGCGGTCGCAGGTGGAGGAGTCCACCCGCGTCCAGGAGCTGGGAGTGGTCCCGGTCATGCGTGCCACCCAGGCTGACACCGCACGGGTGGCGTCCGCGGTGGAGGCAATGGGTGCGACGGTGTCAGACATGGGGAACGGTTTGCGAGGCCTGGGGCCTTCCGTGCAGGCGGCGTCTGTGGCCCAGGAAATGGCTGCCCTCTCACAGGAGGCCATGAGCCAGTGCCAGCGCCAGATGGCAGAGGCGCTCAACGCCATAGCCCAGTCTCAGCAGGCCATGGCCCAGTCTCAGCAGGCCATAGCCCAGTCTCTGCAGGCCATGGCCCAGTCTCTGCAGGCCATGGCCCAGTCTCAGCAGGCCATCGCTGAGGGCATCGGCGCCAGTGGCCATGTGCGAGCTGGCATCGCACTGTCGCAGACAGGGTTCGACAACCCCCTGGGCTCCATGGCTGCAAACCTGCAGACCCCTGTCGATACCAGCACGGGCCTCCAGGACTGGCAGCGCCAGATGTCGGGGGCGCGTCGGATGGCCAGTCCGTTCGCATCCCCCACCCATGTAGAGGCCTGGGGGCCATCGGGCACCCCGAGGGAGGAGGAGGTGGTGTGGTCCGTCTCGGCTCCCTCTGTAGGGGAGGTCCCAGTACACCGCGACACCTCGGACTCCCCCCCTTCCATCCCAGGTGCATCGGGTGGGCAACGGGCAGGACAGGCTGGCAGCTCGCCATCCCAGTCGCCCGGGCCGCAGCCTGGCCCATCTAGGCCAGGACGCCCCAGGAAACGGCCGCCAAAGGGATCCAGTGTCAGAGGGCAGGAATCACAGGAGTCCACCTCCAGTTCTGCTGTACCGTCTGGGGAACCACGTAGACGTAGTCAAAGGGCCCGTAAGGCCAAACAATTAGACACTGAGTAAGTTGGCACGGGTGCAGGGCACAGATGAGTTTTAGGGGCTAGGGCACGTGCATGAACTCCTTTGGTTATTAAAGTCAATGTTACACCTACCGAAGCTGCCTTTGTGCTCTGTCCAAAGTGTGCGGGCGTGTCATGTACGTTGAGCGCAAGTGTGTGTGTGAGGGGTGGTCTTACCTCAGCCCCAGGTGAGTCTGCCCCCTTCCCCCTGGGCCGCCATCAACATCCCCCGGGCAGAGGACGGGACCGTGCGCTGCAGTGGCACAGCCGCATGCAGGGATGGTCCGGGTGGATGGTGGTACTGTGGCCATGGGTCAGACATAGTGCAACGATGTAGAGCCAGGAGCTCATCGGAGGCGGGTTGTCATCATCCTCCATGGCCTGCGATAGACACGCGTCCACCCGCAACTGGGTGAGCCCGGCCCGTTGTGCCGCCGGTGGATCGGCAATTGGGGGTGGGGGGGTGGTGTGCATGCGGGTGGGGTGTGTGGGGTTGGGGAGGGGGTTGAGGGTGCTGGGTGGGTGGATGGGTGGGGGGTGTGGGTGGTCGGCTGTTGTCATGGTGTGCGGTCTGTGGCCATACTATCCGATTCCCACGCCCATCTAGTCAGTGAAGCGGGCGTCTATCAGTCTGTCCCGTGCCCGCTGGGCCAGCCGGTAACGGTGGACAGCCACCCGCCTGTGTCTACCCCGTCTGCCCTGACCATTGCCCCCATCCCCCTCATCTGGGGAGGACTGGGCCTCTTCCTGCTGCTCCTCCACTCCGCCCTCCTCTGCCTGCGGCACATCGCCCCTCTGCTGGGCTATGTTGTGCAGGACGCAGCACACCACAATGATGCGGCCGACCCTATCTGACCGATACTGGAGGGCGCCCCCAGAGAGGTCCAGGCACGTTAAACGCATCTTCAGTACGCCAAAGCACCTCTCGATCACTCCCCTTGTCGCTACATGGGCATCATTGTAGCGGTTCTCCGCCTCATTGCGTGGCCTCCGTATAGGCGTCATCAGCCACGATCGCAATGGGTAGCCCCTGTCGCCCAGCAACCAGCCCCTCAGCCGGGGATGGCGTCCCTCGTACATGCCGGGGATGGATGACCGCGACAACACGAATGAGTCGTGTCCACTGCCTGGGTGACGGGCGCAGACGTGCAGGATCATCATGCGGTGGTCGCAGACCACCTGTACGTTCATTGAATAGGTCCCGTTCCTATTAGTGACCACGGCCCTGTTCTCTGCAGGTGGCCGCACGGCGACGTGCATCCCATCGATCGCGCCCTGGACCATGGGGAACCCGGCAACGGCAGAGAAGCCCACGGCCCGGGCATCTTGGCTGGCCCGGTCCACGGGGAAGCGGATGCAGCGGTGCGCCATGGCATAAAGGGCATCTGTCACTGCCCGGATGCACCGATGCACCGATGTCTGCGATATGCCGGACAGGTTCCCACTCGGTGCCTGGAATGACCCCGTTGCATAAAAGTTCAGGGCCACCGTAACCTTGACGGACACGCGGAGAGGGTGTCCCCCGCCAGTGCCACGCGGTGACAGGTGTGCCAGCAGGTGGCAGATGTGTGCCACGGTTTCCCGCCTCATCCGGAGTCTCCTCCTGAATTCCCGGTCCGTGAGGTCCTGGTATGACTGCCGGGGCCGGTACACACGGGGCGCCCTCGGGTGCCTCCGTTGCCGTGGGGCCGCGACGTCCTCCTCCCCCTCCTCGTCCTGTCGGTCAGGTGTCCCTCCAGCCTGGGCGGCTGCCGCCTGCCCCTCTGCGGCAGCCTGCGCCGCCTCTCTGGCACGCTCCTCCTCCTCCTCCTCCTCATCCAGGGCAACATAGACATGAGCGGCTGCCACCACGGCGGCCAACATCGCTGGATGGTCTGAAAACATGACGGCCTGGTGGGGGGGAGGGGAACGACGACATGTCATCATTGCCCATATCCCCTCCTCCCCCCAGCCAGGTGGCATGGACCGCATGGGTCCAACTGTTGGAGGCTGGCACCTGGCCAGGTGGACCAACTCATTTGCCCCCTCATCACCCACCCCGGCAGGGACCCCCTCCCCAACCCCCAACCTCCACCCCGGCACGGACCACCCCCCCAACCTCCACCCCGGCACGGACCCCCACCCCAACCTCCACCCCAGCATGGACCCCCCCAACCCCCAACCTCCACCCCGGCACGGACCCCCTCCCCAACCTCCACCCCAGCACGGACCCCCCCCCAACCTCCACCCCGGCACGGACCCCCTCCCCAACCCCCAACCTCCACCCCAGCACGGACCCCCCCCAACCCCTAACCTCCACCCCGGCACGGACCCCCTCCCCAACCTCGACCCCAGCACGGACCCCCCCCCCCAACCTCCACCCCGGCACGGACCCCCTCCCCAACCTCCACCCCAGCACGGACCCCCCCCCCAACCTCCACCCCGGCACGGACCCCCTCCCCAACCTCCACCCCAGCACGGACCCCATCCCCAACCTCCACCCCGGCACGGACCCCCTCCCCAACCTCCACCCCAGCACGGAACCCCCCCCCAACCTCCACCCCGGCACGGACCCCCCCCCCAACCTCCACCCCGGCACGGACCCCCTCCCCAACCTCCACCCCAGCACGGACCCCCCCCCCAACCCCCAACCTCCACCCCAGCACGGACCCCCCCCAACCTCCACCCCGGCACGGACCCCCCCCCCCAACCTCCACCCCGGCACGGACCCCCTCCCCAACCTCCACCCCAGCACGGACCCCCCCCCAACCTCCACCCCGGCACGGACCCCCCCCCAACCTCCACCCCGGCACGGACCCCCCCCAACCCCCAACCTCCACCCCGGCACGGACCCCCTCCCGGCACTCCCCCGGAGCCCAGCCTACTCTAACCACCCCCCCCCCCCCCGCCGCACACACACACAAGCCGAGACACACCTCTCCTCACGCAATCAGTCTGCGGCCACGCCATTTCCTGCCCAGAGCCAACCCCCCAGGCCGTCACTCACCTCCTCGCTGGTCGGCGTGAGCCTGGAGCACCGGGTCACACCGATGAAAAGGAGGTTTGATTGACGTCGACGTGAACGGCCATCACGTCGACGGGACTTCGGCCCATCCGGAAGGGAGAATATCGGCAGGCCGAAAATCGGCTGCCTTGCGCAGACCCGTGACATTCTCCGCGGCAGCGGCGCCATTAACGCCCCGCCGACTTTTCTCCCTTCGGAGACTTCGGCGGGGGCGGGGGCGGGATTCACGGCGGCCAACGGCCATTCTCCGACCCGGCGGGGGGTCGGAGAATGACGCCCCAGATATCCAACTCTCCACCGCCCACCCCAACCCACTCCCCTCCGCACACCCCACCCCACCCAGGTAACAATGTAACCTCCTGGAACAAGTGCAACAGAATTGCCCAGACCAATAACACAGAAAAAACACTGGAAATTCATTCTACAATCAGGTGGTCACAATCAGTCCAGAAAATCACATTGACCATGTGTTATTTATCTACTAATCCATTTTTTACAGAAACAGGAGATTTTTCTGTGGAATTGTCCACAGTTGTTACTGTTCTGTTCTTGTCCATTCCTAGGAAGTAACATCACCACTGGTTTGGATGAGTGACATAAAAAAGTACATCATTCAATGGATAGGGTGAGCAACAATGGGTTTGACGGGTCCACACACCCCTCCAACCTTGATTGCTAGTATGGCCCTGTGCTGCTACAGTGCAGGAACATTATGGTTTTGTATTTTTCTGGGGGTCGCATCGATTTGTTCTGCACTTCTATCAAGTCCTTTTTGTAATTGATGCAGAATTTGATATCTCTGCAACTTAATTTGATACCGGCTTGGCAATTTGATTGTTTGAACCAAAAAGGTTCGCAGAATGCTTCCTACAGTCCACTGCAAGTTTGAGAAGTTCCAAAATATTCCCAGTAAAGTAAAGCGCTCCCTTTTGACATTGAGCACTGCCTTCACCAATTGTGTACTCAACAGTTAGATTAATAGATGTTCCAGCATTTATTCTGATTTAGTGACTTTGCTGGCTTCTTGAGATGGATTGTTATTGTAAATATGTTGTAATTAGCAGGTAATTTTTCTTTGCTACAACCCAAATTGTATTCTCAGGAGTCACATGCTTCAACGATGTGTATTGCCACAGTTTCATCACTGGTTCATTCATCTGGCTCAAAATAAACAGGCGTTTCAGACCTTTAATCACTTGAATTTGTTTACATTAGATGCACAGCAGCCCTTAAAATCTGTAGTAGATTTGACAGCCAAGTCCTACTCCTGGAATGTGTGAGTAATTTATTTCACATATCTACCAATTTCTCATGCAATTTGATCATTTGGCCCAATTTCATTAAAAGCTGAGCTGGTTTCAAAAATACATTTCGTGACTTGGAAAACTGAAATTAATCTGCTACTACCCAATGAAGTGTTTTTATAATGATGCAAAGGCACCAATCACTCCTAAGGGATTGGGCAAACATGTTGTAGGGCACATTTAGAGTAGGCACAGGGTAACATTTATACAGTGGTTTCAAACATCAGGGGCTGGATTCTCCGCACCCCGGCGGCAAAATCGCGTTCGGCGACGGGGCGGAGAATCCAGTTTCCCGCATGAAATTGGGCCCGACACCGGTTCCACAATTCTCCGTCCCGAAAACGGCGTACTCGCGTTGGGTAAGCTGCACCAATTGTCCACCACCCCGCTATTCTCCATCCCCAACTGGCAGAATGCCCAACGGCATGGACCACTCATGGTCCCACAGTCCGTGAGACCCGCGTGGCGGATGCAGACTCAGTCCGGGGCCGCTACAGTGGGGGGATGGCCAATCGGAGGGCTGGGGATGCCTCATTTGGGACTGGGTTTTTTTTGTACGTGCGGTCTGGGTCGAGCCGATCGGGGGCACAATTTCCACAGTCCAGGTCCGCGGTCTGAGTCCGCCATGGAGCACGGCGCGGCCACTGGAGGCCGCCGCCGTGCGCATACGCAGCCCCTGACCCGGAAGTGCTGTGAGCTCCATGACAGCTGCTTGCTAGCCCCCTGCAAGGCAGTGACTCGGTGGCCTTTTGACGCCAGTTTTCCTGGCATGGGGACATAGTTCCAAAAACGGAGAATCCCGCCCCAGGGGCAGGGTTCTCCGGTCTCCCCGGCCACGTGCTTCTCGGAGGCTTGCCAATGCTGGTGGGAGAATTCTCTCTTCCCACGCTTGTCAATGAGATTTCCTATTTAAGCCATCCCACGGGAAACCCGCGGGCGAGGGGTGCGCTGCCAGTGGGAAAAGAGAATCCCAACGGCTGGAGAATTCCGGCCCAGAGCTGCAGAGCTGTGTGCGTGCTTTCTGCTGAATAGCAAAAATGAAACTAACCAAACCGCATGACACCTTTCTCTTCTAGTCATGTGGCTATCCCACCGATGTATATTACAACCCTCAAAAGTAAGTTTCCCTTTCCCTTGTGTATCAGCTCAATTGGTAGCATGGTCACCTCTAAGTAAATGGTTCATAGAAGCCCATACAGCCCATCAAGCCTCCTCTGCCATTCAATTTGACCATGAGTAATCATAGACCTCAACAGCACTTCCCCGCACTATTTCCGTATCCCTTGACGGTATTGGTCTCCAGAAATCTATTGATTTCTGTCTGAACCATACTCAGTGATTTAGCTTCCACAGCTCTCTGGGGTAGAGCATTACAAAGATTCACCACCTTCTGAGTCTTATACCAGTCTTAAATGGCTTTTTCCTTACCTTGGGGTTATGTCCCCTGGTTTTAGACTCACCAGCCCAGTGAAAACATCTTGGGTGGGATTCCCTGCCCTGCTGCACCTGTTTTCTGGTACAGTGCGCCTGCCAGCAGCGGGATCGTCCGTTCTGGCAGCTGGCCTATGAGGTTTCCCATTGTGGGCACCCCCGCACCATCGGGAAATCCGCAGGTGTGAGTGCGCTGCCGGTGAAATGGAGGATCCCGTCGATGGAGAATCCAGCCCCTTATCTACATCCACCCGCCATGCCCTGTAAGGAATTTGTAAGTTTCAAAGTGGTCACCCCTTACACTTCCAAACTCTTCCAACACAGGCCCAATTTCCTCAATCTCTCCTCATAAGAAAATACCTCCAACCCAGGGATTAATCTGGTGAATCTCTGTTGCACTCCATCCGTTATAAGTATATCCTTCGTTAGATAAAGTAAGAAGTCGTACAACACCAAGTTAAAGTCCAACAGGTTTGTTTGGAGTCACTAGCTTTCGGAGCACAGCTCCTTCCTCGGGTGAGTGATGATAACTTGGTGTTGTAAGACTTCTTACTGTGCCCACCCCAGTCCAACGCCGGCATCTCCACACCCTTCGACAAAGAGCACAAAACTGTGCATATTACTCCAGGTGAGGTCTCACCTATAGAACTGCAGCAAGAACTCCTTACTCCTGTACTCAAATCCCCTTGTGATGGAGACCAACATGTCATTTGCCTTGCTCATTGCTTTCTGCACCTGCATGCTAGCTTTTAGTGACTCATCAACAAGCACACCCAGGTCCCTTTAGACACCCACACTTCCCAACCTCTCATCGTTCAGTAGGCCACAAACGAGTCCGAACCCAATTCTATTTACAATATAGATCAGATCCCAGCCGGGACTGTGCTATCGTTTCCTTACCAGGCCAACTTTCTACAGATCTCAATCATGAATGTCCTCGAGCTCTCTGCTCCCTTAGCGGGGGAACTCGTATTCAGTGGAACTCACGGGAAGACTGGTTGCTCCAACCCTGTTGCTCTCGTGCGAGTTATAATGCGCTGTTTAAGAAATGTTCTACCTTTTTAACTTTTCGGCCACTTTATCAAGACCTTACTCCATGAATTGAACACAAATTTCTAAGGTTAGCGTTCCACTGCAATGCTGAGGGAATGCTGCATTGTCAGAAAAAGCTGTCATTCAGATGGGACTTTAACCCAAGATGCCGTCTACCCTTCCAGTTGCTTGTAAAGAATCCCATAGTACAATTTCAAAGAGCAGAGGAATTTATAATAATAATCTTTATTGTCACAAGTAGGCTTACATTAACACTGCAATGAAGTTACTGTGAAAAGCCCCTAGTCGCCACATTCCGGCGCCTGTTCGGGTACACAGAGGGAGAATTCAGAATGTCCAAATTACCTAACAGCACGTCTTTCGGGACTTGTGAGAGGAAACCGGAGCACCCGGAGGAAACCCACGCAGGTACAGGGAGAATGTGCAGACTCCACCCCAGTGCCCTGGCCAATATTTATCCTTCAGTCAATATGGCGCAGTCAGACTATCTGGGGCGAAATTCACCCGGAACGGCGCGATGTCCGCCGACTGGCGCCCAAAACGGCGCCAATCAGACGGGCATTGCGCCGCCCCAAAGGTGCGGAATGCTCCGCATCTTTGGGGGCCAAGCCCCAACATTGTGGAGGAATGTCCGCCCCGCCAGCTGGCGGAAACGGCCTTTGTTGCCCGCCAGCTGGCGCAGAAATGACATCCCCGGGCGGCGCATGCGCGGGAGCGTCAGCGGCCGCTGACAGTTTCCCACGCATGCGCAGTGGAGGGAGTCTCTTCCGCCTCCGCCATGGTGGAGACCGTGGCGGAGGCGGAAGGGAAAGAGTGCCCCCATGGCACAGGCCCGCCCGCGGATCGGTGGGCCCCGATCGCTGGCCAGGCCACCGTGGGTGCACCCCCGGGGTCAGATTGCCCCTCGCCCCCCTCCAGGACCCCGGAGCCCGCCCACGCCGCCTTGTCCCGCCGTTCAAAAGGTGGTTTAATCCACGCCGGCGGGACAGGCAATTTATCGGCGGGACTTCGGCCCATTCGGGCCGGAGAATCGAGTGGGGGGGCCCGCCAACCGGCGCGGCCCGATTCCCGCCCCCGCCGAATATCCGGTGCCGGAGACTTCGGCAACCGGCGGGGGCGGGATTCACGGCAGCCCCCGGCGATTCTCCAACCCGGCGGGGGGTCGGACAATGACGCCCACGGTCATTATTCCATTGCTGTTTGTGGGACCTTGCCTTGTGAAAATTGGCTGTTGCATTTCCTATATTACAACAGTGACTGCACTTCAAAAATATTTAATTGGCTGTAAAGCACTTTGGGAGGTCTGGTGAATGTGAAAGGCACTATGCAAATGGGGGTCTTTCCCCCCCACCCCCATCTCTCTCTCGAATATTCAGTTTAGCTTCTGAAGCTTATTTCGTTTTGATGACCTTCATAATTAAAATAATTTGTCTTTTCCTTTTTTTCAGTTTGCATCTTGGTCTGTGCAGCGTACGTTTAGATTTCACTCTATTTCTCCTCATCAGGATGTAATTTTCATATCTCGTCTGTGTTAAAATAATGATTTCCCTTCTCTTTTTAAAATTTCTAATGCAAGATCCCACTTCATCTTGACACTTGCCCTTTGAAGTATTTGCAAACCATATTTTTTTTCGCCAGCTTTAATTACAATGATAAATTTAACTTCAGGTTGAGTATTAGAACTCAAGCATACAATCATCCTCTGATTGCTAATCATTACTACAGGAATGATTTTTCTCCTTGGCAACTTGTCTCTTCTTGCCTGAAGCCATTGGTATTGAAACCACCCATTACTGATGAGCATATAAACTGGGAGCAAGAGTAAGCCATTCAGCTCTTTGAATCTGCTCCAACGTCCAATTAGATCATGGTTGATCTGATTGTGGCCTCAACCAGCCTAACCTCGATAACCTTTGACTCCCTTGTTAATCAAGAATCTATCCACACTGTCAAGTCCTCTCGGAAAACGATATGTTTTATTAAGATCACGGGCGTCATTCTCCGACCCCCCGCCGAGTCGGAGAATCGCCGGGGGCTGGCGTGAATCCCGCCCCCGCCGGTTGCCGAAGTCTCCGGCACCCGAGATTCGGCGGGGGCAGGAATCGCGCCGTGCCGGTTGGCGGGCCCCCCCCCCGCTCGATTCTCCGGCCCGGATGGGCCGAAGTCTCGCCGATAAATTGCCTGTCCCGCCGGCGTGGATTAAACCACCTTTTGAACGGCGGGACAAGGCAGCGTGGGCGGGCTCCGGGTCCTGGGGGGGCGCGGGGCGATCTGGCCCCGGGGGGTGCCCCCACGGTGGCCTGGCCCGCGATCGGGGCCCACCGATCCGCGGGCGGGCCTGTGCCGTGGGGGCACTCTTTCCCTTCCGCCTCCGCCACGGTCTCCACCATGGCGGAGGTGGACGAGACTCCCTCCACTGCGCATGCGTGGGAAACTGTCAGCGGCCGCTGACGCTCCTGCGCATGCGCCGCCCGGGGATGTCATTTCCGCGCCAGCTGGCGGGGCACCAAAGGCCGTTTCCGCCAGCTGGCGGGGCGGAAATTCCTCCGGCGCCGGCCTTGCCCCTCAATGTTGGGGCTCGGCCCCCAAAGATGCGGAGCATTCCGCACCTTTGGGGCGGCGCGATGCCCGTCTGATTGGCGCCGTTTTGGGCGCCAGTCGGCAGACATCGCGCCGTTTCGGGAGAATTTCGCCCCACCTCTCAATCTTCTAAACTCCAATGGACACAATCTCAGCCTGCCTAACCTTTTGTCATAATATAACTCCCTCCATCCCAGTATTATTCGAGTGTATCTTCTCTAAGCTGCTTCTAATGCATTTATATCCTTTCTTAATTACATTGTCTGAGAGGCCATTCTTCACGTGTGAACCCAGGTGGCAACTGTGAGTAAGTTAACTCCACATTTAGCATTATTGGTGCAAAACCAAAACTTATTTGTATTTTCCCCATTTCTCAGCCAAGTTCTTCCCATTAGTGCCGGATAATTTCCTTTCACTATGTGCAAAGACAAATCTGTCATTTGTCGATTTAATTCCACTGTTACATCAATACAGCCCCACAAAATAATTGCTTCTCCAGTATAGATTTTTAACACTTATCTTCGCGGGTTTCAGAGTTAATGTCAGAGCTTTTCTCGATAAACAGTTTTGGGCACCAATGGGACGGCTGCCCCAGTGTCCACCTCCATCTTCACCAGCTGACCGTCTAGTAACGGAGTGACCCAGTAATGGTTTGTTTCACCAGTAATAGCTTGTATATTTAATGACAGTTCATCTTCGGACTGTGAATCAAATACCTTCTCACTTCCTTTTTGATTTATTTGGCTCTTGCTTCCTGCAACTTTTGCCTGAAACTTGTTCGTCTTTCCAACAATCACATTCAATGTAGCCCTTTCTGCCACAATTCCTGCACATGACAGTGCTCAGTGACTGGTTTTTCCACACCAATGGCAAGTGCCTGTGTCTGTGATCGAGGTTGGGCCGACATCTTGTCAACTCTTGTGTTCAAACGCAATGGTTGAGCTCCTTTGGCTACTATTTCAATGGATACAGCAACTTCCAAAGCTTTATTTAGGTCAGATTGCTTTCGGTCACCAACCGCTTTTGAACAGCTTTGCTCCTTAAACCACAGACTAATCTATCTCTGATCGTATCGTTTAACACGTCCCCGAATTCACAATGTTCACCCAGTCTTATCAGGGTAGCTAAAATATGTGCAATTGATTCACCTTCTTGGTTGCGGTTATGAAATGACTAAAGGTTGCAGTTCTGTGATGACT
Source organism: Scyliorhinus torazame (assembly GCF_047496885.1). Taxonomy (NCBI): domain Eukaryota; kingdom Metazoa; phylum Chordata; class Chondrichthyes; order Carcharhiniformes; family Scyliorhinidae; genus Scyliorhinus; species Scyliorhinus torazame. The sequence continues at coordinate 288,422,113 of NC_092713.1, forward strand.
AAAGGTTTCAGTGAATAGTGGTCCTGCAATATTTCCACTATTTCATCATAGGTTTTCATGCCTGGCTTTTCTGGCTACACCAGACCCTCTCAGGAGTTTAAAATGTTTTCCCCCGCATTATTCTCAGACAAGTTGGGACTTATATATCTGTTGATATCTTGTTCACTTGGATAAAATAATTGTATGTCTCTGTATAATGTCTCTGTATATCTGTATATCTGTATATTAGCTCCATTATCCTGTATTCTCATCAAACGGTCCCACTGCGCCAAGGCCTCCCACCATTTTTCATGATGGAGGACCTGTGTGTGCACAATATGCTGCAATTCTTCAGCACTACCTTGCTTCCTTTCTCCCCAAAACAAGGCAAACCTGAGGCCAGACAAAAACAGAAAATACTGGACTAGCTCAGCAGGTCTGACAGTATCTGTGGAGAGAGAAGGGAACTAACGAGTCTGGATGACTCCTTGTCAAAGCTGGAGAGAACTGGACATAAGCTGAAATTTATGCTGTTGTGGGCGGGTGCGTGGAGCAGTGGGGCTGGAAAGAGGGCCAGCAATAGGTGGAGATTGACAAAGATGTAAAGTGAATTTTGGTAAACACCTTGTCAAACACCAGGAGAGAAATGGAAAGCAAAGAAGGGAAAAACAGACAAATGGAAATCCTGTCAGAGAGAAGAGCAGTACTTCTTCTGTTTTCTTTCAACACCCCAGTTCCAAATTTGTTGTTGCAGGGTACTTGCTGTGCCTGGCGCTCCTGGTGCTCTTACGGATCATTTCAGGCAGAGCACCTGGCAAGCTTCTTTCCAACGTTGCTTTTTCGGATTCCTCAATGATTTTTCGGCTCCTCCGGAGGCTGCAACCATTGATTGGCGCTCCCGTCGTCAGCTTTTGTGTCGCGACAATTTTAATTACTTAATTTTCTTTTTGGGCGCCTACAAACACTGTTCGACTTTTCATTTCAGGTGACTACAAATGCTGTCCGCCTACCTCGTCGCCAGTTTTTATGTGATGGCTTTAAAATTAAGTCTGCAGCTCTCAGTGGTTCAAACAAATGAGGAGCTTTTTTAGATGATGTAAACACCACAGGCCACTATGTTAAACTGCCCATTTGCCTGCATAAATGGCCGGTGACATCATCTCCAGTGATGACACATGATCAGCCTCTTAAAGTGCCCCTGTTCCACTGCAAGGCTGTTCGTGAGGAAACACTAGAAACACAAGAAATGCCGTGAATACGCAACAGAGCCAGCAATCCCGTCTTTGCTGGCATTTTCTCCCAACGAGCCAGGAAATTTCCTGACTCCTGCTGCTATCAGTCTTTAGGCTGAAAATCAGAGTGTCAGCTCATTGATTAAAATGAACAAGTTGCGTGACAGAGGCTAACAATAAAATTCAAGTTACCCATTCTTTGATATGTTAAGTACTTAATCAATTGTTTTTCAATTGTTTCCTCTGTAATAATTCGATAAATGATGAAGTTATATGATTAGGAAATTTCAGTCAGTGAAATTTCCAACATCTAATGAAATCAAGGAGAATTGATTGTAATATTCAGTTTGAGAACATTTTTTGATTTAAAAAAATCAAGAAAAAAAGTTGAAAATATTTTTTTTAAACATTCATTCCCCAATATGGGACTTGAAACCATGACCCTTGGAATGAGACCCCCATTAGCTCCCAACCAAGCTAGTCAGGTAGACAGGAAGCCTTTGCACTAAGGCAGAACTGCCAGTTCATTTTCCAGGTGATTGTATTGAGGGAAGCAAGCCAGTGGATGCCTGAGCGATGGAACCTGCAGGAAATGGATGGAGTGTGAAACAAGCCTGGTGGAGCCCTCATAATCTGAACACTTGCTGACAACCTGAAAGGTATCAGGAAGAGTTGCACAGGTGCTGTTGACTGCACTATGAGCTGGGTGCGTATGCATAGCGCTTCCTGATGCCGTTCCTGTCAGCGGCAAGAGTTACAGTGCAAAATTAAATAATTCAGCCCTCGGGTGTCTCAAGGTTCCTCAGGGTCCGACAGACTTAAGAAGCTAAATACAAAACAAATGTGGTGGATCACTTCGAAAACAACATATAGCAGCCACACGTCAAACATAATTAAGACTATGTGAAACACTGAGGGATATCCTGGAAGTTGAGCAACCAGGAATGGCCAATAAATACAACCTTGCCAATGACAGCCACCTCCTGGAATCATAGAATAATATAGACAGAAGATGACTATTCATCCCACCATATCCACACTGGCTCTTTCAAAGAGTGATCAGGCCCTTTCTCTAGCCGTTTCCCTACAACCATGAACATTTTCCCCTCAAACCCCTTGAGAAAGATACAATGGAATCTGCTTCCAACACACTCGAGATTGTAACAATTGACTGCGTTAAAAAAAGTCTAATTTCACCTTTGGTTTGTTTGCATAATACTGTAACATCCCGCACAGGACTTACGGGGTAGGGATAATTATCTTCCCCGTGGTTCTCACTAAAGGGCAGGGGTACTCAATTTAGCATTGTAAAACAGGTTGGCCAGTAGGGCACCAACCAGAAAGAGACCCAGTCGGGATTTACCACCATTGTAAATAAATCAAAGTGCTTTATTTTACTCGGTGTGGACTCCCCTGTCTTTATTAAAAATAAGTTAAATCTGTGTCCTTTTCCCACCAATCCTTTTGCAATCAGAGAATGATACACCGCAGAAGGAAACCTCCTGTGATCAAATGAAAAAATAAACCTTTGGTTTTAAGATCTTTTGAATATTTTTCAGTAGATGAATAAATTCACGATGCATTTGTGAAAAAAATGGAGATCAATCTCAATACTTATAAGATGGATCTAGAATCAGGGAATTATAAAGCAATTATTGCTTACTGAAAATGGAGAAAAAGTGTTGAAGGACATTTTACTGGACACTGGTATGGTAAGAGTACAGCGGTTATCAAAAATAATCAGCCTGGTTTCAGAGGAAAGTAAATCTGAAAGCCCTCTGGAATTTATTGACCCGTTCACTGAACTAAAAGATAATGGATATCCATCAAAATTGATGAGTTTGCAGATGAAGATATTTCTCAACCTCCCACATCATTTGGGCAGCACGGTAGCACACGTGGTTAGCACTGTGGCTTCACAGCGCCAGGATCCCAGGTTTAATTCATTGCTGGGTCACTGTCTGTGCGGAGTCTGCACGTTCTCCCCGTGTCTACGTGGGTTTCCTCCGGGTGCGGTTTCCTCCCACAATCCAAAGACGTCAGTTTAGGTGGATTGGCCATGCTAAATTGCCCTTGGTGTCCAAAAAGGTTAGGAGGGGTTATTGGGTTATGGGGTGGGGTGGAAGTGAGGGCTTGAGTGGGTCGGTGCAGACTCGATGGGCCGAGTGGCCTCCTTCTGCACTGTATGTTCTATGTTCTATCTAAATATTCCAAGAAAGGAAATAAAGGTCTTCAAATTAGACAACTGTGTTGAAAATTGCCTTGGCAACAGAAAGTGAAAGATTTTGATTTGATTTGATTTGATTTATTTTCACATGCGCCGAAGTACAGTGAAAAGTATTTTTCTGCGGCCGAGGGAACGTACACAGTATGTACATAGTAGACAAAAAGAATAATCAACAGAGAACATTAACAAATGATACATCGGCAAACAGTGATTGGTTACAGTGCGGAACAAGGGGCCAAAGAAAGCAAATTACATGAGCAAGAGCATCGTGAATAGTGTTTTGTGGATCTGGCTCTTTGGGGAGTAGCAACTAATGGAGTTCTGCAGGTATTTGGATACTTTATTGTCACGTCGACAGTTTTAGGGTGTTTAGGGCTAAAAGAGTTAATGTGTGGGGACTGCAGAAACAGTACCGCTCACCTGATGATGTAAGAGAGAGTCACATGACCAAGGGTCCAGTCAGAGAAATCTCATGGTTTGGACTCTGTAGTTTTGTATATCTGTGAATTATTTATGTTCCTTTAATAAACCAGGTATTGTTCAGATATATCTATGTCTCCACAACCTTCCCAAGCCAATCAAATCCAACATACAACATGGTGGCAGCAGTGAAAGACCCTAAAATCTCTGAAAATCAATTGAAAGAAATCAACCTGAAGAAAAACGCCAAAGCTGAAGGCAGCGGTATGGGAGCTGAAACTCATCTCAACAACTCCATAAAGGTGGGGAGGCTGAAGGGCAGAGAGGAAATTGACTGCTCAGGTTACCAAGGGTTCCACCATGGGCATGGAGGTCAGTGAAAAATCATGATCCAGCAGCAGATGATTCAAAGAACCTGGCGATGATTGAAGAAGGGTGAGCAAATCTTGAAAAAAGGTGCAAAGGTTTCAAACGAACAACGCAGTAAGCAGGCAGCACCGTTAGAAATTTCATTTTGGTGAGCGTGGGTTTCAATCCACCCACAGGCCAGATCCAAGATTGATGCCATTACACATGGCATCCACAAGGCAGCAATTGGAAACAAAATCAGTTGCTCAAAGCTATTCGCCAAAGGGACGAAAGCAATGAACTGGCCTTAATAATTACATCTAGCCGTCATTTCAAAATTCTCCAAAGTTCAAGAAAGACTACCAAAGAGGGTCAGTGACCATAGCGATTATCAGAAAAAGCCTGATCTGTGCGGGAAAACCTCATTACTGCAACAGAAGTTTAAAAATCCAGATTCCAAATTCTCCTTTCCAGACCAATTTTGGCACATGGAAGGGCTATATCGGGCACAGAATTGGGCACTATGGCGGAAGAGATGTTAAAAATTCAGAATTGCACCTGGATTAAACAATAAGTCAGAGGCTGAACTAATCAATACATTATTGTACCCTAATGAAGCAACTACAGATGATGTGATAGCAAGACAAGGCATGAATGGAAAATTCGACAGATTCAAAGACGTCTTAAAAGTTTTTGGTAATTAATTAAATTCAAGGAGTAAGAAAATATTAAAAGAGCCAAGTTCAACAAAAGAGAACAGAAACCTGATGAACCTGTTGATACTTTTGTCAGTGACCTGTATCGATTGGCTGAAGCTTGTGAATATGGTGATCTTAAATCTGAGCTGATACGAAACCGCATGTAGATAAGATAACCAATGACATTGTTTATGATCTTCTTAAATGAGAAGAAGACTTAACTTTGGAGAAGGAGATACAGTTAGTCAGGTAATCAGAGGTCCATCAGCAAAATAGAACCACACTAGGAGAGGAAAAGCCTCACGGTCATGAACAGTGTCCTGCAAACACTGCAGAATGCTTTCATTGTAAAAGCATGGAACAGTTTGGAAAGTTGTGCTGAATCAAAACCTCTAGACACACAGAGGATCACAAGAGAATATTTGCACACAAGAGCATCGATGAAATAGAAGAGCTTTGCCAAATGGGAGAACAACAATGCATCCAAGGTGAGATGCCGGCCTTTGTCTAAATGGACACATCACTAATTTCAAATTGGATACAGGGGCAAATGTCAGATAAAGAACCATGTCATATCCGATAAAGAAACCTGACTCGTAAAATCATGCCTGAAGCCATCTACAGTCCAGTTATATAGCCCAGGAGAAATCAAGCCCCGGATCAAAGGTATGATTCAAGCATCACTCAGAAATAAGAACAGATACAGGGAACATTATATGCTTTACAAGCAAGAATTCTCTATTCTGAGTCGAAAAGCCTGTACTGACCTCAACCTCATCCAAAAGATCGAGGCGATTAACGAGCAAGGATCTGCGTCTGACTTCAAACAGGATTTCCCCAAACTATTATTTTTTAATTCTTTCTCGGGATATAGGAGTCGCTGGGCCTTTATTGCCCATCACTATTTGACTTGCTAGAGAATTTCAGAGTCAACCACATTGCTGGAGATCTGGGGCGGGATTCTCCGACCCCCCGCCGGGTCGGAGAATCCCCGGGGGTCAGCGTGAATCCCGCCTCGCCGCTCCGACACCAGCTTTCGAATTCTCCGGTGCTGGGTTTCGGTCGGGGATGGGGATCACGCCGCGCCGGTTGGGGGCCGTTGGCAGCGGCCCCCCCGGCAATTCTCTGGGCCCCGATGGGCCGAGCGGCCACCCGTTTTCGGCCAGTCCCACTGGCGTGAAATAGACATGGTCCATCCTGGCGGGACCTGGCTTGGAGGGCGGCTAGCAGGGTCTGCGGAGGGGCGCGGGCGGATCCAGCCCTGGGGGGGGGCCACCACGGTGGCCTGGCCCGCGATCAGGGCCCACCGATCTGCGGGTGGGCCTGTGCCGTGGCGGCACTCTTTCCCTCCGCGCCGGCCTCTGTAAGGCTCCACCATGGCCGGCGCGGAGAAGAAACCCCCTGCAGAAGAAACACGCAGGCAGTCCTGCGCATGCGTCAATTCGCGTCAGGTGGCGGCGGCCCTTTGGCGCCGGTTGGCGCGGCGCCAACCCCTCCAGCGCCTGCCTCGCCCCCGGACGTGCGGAGGATTCCGCAACTTCCGGGCGGCCTGACGCCAGAGTGGTTAACGCCACTCTTGGCGCCGGTACGGGCCGCCCCGCCAATTGCGGGAGAATCCCGCCCCTGGAGTCACATGTAGGTCAGACCAGGTAAGGAAGGCAAATTTCCTTCCCTAAAGAACATTAGTGAGCCAAGTGGGTTTTTACAACAATTGACAATGGTGTCATGGTCATGATTTGACTTTAAATTCCAGATTTTTATTGAATTCAAGTTTCCCTACCTGCTGTGGTGAGATTCAAACACATGTCCTAGAGCATTATAATGGGTCTCTCGAGTACTAGCCCCAGGACAGCATCACCGCCTCCCCTATTCACTCAGCTGGAGCAACTGAAGAATGAATACAGCATAATGCTGAGAAAATGCACAAGCAACCTCTCTCACAGCTCCCGGTCAGTCTGAGGTCACCTGACTCTAATATTCACTCATATACTAATGAGACCCCTAGTGGTCAGTCGGTGAATTACAACACAACCATGCTATCATGCAGCACAGGCATCACCAACTGCAGATTCCGAGCCCAGAGAAAAACTTGAAATATGGAAGCCATGTTTAAACATTGCCAGACCCTGCAATTTGCAAACTTCAGAGCTGGAACAGATAGTATTCATGAAGCCAGGCCTTAGATAATCAGCTTCCCATCGAAACCAGATAGTCCAAGGATGTCTGACCAGGTGCTGACGGCTACTTTGTTTCAGAATGAACCGTTGTTTACACCTTGGGAACCTGTTTTGTTAGGAGAATGTTGCACAGACTTAGAGGCACCCAGTTCACAGAGGGCCAGAGTCGTGACCAGAACAACACCAGACCATTGAAGGTTCAAAACACTGTTCTGTGACCTCCAAAAATGAGGAGAAGCCACATCATTCGACCTTCCTGCCCTCGGCCGATGCTTGTATTGGACACAATCCACAAAATCTTCGAGAAGGATTCGAAGAGGGGTGTAAAAAGGACTACATAGAACCCCAACTCTCTCTACCTTTGCACCTTCTTCGGTGGCGCCTCCCACGAGACCACACCGGAGAAACAACCCGAAGACCAGAACCAGTCCCAGTCGAGAGAGGAAGCTCAAATCGACGATTGTAGATTCTGAAACATCAGCCAACTCTCAAAAACCGAGGAACAGCCTTGCCCAACCGTATTGAACTGGTTGCCAGTCTTTGTCAGGCAAACAGTTCAAATGCAGTGATAGGAATCTGTGGATAGGGCGCAGCAAATCCACAGGAGTACGTGTCAGAAGTAGATAGCTAGTGTAGATTTGAGACTGTTTATTTACAGACAGTTTGACAAATATTGTTTTTTGAAATAAGGTGATCAATAAAGTTGAGTTGGACCTTCACCTGACTCTTGTCTCCTTTGTCTATCTCACCATATAGTGCACCTGAGTTAAAAGGGGTTACTGCAAACTGGTCAAGGTCAGTCGGGATATATTTATCCATCTTTCATTTTACAACACCCAAGAAATTAATCCCGAAGTTTAGCAGAGACTATCAGGAGGTTCAGGACCAAGAGCAGTCCCACAGAAAGCATGAAATGAGGTGCCATACCAGAAACCTTACCAGGCTGAGCAAAGGAAACAAGGTTTGGATCAGACACCAGGCAGAGAAGGCATCACTGTCCAAATGCATGATGATCAACAACAATCTTTCTTGATACATACCCCAAAGACATGATAAGAAGGAACTGAAGCAATCTTATCCTCATTCCCCAAGGAGAACCTGAATTCACCAGATACTGCAACACTTATCATAGATCAACCAATCAAAGCAAAGAAGTCGAAAGGGAGACTACCAATCTGCCAAGCCTCACAGGGACACCATTAGAGACTTGCAAGGCGGGGAGGGGGAGAAAGTAAATATAAATGCAAATACATTTAGAATTGGGGGGGGATTGAGTATTAAGGTGTTCAGGGCTGAAAGATTTAATATTTAGGACCACATGATGATGAAGGAATCACATGACTAAGAGTCTAGTCAAAGAAACCTTATGACCGACTGCTTAGACTGAGGAACTCCTGTTTTTCATACTTTCATGGGAGGTCGGCATTGCTGGCAAGGCCAGCATTTGTTGCCCATATCTAGTTGCCCTTGAACTCAGAGGCTTACTTCAGAGGGGGGAAGTTAAGAGTCAACAATCACATGTAGACCAGGCTAGTTATAGATGGCAGATTTCCTTCCGTAAAGGGCATTAGTTAAACCAGGTGTGTTTTTACAACGATCAATGATTCAATGATAATTGCATGCTCAGCATTAATGAGACTAGTTCTATTATTCCGGCTTCATTAGTTGAATTCAGGTTTGACGGGCTGCCGTGGTGGGATTTAAATATATGCCCCAAGAACGTTAGCCTGGTCCTTTGGATTGTTAGTCTGGTGACATTACCACTACCACTAACCCCTCCACGTGCCCCACCCCCACCAAGTCCCCATTTGTCTTGTATATCTGTAATGTTATGTTCCTACATTAAGCCAGTTATTGTTCAGACATTTTTATGCGTCCCCAACCTTCCTTAGCCAATTAAAACCATCATCCAACAATGTCAGTGCTGAGGAGGGGTCTTTCAGTTAGGCTTTATATCTGAAGATGGCTTCTGGCTATGTGGGAGGGTAACCAGACCCATTAAGTTAGTGCGCTATGGAAAGACAGAGAGCATTCAATGTACAGAAAGTGGTTACTGACATTGATACAGTCACACATGTACAGAATAGAGGCATCCTATTCTACAAAATTATTTGAATTTATGTTGCACTTATCACATCAAAGTATTTTAATGTGTTTCACATAATAAATTACTTCTGAAATGCAGTGACTGACATGGAGCACAGCAGCCACACTGCACCACTATGCCACAAACAAAAATCAGATGAAGAACTAGGTAATCTGTTCTTTTCTCATTTAGGGATTGTTTGACCGTTGCTCGAGGAAAGCACCTTCCTTTTTTCCAAATAGTGCCACGGCATCTTAAAAATCCACCTAAATGCAGAAAGAAAGATTTTTGGTTGAATGGCGTATCCCCAGTAAAGCAGCATTTGTGCACTACAGCATTCCCTCAGGACTACACTAGTATATAAGCCAAGGATATGAAGCCAAATGTTCATGCAAAGCTGAGAACCAGGGCTGGAGGGGCTCAGAGGCAGTGTGCTGCTGAGGACATGCCAGCACCGAAACATGCAGCTTCCAATGAATGGGAGCAAATGACATTGACCATGGAGCCTGGTGGTCCCCCTCTGCGCCATTCTCCATTTTATGGGCCTACTTAATTCCCTGGGCTGCCACAATGGTTCCCCGCTGTGCTGTTGCTTTCGTGCACCAAGTCCGCCCCAGAAACGATGTGCAGTTCATGCGCCCCTGACAAAATTGCCTTTGGTGACTTCTCAATGAACTCTTTAACTTATTCCATTGGCAGAATTGTTGAATCAGACTGGATCATGGGAGCCACCCTCGCCCACCTTTGGGAAAGTCGATAGTGCCAGGAACGATGACAGGAAATTGCCATACCCGCACCAGCATTTTCTTTCGTTGTTCACCTTCGTTTCCACATCTGGAGGTGGGAGGGGGCTAAGAATTCAGCCTGTTATTTCTATGTCCTGCGCAGTAACTAAAATGGAAAAGGAAAATGATTTTGGTGTGAATCTAAGGTACTAAAAGTGCACACATAAAGATAATGGGAGCGATCGAGTGACTTTGTTATGCCCGATTCGGTGACGCGGTGCGGCCGGTAACCTCTCGCGAGATTAGCGACGATCGGAACGCCTCGCGAGATTTTTATTTTAAAAAATTTTTAAAAATACATTTAGAGTACCCAATTAATTTTTTCCAATTAAGGGGCAATTTAATGTGGCCAATCCACCTAGCCTGCACATCTTTGGGTTGTGGGGGCAAAACCCACGCAAACACAGGGAGAATGTGCAAACTCCACACAGACAGTGACCCAGAGCCGGGATCGAACCTGTGGCCTTGGCTCCGTGAGGCTGCAGGGCTAACCCACTGTGCCACCGTGCTGCCCTCATCGAGATTTAACGGGATCTCACGAGATGTCACGATCTAGATCTCGCCCTTGCTCGGCAGGATCCACATTTGCATATTTAATTGAACAGTTAAGCTCACTTAAACATGTCTGTGCCTGATGCCCAAACCTGGGAGATCTCACCATGGCGCCGTTTAGCACAAATGTGGAGCAGGTGTAATAGCACTGGGGGGTCTCCCAGGCTGTGACAGGCCCTCGGGTCATGGGCTCTGGGCAGGGTGGTAGCCTGGCACTCCTGCTGCTGCCCAGACACATTGGCACTGGCACCTTGGCACTGGCACCTGGGCAGGGTGTGCAGGTGGCATTGGCAGGTGCACTACCAGGGTGCCTGGGTGGCACTGCCAAGCTGGCTGGGGCACTGCCAGGGTTCCAGGCTGGCAGTGCCTGTGTGCTAGGTTTCCCCTGCCATGGATCAGGCCCGGGGGGTGTCCTGTCCGTAGACGGTAGGGCGAGGGGGGCTTGAGGACCCCCTAACCGCTAAGTTGGAGCAGTGGGGGGTCCGGAAGCCACAGTGGGGGGGGTTTGAGAGATCGGGCGGCATTTAAAAATTGAGTAAATGTGGCCTCAGTAGGGCTTTCCTCTTCCGGGCCAAAAAAAAGAGTCCCATTTGATAGCGGCGTCGTTCTCAGTTGTGCGTAAGCTGAGAAACAGCCCGCTATTCGCACACAAAACGGTACCCTTCATTATGGGTGTTAAATCGCGCAGTGATATTTTTTCACAAAACTAATCAAACCAAGGAGGTAACCCACCAGCATTTTGTTTACATGTTAATTACAACATTTTAATCCTTTAAAGTCATTGCTGAGGTTAATTTGGATCAGTGTGCACAATGTTGTAAATTATATTTATACATTAGAGAGAGCTCAGAAAATGGTGCTTAGATTAATATGAAACTCAAAATGTGAAGATATGAGTGAGGGGGGATGCTGATAGAATTGGGATTACTGCGAGGCCCGGATAGAGAGGACGTGGAAAGGATGTTTCCACTTGTAGGAAAAACTAGAACCAGAGGACACCATCTCAGACCAAAGGGACGATCCTTTAAAACAGAGATGAGGAGGAATTTCTTCAGCCAGAGGGTGGTGAATCTGTGGAACTCTTTGCCGCAGAAGGCTGTGGAGGCCAATTCATGGATGTCTTTAAGACAGAGATAGATGATGTGTTGGGTAAGCTGGGTCTGCGAGGACTGCGTTTACTGTAGCAGAGAGAGGGACAGGCTTCCAACACTTGAATAAATGCAACTCTAATTTATTAAACTCTCAACTATTAAACATGCTTGAACTGTGGGTTGACACGATGCTGAGTTGACTGGAGACCTGAGGCTAACCTGATCAGACTATCTTACTACCACATGGTGGATGTTCTAGTAGTTTCTCACAGACTCTGACTGTCTCAGAGGCTGCATCCCGAGACAGCAGGAAAACTAGTGCCCCCTGGTTATATAGTGGGCATGTTCTGTCTGGTGATTGGCAGCTGTGATCTGTATGTTCATTGGTCATCCTTTGTGTCACTCACTGTCTATCTGTGCACCATCATATACTTGTGTGTATATTATGACAATAGATAGGTTCTTGATTAATAAGGGGATCAGGGGTTATGGGGAGAAGGCAGGAAAATGGGGATGAGAAAATATCAGCCATGATGAATGGCGGAGCAGACTCAATGGGCCGAGTGGCCTAATTCTGCTCCTATGTCTTATGGTCTTATGGTCTTATTTGATTGTTCTCACTGTAGGGGAGAAGCTTCAGAGCCTTGACTTAAGGGAAGGCATGGAAGATTTTTCATTTTAGACTGCTGTGGGGGTGAGGGGGGGTGGATTTAGGATTAAAAGTCATTTTCAAAAGTGGCACAGGTTGTGGAATTTTTTATAAAATCTGAGATTCAGTTTTGATTCAGAGCTCAATTGAAAAGCTCTGCGAGCAAATCCCTCATTTATTCCTGAAGAAAGATAAAGGCTACAGAGGTGAACCAGAAAATTAAGTTTAGAGACTAGTAACATGTCTCTGTGGGTCTTATTATCTCTGTCTTTCACACTTAAAGCTGAAAAACTACCAGTCAATTGAGAGAACTGTCTATGCGTTCTCTTTACCCTTTTTATCTAATAAGTTGAACTCATGCCAGATCATAGTCAGACTCATCGCTATGATAGAGATTTCTTTCATTGTCGTTAATTCGTTTCAGCTCTGCTCGCTGTGATCATTCCAACACAGGATGGATGAACGTGGCAGCCACCATTGTAAGATCACACCAACAGGGGAACTGTCACTGCGATAAAGTCTGGGGCATTAAGCCTCATTTCTATTGTAGGGCGGAACATCAAAGGAACAAAACCACATGCTGCCTGTTTTCATACCAATTATAGAGCGAACGCAGAAGATATTTTAAATTGGAGTGATTTTCAGGAAAGATGCTGGCCTCTGTGTTTCTGCTGTATTGGATCAGTGCAATCCACCAGATGTTGTCACAACTGCTGCAAAAGTTTGGAATTTGAAACAAAGTCACAGACAGCACATTCTGTGATCTTCTGTGTTGGTTTTTTTGAAAGCATCGTGCGATAAGTGGGATCCAGCCACAAAACTGACCACACCTCAGGGTGAACTAACCATCCTTCAAAGTTTTCCGTATTAAATTGGTTTGCAAGCCTTCAAGATGACTCCAAAAATTAAACCGGACCTTTTGAACGTAATGACATGAACAGTTTTACGTTCTAAAAGGTTAGGAAATTAAAAGAAAACAATTAACATTTATGATAGAATTGATGACTGTATCACAAACCAACTAGAAGAGTGTTTTGCTGTTTTTAAAAAAAAAGTCACTCTCAGTAATTTCAAATCGGATAACTCACCGGTGATGGATTGGTGCTGATTTTGAATGTTTATTTTTTGCATCAAAAAATTCTTTTTGAAGCAATTTAAAAAAAAAACACAACAGCATAAATCTCATCTTATTTCCAGTTCTCTCCAACTTTGATAAAGAGCCATCCAGGCTCGAAACGCCAGCTCGCTTCTCTCTCTACAGATGCTGTCAGACCTGCTGCGATTCCAATATTCTTTGTTTTTGTTTCATTTTAAATGAATTGTGGGCAGGATTCTCCGTTCCCTGACAGCGATTTTCTAATCCTTGATCGGGCAAAGAATCACTTTTGACGCCGAAATCGGGGGCGGTGCCTGTTCTACGCAGGTTTTGTATCTCCTCCTCCTCCGAAATGGCATCATCGCGTCACGCGGCGTATGCTGTTGGGACAGCGTTAGCATGTCACCTGAAGGCCGTCCCCGATGTTCCGCCCGCGATGGGCCAAGTTCCCGACCATGCGGCTGATGTGTGGTCTCAGCGGTCGAGAACACGGTGTGGCGGCTGCAGACTGTGCCCAGCGCGCCACAGTTGGGCGGGAACCATGCTGCTGGCTGGGGGGCTTCCGCGGGGGCTGTGGGGCTAGTGGGGGGTGGCCAGTGGGACACTATCTGGCAGGTCGGGTCCGCGCATGCCCGCCGCCATGTTTTATGGCATGACCGCTGCATGCAGGCGTCGTGTGCATGCACGGCCACGGATCCAGTCATTCTCCAGGCGTTTTTATCGTGGGTACCGGGAGTTTTACGCAGTTGGCTGCTAGCCCCTCGCCAGTCGCAGGATCGGTGAGAGGGCGGCACGATTTTTTAAAGTAAATCGCCACAGATCCTCCGCACTTCGGTTCAAAATCGGAGAATCCAGCCCTGTGTGGCTGACCAGAAAATGGTGAGGATATAGAAATGTTTCCAAGTGGATGCAATTTATGCCGGAATCACCACTTGCACCCAAAAGCAAAACTCTGCCCCACTGTAGGCAAAGCTATTCTCTCCATGTTTAAAAAGATAGAACAGAGCAATGTGGATCAGGCAGAATTAGGCTATGAATGCTGTTGTGACACACACCGCTCTTCTCTGTCCTAATCAGAATAGATTTGCCGAATATTTTTTTCTGTTATATGTGTCATGATATTCAAACATTCATCATAACACATACATAATGATAGACAGAGCAACGGACCAATTAGCACACATAACACGACAGCCAATCACAGACAAGAGCAGACACAGTACAAAACAAGAAACACGACACTTCCTAGGCAGTCCATCTGGAGACGGCACAGGGCCAGGACCTCATAGCAAGACACTCACACAGTCACAACGTGCTGAGTACCAAGTCTGATGTATAAATAGTTTAATGGAATAAAACTGCGTTGTACCAATCGCAACCGTGTTGGTTCGTCTGTACCTCAGAGCACCCAACACTTCATGATACCAGGAGTGAATCGATATCTACCGGCAAATCTGCCATCCTGAGCCATGGGCACCCTCAACAAACCGCAGCTGTTGCAAGTCGCTGGGAAACTGGGCACAAATTGGACGCTCTTCAAGCAGCACTTCGAACTCTTCATGCAAGCCAATGAAAAACAGGGCGCCTCGGACGAAACGAAGATTGCCATGCTCCTCACTACCGCAGGTCAGCACGCCATCCATGTGTACAACTCCTTGGTGTTCGCGGAAGGCGAGAACAAAGCTAAATATGACACGGTCCTCCTCAAGCTCAACAAGCACTTCAACGTTGAGGTCAACGAGAGCTTTGAGAGGTATGTCTTTCAGCAGCGCCTGCAAGGTAAGGATGAGCTCTTTCAGTCCTTCCTGACGCACCTCCGCATACTCGCGCAGTCCTGCGGTTACGACACCACCTCAGAGTCCATGATCCGAGTCCAGATCGTTTTTGGCATTGCCTCCGGCGGCCTACGCCAGCAGCTTCTAAAAATAAAAGGCCTGACCTTAGCATCTGCAGTTGAAGCCTGTGTCCTGCATGAGAATGCGACTAGCCGCTATGCCCAATTTCAGGCGACCGAATCGGCACAGAGGGGGTCCCACGTGACCGAATCGGCAAGCCAGGCCACCCACGAGGCCAAACGCATCCAGGCAATCGAGTTTCTCCCGGCCCGCGGCCCGGACGAGGGCGGCCGTTTCGCGCGCTTTTCAAGGCCTCCCGCGTTTGTGCGCGCCAAAACCTATGGCAACACTGAGGGACATGCTGCGCAGGCGGGCACGACGCAAGACCAAACTGCGCATGCGCAGTGGCGTAATGAACGCCACGACGTCACGACGTGCGGCAACTGTGGAGCTGCACATTTAAAAGGGCAATGTCCTGCAAAAACCCGACAATGCCTACGCTGTGGCAAGATGGGCCACTACGCTGCTACTGTCGAGCGGCTCAACCTGTTGATCTTCCACATCTCCGACAACCTCGCAGGAACATGCAGACCATTCAGCCTCCACATCACGACATCCAAACCGATGACACAGATGACCAAGACGCCTTCAGGGTTGCGGTCATTGATGGGAACCGGGTCAACACCATCAATCCGGGCGGTGAATGGTGTGCCACCCTGACGGTCAACCGATCGCCGATCACTTTCCACCTGGACACTGGCGCCTCTGCCAACCTCATAGCATGGTCAGCCTTCTACGCCATGAAGGTCAGACCACCAATCCGGCCATCCCGGTGCAAGATGGTCGACTACAATGGGAACGTTATCCCGGCCATGGGATCCTGCCAGCTCCAGGTGACACACAACACACACACGGCCTCACTCTCGTTCGAGATAGTCGGCTCATCGAAGGACACCCTGCTGGGCACACAGGCATGCAAGGCTCTCGACCTTGTGCAACGAAACCACTCTCTCTCTCTCCAGACGGCACGTCTGACTTCCCGGATGCTGAGTTCAAAGCACAGCTCCAATCGCTCCTCGCCCACAACCAGGAGGCATTCGAGGGCATGGGAACACTGCCATACACCTACCGAATTTGCCTCAAACCGGACGCCATCCCGGTCGTTCACGCACCTCGCAGGGTTCCTGCGCCACTTAAAAACCGCCTCAAGCAGCAGCTGCAGGATCTCCAGGACCAAGGGGTCCAATCCAGGGTCACGGAGCCCACGCCATGGGTCAGCTCCATGGTGTGTGTCAAGAAGCCCTCCGGCGAGCTCCGCATCTGTATAGACCCCAAAGACCTCAATCATAATATTAAGAGGGAACATTATCCCATACCCAAACGGGAGGAGATCACCAGTGAAATGGCCCAGGCGAAGATATTCACGAAACTGGATGCTTCTAAGGGGTTTTGGCAGATCCAACTGGACCCGTCCAGCCGAAAGCTATGCACCTTCAACACCCCTTTCGGCAGGTTCTGCTACAACCGGATGCCATTTGGCATCATCTCGGCATCCGAGGTCTTCCATAGAATCATGGAGCAGATGATGGAAGGCATCGAAGGGGTGCGCGTATATGTGGACGATGTCATCATCTGGTCCACCACACCGCAGGAGCACATATATCATCTCCAACGCGTTTTTGCCCGCATACGGGAAAACGGCCTGCGCCTCAACCGAGCCAAGTGCTCCTTTGGCCAGACCGAATTGAAGTTCCTGGGGGACCATATCTCCCGGTCAGGGGTCCGTCCGGATGCAGACAAGGTGAGCGCCATCACAGCCATGCCGCAGCCGGCCGACAAGAAAGCTGTCCTACGCTTCCTTGGCATGGTCAACTTCCTGGGGAAGTTCATTCCCAACCTTGCCTCCCACACGACGACTCTGCGCCACCTCGTCAGAAAATCCACAGAGTTCCAGTGGCAACACACACACCAGCTGGAATGGGAGGAGCTGAAACGCAAACTCACCACGGCACCAGTGTTGGCGTTTTTTGACACGTCTCGTGCCACCAAAATCTCAACTGATGCCAGCCAATCCGGCATTGGAGCAGTGCTCCTGCAGCGGGATGACACGGCATCATGGGCCCAAGTTGCCTATGCATCGTGGGCCATGACCCCCACAGAGCACCCTACACGCAGATCGAAAAAGGCTAACCGGTTTAGACAAGTTCCATGATTACGTATATGGTCTTCCCCGGTTCACGGTCAAAACTGACCACCGCCCCCTGGTCAGCATAATAAAGAAGGACCTGAATGAGATGACCCCTCGCCTCCAGCGCATCCTACTTAAACTCAGGAGGTATGACTTCTAACTGGTCTACACTCCAGGGAAGGACCTCATCGTGGCAGATGCCCTGTCCAGAGCAGTGAGCACGCCGCCAGATGCGGAGGGGTTCGTATGTCAAGTCGAGGCACAGGTGGCTTTCACAGCGGCGAATCTGCCGGCTGACGACTCCAGTCTGGCCCGTATCCGCCGAGAGACTGCGGCCGACCCCCTTCTGCAACGAGTGATGCGCCACATGACGGGAGGATGGCTCAAAGGGCAGTGCCCGCAGTTCTACAATGTACAAGACGACCTAGCCATCATTGATGGTGTCCGTCTGAAGCTGGACCGGATTGTGATTCCTCACAGAATGTGCCAGCTGGTTCTCGACCAACTGCACGAAGGCCACTTGGGGGTCGAGAAGTGCAGACGGAGGGCCCGAGGGGCGGTATAATGGCCGGGCATCAGTGACGATATTGCCAACATGGTGCTCAACTGTACAACCTGCCAAAGTTTTCAGCCGGCGCAACCTCCTGAGCCTCTACTAGCCTCTGGTCTCTCACCAGCACAGCTGTTGATGGGTCGCGCCCTCAGAACCACTGTGCCTTCCATCCTGGCACCAACAATAGACCATGCTCCGGTACTGCATAGGATGCAACTGCAGCGCGATCGTCAGAAGAGATCGTACGACACACGGGCAACTGATCTTCCCTCCCTGGCCCCTGGAGACAACGTCCGCATCCACCTACCAGACGGTGACTGGTCAGCACCTGCCGAAGCCCTCTGACGCGTGGCTGCCCGCTCGTTCCTGGTACGCATGCCTGATAGATCCGTGCGTAGGTGCAATCGCCGAGCCCTTCGCTTACTTCCACGCTCGCAACGGGACCCTACACAGACGCCGTGTCCTCCACTGGTTCCTGATAGCGACTTCGTGGAGCTGCCGTATACCATGCCCCTTCTGTCGCCGCCCGTGGCCAGGCTCGCACCTCAGACGGTGGTTCTCGACCCACCCTTGAGGCGGTCAACCCAAATTCGTCGCCCACCTACTAGACTGGAATATGAGACTGTTCACACGTTGAACTTTTGCAACCATTGTTTTATAACATGTCTCTGTTTTATCGTTACAGGCATTCATAGAACATAGAACATAGAAAATACAGCACAGAACAGGCCCTTCGACCCACGATGTTGTGCCGAACCTTTGTCCTAGATTAATCATAGATTATCATTGAATTTACAGTGCAGAAGGAGGCCATTCGGCCCTTTGAGTCTGCACCGGCTCTTGGAAAGAGCACCCTATCCAAACTCAACACCTCCACCCAACACCAAGGGCAATTTTGGACACTAAGGGCAGTTTATCATGGCCAATCCACCTAACCTGCACATCTTTGGACTGTGGGAGGAAACCGGAGCACCCGGAGGAAACCCACGCAGACACGGGGAGGATGTGCAGACTCCGCACAGACAGTGATCCAAGCCGGAATCGAACCTGGGACCCTGGAGCTGTGAAGCAATTGTGCTATCCACAACGCTACCGTGCTGCCCTTAAGAACAAATAAATCTACACTATATCGTTTTACAGTAATCCATGCACCTGTCCAATAGCTGCTTGAAGGTCCCTAATGTTTCCGACTCAACTACTTCCACAGGCAGTGCATTCCATGCCCCCACTACTCTCTGGGTAAAGAACCTACCTCTGATATCCCTCCTATATCTTCCACCTTTCACCTTAAATTTATGTCCCCTTGTAATGGTTTGTTCCACCCGGGGAAAAAGTCTCTGACTGTCTACTCTATCTATTCCCCTGATCATCTTATAAACCTCTCTCAGGTCGCCCCTCATCCTTCTCCGTTCTAATGAGAAAAGGCCTAGCACCCTCAACCTTTCCTCGTAAGACCTACTCTCCATTCCAGGCAACATCCTGGTAAATCTCCTTTGCACCTTTTCCAAAGCTTACACATCCTTCCTAAAATGAGGCGACCAGAACTGTACACAGTACTCCAAATGTGGCCTTACCAAAGTTTTGTACAGCTGCATCATCAGCTCACGGCTCTTAAATTCAATCCCTCTGTTAATGAACGCGAGCACACCATAGGCCTTCTTCACAGCTCTATCCACTTGAGTGGCAACTTTCAAAGATGTATGAACAGAGACCCCAAGATCTCTCTGCTTCTCCACATTGCCAAGAACTCTACCGTTAACCCTGTATTCCGCATTCATATTTGTCCTTCCAAAATGGACAACCTCACACTTTTCAGGGTTAAACTCCATCTGCCACTTCTCAGCCCAGCTCTGCATCCTATCCATGTCTCTTTGCAGCCGACAACAGCCCTCCTTACTATCCACAACTCCACCAATCTTTGTATCGTCTGCAAATTTACTGACCCACCCTTCAACTCCCTCATCCAAGTCATTAATGAAAATCACAAACAGCAGAGGACCCAGAACTGATCCCTGCGGTACGCCACTGGTAACTGGGATCCAGGCTGAATATTTGCCATCCACCACCACTCTCTGACTTCTATCGGTTAGCCAGTTCGTTATCCAACTGGCCAAATTTCCCACTATCCCATGCCTCCTTACTTTCTGCAGAAGCCTACCATGGGGAACCTTATCAAATGCCTTACTAAAATCCATGTACACTACATCCACTGCTTTACCTTC
The DNA here is from genome assembly GCF_047496885.1 of Scyliorhinus torazame. NCBI lineage: Eukaryota > Metazoa > Chordata > Chondrichthyes > Carcharhiniformes > Scyliorhinidae > Scyliorhinus > Scyliorhinus torazame. Next base: position 288,442,251 of record NC_092713.1, read on the forward strand.
ATCCACATGCTTGGTCACCTCCTCAAAGAATTCAATAAGACTTGTAAGGCAAGACCTACCCCTCACAAATCCGTGCTGACTATCCCTAATCAAGCAGTGTCTTTCCAGATGCTCAGAAATCCTATCCTTCAGTACCCTTTCCATTACTTTGCCTACCACCGAAGTAAGACTAACTGGCCTGTAATTCCCAGGGTTATCCCTAGTCCCTTTTTTGAACAGGGGCACGACATTCGCCACTCTCCAATCCCCTGGTACCACCCCTGTTGACAGTGAGGACGAAAAGATCATTGCCAACGGCTCTGCAATTTCATCTCTTGCTTCCCATAGGATATATCCCGTCAGGCCCAGGGGACTTGTCTATCCTCAAGTTTTTCAAAATGCCCAACACATCTTCCTTCCTAACAAGTATTTCCTCGAGCTTACCAATCTGTTTCACACTGTCCTCTCCAACAATATCGCTCCTCTCATTTGTAAATACAGACAAAAAGTACTCGTTCAATCTTCGTTTGATCGTTCCAAATTTCCACGTTGTTCTTCTTTTTGTTCTGGTACAACCTCGTTAGCATGTCACACCTGACATCGGCCCTTGTATATAGTTAAGCCCCATGTACATGATGCAAATATTACGCACACACACACATTTAGCTGTACTCAGGACACATTTATATTTATAACCACGAAGGCACATAATCTTGTAAAAAAGGAGGGATGTCATGATATTTAAACATACATAACACATACATAATGATAGACAGAGCAACAGACCAATTAGCACACATAACACAACAGCCAATCACAGACAAGAGCAGACACAGTATAAAACAAGAAACACGACACTTCCTAGGCAGTCCATCTGGAGACGGCACAGGGCCAGGACCTCAAAGCAAGACACTCACACAGTCACAACGTGCTGAGTACCAAGTCTGATGTATAAATAGTTTAATGGAATAAAACTGCGTTGTACCAATCGCAACCATGTTGGTTCGTCTGTACCTCAGAGCACCCAACACTTCAATATGTTCTTCAAAGGTTTGACTGAAAATAGCTAATTTGTTTTGGAATCACCTCAGCTATAAGTCCCACAACATTATCACTCTGCAAGTCTGTTTCCAAACATATCTAATGTACATTAGCAGCACAAGTCTACTTTTTACCTCCCTTCCCTCTGCTAGAAGTCAATGTTGTTACTCATTCTTAATTAGTGGGCACAGCAGAATTTTATGCAGCTGTCACGGTTCACAGGGGTTGACAATCATTTTCACCCTCAAGCAGACTGCTCACATATCCATCACAATCATAAGTCTCACTCCTCGACAATTCAAGGATCATGGTGTTGATTTAATGGTTTATGCCCATAATTCTATCTGCAAGTTGGTGAATGGTGTGACAGGTGTTGACAAGGAAATTTCTCATTTAAAAACATTAACTTGGCTTTAACAGGATGAACTGCATTCTTTCTCAAAGCATCCTTACCCGTTCCTCCTGATTTCAAAGGTTTGCATTGAACATTTGTCATGGTCATTTCTTTCAGTACAGCACTGTCAATGGCTCTGACGGTTATCTTTGAGTGAGTGTCATTGAAGTGAGAAACAAGAATATACGGCAGTGATTTACATTCCACTCTCTGTGTTGGTAGCAATACCTGGAAGTGTCTTTTTTAACCTGCCCATAATAAAGAAAATGTGTTGCCACAAAATCTGAAAGTTGCGACTGGACTCAAGGTGAAATTAGGAATTTTGTTCCCATTTGTGCAATGGAAATCTACATTTTGGGACAAATTATCACACCATAAAAACATTAAATCAGTCTTTAAAAGGCGTGTATCTGGGATGGCCATGTCCCGATTACAAAATGAACACTTGCAAAGACTGCAGGGAAAATTGGACAATGCTAAGAAACAAGCAGGTGCAAGCCCTGTCTGTTGATTAGAACCTGAAACGCTCAGACAGGACAAAAACTACCAAACGATTTACATACTAATGAGCCATCTCCGGGGACAAAAGGGAAACATTTAGATACACAATGTTCGTACAGACTCGCCGGCGCCAGAAGAAGCTAAGACAAAGCAGACTGACAGTCACCAGGACACGCCCAGCGATCAGGGAACCACTCCTCTACTGGAGGAAAATCGATACCGATGATTGGAAAAGACCCAATTAGTTGAGGCCAAGTTCAAGGCCCGCCCAAAAGAGCGCAAAGCCCTTTTGGGTATAAAAGGTATCCCCCAAGGGAGAACGACCCCCTTTGGCTTTGGCTCTCACCGAAGAGAGAGACCTGCCTAGCAGCTACAGCAGACCAAGTAAGTTCCAAGTCAACGCACGCTACGAGATAGACGCTCCTAGTTGCACCATACACACATGAACGGCACCGACTGACGGTGTTCGGGCTCACCAACTTGGGTCTGCGACACCCTTTGGGACAAGTCCGGTAGACCGGTAGTAGCAGGCAAAGTTCGGGGACACTTCTTTGGGACACAGGAGGGTCCCGCACCACACTCAATTTCTCCACGATGTTCCACTGAGATACGTGGCCCACAACAGACACCATTACACTCAGCGGTTTTACAGGCCATTTACAACAGGGATACATCACAGCCCCTACAGCAATACAGATAGGGAACATCGCAACCAAGCACCCCGTAGTTTTAGTTGATCTGCCTCAGACAGCAGAACATATCCTTGGGATCGATTTCATGAGCTCCCATAACCTCACTTTTGATCCAGTTAACAAGAGTGTTTGGAAAATGGCAAAGGCAGCACGAACCCCCGCCATGCTCACAGTAGGAGAATACGTAAATAGGATTAGCTCAGTAGGAGACCTCTGGTTCGACCCTCGAGCCATTAATGCAGACAAACAAGTTAGGGCAGTCCTGCAGGAACACAAAGCAGCATTTACACAGCAGAAGCATGACTGTGGCAGTTTGACTGGCTTTGTGAATGTTACAGGTCCCGACCCTAAACCCCAGAAGCAGTACGGATTTCCCCAGGAAGCAGAGGGAGAAATCTCCAGAGTAATAGAGAGTTTGTTGGATCAAGGAGTACTCAGATCAGTAGCCTCCATAAACAATGCACCGATTTGGCCTATCAGGAAACCGGATTGATCATGGCGACTGACCATTGATTACCGGGAACTGAACAAAGTAACCCCAGCAGCAGCCCCCACTGTAACCACGAGTCCCGAGACCATGCTCAAACAGGGACCCCAGTCAAAACAATTTCGGTTTTGGACATTAGTAACGGCTTTTGGTCCATTCCATTGGCTAAAGTGTGCCAGTACAAATTCGCCTTGACATTCCAAGGGCAACAGTACACGTGGACGTAGACGTGCCTTCCACAAGGCTTCCACAACTCCCCCTCCATTTTCCACCGACAGCTGGCAAATGGATTAGCAAAATTTTCCCACCCTGATTGTTTGGTCCAGTATATAGATGACTTGTTACTACAGACAGACACAAAGGGAGAGCACATTTTGCTTCTCGCCGAACTCCTAGCACTCCTAAAAGAAATTGGTTGTAAAGTCAACCCCAAGAAGGCCCAGATTCTGAAAGAAAAAGTGAGTTACTTGGGAACAGTGATCACTCATGGTAAACGTGAGATCGAGCACAAGAGAATTGACTCGATCGTCAAATTGCCCCTTCCCCACAATGTCTCAGCCCTCCGTTCATTTTTAGGACTAGTTGGTTACTGCCGAAACTATATTGACGGTTTCGCCACTAAAGCAGCGCCTCTTTCCGAACTTCTCAAGAAGCAGGCACCTTGGGAATGGCTTCCACAGCATACAGATGCCGTGGGTGCTTTAAAAAGAGCACTCAGCACAGCCCCGGCACTACAGGTCCCAGATCCACATTCCCCGTACGCTATAGAGGTAGCAAGCACCGAACGAACCCTTTCGGCCATGCTCCTCCAGGAACGACACGACCAGTTACACCCCGTAGCATACGCCTCACGCATGTTAGACCCCGTAGAGCAAGGATTTTCTGCCTGTGAAAGGCACCTGCTCGCAGTTTTTTGGGCAGTGCAATACTTCGCATACATTACAGGACTCAACTCCATCACCATCCTCACAGAACACACACCGACACAGCTATTGTTAGACGGCCAACTTAAAGATGGCACAGTCAGCCAAATCCGTGTAGCCCATTGGACCCTTCTTTTGCAGGGACGGGACATCACGGTAAAGAGAACCAAAACCCACACCTTCCTTGCCAATAATCTGCAGTATGCAGGCACCCCTCACGAATGTGAGATCATCACCACTAAACACAACACAGGCCCATTTATTCCCAAAACACCCCCTAGGAAAACAGGTAGTACACCCCAGAGACCCCAGCCCACAGACACGTGCGCACCCCTGAAGATATATGTGGATGGCTCATCCACAGTGTTAAACGGAGAGGGAATTACCGGAAGCGGTATATATGTAGAGGACGCACAGGGACGCGCCCTAGATGAAATTTCCTTGAAGTTGCCAGGACACTTAGGCTCGCAGGCAGGAGAGCTGGCAGCGATTGCATATATTGTAGACCACCCAGACTCGTTCCCGACCCCAGCAGACATCTATTCAGACAGCTTGTATGTCTGTAATAGTTTGACAGAGTTCCTACCACTCTGGGAAACAAGAGGATTTGTTTCCGCGGATGGTAAACCCCTACCCTCAGCCCCATTACTCCCCATATCTTAGAGACAGCGAAGGATAGGAAATACGGCATAATTAACGTTCGCAGTCATCACCGTTCTTCCCCCCTGGAAACGTTAAAGCAGACGCCCTAGCGAAGGCAGGCTCCAGGCATGGTTATTTTTGCAACCCCCCCCCCGAAAGCACCCCAGTACACGCAGTTCAGGTCTCACAGACCAGCATTCAGAATTTAGTGAAGGCCCAGAAAGAGGACGAGAAACTTAGGGAAGTTTTAAAGGGAACCTTCCCAGCCCCGTACGACAAGTTTAAAAATGCAATCACCACACACGACGGTGTGATTTTAAAGGATGGCATTTATATAGTTCCCAGCCAGGACAGGAACCAGATCATTTGTCAATTCCATGACAATCATGGACACCAAGGAATTGAACCCACCCTAGCCCACCTCAGACTGCTTTGCTGGTGGCCTGATTTAATAATCGATGTCACACACTATGTAGAGAATTGTTTAATCTGTGCCCAGAACAATCTGGACAGATATGCTAAAAAGTCTCAACTTAGCCATACCTTCCCCCATTAATGGACCCTGGACAAATCTCCAGATAGATTATATAGGACCCCTACCCCCGTGAAGAAATCGTTACAAGTATGTGTTGGTGGTCATAGACACCTTCACAAAATGGGTGGAAGCATTTCCGTCAAGAACTAATACGGCCAAGACAACGGCTAAAATCTTAACACACCACACCTTCACAAGATGGGGACTCCCACGCAGTATAGAGTCCGACCAAGGCTCCCATTTCACCGGACGTGTAATGAAAAACGTCCTCACGATTTTCGGAATTACACAAAAGTTCCATATCGCATACCACCCCCAGTCAAGTGGTATTGTAGAACAAATGAATGGGGCATTGAAAGCCACCCTCAGTAAAATGGTTCAGCAAAATAATAGTACCTGGGAATCAGTACTCCCATTTGCTTTGATGTTTTTAAGAAACACAGTATCTACATCCACAGGTTACACCCCCCACACCCTCATGACGGACGCCCCATGAAAGGCACTGGGTATTTACTAGGACAGGATTTGGCCAGCCCTGCAGTTACAGACCTCACACATGAAAACGCGGTCACACAACTAGTACAGAACATAAAGGCAGCCCAACTCGCCGCAGCAGTGAGACTTGGAACCAGGAAGAAACAGGGCAAGGCCTGTTTCGACAAAACAGTACACGCCACTGAGTTTACAGTCGGGCAACAAGTTATGCTTTCCCTTTTCAACCCCAGTTCATTCCTCTCCCCAAAATTTTCTGGACCGTACTCCATTTCGGACAAAGTCAGCACCTCAGTATACAAAATAACCTGCCCAATGGTAATTCTGCATGGTTTCATATAAAACAGCTCAAGGCTTATGGCTCACAGAATAACCACACACACCACATCCTGCTCGCAGCAGCAGACGATCACGCCCCGCCCACAGATGACGTATTCCTACCCTCCCCCAACCACTCCAGCCCGCCCTCAGATACGACTTCAACTCTGCCCCCAGAAGCACGACTCCGCCTCTCCCTTCCCTCAACCAGCAGCAACAGCGACAGTGATAGCGATCAAGATGACGTTAGCCACAGCACACCACGATACGATTACACCCCTGCACCAGGCCCCACTCCCAGTGAATCTGAGCATGATTCTACCGACCCATTTGAAATCACTTATATCAAAGCCCCTGACCCAGACCCACCGCCCAACGATTACGGATTGAAGCATCGTAGCTCCAACCTCGACACACGATTCTGGTACCGAGACAATTCGTTCAGGCTCATCCGGAATGATGAGACGGACCCCAATTCGCCCCAAGCAGCTTTAGCACAGTTACTACAGACAAGGGTTCAGCAGCCGGGAGAAGATGATGACTTAGAGTCTGACTCCAACCAAACGAATCCCTTTGCGACCCTGTTCGCTATTGAGCAGTGAGGTGTCCAGATGATGGAGAAAAAAGAAACCGATGGAGAGATACGGTGTCCTTTCTGATGGAACCTGCACCATGTTTGTTGAATGTTTGTTCGTTAGTGTTATCGTTAAGTGTTGTGTGTAAACTCGGAAAGTTTTTCACGGCCCCACGTCACCACCCCCTTTGACGGCCAATGGCTGTTAGAGGATCTAGTTTGTCCCCAGAAACTTGTTAATGGAACAAGTTTGACCCAGACAATAGTTCAGAGGAACTAGTCTGTCGACAGGACCCGACTCATAGTTGCTCTCCTAATTCGAGAGGCAGCCCCCCCATGACGACCACATTCTTACCCGTTCTTGCCGGTTGCTCAGACAGTGGAGAAACAGCATTGGTCCCCGCCCTGCCTGAGGACCCCCCCCCTCAGGTCAGCTACGCTCGGGCAGAGCACATACGGCATTGATCACCGTCCTACCCGGGGATTCAACCCATTTCTTACCCGCCGCGGCCCATACGCACCCCATTTTGGCTCGTTACGTTCAAAATTCTTTTGTTTGGTTTTGGCAACCATTAGGTTGCTTCCCTATGCTATTTACATCCTCAAACGTTGGGATGGTAAACCACACAGGCTGCGAGACGGCTCGCAGTACAGCAGTATTTTCTTGGATATCTTGTCCAAATATTCGGGGTTTTTTTAAAATGAGGGAGTCACAAATGGTGACCAATTATAAAGGGAAATTGGCAGTAAAGGACAGACAGACAGACATACAAGATATTAAGCAAGATAATACCAGAAATTATGCTTGTGTTCACAGAACTCCAGAAACCCAGGAACCACAGAGGAAGACAAAGAAGTCCGATAAAAATGAAGACAGCCTTCGTGTTCACATGGATCTTAGCGGGATCCCTTCAGTTGCGCGCGGACGCTACCCCCCTGACCCCTACCACACAACCCGTAAATGACTCTCACCCCTGCAATACATGCAACCCCGAGATAACTAGCCCAGCGACAGCTAGCAATACCCCGACCTGGTGTGATAAATTTATCACCTGGTACTCACTCTCATATGTAGTCGAAGCACTCTTAGTGCTGGCGATAATTTGCAGTGCCGTGCAAACGTTTAGAGTCAGGAAATGGCGAAACAGAGCATATCGCTCTCGCACCCCGGTATACAGATTTAGGTCCCCCGTTTTCGGATTTCACCAGACCTCCGAACCCAGTGGGACGGATTAAAGAGCATCCATTTTGTTTAATGTATTCTATGTAATAAAGAGATGTAAACCTCTGCGCCTGACTGCCAGGCCAGAGAAATTTGTGTGCTGCAATTTTGTGCAGTTTAAGATGTATAGATTATTTTTGGATTGTTTGTATCTTTGGATTGTTTAAATGAGGATAGTTTATTGAGAATAGTTAGAGGTTCCAGTTTTTTCTTTTTCTGTAATGCATGTATTAATGTCATAGCGCCCCATAGAATTTTGTGATAATGAATGTATTTAAAATGGCTTAGGTAAAATTGTGTTGCATAGGATAGGACAGTGTAGAGCCTAAGCATGGGTGCCCCGGGGATCAGAGGATGAAGGCGCCATGGTAATGTGATCCTTCACGCTTCGCATTGAGGTTCACAAGGGGGGGGGGGGTGTAGCCATCTGGGATGGCCACGTCCCGATTACAAAATGGACACTTGCAAAGTCTGCAGGGAAAATTGGACAATGCTAAGAAACAAGCAGGTGCAAGCCCTGTCTGTTGATTAGAACCTTAAATGCTCAGACAGGACAGAAACTACCAAATGATTTACATACTAATGAGCCATCTCCGGGGACAAAAGGGAAACATTTAGATACACAATGTTAGGACAGACTCCCCGGCGCCAGAAGAAGCTAAGACAAAGCAGACTGACAGTCACCAGGACACGCCCAGCGATCAGGGAACCACCCCTCTATTGGAGGAAAATCGATACCGATGATTGGGAAAGACCCAATTAGTTGAGGCCAAGTTTAAGGCCCGCCCAAAAGAGCGCGTAGCCCTTTTGGGTATAAAAGGTATCCCCCAAGGGAGAACGACCCCCTTTGGCTTTGGCTCTCACCGAAGAGAGAGACCTGCCTAGCAGCTACAGCAGACCAAGTAAGTTCCAAGTCAACGCACTCTACGAGATAGACGCTCCTAGTTGCTACCCTGTAAACAGCTCAACCCAGCAGCCTCAGAACCGAGCAACGGCCATTGTTCCTCCGACTGAGTGCGTGCTCAAAGCTAAGTATAGGCTTTAGTAATAGTGGTAGTTTAGTTTGTAGAGTTTATGCATGAGTAGATTTGACTGTGTAAATAAATGAGCATTGCTTTTGAACTTACTAACTGGTGTATTGAGTCATTGATCAGTATTCGGTTATGAGTCTTGTGGCGGTGTCGAAAGATACCTGGCGACTCTTGAACAATGTGATTTAAATAGAGCCAAATTAAGAACCAACCAAAAGTTAGCAACACACATTGTAGACTTCTGCTAATCTTTAGAATTTCTGTCACTTAGCTGATGGATGGCTGAATGAAGTACCTTTGCTGAAGCTTCGTGTGGCTTTGATGCTGATGTCCTCGTGCAAAGACAATGCAGAGAGAACAGTGTGAGACTCTTGAGTTAGTGGGAAAATGTGGACGCAATACGAGCAGGTATAAAAGAAAACAGCAAACTATTTTATTTGCAGCTGTATGAGCCCAAACTGCAGCAAAATAATTTTACTTTCAGCTGATCTCACATCTGTGCAAAACATCTCCTGAAAGATAAATTAATCTCCTTGACAACGGAGAATGGGCCACTTCCTAGCCATGCACTTGCTGTATTCAAGCTGAGAGCACCAACAACCTCTCCAGGTTTAATACAGCTGCATTATTTAACCCGCCAAAACGAGAATAATCATTTTTTTAAAAAGCTAAAGAATGTTGCAAACTAATTTATTTTCTCCTCATCCTCGGCACATATTTTATTACCTGATGAGTGAGGGCCACTTGTCCCATTAAAGGCAATTAGACTCTGAGCAGCCCACTTAAATATTGATTTGCAAATTGGGATCTGTCTACTCCTTAACCATCTATTTGTAATGTTTCGGAGAGAAGAAGCGCAGAATTCTAATTTAAGCAAATTATATGAAATGCTTTCTAGCAGTATGCTGTAATGAAAAATGGTTAAAAAAAAGCAGGTAGTGGCTATGGTTACAGATGACATAAAGGAAGATCTTCTTACAGAAGCTAATTTGAATTGAATTTAGATTAGGTTGATCTGCATTGCGTGGTATTATATCTCTTGCTGGTTGTGTATACCACCGTGAGAGATGAAGAACTTCAAGCGATTGTGTGAGCTGAATACTCAATAATCAATGTAGTTCGAAACACCTTCATATACTACTAGTTAAAAGATGCCAACTCATGCATGTCTCAGAGTCTAATATTCTGTATACAGCCACTGTTTTGCATTATTCAACACCTCAAGAAACTAAACATAAAACTGAATTTGTCACCTCTCCCTACCAATTCTCTCCTCTCCTAGCCCTTAGTTTCACAGATCCTGACAGCACTACAGTAGTCCCATTCCAGGGCTCATTCTTCATATCTGGGCAACGGGTTTTGACAGTCTACTTCCTCAGAGGACAGGATTAAGCCAGGTTCATCCTATTCTTACCCTAAATCTACACTTTTCATCAGGATTCATTGGGGAACCATGAGAAATAGGACCCATTGATGATTGTTTTCCTTCCATAGTCCAGGGACATGTTACTGCACCAAGTATTCAGCTGGGTTTTTTTTAAATTCATGTTACAGAATGTGGGCATCACTGGTTAGATCAGCATTTATTGCTGATTTCTAGTTACCCTTCAGAAGGTGGTGGTGACCTGCCTCTTTAACCATTTCAGACCCTGAAGTGTAGGTACACCCACAGAGCTGTTAGGGGGGAATTCCAGGATTTTGACCCAGCGACTGTGAAGGAACAGCGTTATATTTCAAAGTCAGGATGGTGAGTGGCTTGGAGTGGAACTTCCAGTTTAGGGTAAGGGTTAGTGGTGTTCCCAGCTATCTGCTGCCCTTGTCCTTCTCGGTGGTAGTGGTCGTCTGTTTGGAACGTGCTGCCTAAGGAACCTTGGCGAGTTCCTGCAGAACATCTTGTAGATGGTACATGCGGCTGCCACTGTGTGTTGGTGGAGGAGGATTAAATAATTGTGGGAGGGTTAGCAACCAGGTGGGATGCTTTGTCCTGGATGGTGTTGGGCTCCTTGCGTGTTTCAGCTTCACTCATCCAGTCAAGTGGAGAATATTCCATTACACTCCTGACTTGTGCCTTGAAGATGGTGGATGGGTTTTGGGCAGTCGAGGTGAGTTCCTGGCTGCAGGATTCCTAGCCTTTGATCTGCTCTTGTTGCCACTGTATTTATACGGTGAGTTCAGTTCAGTTTCTGGTCAATGGCAGGATGTTGATAATTCAGTGGGGAATTCAGTGATGATAATGCCATTGAATGTCAAGGGGAAATGGTTAGATCTGCGCTTGTTGGAGATTGTCATTACCTGGCACTTGTATGGCGTGAGTGCTACTTGCCACTTCTCAGCCTAAGCGTGGATATTGTCCAGGTCTTGCTGCATTTGGACAAGTTGGCCAGGAAATCTAAAGAACCAGACATTGAATTTGGAACCATTGGAGTGATTTGACATGGTGCATCAACTGGTGCATTTAATCCATTGAACCATCTGGGGGGAAACTCAACATGCTTTTTTTCCTCATTTATCTGATTTAAATACATTGCTCGTCTAGTGCGATCATGAATTCAAAGCAACTTCAGAAAAATATTTTATGCTGTATTGAGGCAACTGGCTTCAATTATTGCATTGAATTATCATTATTCCTCCATACATTTTGAGGAAAAAAATTGGATGCAACATGTGTCCCTTGGTGAAATTCAAGAGTGGCTGTAGCCTCATTGAACAATAGTCCACATTGAGAATTCAACATCACTCTCTGCATTATTGTGTTGTTGGTTTAGAGTAGTTTCAATAACTCACAAAGGCTATCAGCTGTCTAGCTAAACACCACTTTATTGTAATATATTTACAGTAATGAGAATACTGCCTTACACCAGCTTCTTTCCATGTTGCTTTCTCCTAGACACTCCGAGGATCGCATGAGTCTTTGTCAGTTCATCGTCAGACATCACGGACTGCTACAGTTAACCCTTGGCAGGACTCAGTTTAATGTATTCCATTATACTACATCGCCCCCCCCCCCCCAAGTCTCTAATTGAATTTCAATGTTCTCTGACGCTCCTGGAAGCCTAATGTTTCAGTCTCCTAATCATGCTGAACAGTTCAAAATTAGACCCATAACAAATGCAGCCTCTTTTCTCTCTCTTCATTAAGTGTCATTTTTCTTTCTCTCTGCATGTTTTCTCTTCTCTCTCCTCCATGTTCTCTTACATCGAAAAATACTGTGGTGCCTTCATGAGTCTACCGTACTTAGTTATCACCTCATTTGTTGGACACTATTGAACAGAATTAACTAATAGATTATTCAAGATCATCTGCTTTGGTACCTTCCTTGATTTGTGATGATTGTGACCTCTCGGGTCTCTGTTTTCACACAGTTTTTGAAATACAACCAATGCTCTCTTGTTTCTTCTGCCTGTACCCAATTCCATCTGGGCAATGCAAGATCTCGGGTGTGGTGATTTCTCCATTGTCCTCTCTGTATCTCGATTGATCACTGATCCAAACTTGTATTCCTTGTCGAAGATCTAATAATGTTCTTGCTCTGTGAATACGATTAAGTATTTCATCAATTTACTGTGTAACGGTCAGACCCCAAGTTGTTGGTGCGATCCGGTTAGGGTTCAACAAATTATGCAAATTAACATGTCAACTGTTAATCTCGTCCTCCGAGATTCTGTTACACTAAACTGCTACCCACCCATACAGGGTTCCCGAGTCCACTCAAGCATCCACTTAAAATCCCAATTTCAGCTTTGGGCCATGATCAGCAGAACACCATCACTCCAAAGGCCCACAGTATGGAGGGATCAACCGTTGGCTGCCTTCTTCAATCTTGTTCTGATCCTTCTTTAATTGCCAGGACTTCTTGCGAACCCTATTCATTTAAAGTCTGCTCCCACGGCACTTTTTCTAACTGGAGCCCGTTTTTTTCCTCCTCCCTTTTTGGTAACGTAACTTGGACTTGTTTCTGTCCTCCCTCTTTGTTTCTTACTTGGAACTTCCTTTTGGGGTCTCTCCCTGTCCTTCCAACATGTACCACAGCCTGGAGCACTTCATGGGACCTCACTCTGTCCCCCTCCCTTGTCTCTTTCGCTGGGACACTTCTTGACCTTGGCACTTCACATCCTGTCACCTGACTTTGGTTTTCACGCTTTCTTGGCCTTTATGTGCAGGGGCACTGGGCCTGCACTCGTCTCAAACCTCATAAAGATATTGAACTGATCATCTGCAGCCCATTCCTGACCTGCACATGCGCAGGAGGACCAAAATCTGTCAGGACTTGGATTTCCAGCCTCTGTTCTCGATTGGCAGGTAAGTATGAGTTTCATAACAACTCTGATAAGTTTACTCTCTTTGTCGTACTTTCGCAAAGCCTGTAGGCGGATTTCCCCAGTCCCATCCGCCCCAAAACTATGAACTCCCACCCGAGGTCAACAGACCTTTCAATGATCCATCAAATTGTCTGTCCGACCCACGATGATTCCTGTAGTGGGCAATACTGGAGAATGTGTCCCGACGTCTGACCTGTGGCATCAATACACGTGAAAGGGTAGGAAGCTGTTTCGCAATCTTCCTCCCATGGGTGACTCCCATGGAGCTAAACCATCCTGCAGGGGCGAGGATCAGCAACTCAAGAACGCTAATAAAAATCCTCATTCTTTTTCAGTAATGCCTTTGCAGTTCAAACACCTCTGTCCGCTTCTCAATCAGCCTGTGGAAACCTCGATGATCCAAATGATTTTGTAAATTCTTGAAATTCTATATTCGCAAATTGTGGCCCATTATCTGACATCACAATATCAGGAATTCAATGGAATCTGCAAATTTACTTCAATGGTAACGTACCATGAATTCACTGCAAGATGATGAGAGTGAGTGAACATACACTTTATTAACCAAGAGCTTACCTGCCTGTGTCTGCTGTACAAATGAGCGCCGCCCCCAGCGGACGGTCTATATACCGTCCGAGGGGGACGGAGCCAGAGGCAGAGCCCACCAGGTTCCAGTACAATACCTGTAAGGAGATCACATCACCATTGGGCCACAGTGCTACACAGACAGCTTATGCTGTGGTGAATACGTTCACCACAAATGGTATTATCACTGCTTCTGATGTGTGATCGTATAACTGTTTCACTTCAATCCACCTCGAGTAGAAATCTATTGTGGTAGAATGCATTAGGGGTCATGTGGAACTGTGAAGCCGTGATGTCATTGGCTGACAGATCCCGGGTCCTGGTTGGACGTTGACCTCTAGCTCCGCCCTGAAGGTGGAGTATAAGCACCTGGAGTCCTCCCCCGCAGGCAGTCTACTACTGAACTGCGGGGGAACAGTCACGCTTAATAAAGCCTCATCGACTTCACTCTATTCGTCTCTCGGAGTCTTTGTGCGCTACAATTTATTAAGCATGACTAAAGGTTATGGAGCTCAGGATCATCCCGGAATGCCTGAGGATCAGCCCCCACGCAGTGAACGCAGCAGCAGCTTTCAAGCACTGGCAGACTTGTTTCGAGGCCTACCTCAGAACGGCCACCGGCCGGGTCACAGAAGACCAAAAGCTACAGGTCCTGCACTCGAGTTTAAGCACGGAGATTTTCTCTCTCATCGAAGACGCAGAGGATTTCCAGACGGCGCTCGCAGCACTAAAAAGTCTCTATGTCCGCCCAGTAAACCAGATCTACGCTCGCTATCAACTCGCAACGAGACGGCAAAGTCCCGGGAAATCGATAGATGAATTCTACGGCGCGCTACTAATTTTGGGACGAGCCTGCAGCTGCCCGCCGGTGAACGCAAACGAACACACGGACATGTTAATGCGCGATGCTTTTGTGGCAGGTATGAACTCCTCCCAAATCCGCCAAAGACTTCTAGAAAAAGAGTCGCTAGGACTCTCAGAGGCACGGGCCCTAGCAGCCTCCCTAGACGTGGCCGCACGAAATACCCGCGCCTACGGCCCCAACCGCGTGGCAGCCCATTGGGCTCCGTACGTACCCGTCGCGACAAACCCACCCCCCCCCCCCGGACACCCCACAGGCTTGCGCGGTCCAAACGCCAAGTCGCACCGGGGGAGCCCGCTGCTATTTCTGCGGCCAGGCGAAACACCCCCGGCAGCGTTGCCCGGCCCGCGCAGCGATCTGTAAGAGCTGCGGGAAAAAGGGCCATTTCGCGGCTGTGTGCCGGTCCCGGGAGGTCGCCGCTGCCCCGGGAGAACAGGGAGCCCTGCACGCCGTTTACGGTCCCCAACCCCCCCCCAGCGCCCTATGTACGACCCGCAGGCGCAGCCACTCTCGGTCCCGACCACCGCTCTCCCCGGAGAACAGGGAGCCCTGCACGCCGTTTACGCCCCCCCCCCCCCCCCGCGCCCCATGTATGACCTGCCGGCGCTACCACTTTGGTTCCCGGCCACCGCTGTCTCCAGAGAAGAGGGAGTCCTGCGTGTTCCCAATGCTCCCCAACCCCCCCAGCGCCCCATGTGCGACCCGCAGGCGCCGCCATTTTGGGTCCCGGCCACCACGAGGGGAGGAAGGTCGCCGCCATCTTGGACAACCCCAGACCTGTGCGACGCATGGGGGCGGCCATTATGTCCACCTCCGCCGCCATCTTGTGACCCCCCCAGCCATGTGCGATGCATGGGGGCAGACATCTTGTTCACCCCCGACACCATCTTGGACGGCAACAACGGACCCCAGTGTCGACGGCTCCACGGGGTTCGAAGAAGACGCTCAACCACTACAACCACGTCTGGCTTCAAAGACGCTGGACCAAGCTCGGCCCCGGACGCTCCAGATGACGACGACAACGGTGCTGATAAACGGGCACGAGACACCATGCCTAGTCGACTCCGGGAGCACGGCGAGCTTTATCCACCCCGACACGGTAAGACGCTGTTCTTTGACCACCCATCCCAGCGCACAAAAGATTTCCCTAGCTGCAGGATCCAACTCCGTACAGATCAAAGGCTTCTGCATAGTTACCCTAACGGTGCAAGGGAGGGAGTTCAAAAACTACAGGCTCTACGTCCTTCCCCAACTCTGCGCCCCCACACAGCGGGGCAAAATCAAAAATGACAAGATCTTAAGGTGGAGGATCGAGCTCTCCACCTTCAACTACGAGATCTTGTATCGTCCTGGAAAGCTGAACGAGCCGTCCAATGCCCTATCCCGCGGCACATGTGCCAACGCACAAATTAACCGCCTCCAAACCCTCCACGAGGAACTTTGCCACCCGGGGGTCACTCGGTTCTACCACTTTATTAAGTCCCACAACCTCCCATACTCTTTAGAGGAGGTCCGTACAGTCACAAGGAACTGCCACATCTGCGCAGAGTGCAAACCGCATTTTTTCAGGCCGGATGGTGCGCACCTGATTAAGGCTTCCCGCCCCTTTGAACGCCTTAGTCTGGATTTCAAAGGACCCCTCCCCTCCACTGACCGCAACATATACTTCCTTAATGTGGTGGACGAGCTCCCGCTTCCCATTCGCCATCCCCTGCTCTGACATGACCGCGACCACAGTCATTAAAGCCCTGAACACCATATTCACACTGTTCGGTTGCCCCGCATACGTCCACAGCGACAGGGGGTCCTCCTTCATGAGTGATGAGCTGCGCCAGTTCCTGCTCAGCAAGGGTATAGCCTCGAGCAGGACGACCAGCTACAACCCCCGGGGGAACGGGCAAGTATAGAGGGAGAACGGCACGGTCTGGAAGACTGTCCTACTGGCCCTACGGTCCAGGGACCTCCCAGTTTCACGGTGGCAGGAGGTCCTCCCGGACGCCCTCCACTCCATCTGGTCACTACTGTGTACTAGCACTAACCAAACGCCTCATGAGCGCCTCCTTGTCTTCCCCAGGAAGTCCTCCTCTGGAACGTCGCTGCCTACCTGGCTGGCGGCCCCAGGACCCATCTTGCTCCGAAAACATGTGCGGGCGCACAAGTCGGACCCGTTGGTCGAAAGGGTTCACCTCCTTCACGCGAACCCGCAGTACGCTTACATGGAGCACCCCGACGGCCGACAGGACACGGTCTCCCTGCAAGATCTGGCGCCCGCCGGCAACACACACACCCCCCCCGACACCAATCACCCAACCCCCCCCCCTTCCTGCCACCGCCGCACCCCGCGACCGCCCCCTGCCCAGGAGGATCGGTCCTCCTCCCAGGCCCGACCAGGAATGAAGCCCAAGCTGAAACCGTAAGGCTCCCGGAGACGACAACACCGAAACAAGCACCACCACCACCACCGGGGCCGAGGCGATCGACTCGGACGACCAGACCGCCCGACCGACTCGTGGCGTCGATCTAACAGTACAATATGTGGACTTTTAACGAGAACATTTTGTCTTTTCCTGACGATTACTGTAAATAGTTTGAAACAAAAAAAACCTTGTACATACTGTAATAACATGCAAAGGTTTTCCTCCCAGGACCAGCCTTGTAAACCCTTACCACCATGCGAAGCATCACCCCGCCGGGTTCATTTTTAACAAGGGGTGAATGTGGTAGTATGCATTAGGGGTCATGTGGGACTGTGAAGCCGTGATGTCATTGGCTGACAGATCCCAGGTCCTGGTTGGACGTTGACCTCTAGCTCCACCCTGAAGGCGGAGTATAAGTACCTGGAGTCCTCCCCCGCAGGCAGTCTACTACTGAACTGCGGGGGAACAGTCACGCTTAATAAAGCCTCATCGACTTCACTCTATTCGTCTCTCGGAGTCTTTGTGCGCTACATCTATTATGAACATTTTTCTTTGTACAAATAAATATACACGAGTAAATCCATTCTGATGCATTCCCATGGGCTTATAGACAGAAAAGATGACATTAGTGGTTCTTTTGATTCCTGTCTGTTAGTTGAATATGAGATGCATCAGGATGTCACTTCTTCAGGGGCAGCACTGTGGCGCAGTGGTTAGAACTGCTGCTTCATAGCACCGAGGAACCGGGTCAGCGTTCGTGTGGAGTTTGCACATTCTCCCCGTATCTGCGTGGATCTCACCCCCAAAAAGATGTGCAGGGTAGGTGAATTGACCACGCTAAATTGCCCCTTGATTGTAAAAAGAAAGAATTGGATTCTCTAAATTTTTTTTTAAAGGATTTCATTTCTTCAAATGAGTACGAGAGATCCTGCCACCAAACCAAATACTATACTCTGACTCTTTATACTAAATGGCCTTGATATTGGTGTTGAATGGTCGCAAGTTTCAAACTATTTGTCTTAATATTCTATAATTGTACAGCAATAAAACATTGATCACCATTGATCACAGAGTTATGTAATATATATGTGAACCACCTTCTAACCATTTTTTGTCAGACTTTAAATCACCTTACCGTCGCTGAATCCACCACCATAAACATCCTGGGGATCACCATTGACCAAAAACTGAACACGATCAGCCATATAAATACACTATCCCAAGTGTAGGTAAGATGCTGGGAATTTGCAGAGATTGACTCACCTCCTGTCTCCCCAAACCTCTGCACCATCTTCAAGGAATCACCATCATCATCAGGAATGTGACGGGATACTCTCCAATTGGCGGGATAAGTTTGGTTCCAAAAACACTCAAGAAGCTCAACACCATTCAGGACAAAGCAGACTGCTTGATGGCATCCCATCCACCACTTTCAACATTCACTCAAAACACCATCGTGACTTGGAACTCTATTGCCAGTGCCTCACTGTCACGGAGTCAACATCCTGGAACTCCCTCCCCAACACCACTGCAGGTGTTCCTGCAACACGTGGGGCGGGATTCACCGTGCCTCCGCCCCAAAATAGCAATCAGCGCAGGGGGGGAGAATGGCCGTCAAACCCGAGATCGGGTCTGACGCCGCTCCCGCGATTCTCCACTCCCCGGAAAATCGCCGCGAATCGCGCGCACGCGATCTACGCAGCGCCGGTCGTGGGCCATTGAAAGAGGCCCCCAAGCGATTCTCCAATGTCAACTGGCCGAGTTCCCGATGGTGTGGTTCTCTCATGGTCTCACCCGTCAGGAACTCGGCGTTTATGGCTATGGACTCGGTCCGTGGGCACCCTGGTGGGGGGCGGGGGGGGATCCTTCACCGGGGTGGGGTGGGGACTCCAAGATGGCCAGGCAACCTATCGGGGGCACCGATCTGCGGGCGCATGCGATCTGGGGGGGGCCTATGCCCCGTATCGGCAGCCGGAGCTGAAAGGACAACTCCAGGGCCCTGCTAGCCCCCTTCAGGTAAGCAAATCGCTCTGGACTTTCTTCAGGCAAGTCCTAGTGATTCGCCCACCTTCTTTTGCGGGCGTGGTGACATAGCCCCATTATTGGAGAATCCCGCCCATGAACTGCAGTGTTTCAAGAAGGCACATTCTCAAGAGAAACTATGTATGGGCAATAAATGTGACCGACCCAGCAACACCCACAAATGAATGAAAAGGATACAAAACTCTCGGATGTACTTAAATTCTTCGTCTGATTTTTAAATCACTTTGATTTCACTCAATCTTTGTGTAATTGTTGGTAATGTATAGACGGCCTTGCAGCAAACTCCTCGATGTCTTCTGCTAACTCAATATTACATTTTTCTGGATTCTCTGTTTCTATGTGTGATAATGGTTCCGTTGTGCTCTGTTTTTTCCTTGAACATCCAAACTCATCAATCTCAATTTAAAAGTTTTAATTCTTTATGGCAGCACGGTAGCATTGTGGATAGCACAAATGCTTCACAGCTCCAGGGTCCCAGGTTCAATTCCGGCTTGGGTCACTGTCTGTGCGGAGTCTGCACATCCTCCCCGTGTGTGCATGGGTTTCCTCTGGGTGCTCCGGTTTCCTCCCACAGTACAAAGATGTGCGGGTTAGGTGGATTGGCAATGCTAAATTGCCCATAGTGTCCAAAAATTGCCCTTAGTGTTGAGTGGGGTTACTGTGTTATGGGGATAGGGTGGAGGTGTGGACCTTGGGTAGGGTGCTCTTTCCAAGAGCCGGTGCAGACTCAATGGGCCGAATGGCCTCCTTCTGCACTGTAAATTCTATGATTCTATGGCATCAGTGTAAGCTCTTTCGAACTCAGTAGAGAGACAAAAAGTTTGTGGTCTGTTGCTATTGCAATATGAAGACCTAAGGCATAGTCAGAAAGTTTTCCGGATGTTCACGGAGTTGCTGATGGTGCCTTTTTGATTACTGAATATCTCTTCGCTGTATTTGTTAATGAATGTGACTCTCTTTCTTCATCCTTTGCGAGGGGAACAGAGGGAATGGCACTTGTGGGGGTCTCCCAGGTGATGGGAGGCCCCCAGTTCATGCCCTTTGGGGAGGGTGGCACTATGGCACTGCATGTGCCACCTGGGCACTTTGGTGCTGCCACCTGGGTGCCAGTCTGGCATTGCCAAAGTGCCCAGGGTATCAGTTTGGCACTGCCAAGATGCCAAGATGCCATTTTCTGCGCGGCAGCGATTGGGTCGGGGTTGCCCTGCTCGTGTTCTTGGGGGGGGGGGGGGTGCTTGGGGCCCGGAGACACCCTCATAATGAATTGGGTGTGGGGGTCGGATGTCACGTTGTGGGGCTCCAGAGATCGGACGCCATTTTTAAATAACATCCCAATCTCTCGCCGCTGCGAGCGCATGGAATCATGTGGTTTAATGCGCTCACTATAAGACTATGTTCCCATTTAGTTAAATCGTGTCCCATGTCTTATGGTATTCTTCTCTCCAAAGAGATCAGTCCCAACCACTCCAATTGATCCTCAGAACTGAGTTTTCTCATCCCTGGATCCATTCTTGTAAACTCTTGTGCGCTATCTCCAAAGTTTTCACATCTTTCGCAGAACTGCACACAATACACCAGCTCAGGTTTAACTAGTGTCGTGTATAAGTTTAGCATAATCTCCTTGCTCTTGTATTCTATGCCCCTTTTGTTAAAGCCCAGTACACTATATGTTTTATTAACTGCTCTCGCCACCTCTCCTGTCACCTTCAATGATGTATGCACATTCGTAACCAGATCCCTCTGCTTCCGCACATCCTTCAGAATTTTTAATATTATCTCTCCATGTTCTTACTACCAAAATGTATCACCTCACACTTCCCACATTGAACTTCATCTGGCACATATCTGTCCACTCGACCAACTTGTCTATGTCCTTTTGAGGTTTTGACACATCACTGGAAATTCTTTTTGGATCAAATACAGCACCGAGGTTGGGAGTGGTTTGCCTCTCAGCCTAATAGTTGCTGGGGAGGGGTTGGGTGATCTAGGAAAGGAGTTTGTGACTAAGGCTCCGATGCTTTTACAAGAGCAGAACCTCAACCTGCTGCCTAGCTGGCTTCTCATGATTACAACTGTTCTCCTATGTACATTTATCAGGATGGATGAGCAAAGGAAGGTTTTGCAGACTCTGAAAATCCCTTAGTGATTAAAGCCTCTTGCTCCTGCAAAATGAAGTTAGGAAGCTGGCACCCTATGTTTGCATACTGATCTCCCATATAACACATCAGAGCCTAGTGCATATACAGAGAGCCAGTGCCAAAACTAAAGGGAAAATAGCAGCTCACAGTGGCTAATCTCCAGTGGTAGAAATGATAAAACCTTGTAAAGCAGAAACTTCGGTCTAATTGGGAATCTATGCTGCCCGTAAACTCGCCATTTAATTAGCTGTCAAAGCAAGCTTTCGACTGCACCATATTTTATGAATCAATAATTAGAAATTGATGCAGTTTATACTGAAATTGTATAATTTTGATAGAAAAAGATGGCCTTTGGAATTCATGCTTTTTTTAAAAAGTAAAAACTTTGAATTCATGTCAATAATGGTTCAAATTTAATGTAACAGGGCCTAGGCCTAGTAAGAGTCTTTCACTTCACATCAATTGTTCCTCCTGAAAATCCGAGTCGGTAGCTTGACAATGAAGCAATCCTTCCTGTGCTTTCTGCACTGTGCTGGGAAAATGACCAGAAACTAAATGAGCTTCATGAGGCAAATTGTGAAACTGGTACTTAATGAGACTCAAACATAGTTGAGCTGCTAATACATTTGCACCTGTTCACCCAAACGTACCTGACCCAAACGTTCACAAGATCGCAATATTCATTCTGGCATAAAAAAGACTTGTCCAACCTTTTGGCACCATTGATACTCCTTTGATATAAATTGTTTCCCGCAAAGCATGACATGCATGAAAAACCTGCTTTTCTTTTATTGGAGTTGGGTGAGCTGGCAGGGGGGTGGTGTGGCATTGGTGGGTGACGGTGGGTGCAGTGGTGAAATTGTCCCAGAGATGGGGAGGTAGGTTTGGATACGTGTGCGGACTTAGATCCCCAAATAGTGACATTGGATCAAGATGCCGACTTTATCCCAACTTCATCAAGGCATCGCTGGAATGGGATTAAAGGCAATCTGGTGTAGCTGTCAAATAACTAATTAAAACATTCAAATTGGATATTAAGGGCACGGTTTGACTAAAAAGAAACAGAGTTCCATTTTGGACGCATTTAGCCCTTCTCCCCGCTATTAAACGGGACTCTTTTTTTTCTGTGGCTCGTGAGGAATTCCCTGCCAAGGCCGCATTTAGCCATTTTTAAATGCCGGCCCATTCTCACAATTCCCCACTGTGGCTTACAGACCCCCCAATGCCACAACTTATCGATTAGGGAGTCTTCGAGCTCCTTCATCATTCGGGTTCCCAACTCTCAAATGCTCCTGTCATTTGGCAATGGACTGATTTGGGAACCTTTCACCCATTGTTTCAGAATGGCAGTGCCACCTTTTACCCAATGAATTTAGGAGATCCCTTCCACCTTTCATTTTCTGCAGCTACTCACCTTCTATATGAGGAACCGATCTCTTGCATCTGTCCTTCAATTCCCCTTTCCTTCTTTGAAGCAGATTCCATTTGCCCTCCAACCTTGGTGTATGAAAAGGCGATTGCAGAGGATCTTCCCATTTTGATCAAACCTTTCTTGGTACAAGCCCCGAAGCATCTTCAAATAATTTAACAACGTTAGCGAACCTGTTCTGTGACACATTCATAATTAGAGGATTCAGCAACTGCCCAACCCAAAACCATAGGTCCCTGAGAGCAAACATTCATCTTTGTGGGCCATACTGTGTGCATTGCAGAGAAACAGGAGGTGGGATTCTCCGACACCCTGCCGGGTCGGAGAATCGCCCGGGACAGGCGTGAATCCCGCCC
This sequence comes from Scyliorhinus torazame, assembly GCF_047496885.1. NCBI lineage: Eukaryota > Metazoa > Chordata > Chondrichthyes > Carcharhiniformes > Scyliorhinidae > Scyliorhinus > Scyliorhinus torazame. The sequence goes on from NC_092713.1 coordinate 288,465,231, forward strand.
CCGCCGTCTCCCGAATTCTCCGCCACCAGAGATTCGGCGGGGGCGGGAATCGCGCCGTGCCGGTTGGCGGGCCAACCCCCGGCGATTCTCCGGCCCGCGATGGGCCGAAGTCCCGCCGCTGTCAACCCTCTCCCGCCGGCATGGATTAAACCACCTACCTTACCGGCGGGAGCAGGCAGCGCGGGCAGGCTCCGGGGTCCTGGGGGGGGGCGCGGGGCGATCTGGCCACGGGGGGTGCCCCCACGGTGGCCTGGCCCGCGATCGGGGCCCACCGATTCGCGGGCGGGCCTGTGCCGTGGGGGCACTCTTTTTCTTCCGCCTTCACCATGGTCTTAACCATGGCGGAGGCGGAAGAGACCCCCTCCCCTGTGCATGCGCGGCGATGACGTCAGCAGCCACTGACGCTCTCGCGCATGCATGGACTTACGCAGGCCGGTGAAGTCCTTTCGGCCCTGTCTGGCATGGCGCCATAGGCCTTCCACTCCAGCCGGTGGAGCGGAAACCACTCCGGCCCGGGCCCAGCCCCTCAAGGTGAGGGCTTGGCCCTAAAGGTGCGGAGACTTCCGCACCTTTGGGGTGACCTGACGCTGGAGTGGTACCCGTCACTCCATCATGCCGGGACCCCCCGCCCCACCGGGTAGGGGAGAATCCCGCCACTGGTCACATTTGAAATTAATTCCATGTGCCCATTATTTTGCATATATCTCAAATTGTTGATGCTGACAGGTTTAAATGTTCTTTTCTTTATTCATTAATCAATGTTGTGTTCTCAGGCTCTCAAAGTTTCAGTGCAATAAATAGCAAAAAAGAAATATCAGAAAATCTGGGGTTGAGTTGTTCATAGAACATAGAACATTACAGCGCAGTACAGGCCCTCCGGCCCTCGATGTTGTGCTGACCTGTGAAACCACTCTAAAGCCCATCTACACTATTCCCTTATCGTCCATCTGTCTATCCAATGACCATTTGAATGCCCTTAGTGTTGGCGAGTCCACTACTGTTGCAGGCAGGGCATTCCACGCCCTTACTACTCTCTGAGTAAAGAAGCTACCTCTGACATCTGTCCCCCCTCAATTTAAAGCTATGTCCCCTCGTGTTAGACATCACCATCCGAGGAAAAAGGCTCTCACTGTCCACCCTATCCAATCCTCTGATCATCTTGTATGCCTCAATTAAGTCATCTCTTAACCTTCTTCTCTCTAACGAAAACAGCCTCAGGTCCCTCAGCCTTTCCTCATAAGATCTTCCCTCCATACCAGGCAACATTCTGGTCAATCTCCTCTGCACCCTTTCCAATGCTTCCACAACCTTCCTATAATGCGGCGACCAGAATTGCACGCAATACTCCAAATGAGGCCGCACCAGAGTGTTGTACAGCTGCAACATGACCTCATGGCTCCGAAACTCAATCCCTCTACCAATAAAAGCTAACACACCGTACGCCTTCTTAACAACCCTATCAACCTGGGTGGCAACTTTCAGGGATCTATGTACATGAACACCGAGATCTCTCTGCTCATCCACACTGCCAAAAATCTTACCATTAGCCCAGTACTCTGTCTTCCTGTTATTCCTTCCAAAATGAATCACCTCACACTTTTCTGCATTAAATTCCATTTGCCACCTCTCAGCCCAGTGCTGCAGCTTATCTATGTCCCTCTGTAACTTGTAACATCCTTCCGCACTGTCCACAACTCCACCGACTTTAGTGTCATCTGCAAATTTACTTACCCATCCTTCTACGCCCTCCTCCAGGTCATTTATAAAAATGACAAACAGCAGTGGCCCCAAAACAGATCCTTGTGGTACACCACTAGTAACTGGACTCCAGTCTGAACATTTCCCATCAACCACCACCCTTTGTCTTCTTCCAGCTAGCCAATTTCTGATCCAAACTGCTAAATCACCCTGAATCCCATGCCTCCGTATTTTCTGCAGTAGCCTACCGTGGGGAACCTTATCAAACGCTTTACTGAAATCCATATACACCACATCAACTGCTTTACCTTCATCCACCTGTTTGGTCACCTTCTCAAAGAACTCAATAAGGTTTGTGAGGCACGACCTACCCTTCACAAAACCGTGTTGACTATCTCTAATCAAATTATTCCTTTCCAGATGATTATACATCCTATCTCTTATAAACCTTTCCAAGATTTTGCCTACAACAGAAGTAAGGCTCACTGGTCTATAGTTACCTGGGTTGTCTCTACTCCCCTTCTTGAACAAGGGAACAACAGTTGCTGTACTCCAGTCTTCTGGCACTATTCCTGTAGACAAAGATGACTTAAAAATCAAAGCCAAAGGCTCAGCAATCTCCTCCCTAGCTTCCAAGAGAATCCTAGGATAAATCCCATCTGGCCCAGGGGATTTATCTATTTTCACACTTTCCAGTATTGCTAACATCTCCTCCTTATGAACCTCAAGCCCTTCTCGTCTACTAGCCTGAATCTCAGTATACTCCTCGACAACATTGTCTTTTTACTGTGTGAATACTGATGAAAAATATTCATTTAGCACCTCTCCTATCTCCTCGGACTCCAAGCACAACTTCCCACTACTGTCCTTGACTGGCCCTACTCTTATCCTAGTCATTCATTTATTCCTCACATATCTATAGAAATACCTGCCAAAGACTTCTCATGTCCCCTCCTGGCTCTTCTTAGCTCTCTCTTTCGGTCCTTCCTTGCTACCTTGTAACTCTCGAGCGCCCTAACTGAACCTTCATGTCTCATCTTTACATAAGCCTTCTTCTTCCTCTTGACAAGTGTTTCGACTGCTTTAGTAAACCACGGTTCCCTTGCTCGACCACTTCCTCCCTGCCTGACAGGTACATACTTATCAAGAACACGCAGTAGCTGTTCCTTGAACAAGCTCCACATTTCTATTGTGCCCATCCCCTGCAGTTTTCCTCTCCATCCAATGCATCCTAAGTCTTGCCTCATCGCATCATAATTGCCTTTCCCCCAGATATAACTCTTGCCCTGCGGTATATACCTATCCCTTTCCATCACTAAAGTAAACGCAATGGAATTGTGGTCACTATCACCAAAGTGCTCACCTACCTCCAAATCTAACACCTGTCCTGGTTCATTACCCAGTACCAAATCCAATATGGCCTCGCCTCTCATTGGCCTATCTACATACTGTGTCAGGAAACCCTCCTGCACACATTGGACAAAAACCAACCCACCTAAAGTACTCAAGCTATAGCGTTTCCAGTCAATATTTGGAAAGTTAAAGTCCCCCATAACAACTACCCTGTTGCTTTCGCTCCTATCCAGAATCATCTTTGCAATCCTTTCCTCTACATCTCTGGAACTTTTCGGAGGCCTATAGAAAACCCCTAACAGGGTGACCTCTCCTTTCCTGTTTCGAACCTCAGCCCATACTACCTCAGTAGACGAGTCCTCATCAAACGTCCTTTCTGCCACCGTAATACTGTCCTTGACTAACAATGCCACCTCTCCCCCTCTTTTACCACCTTCCCTGAGCTTACAGAAATATCTAAACACCGGCACCTGAAACAACCATTTCTGTCCCTGCTCTATCCATGTCTCCGAAATGGCCACAGCATCAAAGTCCCAGGTGCCAACCCATGCCGCAAGTTCACCCACCTTATTCCGGATGCTCCAGGCATTGAAGAAAACACACTTTAAACCACCTTCCTGCCTGCCGGTAAACTCCTGCAACTTTGAAACCTTACTCATGACCTCACTACTCACAACCTCCTGTATACTGGAGCTACAATTCAGGTTCCCAAGCCCCTGCTGAACTAGATTAAACCCTCCCGAAGAGCATTAGCAAATTTCCCCCCCAGGATATTGGTACCCCTCTGGTCCAGGAGTAGACCATCCCGTTTGTAGAGGTCCCACCGACACCAGAATGAACCCCAATTATCCAGAAATCTGAAACCCTCCCTCCTGCACCATCCCTGTAGCCACGTGTTCAACTCCTCTCTTTCCCTATTCCTCATCTCGCTATCACGTGGCACGGGTAACAACCCAGAGATAATAACTCTGTTTGTCCTAGATCTAAGATACTGCCCTCGCTCCCTGAATTCCTGCCTTACATCCCTATCCCTTTTCCTACCTATGTCGTTGGGACCTATGTGGACCACAACTTGGGGCTGCTCCTCCTCCCCCTTAAGGATCCCGAAAACACGATCCGAAACATCACGCACCCTGGCACCTGGGAGGCAACACACCAACCGCGAGTCTCTCTCGTTCCCACAGAATCTCTTGTCTATCCCCCTAACTATGGAGTCTCCAATAACTAATGCTCTACTCCTCTTCCCCCTTCCCTTCTGAGCAACAGGGACAGACTCTGTGCCAGAGACCTGTACCCCATGGCTTACCCCTGGTAAGTCCCCCCCCCCCCCCAACAGTATCCAAAGCGATATGCTTGTTACTAAGGGGAATGACCACAGGGGATCCCTGTACTGACTGCTTCCTCTCAGCCCCTCTCACCGTCACCCATCTATCTTTATTCTTCGGAGTAACTACATCCCTGAAGCTTCTATCTATGACCACCTCTGCCTCCCGAATGCTCCGAAGTGCATCCAGCTCCAGCTCCAGTTCCCTAACGCGGTTTCTGAGGAGCTGGAGATGGGTGCACTTCCCACAGATGAAATCAGCAGGGACACTGACGGCGTCCCTCACCTCAAACATTCTGCAGGAGGAACATTGCATTACCTTCCCTGCCATCCCCTCTAGATAAAAAAGAAAAAGAGCTTACCTGTTATTCACTCCCCTTCTCAGCAAGCACTCACTCAGCAACCTCTGCGCCCCGCAAGATAACACCTGAGGGAAAATATATATATTTTTTTAAACTACTTACCAGTCACCAGCCAATCCAGTTCAGGTTCTGGGTTTCTGATTACCAGGGTTCAGACCCAAGTCACCCAGGGGCTGCTGGTTTTTCAGCCATATCAACAAATACCCAACAAATCTTGACAAGTACATTCACGGTTACACCCCACCTGCTGGGCCACAGAGAGCGTGTCAGCTGCACAAGACCTTTCCCCTTGCTTACAGTGAGTTCCCTGTTTTAACCAAAAGTAGTCTCAATATAATCAATGTGGCGGCACAGTGGTTAGCACTGCTGCCTCACAACACCAGGGACCCAGGTTCAATTCCGGCTTTGCGTGACTGTGTGGAGCTTGTATGTTCTCCCGGTATCTGCAGGGTTTCCTCCAGGTGCTCCTGTTTCCTCCCACAGGTTAAAGATATGCAGGTTAGGTGGATTAAACATGGTCAATTGCCCCTAGCCCCATCATCGGAGAATCTAGCCCTTAGTGTCTAGGGATGCGGAGGTTAGGTTGCGGGATTGTTGGGATAGGGTGGAGGGCTCTTTCAGAGGGTCGGGGCAGACTCGATGAGCTGACTGGCCTCCTTCTGCACTGTAGGGATTCTATGATTCTATGAAACCTGCAATTCTTCTTCGAAGACCCTGATTTAGCATAACATCGACAAAGATCCACGCTTCCAATCAGAAAACTGTACCTAACATAAGGAGCTGGGAAGGGAGGCATGGTGGAGCAACCTAACCAAAGGGAGATAAATTAAATTCGCCAAGAGAAAGTGAAGGTGAATGAAAGTTTTGGGACTTAGGTCGGTACTTAATCCAGGCTACAGAGTTCTTGCTTGCCAGTTGGAGAGCCAAAAGCCCTCAGTTTAAAAACTTCTGTTGTATTGAGTACCTCTCAGGCAGCTAAGTGACCAGTGGTGGGCCTTCCACATATCAAAGACCCTGTGGTCAAAAATCAACCCCCTCCATTAGCCCCCCCCCCCCCCCTCTCCAAACCATGGGCTGTCAGCCACTCAGATTTGTGAAACTCCTCTTTGCCACTAGCACCACTAGGGACGTGGTGATAGTTGCCAGCAATGCGCCCAGCAGAGGCCCAGGATTAGTGAGGAAACCAGCCACAGCTGAGTGAAAGGCCTCAATTTGTGTCAGAGCCGGAAATCCTTCCACAAGCCGGGGTAGAGGCATGAAGTCAGCAAGGTCTTCCCCCAGTACCATTCCCTCCTCCAAACACACCTCTGGGGAGGGCATCAAATTCCTAATAATTTCTAATAATGTGAATGATTAAGTTGGTGAAATTTCCTGTCACCCTAATTCCTAAAATATCTCTAAAATAATGAAATATTTTTAAGTTAAATGTCACAGCATTTTGCCTTAAAAATCACAGCCACACACCTTTCTCTTTGTGTCTGGGTTTCTCCCTTTCCTCCCTCCACATCACACAACCACCAATGTCTCAGTGTCCGGGTTTCTCCCTTTCCTCCCTCCACATCACACAACCACCAATGTCTCACTCTCTCAGCAGCTGAAACTTTATTTTCCCACTTAATGAGAACTTCTCTCCTAATGGACAATTGCATCGCACATTAAGGAGCTGAACTGATCAAAGCCCGAGGGATATTCAAGTTTGTAAGTCGTAGAAGAAATGTGATAAAAGTGTGTCAGTCAATCTAAAATCTATCTTGGCCTGTGCTTCATCCGCCCTTTCCCACCGCTGATGAAATTCTAATTTAAGCTCCCTTGCATAGTCGATAGCCTGTTCCCTTTGTGGTCAATAAAACTCAGGCAGTGTATAAAAAATCACTCATTCACATAGACAAATAAACTGATTTTGTTTCCTGCAGTGTGTAGTTTGACTTGCAGACAATTTAATGATGCAAAATTGTGCAGAAATATTACATGCCAAGAAACTACAAAATAAAATAACAGGAGGACATTAATGTAAGTATGTGGTATTAACAAGAAGCCTGTCAGGCTGTATTAATGGAGGAGGAAAGCACTTATCATCCCTTTGTAAACCTGAGTATCCATTTCAGCATTTGCATCAATATGCAAGATAAAGGTAATTCATGTAAAGGCTCCAGACTGGGTAGGCTCTGTACTTGGAACAAATCAGAAGTAGCCTTGTCCAAAGTCCTATTGTGTCACTGACATCTTCATAGTGCTGCCTCACAAACGTTTGTTGTACATTTTTCTTTGATTTTTAAATCATACATTTATAATAATGGCAGACTGGTGAATCGACTTGATTAGAGAATTACTTCTTTGTGCCCATCTCTTCACATCATCTCAAGAACATGCGCTGGGAATCACATTACCAGAGTAATAATGGAGCTGTCTTTTATGTTTTTTTGATGTTATCCAGCAAAACATGGTTTACAATAAAAATGACCCGCATTTACCAAGGTGGATTAAAATCATGGACAAGCTTGCTTTTGCAGAATGTATATTAATGTGATATTGAGTGGGAGTAGTTCAATAACTCCCATAGATGGTCAGCTGCAAACACACTCACTTTCTTCTGACACATTTACAGTTATGAGGACACTCCCTTGCATTAGTTTATTTCCATGCTGCTTTCTCTGAGAATCTCAAATCGCATGGGTATTTGTCACTTCCTTCCATGGCAAGGCAGACGATTACAGTTCACCCTCTCCTCCCATTGCCCCCCACCTCAAGTCTCTGTTCAGACTTCAACATTGGCCGGAATTCTCGGGCTGTTCGCTGATGACGGGATTGTCTGGCGCCACCAGCAGTGCACCTCTGCCACTGTTGTTTCCTGGTGGCATGGAGTGGCTTCAATGAGAAATCCCATTGGCAGCGGTGAGAAGAGAGAGTCCCACCGCCAGTGAATGGCCCACCGCCTCCCACTGCCGACGAACACGCGGCTGGAGGAACCAGAGAATCCAGCCCATTATCTGAGATTCCTGGAGATTCACTGCTGCAGTCTCCTCATCACCTGTAAGAAATGCAGCCTCTTTGTGTTCCTGGAGGTAAATGTCATTTTTTCTTTTTCTCTCCATGTTCGCTTCTTGTTCTCTCTTCTCTCACCTTCCTCTGTTATGTTTATTGAGATTCTCATCTCCTCTTGCATCGAGAAGATTGTAGTGCCTTCACTCGATGACTACTTTTCATTCTCCCTCTGTTGTTGGTCAACTGGATTCTCTTGGACAAAATGTGGACAAATAGATGGTACATGATCACCTGTTTCAATGGACGCCATTCTCCCAAATGTACCCCAGCAAGCGTCTTTAGCCGCATGTTTCCCGGCACTCACACTGCCAAAAAACACATGGCTATTCAATGCGACTCGCGTCGTATAAGGGGCCTGAACGGCGAATTTGTGGCCAAGACTGTTTTGTACAGTCGGGAGCTCCGCTCACCGGAACTCCCCAGTATAGCGAGAGATTGGGACCACCATTTTTAAATGGCTCCCAATCTCCAAAGCCCGCAAAACAATCGCCAACCTCCCCGCCAGCCCTAACGCACTATAGGAGGGTCACCAGCCCCAAAACCCACACAAGGGCACCCTGCCTCAATCGCACAAGTGCAAAACATGCCAGCTTGGCACCATGACAGTGTCCACCTGGCATTTTGGCAGTGCCATACTGGTATCCAGGTGGCACTGCCAAGGTACCAGGCTGTCAGTACCAGGGTATCCAGGTTGAACCATCGGCCCTGGGCACCGCCCTGCTCAAAGGGCATGCAGCTGGGGCCTCCGATCCCCCGTGAGACACTCACAAGTGCTGTTCAGTCTGGGCCCCATTTGTGGGGACCAGTGCTGAATGGCGCTCGTGCTGAATGGCGCTCACCTGAGTTCTCTGAGGCAAAGGGGATGAATCCCAATGCCGCAGGTACCTCAGGAATCTGCACATTAGAGTGAGGCTAGCTGTCTCACTCTAATATGCAGATTTGCCAAAAAGTGATCCGCTCATAATGGGCGGAATTTCCACTGCAACATCTCGCGGGATCGCGTTGGAACTCGCGAGACATTACGAGCCGAGGAAGATCCCGGGAGAAGGATCTCCCACCTTTTATTGGCCATGCTGCACCATGGCAAGCATGACCATTGGATCGCGCCCAGTGTCTTCTTTCATTTCAGATCATTGTTACCTCTCTGGTCTCTGATTTCCACTCTGTTGCTCAGTTGCAATCAGCACTTCCATTTCTTCTTACTTTATCCAGTTCCATCTCACTGATGTAAGATCTCCTGTGCGATGATTTCTCCATTATTTCTCTGCTGATCTCTGTTCCACACCTGTTATCCCTGCTGAAGATCTGCTAATGTTCTTGGTCTGTGACGACTATCATTGTGTTTCATCTGTTTACTTAGGCACGCTTCCTTTCTTTCTCTTACTTTTTCGAGGGCAGTGGGCTGGATTCTCCCAAAATGGGACTATGTCCCCACGCCGGTGTAAAAACGCTGGAGTTTTACTCTGCAGATTCCTGCAAAAATGATGAGCTGATTCAATGACTCGCAGGAGGCTAGCAGGAGAAATTCACGCAGCTTTGCTGTGGCTACAGGCCCCTGCACTTCCGGTATTGAGTCCGCGCATGCGAACGGCGCCGGCCTCCAGCGGCCAAGCTGAGCTCCATGGCGGACTCGGACCGCGGAGCCACACATAAAACCTAGACACCCCCCCGATCAGCCATGCGCCAAAGGGTCTGACCATGTGGATCTGCCCCCGGCCGCCTAGAAGGCACACCCCCCCCCCCCCCCGTGTCCGATCCCCTCGCCACGTCAACATCCCAACCGGCACTAGCAGGTCAGTTACATGCCGTCGGGAACTCAGCCGGTCGGGAGTAGAGGATCGCTGGACTAGCCTCTGTCAATGGGCCCCCAGCCATGCCGAGTACTCCGCGATCACGCCGATTCTCGGTCCTGGAGAATCGCTGGACTGGCGCAGGGCCCGATTCCGGCGGGAAATTGGATTCTCCACTCCCGCACCAAACGCGATTTCAGCGTGGGGCTGCGGAGAATCCAGCCCAGCATCTTTGACCTGTTTCATCAATGTATGTGAACACATAGGAATATGTCTGCAACCTTCTTTCCATGTAGCTAATCCAACTGCAAAGGTAAAGATCTATAACTCAAGAGCAGGTGTGCAGCGTCGGTGGATTGGCCTTGCTAAGTTGCTCCTTAATTGGAAAAATAAAGAATTGGGCACTGTAAATTTTTAAAAAACACAGGGCTGGATTTTCCGCAGCCCTGCGCTGAAATCGCGGTCAGCGCGGGGGGCGGAGAATCCACTTTCACGCCGTAATCGGTCCCAGTGCCAGTTCGGAGATTCTCCGGGAGCCGGAAATTGGCGTGACCGCAGAGTACGCCGCGCAGCTGGGGCCCCATTGACAGAGGCCTGCCCAGCAAACCTCTGATCCCGACCGGCCGTGTACCCGATGGCGTGGAACTAACCACCTATTGCCATTCGGGATGCTGCTGTGGCGGCTGAGGACTCAGCCCACGGCCGTCCTTGACGGGGGCGGGGGGATCGGAGGCGAGGAGGCGCCTTATAGGCACACGGAAGATCGGGGGGGTCTCCTTTCTGTGTCTGGCTCTGCAGTCCGGGTCCGCCACGGAGCTCGGCGCAGCCGGCGCCATGCACATGCGTGGACTCCGAACCGGAAGTGCTGGGGCCCGTATCCACAGCTAAAGCTGCAAGATTTACTCCGGGTCCCTGCTCGCCCCCTGCAGGGCAATGAATTAGCTCAACTTTGTTACAGGAATCTCTGGAGTAAAACTCCACCGTTTTTAAGCTGGCGTGGGGACTTGGTCCCATTTTGGGAGAATCCAGCCCATATAACTCAAGTGCACTAGTTGAAAAGCCTTATTCTTTTTCAGCAATGCCTATACACTTCTGGCATTTCTCTCCACGTATCCATTAGCCTGAGGAAACCTTGGTGACCTTGTTGTGCGAACAAATCTAAACGATTTTGTAAATTCTTGAAGTTCTGTATTCGCGAATTGTGGACCGTTATCTGATATGACAATATCAGGAATCCCATGGGCTGTGAAAAAACATTGTGCAATGACATTATCACTGCATTTAATTCTTTATTCTTCCAAGGGATGTGGGTGTAGCTGGCAAGACCTACATTTGTTGCCCTCCGCAATTTCCCTTGAACTCAGTTGCATGGCAGACATTTACAGAGGGCAGTAAAGAGTCAGTCACATTGCTGTGGATCTGGAGTCACATTTAGACTGGACTTGGTAAAGATGGCAGATTTCTTTCCCTGAAATAGACTTGGTAAAGGTGACGGATTTATTTCTCTAAACCAGATGAGTTTTTAGAACGGATGGTAGTTGCCATTGTCCTGCTTTGTTCCATTTTAATCCAGTGTCATGATGTATTGATCAACTACTGTTGTGACATTTCCCTTTATTCTCAAATAAATCCAGTTCTAGCAGTGCCATCGACTTGTTGTCAAAGAAGAGGACATTAGTGATTCCTTTGACCCCTGTCTGTGAATTGTACATGTGAAACATCTGGATACGGGGCTGGATTCTCCAGACGTTCAGCTGTGTGTCTCTCGGCAGTGTGCCATTCACTGGCGGCAGGATTCTCTCTTCCCATCATTGTCATTGAGATTTCCCATTGAAGCTACCCCACACTGCCAGGAAACCCACGGGCAGGTTGCGCTGCCCGCCAGATCCAGTGGGCAGAGAATTACGGTCGTAATTTCTACCAATGACGTTGAGTAACTGGGCCATCAAACAGAACAGCAGCTCTGGCTCTACACTTGGTATGGTTGAAGAACTCTCTTACTTAACCATGGTTCAGCCTTGGAAAGAACTGAAAGTGCTGCTCCAGCATCGAATTTAAATTGTATCCTGTGACTTTCTCTGTACTTCAATAATTCCCGCTTAATTAGTTAATCTCTCCTAAGACGGGTCTCTCAGTATCTTATGAATCTTCCACTTCATGAACTCTGTTTCCTTTCGAAACATTTTCTTTTTCGACTGTTCTGGCCATTTTTCTACAGTGACAAACTGCTTCAAAATGCCCCATCTCATTGCAGTCAGATAAACTGACTGGAAGTTGCAAACTTCTCATTTAAGATATACAACATCATATCAAAAATGGTTTTCCACCCAGAAAAACGAAATGGCTGCGAACCATATCATGTGGAGGTCTACCTTGAGTGCAGCAATCGCAGGGGGAAGTAAATTAACAGATTTCCAAAAAAATCCTATTATCGGAATATGAATATTTGAATCAGCATTTAGACAAAGTAAAGAAAATCATCCCACTTTGTCCAGAACCCTGATTTCAACTCTGCTGGGATCGCGTGGACATTGTGAATTGGGACCGGTCATTGTATGTTACGTTGCAATGTTAGGTTGAGATTGTGACATTCCTTTGCTCGTTGCTTTCACCAATCTATTTTCTCTTGTAAAAAGATTTAATTGTTGTTTATCTTTCTCACTGAAGATTAAACTTGGAGGCGGTCATGACAGATGTGGATCGTCCATTGCATGAAGCAGACTTCATTGACTGAACTGGCTTTTTTCACAAATAAATTTGAGGAGTATAATGCTCAATAAAACGGTACCAAAGAAAGGGTTTGATGAATCCAGCTTGAAATTAGTACCAACACAAGTATTATAGCTCAATGAAACTCACCTGTCAGAGCTGCAATGGAAATATGATGACAGCATTGATACATCTTATTTCAAATGCTTTGACTTAGAAGATTAAATTTAACTTTGTGATTACATTTAGCAAATATTGCTCGTCTCCGTTAGCTTAACGATCATAGAATGTACAGTGCAGAAGGAAGCCAATCAGCCCATCGAGTCTGCACCGGCCCTTAGAAAGAGCACCCTACTTAAGCCTAAGCCCCCACCCTATCCCTGTAACCCAGTAACCCCACCTAAGCTTTTAGACACTAAGGGGCAATTTAGCATGGCCAATCCACCTAACCTGCACATCTTTGGACTGTGGGAGGAAACCGGAGCAGCCGGAAGAAGCCCACCCAGACACGGGAGAACGTGCGGACTCCGTACAGACAGTAACCTGAGGCCGGAATTAAACCCGGGCCCTGGAGCTGTGAGGCATCAGTGCTAACCACTGTGCCACCATGCCGCCCCATTTTCTAACGCGTATGATTGTCCACCTAAGAAAATCCGTGTTACTGGTCATAGGTTCTTTGGGTTCTTGCATGACTGATAAGCCAGGTCCCAGAGCTGAATCTTTGACCGCACAATTGGCAGGTGTTTCCGGGAGGTGAGATCAGTTCTTGGGCTGTAGATCACTGGTATTCCTTTGTCAGGTCTCCTCAAAGAATTGTGTCTCTTCAATCAGGAGGTTCCTCCAAGTAGGTCTCTTCTGAGCAAGGGTCTCCCAGGCATTGACGATTATGTTGCACTTCTTGAGGTAAGCAGTCAGGGTGTCTTTGAAGTGCTTCCTTTGTCCTCCTCTTGTTTGGAAGTCTCCCTTAAGCTGGGCAAAGAAGATTTGCTTTGGCAGTCGGGACTTTTTGGAGAAGACATTGTTGGAAGTTCACTCGTATGTTTGGCTCTTGGATCCATTCATTGTTGATCGTTTTCTGAGCTGTTTCTTCATTTTTTGCTGCTTTTACTGGAATTTGATGGACATTGAGGAGACAGATGAGGATGTCTGTCCAGCAGTCATCTGCATTGGTCATCGCTGTGGTAATGAGGGCATTCTTTTGGTTTCGGAATCGGATGATGATGAAGTTGATTATGTGCCAATGTTTTGATCGTGGATGCCTCCTGGAAGTCTTGAACTTGTCTTTTTGATGGAACAGTGTGTTGGTGATGACAAGCCAGCCTTCTGAGCATTTGGTGGGCAGCAGAACCGTTTCGTTTCTAATGGTTACTTTCAAGATTTGGAAGTCCTTTCCGATCCTGGCATTGAAGTCCCCATGGAGGATGATCTTATCTTACTTAGGAATGGTAGAGAGTATGATATTCAGGGTAGAGCAGAAGATTTCTTTGGATTCGTCATTTCCATCAAAGGTTGGTTGTAGGCAAGTTGTAGCCAGAGGGTCATGAGGCACTGATTGTAGCCAGAGGGTCACAGGGAGCTCTGAGAGTTGTTTGGTGGGTTTGCTCTTGATGGCGAAACCACCTCCATGTATCCTGGGCTGATTCTCGGTTTCCCTATCCAGAAGAAGGTGTAACCACCATCATGTTGCCTCAGCTACACTTCCCATGCTCTTCGGATCTCTTGCAAGGCGGAGATGTCAATGTTGAATGTGCCTGAGTTTATGGGCAACAAGGGCAGTGCTCCATTCTAACTGATTGTTTTTTCTCATTATCCATGAGGGTCCATACATTCTAGATTCCGAAATTCAGTTTAACTTTAATTTTTTGACCGCAGGTAGGTGAGCCCGCGGGATAGGGTTTTCTAGCCAGGTTGGAGATGGAACAGGCTATTTCTAGGGTACCTTTTCCAGCCCTTTCCTCATGCGAGATGAGCAGAGTGGATCCTGAAAAGGGCTGCTCAGTCATGAAGAAAGCTGCCTCTTCCTATTCCACGCGAATCAAATTCCACTGCCTACATACCGTCCGAAGTAAGAGACTTCCAGATCTCACTGTCCTGTCCTCATCACCTCTCGCTGATTACCACAGAGTTTGTGTGTGTGTGTGTGTGTGTGTGGGGGGGGGGGGGGGGGGGTTGCTGGTATACTCTAGATAGGTGCCTGGTGCGGGACATCTTTTAATGTGGGTCTAATGTTGCAGTCAAGCAGTCCTTGCCAGAGGGTAGCTCCAGTTCCAGTGGCAAGGGAACCACTTTGGCTGGAGATCTCCCTACTGCTGCAGCCTTCACCCAACATCGCAGCCATTAATACCACATGAGCATCTTCCACCTGATCTGTGGCTGAGGACTTGTTTCAGATTGCGCTTTGTTTGCCTCCTATCCTCCGATCTTATCATCACGAGTGACCCTGCCAGGAGCTGAAGACCAACAGAGCAATCAAGCCTCTCCACCACGGCAAGGTGGCAATCCAAGTAAAGGTGGCCAAGTATAGAAGGGGGGAGAGGATCCACAGGTCCAATATCTAAGAACATTGGACCCATACCACAATTTGAAATTATGAAATATGCATTTTTCTTGTCATTGAAATGAATTCTAACTTTCATGTTGCTCTTTGGTGGCAACCAATCAACACGGATCCATTATTAAATAATGTTTTTAAAGTTCCAGGGGAACGCAAACCCTGACCTGTCTGCTTACAAAGAACATAACAACATAAGAACTAGGAGCAGGAATAGGCCATCTGGCCCCTCGAGCATGCTCCGCCATTCAATGAGATCATGGCTGGTCTTTTGTGGACTCGGCTCCACTTCCCGGCCGAACACCATAACCCTTAATCCCTTTATTCTTCAAAAAACTATCTATCTTTATCTTAAAAACTTTTGATGAAGGAGCCTCAACTGCTTCACTGGGCAGACATTCAGTTCACTGAGTTGGTCCTGGAATTTCCTTGTTGGGTGAACCCAAAGCTTGTTATAAAAATGCTCTCATGTTACTTGTATTTTATTGCTGCAGAGTTACACCCCAGAATCCGCCTGATCACATTCAAATACGTTTGAACTTAAACAGGCATAAATTTAACCACTTTATGTGTGCATCGGGCATGGTATAGGACCCGCAAATGAGGAAGCTCTTCAGTTTTTAATGCCATAAAAATGCATTCTCGGTACAGAAAATGCAGAGCAGGTCCCAATGAGGATATATGGATAAAAACTCAATAAGCTACCAGATGAATGATTATTCCTGCTGCCCTGAATCTCTGGTGGGTGAAATGAAGATCTTGCCCCTAAAGGGGCTAATTTAGCACAATGGGCTAAACAGCTGGCTTGTAATGCAGATCAACGCCAGCAGCACGGTTCGATTCCCGTACCGGCCTCCCTGAACAGCGCCGGAATGTGGCGACTAGGGGCTTTTCACAGTAATTTCATTGAAACCTACTTGTGACAATAAGCGATTATTATATTATATTATTATTATTACCCTCCCCCACCTCCAAAGCCCAAGCAAGCGCATTTGGGCAGTGCTCGTGTTTCAAAGTTGGAGGGCAAGGAAAACTTTTGTGGATGGAAGTTCACTTGGATGGAGAATTTAATGAACAGAGGTGAAAAGCAAGGAGACTCGGGCGTATAGTAATTCTGCGCAAAACTCACTGCGCCCAAAACGTGGTGATCTTTTATTTAACTGATTTACGGCCAGAATACTTGGGGACAAATGTAGAAGAAGCTCAGGCCGAGTATCTCAATAGCAAAACAATAAATTACCCAAAAGCTGCATTTCAAATAAAAATGCTTGCTGCTTTCTGAGAAGTTTGGACAGTGTAACAGTCGTCATGCATATAATCATTAAATCGCTTCACTGTCCTTTATTTTCCCCACAATTCGAATGAAAGGCTGTAATTCAACTTTTCCCAGATTCTTCACAGATCGTAAAACAGATATGTCCTGTTTTATTTTCACAATTAGACCTATTTAGTGATCTTGGTGATAACACGTATAGCAATAGCAAAGCAACAAAATCCTGAACAATTTGTATTTCTAAGCACACGTTTTGCTGGCAAAAGGAACTACAATGGGGGCGGGGGGCGGGGTAGGGGAGG
The DNA here is from genome assembly GCF_047496885.1 of Scyliorhinus torazame. Classification (NCBI taxonomy): domain Eukaryota; kingdom Metazoa; phylum Chordata; class Chondrichthyes; order Carcharhiniformes; family Scyliorhinidae; genus Scyliorhinus; species Scyliorhinus torazame. Next base: position 288,481,635 of record NC_092713.1, read on the forward strand.
TGCGGGACTAGCCATTCTCTTTTGCAATGGAAGAACAAATGCTAAATAGGGCATCAGACTAATTCAGACAGTAGCACAAAGGAGGTGGAAAAGCGCATATCTGCAGTTCTTCCAACACATCAAAATGTGCCCAAACCAATCTATTAAGATATCAATTAAAAGTAAAATGCTTTGTTTATTTGTTTTATTAAGCAGTCCCGACCTCCCTGTCTCTGGGATCCTTTACGCAGATGAAATATATATATTTTTGGGATTCGGGTTTATTGTCACATGTATTGAGGTACAGTGAAAAGTATTGTTCTGAGTACAGTTCAGGCAGATCGTTCCATACATGAAAAACATAGGACATTCGATAGATACACAATGTAAATACATAGACATAGGCATGGGCTGAAGCATACGGAGTGTAGTACAACTCAGTAGAGAAGATGTGTGGAGAGATCAGTTCACTCCATAAGGGGGTCATTCAGGAGTCTGGTAATTTAAACAAATAAAGAGTAGATGGCTGCTTGTGACAACTGTCCTGCACATTGCCATGAGAACATCCTAACTTGGTGGTCGGCAGAGTTTGAGAGGCTTCTGTATAATTATTTGATTTGGCAGTTAGAGAATAGGTCCAAGTTTTATAAATTGCAAATGACACAATGCAATGAGTTGTGAGGCAGATTTCTGTGCTCTTACAGAATAGAACAAAGGAACATGATTATCAGTTAAGGAAACCACAAGCTTAGTGGAGGTACTGCACAATTCGTATTGTTGACATTGAATAAACCATCATATCACACTGTGAATATCTAGATTCAAGGAGGAAATGAGCAGCAACACTAGCGAGTCCTGAGTCATAACAATACCTTTTGTTCCCCTTCTTTATACCTAGGTGGCTGAATGAATATTTCTCCTCGCTGATGACTCACAGGGTTTGAAGTGAAATGTGTTTGAACCTATGTCAACCTAACTAACATTTGCCCTAACTTCTCATACTGCCATCATGCACCAACTGAGCAATGTTAATCAGATAAAAATGATACTAATTAGTTGTAGATTGGCACTCAGGCCTCTGTTATACCTGAAATACTGTCAGAATATGAATTCTACATGGCCAATCCTCGCTGGTGGTTTTGCAGCATCAGGGCTCATTATATTGTAACATTACACCAGTGCCCATGAGCACCTGCTGAATCTCCGAAGCATGCCACACAATGCTTTGTCTCCTTTGCTGAAACAGAAAATTACTATGGAGATTGAGAACAAAGCTCACAATTTACTGTTGGAAGTCTGACTACATGCTGCATTTGGTTACCAGTGTAACAATGAAATATGTTTGAAAACAAGTGCTTCAAGCAGCTAATCAATTGCTGGAAAGGAGAAAGAATATAAACACACAAACCTGAAGCTGAATAGCTTTCTGGCGATATAACTATTGTCATAAGAAGCAGGATACAATGTGTTGCTGTCTCATATAATGTTCAGACTTGAACTATTTAGTGGCAGAAGCCAGCTTTAAAGGGTATCAGTGGGTGGTGAAATAATGTCTGCTATTTGGCAAAACGCACCTGATAAGACCACCACAACACAATTCTGTCCTTCAGATACTTTTGAAGTGGGCAACATACCCAGTAGAGGCAAAACACTTTTGGTGTCACTTGACAGTGATGCGTTGACACAGAAATCCATGCCTGAGTTGAAGCCAAGAGTTAATTTTTGACACAGTGCAGAGGGCAGTTTATCCTGCATTTATCTAGATGGGCTTTGAGGTGTTTTATACTAACATTGGCTGCAAGTAGCAAAAAGTTCCATTCACTCTAATGAGCACCACATTCACCAAAAGCTACGTGATATCAATTAAAATGTTAAACAGGACAAGGTGGATGGCATGCATTATGTTTTTCCATCTCAATTCTTTTTTGCTATTAATGATTATGTGACAAAGGTTTAGGTATTTTGATTAATAAAATGGTCCTGCATTCCAATTAAATAAAAAGTCTTCCATTGTCAAATGCTCACAGTATATTGAGTGACAGCCACAAGCCATTCTGTCACGGGAAGTGAATTTTGGTTCTCAGCATTGTGTATTCTAGAATGTTTGGTTATGAATGTCCCCTTTCTAAGGCGGCACAGTGGTTAGCACGGCTGCCTCACAGCACAGAGGACCCCGGTTCATTCCAGGCCCTGGGTCACTGTCCGTGTGGAGTTTGCTCATTCTCCCCGTGTTTGCGTGGGTCTCACCCTCACAACCCAAAGATATGCAGGGTAGGTGGATTGGCCACGCTAAAATGCCCCTTAATTGGAAAAAAAATTGGGCACTTTAAATTTTTTAAAAATGAATGCCCCCTTTCTCTGCACTACATTAAATGGAGGGAAAATCAATGAAAGAAAGAAATAGAGTTGGAAGTAAGATGGAGGTGGCATCATGACCGGAAAACAACATGGGCAGGCTTCTCTGTTTCTGAGACTAAGTTTGACGCCGATGCAGAATTCACAGACTTCCACAACAGCAAAACTGGGACCGAACCTGGATCGATTCAGCAACTCTGGAGGGGCTGGCACCAGCGTCACGTGGAACACAATCGATTCCAATGAAAAACGGTGCGGGATTTGCTGGGATCGTGATCGACACTCAGGAGGCTGACAAGCTGCAGCCGCACATACATTACAATCGCCACACACACCATTCCAGCCAACAGGAATGCAGTGCTTGTGCTGGAGCACGCCCATACAGCTGATGGGTCGGTGGCCTGCATGGACACTTGTACGACCCATGGCCCTAAGTTCAAGGAGGGCTGCCAACATCATGCATGGCTGCCTTTCGAGTTGCAGCAAAGGTGTTCCGTGTCCATCCACCCCCACCCCACACCCTGCCCCTTGACATCCCCGCTACTCCCCCCAGCCCTGGCAGATGCCCTCTGGCCAGCGGCACAAATGTCAGCAAACTAAGGCAATGTTGGACACTTTCTTGACCCCCGCGCTCTCCCTCAGCTGCCACAAAGCCGGTTTCATGATTTTTAAACGCACAAGTGAACCGTGCCATCGGGAGCTCGGCCCATTGGAGGCGGAGCATCGCGGAGGCCACGGAGGGTACCGGGTCAGGACCGTTAATGATATGCAAACAGTGTCTCCTGTACGTACATTCCAGACGGCATTGTCGCAGCTGGCGAGGTGATGGAGAATAGCGATTTGGCTTCAAAACGGGGCCTGCCGCGATTTTAGTATCGGAACCTATTCACCGCTCAATCGCAATTCGCAAGTTCGGCGTCAGCCAATGGAGAATCCCGTCCAAATCTCTTAGCCCTGCATCAATAGCAGTGCAAATGTGGAAATTGAAAATGTGAGACCGCTTTGAAAATAAGCTAGTAAACAAATTCCAATATGGTCAATATGGTTTCGGTGGGAGATTCCATCTGGTCACATTTCCTGAGTCTTTATCTTGTGGTGGTGAATGCTCAAAAATCTTTCAATAAAAATTCCCCATGAAAAACTGCTGCATCAGTTAAGGTGTTGGCAGTGAATGAGGGATTGACTAAACGAGCAACCAACAAGTACTACTGGAGGAGCGATATGTTGGCTGGCAGTGGAACACCCCAGGATGTCGAGAGGGCTAGAATACAAGACCAGGGATGTACTTCTGAGGCTAAGGAAGGCTCTGGTTAGACCTCATTTGGAGTATTGGGAGCAGTTTTGGGCTTCGTATCTAAGGAAGAATGTGCTGGCCTTAGAAAGGGTTCAGAGGAGGTTCACAAGTATGGTCCCTGGAATGAAGAGCTTGTCGTATGAGGAAAGGCTGAGGACTCTGGGTCTGTACTCGTTGGAGTTTAGAAGGATGAGGGGGGGTCTGGATAGAGTGGACGTGGAGAGAATGTTTCCACTTGTAGGAAAAACTAGAAGCAGAGGACACCATCTCAGACAAAAGGGACGATCCTTTACAACAGAGATGAGGAGGAATTTCTTCAGCCAGAGGGTGGTGAATCTGTGGAACTCTTTGCCGCAGAAGACTGAGGAGGCCAAATCACTGAGTGTCTTTAAGACAGAGATAGATAGGTTTTTGATCAATAAGGGGATCAGGGATTATGGGGAGAAGGCAGAAGAATGGGGATGAGAAAACTATCAGCTATGATTGAATGGCGGAGCAGACTCGATGGGCCAAGTGGACAAATTCTGGACAAATGTCTTATGGTCTTATGGAAGCTATATTGTTTAGAATTCACATGAATTTGAAAATAAAATGCAAGGTGGTAGGATTTGAAGATGATACTCAATTTACATTCAGGCTGTTGATTCTGACGAAACAGCCAAGAAACCGCAGAAATACCTGAGCAAAAATTGCAAATAGGCACAACTATGGCAGCTGAAATTCAAGACAGATGGTTGTAACATGAGACACAATGGCCGGGATCCACCCTTCTGGGGACTAAGTCCCCATGCCGGCGGGAAATCCGGCGCCAACAACTGCGGCTTCAACGGCCCCCCCAAGGTGAGGAATAGGTGAGGAATTCTCACCTTTTAGGGGGCTAGGTGGATGCCGGAGGGATTAGCGCGGCTCCATCCGGCGGCGAAGGGATGGCGCGAGTTCGCGCGGAACGGTCGGCGTAGTCTCGCGCATGTGCAGGGGGGTTCTCTTCTCCGCGTCGGCCTCCGGGCAATGTGGCGGAGCCCTACAGCGGTCTGGAAGAAGTGCCCCCACGGAACAAGCCTGCCCGCAGATCGGTGGGCCCCGATCATGAGCCAGGCCACCCTGCCGCCCCCCCCCCCCCCCACCGGGTCGGATCCACCCGCGTCCCCCCGAGGACCGCCCACGCATACACACCTGCCAGGTCCCGCTGGTGCGCGAGTTGAGTGATTCACGCCGGCGGGACTGGACAACAATGGACGGCCGCTCGGCCCATCAGGGCCCGGACAATCGCCGGGGGAGCCGCTGTCAACGGCCCCCGACCGGCGTGGCACGGTTCCCGCCCCTCGCCCGAAGAACGGCGCCAGAGAATACGCCATCCGCCGTCGGGGCGGGATTCGCGCCTCCCACAGGGGATTTTCTGACCCGGCGGAGGGTCGGAGAATCCGCCCAATATATAATAAACAAACAGGCCACACAGTTAAACTAACCTGTTCTGTTTTTTATTATTTGTCCATGAGATGTGGTGAAGCTGGCTGGACCAGTATTTATTGTCCGTTCCGGAGAGCATTTAAGAGTCAACTACTTTGCTGTAGATCTGGAGTCCAGGTAAGGATGACACATTTGGGCAGCACAGTAGCACAAGTGGCAAGCACTGTGGCTTCACAGTGCCAGGGTTCCAGGTTCGATTCCCCGCTGGGTCACTGTCTGTACCTTCTCCCCGTGTGTGCGTGGGTTTCCTCCGGGTACTCTAGTTTCCTCCCACAGTCCAAAGACGTGTAGGTTAGGTGGATTGGCCATGATAAATTGCCCTTAGTGACCAAAAAGGTGAGGAGGCGTTATTGGGTTACGAGGATAGGATGGAAGTGAGGGCTTAAGTAGGTCGGTGCAGACTCGATGGGCCGAATGGCCTCCTTCTGCACTGAATGTTCTGTGTTCTATTTCTTTCCCTAAAGCACATTAGTGAACCACATTGGTTTTTATAACAATCAACAATAGTTTCATGGTCACCATTAGACTTTTAAGTCCATAGTTTTATTGAATTCACATTTTGCCATCTGCTCTGCCACGCTGGGATTCAAACCGTGGTTCACAGAGCATTACCCTGGGTCCCTGGAATACTAACCCAGTGTAAATACCAGTACACCTTGTGGTAGTCGGTATTAGAGGTATTACGGTACCCTATAATGCTGTGAGACCATTGGTGTAGGAGGTACTGTTTTCATTGGTGAAGCCTGCCTGCTGGTTCCGCCCAGTAAGGCGGAGTATAAGAGCCCGTGTCTCCCCAGCAGCTGCATTCTGTACCTGCGCTGCTGGGGGAAACATCTAATGCAATAAAGCCTTCAATTGTCTCCAATCTGGCTTCTGGAGATATTGATCTAGCTTCAATTTATTACACTAGATTTTAAAGAATGGAACTCCGAATCAAGCCGGAGTGTCTGCAACTCAGCCCTCACGTGGCAAACTCGGCAACCTTCAAGCACTGGCTTTCAATGGATATCTCAGGATGGCCACAATTACACACACGGAGGACCAGAAAATGCAAGTTCTGCACTCGAGGGTGAGCCCAGTATCTACACTCTCATCGAGGACGCGGACGATTTCGAGGCTGCAATGAATCTGCTGAAAGGACACTATATTCACCCTGTAAACCAGGTCTACGCCCGACATCTACTAGTGACGAGGCAACAAATCCCTGGGGAATCGCTAGAGGAGTTCTACCGTGCGCTCCTGGTGTTGGGGAGGAATTGTAACTGCCCACAAGTTTCGGCCAGTGACCACACAGAACGTTTGATCCGGGACGCTTTTGTTGCAGGTACGCTGTCCTCCCAAATCCGCCAGCGATTGCTGGAGAAAGAGACACTAGGCCTCAAGGAGGCATGGGCCCTTGCTAGCTCCCTGGATGTGGCCTCCCAAAATGCCCGAGCTTACGTCCCCGACCGCGCGGCAACCCCTTGGGCAGCGTGGAACCCTCCCGCAACCGACTCTGATGCATCCCCCATCCCCCCACAGGTTTGTGCTGCGAGTCTGCCAGGCAAGCCCGGGGGGCCCCCCTGCTATTTTTGTGGGCAAGCCAAGCACCCCAGACAGCGCTGTCCGGCCCACTCATCCCTCTGCAAAGGATGCTGCAAAAAGGGCCACTTCGTGGCGGTATGCCAGGCCCGGGCGATCGCTGCGGTCTCCGGAGGCAAATCGGAACCGCCACCACAACCCTCTCCACGGGCCACGTGCGGCCAGCGGGCACCGCCATCTTCCTCCTTCAGGGCCACGTGTGGCCTCTGGGCACCGCCATCTTGTCTCTCGGACACCATGTGTGATGGATGGGCGCCACCATCTTGTGCACACCCAGCCATGTGCGACCAGTGGGTGCCGCCATCTTGGCTGGACTCTCAGGACCCCGACTCGGATGACCACTCACCGCCCAAAGAGAACATCCAACTTCTGCCATGACTAGCCTCGGCCCCGAACACACTTGATTGCAACAACGACCGTGCTCATCAATGGGCATGAAACATCCTGTCTGATCGACTCTGGGAGCACAGAGAGCTTCATACACCCCAACACGGTAAGGCGCTGTTACCTCCCCATTCACACAGTTAACCAAAAAATCTCCCTGGCCTCCGAGTCTCATTCAGTGGAGATCAAGGGGTTCTGCATAGCGAACCTCACGGTCCAGAGAAGGGAGTTTAAAAATTACTGGCTTTACGGCCTTCCCCACCTCTGCGCTGCCACACTCCTAGGGTTAGATTTTCAATGCAACCTCCAAAGCTTAACCTTTAAATTCAGTGGCCCGATACCCGCCCTCACTGTCTGCAGCCTCGTGACCCTCAAGGTCGATCTGCCTTCCCTGTTTGCGAACCTCACCCCGGATTGCAAACCCATCGCCACCAGGAGCAGACGGTACAGTGCCCAGGACCGGACCTTTATTAGGTCGGAGGTCCAGCGATTACTGAGTGAAGGTGTCATTGAGGCTAGCAACAGTCCCTGGAGAGCTCAAGTAGTGGTTGTAAAGACCGGGGAGAAGCATAGGCTGGTCATCGATTATAGCCAGACCATCAACAGGTATACGCAGCTTGACGCGTACCCTCTCCCCCGCATATCCGATCTGGTCAACAGTATCGCACACTACAAGGTCTTTTCCATGGTGGATCTAAAGTCCGCCTACCACCAACTCCCCATCCGCCCTAGCGACCGCAAATACACTGCTTTCGAAACAGATGGGCGGCACTACCACTTCCTAAGGGTTCCATTCGGTGTCACTAATGGAGTCTCGGTCTTCCAACGAGAGATGGACCGAATGGTTGACCAGTACGGTTTGCGGGCCACGTTTCCGTACCTCAATAATGTCACCATCTGCGGCCACGACCAGCAGGACCACGACTACCATCCTCCGAAAATTCCTCCATACCTCAAAAATCCTTAATCTCACATGTAACTAGGAGAAATGCGTGTTCGGCACCAACCGTCTAGCCATCCTCGGCTACGTAGTGCATGATGGAGCTTTAGGCCCAGACCCTGAACGCATGCGCCTCCTCATGGAGTTCCCCCTCCCTCGCTGCTCCAAGGCCCTGAAACGCTGCCTGGGATTTTTCTCTAATGATGCCCAGTGGGTCAACAACTATGCGGACAAGGCCCGCTCGCTAATCCAATCCACGGTTTTTCCCCTGTCAACAGAGGCCCGCCAGGCCTTCAGCCGCATCAAAGCGGACGTCGCAAAGGCCACGATGCATGCCATCGACGAGTCCCTCCCCTTCCAAGTCGAAAGCGACACGTCCGACATAGCTCTGGTGGCCACCCTCAACCAAGCGGGCAGACCGGTGGCCTTCTTCTCACGCACCCTCCAAGCTTCAGAAATCCACCATTTCTCAGTTGAAAAGGAGGCCCAGGCCATAGTAGAAGCTGTGCGGCATTGGAGGCATTACCTGGCTGGCAGGAGATTCACTCTCCTCACTGACCAACGGTCGGTGGCCTTCCTGTTCGATAATGCACAGCGGGGCAAGATAAAGAACGACATGATCTTACGGTGGAGGATCGAACTCTCTACCTACAACTATGAGATCCTATATCGTCCCGGGAAGCTAAACGAGCCTCCTGATGCCCAATCCCGTGAAAATGGACCGCCTCCGAGCCCTCCACGAGGACCTCTGCCACCCGGGGGTCACTCGATTCTTCCATTTCATTAAAACCCGCAACCTGCCCTACTCCATCGAGGAGGTCAGGACAGTCACCAGGGACTGCCAAATCTGCGCGGAGTGCAAGCCGCACTTCTACAGGCCAGAGAAAGCGCTCCTGATAAAGGCTTCCCGTCCCTTTGAACGTCTCAGTATGGACTTCAAAGGGCCCCTCCCCTCCACAACAAGTACTTCCTGAACGTGATTGACGAGTACTCCCGGTTCCCATTTGCCATTCCCTGCCCCGATATGACCGCAGCCATGATCATAAAAGCCCTCCACAGTATCTTTACGCTGTTCGGTTTCCCCGCCTACATACACAGCGATAGGGGGTTCTCCTTTATGAGTGACGAACTGCGTCAATTCCTGCTCAGCAAGGGCATTGCTTCGAGCAGGACGACCAGTTACAACCCCCGGGGAAACGGACAGGTCGAGAGGGAGAACGGAACAGTCTGGAAGACCATCCTACTGGCCCTGGAATCTCCCAGTCTCCTGCTGGCAGGTGGTCCTCCCGGATGTCCTCCACTCCATCCGGTCAGTGCTGTGTATCATGACCAACCAAACACCTCACGAACGTCTCCTTGTCTTCCCTAGGAAGTCCTCCTCTGGGACCTTGCTCCCAACAGGGCTGCGAGCTCCTGGACCCACCCTGCTCCGCAAACACGTGCGGGCGCACAAGTCGGACCCATTGGTCGAGATGGTCCGTCTCCTCCACGCTAACTCTCAGTACGCCTACGTGGCGTACCCCGACGGCCGACAGGATACCGTCTCCCTACGGGACCTGGCGGCCACCGGGTCCCCACACACACCCCCACCACCAATCCCACCCACCCTCCCACCAGAGCACCCCACAGCCGCCCTCTTCCCAGGTGGATCGGCCCTCCCACCGGTCCCATCTAGGGGTGATGAAGCTGCCGAAGAAGCCGAAGCCACGCTCCAGGAGCCACAGATGCCCGAGCCGCCACCTGCCTCACCATCGAAGCTACGACGATCGCAGAGGACGACCAGGGCTCCCGATTGACTAATTGCTTCATTCTGAACTGCAAATAAATTTTGTAAATAGTTGTGATGTAACGAGGCAAAACCACTGTACTGATGTATACCGGGTACCTCCATAACCTTAACCTCTACCGCTGTGTAATGCAAGGCCACCACCCCCGCCAGACTCTTTTTTTAACAGGGGGTGAATGTGGTAGTCGGTATGAGAGGTATTACGGTACCCTGTAATGCTGTGAGACCATTGGTGTAGGAGGTACTGTTTTCATTGGTTAAGCCTGCCTGCTGGTTCCGCCCAGTAAGGCGGAGTATAAGAGCCCGTGTCTCCCCAGCAGCTGCCTTCTGTACCTGCGCTGCTGGGGGAAACATCTAGTGTAATAAAGCCTTCAATTGTCTCCAACCTCGCTTCTGGAGTTATTGATCGAGCTTCACACCACTTCCTCAGACAAACATTATACACTGGATAAAAAGTGAGAATTTGCTAGAAGAAGCTAGAAGAGATCGGTAGATGCCAGGTAACATGTTAAGAATAAGAATATATTTCAAAACTAGTGAAGTATAAGTCTGAGGCAGTTATGCTGAAGCACCAGCATCGTCATCGGTAATCCCATGTGTTGAAGATAATTCTTCTTTGTGGATGGCTGGGATTAAGTGAGGTGCTGTGATGGCTGTGGGTTCACAGATGGTTCACAATGGGGACATTGGTTGTCAACTGGTAGAGTTGGTGGTGGGTAGGCTTAAGCAGCTGCCCTCTTTCCATCCCTTTTGTCGTTCTCTCTTGAGGGCTCCTCCTGGTGGTTGGAAGAACTTGACACAATTTTTGATGATGGATAGCCATTTGGGGTGCAATTAAGCATAGTTTCCCCCTGATTTTAGTAGAGCAGACCTTCACAGAGGCTTTGAGATTGTCTTTGAAATCTTTTCTATTGGCCTCCGGACAAACTGACTCTCTGGTATATCTCTGAGTAGAACACATCACATATCTGGACAACTTTAAGGCTGCGCCGTCCTCTGTTAAAGCCAAGCTTTGACCACTGAATGGAAGTTTGGTCAGAACTGCACATTGAAGATAAATAATAGGAGCAAACATAGGCCATTTGTCCCCTCATGCTGCTCTGTCATTTCATAAGTTTATAGTTGATTTTCCACTTAGCCCAACTTTTCCACACTATCCCCTCCTTTGTTCCCTTTAATCCAGCATATTTCAGGACTTCACCCTTCCAGATATGTCTGCCATCCTGTCTATCTCAGGCAACCTTCTAGGGTACAGGGAGATGCTCCGACTTCAGCTTGCAGCTTTCCACCCTCAAGCCTCACCATAAGCAAGCCTATACAAACATTCAGTTAAGGAGAAAAAGGGCTTAATTATTCACCCACGCAGAGTGGAGAAGGTTATTTACCATTTTCTGGCACTGCGTCCAGATCCTTTGTACGAGCCTCCCGGCTGCTGACTTATGCTGCCGCCTCGGTCCATGCCTTCTTGGTCAGATGTGGGGGGTCTCCTCTTGCCATCAGGTGGCAAGAGTATCTCCTGGCGATCACTCACTGTCTGGATTAGTGCCTGCAATCAGTCATCAGAGAAGCAAGGGGCTGTTTGACTGCAGGCATTTTACGCCTTCTTCCATGACTTGCAGCTCCAGGTGACATTGCCCTGTTCCTTGGCTACCTTCATCCTGTCTTTCACTCCTGAAGGAAAAATTTAATTCCCAAGGTCTGCAGCACTCGCTCCTCGAATTCACATCACTAAATTAATGTCTTTCTTCTGCTTTTAAACCCCAGCTCTTCTCCACCCCCAGCTAATTCCATTGAGGCACCCTGGCCTGTACAGTGACTTACATCAGTGGCACATTCAATGGGCTCATCATTGTTCTGTCCAGTGAATTCTATTAGTGGCCATCTCAATGGTTCCATCATTGGCCTGTACACTGGGTTAAAATACTGGCCCATACACTGGGTACATCCCTGGCCCAGTCAGTGGCCCCACTATTGTCCTGTTCAGTAAGATGTACTCAAAATCATTTTGAAAAGAATGAAGCAGTACCGACAATATTTAAAAACATTAGCCACAAAATTAATTTACATAATTGGCAGATTTATTTTACACCGTGAGTTACGATGATTTGGAATACATTGCCTGAAAGGGTGGTGGTAGCAGAATCAATAATAACTTTCGAAAGGGAATTTGATAAATGCTTGAAGAGCTGTGGGAGAGGTGCGAGGGGATGGGATTAATACAATAGCTCTTCAATGAGCCGACACAGGCACAATGGACCAAACACTCTCCTTCTGTGTTGTATAATTTTATGATTCTATCTGACTAGTGCCTGTACTTAAAAGCAATTCATTGGTCGCTGCTGACTTTCAGCCTCCGGAGAAAAAAAATGTTTATATTTACGTAACTCGGTAGAACACCAAAGCTATTTAATAATGCGAGAATTGGGAGGTTAAAGGAGGGTCAGTTAGAAGAAGCCTGAGGACTAAAATATGGTTTGACAGAAGATCGTCATTTGGAGGGCAAACAAGCAGTCGGGGTATATTTTTTTGAAGCCTATTGAAGGTAACATTTGCTTTATTTGCATGGTATCTTGCACAATGGCTATGTTAAAAAATAAATAAATCAATGAGCAAACAATCTTGGGTAATTCAATGACACCTGATTGTCTCGTTATCAATTACAAGTATATCAGTCACACAGCACACTCGAGGCAGAATACAGAGCCAATATCTAACTAAATGCCATTGCATCTAACCACACAGGACAAACAATATAATAATCAATCCTTTGGCACGATACGCAGAATCAAAGAGCAGGCACCAGGCAACAAAAATCACAGGCTGGAAAGTCCTAAACATTTGGATGGAAATGGGAATGGAATCAAGTTATTGCTTTGATTTTCATCTGGGAAATGAAGAGCAGTTGGTACAATAGATATAATTGGATCGCCCAAGACTGAGGTGTCACTTTCGATGGGCATCTCATCCAACTGTCAAATATTTTATGTGCATTAAAAATACATTGATGGCTCAATTACCTTCCTCATTTGGGATCCCTGTGCCAGATTGACCTTGAGACCTAGATTGGTGGGATCCATGGATTGGCCAGAAGCTTTGGCAAGTTTCAAACAATTATTTTTGTAGACTCCTCAAGGGTCAGGAGGAGCAGGAATTTTTCCCCAGCTCCCACCTCCACTGCGCCGAACTTCTCTCTCACTGCCTCACCTTGGCATATGCTTATTACACACAAGGCCCGGCATTCTGGTTCACGTAGGGGAGTGTTCCCCTGGGACTGCTCCTTTGCGACTCCAACAGTGTTCTGTTCCCTACCCCACCACCGCTCTCACGCATTGATTCGGCCATCATTCCTGCCAGCTGGGAGCAGAAGAAAAAAAGAGAATTTTAAATGAGGTTTGGCCATTAAAATGGACTGGGCCTCACATCCGCCATGGCTGCCACGTGTTGTCCCAATTCCAGCCCCCCCCCCCCCCCGCACTCAGAGATGCTGCCCCGATTTAAAATCCACCCCTATGACTTCAGCTGTGATAAGATAGGGAGAAACTGGAGGGAAATATAATGTAAAACCAAAGTTCAAAGGACAGTGAGGAATGTTTTAAGTTTTAATTTAAATATTGGAAATATTGCAGCTAAATACACAAGTCAGAAAAGTCTTCAGCAGTCATATCAATGTCAAATTTGAGAAAGTAACTTCAATGTCTACAGGTAAAGATGAAGAACAGTCCTACATTTGCCAACAAAGCAGGTTGTGATTAAAATTGGCGACAGTTTGATCTTAAGCTTGCTCAATGAAAATTCAACATTTCAGAAGATTAACTGCGTCTTCGTATACACTGAAATGACCAGTGGGGACAAAGTCACTTACATTACTTGAAGAGCTATGGAACCAGTACCTACTGGACAGACAGTGAGTTGGTAATATCCAAATGCAGGGAACTTTCTTAAACTCCTGCTTGGAAAATTGTCTGGAGGTTCATCATTTCTCTTTTAGATTGAGGCATTGATATGGGTAAATATGGAATTTCCGTAATCACATAATGAATCCAATGGTTTTACATCAGGAAAGCAATGAGAACATTCCAACTCCATCTGGCTCAATAGTTCTGAAATTATCTATTTTTAAATGGAAACTCATAGCTGGCAATATCTCTCCAGCACAGAAATGTAGTCCTCTCTCATTTCTCATGCTTCTTCATGTTATTGAGTATTCTGAATGTCCTGCTGAGTCTCAACCCACTACACAAAAACAACTTTAGTAATAGCAGTTTACAGCTACTTTTAAACTCTATTTAAAGGGGGTTGCCAATTGTTTACTTGAGAACATTTGTATTATCAAGTTCCTGATAAATACAGGAATAACCCATTACAAAATGTACGGCAATACAATTTCTGCATTCCACTTTCAGAAAAGCATTGCCTTCCAACAACGTAATGCAATTTGCAACACAAATCAAGAAAAAGTCAAGGCAAGGAAAGGTTATTTTGATCACCCAGTTTCAAACGCCAAGTGCTTAATGGATTAAGCAGCCAACATCATGACCAAATGTTACAAATTTATCAGTGATGCCAGATAATGAACAGTTTCATGTTGTAAACTTCTTCAGGTCCTATGTTAGTATTCTTCTAAATTCCTTTTACTTAGGGACACTTACAGGCATTAAGAGTGAGGAAACTTCTGAAGTAATTTTGATCCAACGCAGGAGATTGAGTGGAATTGCAGTTTTACAAGTGACCCCATATTTTGCTGCATTGCCTTCACTCGAAAGTGGGGTTGGGATTCACCCATTCCCGATAGTTTGCAGAAGAGCGAGCCAGGTTAAAGTTACTGCTGTCGATTCCATCTGACAGCGTTGGATTCATAGCTGGTGGAATGACATTGCGTGCTAAAACAATATGCCAGCCAGGCCCCAAATACCCTGACAACTAATTTCCTTCCTCCAAGTATTTAGTCCTTAAATACTAACTCCTTTTGTTTTTGCAGGCACTTCATCTACAACTGGTCAAGGGTGAGTAGATAAAGTGGGGCACATGACTGAAATTCAATCTATACAGGCCTATCAAATCAAATCATTTCTGTTCCAAAAATATACACTGCTTTTGTAAGTCATAGCGTCCCATTGTATAATGGAAATTAGCAGATAAATTTAGGATGTTAGATATCTGACACAGAAATGCCCTATGCACAAGGATTAAGTCAAACACAGGACAAACAGTATAGGAGAAAATATATAGAGAAGAGATACATACATTTCTGAAGTACCTTTCTCATTCTGCGCATCCTGCTTCACAGCCAATAATGCGCTCTACGAACTGTGGCGACTGTTGATCTGCAGGCAAACATAGCAACCAATTTGTGCACAGCAAGGCTCTGCAAAAAAAAAAATGGATGAATGGTTAATTAAGCTTTTTTATTGGTGCTGTCCATCAAGGAATAAATGTTGGCAAAACACTTGGAGAGGTCTTCTATTCTTGCTTGAGTTATCTCATGCCACCATTTACAGAAAACTGGAAAGCAGATTGGGCCTTAGTTAACTTCTGGAAAAACAGCCTCTCTGACTCAGTAAGCAAGGCATCAGCGTGAGTTTATATACTGGGCGAGATTTAACAGAAAATAAACAAAGGCGTCGGGCGAAATTTATCCAGCTCGCCATGTCTCACGAGATAAAATGGGATCTCGCAAGACGTCATGATCTGGATCCTGCCCACAATGGGCGGGACCCAGATTTTCATACTCAAGTGAGTAGTTAGCCTCACCTGAATATATCTACTTCAGATCTACCCAGGCGATCGGAAACCCCAGGGTGGTCAGCCTCTGGACAGGTTTAGCACACTGGGCTAAATAGCTTGCTTTTAAAGCAGACCAAGGCAGGCCAGTAGCATGGGTTCAATTCCCATACCAGCCTTCCCGAACAGGCGCCAGAATGTGGTGACTAGGGGCTTTTCACAGTAACTTCATTTGAAGCCTGCGTATGACAATAAGCGATTTTCATTTCAGGTTGGTACCCTGGCACTGGGGCAACATGGTGGTGCAGTGGTTAGCACTGCTGCCTCACGGCGCCGTGCAAGGGTTAATGAAGTGCCTGGAGTAGCCACTAGTGGCAGCTACAGTTACAAGTATATAAGGCAGTGATGCTAAGCCTTGTGGGGGGAGTGTGTACAGGAGTTAGCTAGAGAGAGTCAGAAGTACAAATAGTGTGAGTGAGAGCATGTCATAGTTTATATCCATATTAGGATTAGCTGTAGATGAGTGTAGTTAAATGTGGATAATCAGCTGTGTATTCTTTAGGGGTACATGTCGAATCCAAATTAATAGTATTAATACATTTATAGCTTTGTTTAAGTTCAAGCTATTTTATGGTCTTTGTGAACACTACGCCAACCATCCTGATTTAAAAAAAAAAATTTAGAGTACCCAATAATTTTTTTTTCTAATTAAGGGGTAATTTAGCGTGGCCAATCCACCTAACCTGCACATCTTTGGATTGTGGGGGTGAAACCCACACAGACACGGGGAGAATGTGCAAACTCCACACGGACAGTGATCCAGGGCCGGGATTCGAACCCGGGTCCTCAGCGCCGTAGTCCCAGTGCTAACCATTGCACCACGTGCCGCCCCCAACCATCCTGAATTAAGAAACACAAAGAACACCACACCAGGGACCTACTATCGCCTGGGAGTCCCTCGAGGTGCCATTCTGTCTGGTAAACATTTGTGGAGATGAGTACTGGGTTCTCCAAGGCGAAGAATTCGATCCCGGGCATTGGGTAGATCTGGCATAGGCATATTCAAGTGAGGCTTACTACTCAGTTGAACATGCAAATTTTGGTCCTGCCCATTGAGGGCGGATCCAGATCGCAACGTCTCGCGTGACCCTGTTAGACCACGCACGACATAGTGAACTGGTAAATCCCGCACGAGGCCTCTCACGAGTATTACCGGTTGCGGCCATTAGATCGTGCCCACTGTGCCCGGGTACATGATGTTTGAAGCCAGCAATTGGAGCTTTCAATACTGAGGGTTTCAAGAAATATGGGACAAAAGCAACCACATGGAGTCGAGGTACGTATTGCCATGATTTACTGAATGTTGAACAAGCCCCAGGAGCAGCATATCCCACCCTCTAACATTCCTGGTAATTAAATAAGCCACTTATGACAGAAGGGCGCATGACTGAAGATTGGTTTCTAGAATATCAAATTGTGAACTATTATAACATTGATAACTGATCCTTTCCGTGTCAGAATTTGAACAACTTGGCATTTGTAATTTAGATTTGCGATTAACTTGGAGAGATTGCATTTCTATGGGTCAGACAACAAGCTCAGAAGGAAAAAGAGTTTGAGACAGTTCACTGCTGCTGGGCTTTTTTGTCAGTTAATAAGCCAGAGAATTTGCTTCCCCATCCAATTTTATCACTATAATTTCAATCAC
The DNA here is from genome assembly GCF_047496885.1 of Scyliorhinus torazame. NCBI lineage: Eukaryota > Metazoa > Chordata > Chondrichthyes > Carcharhiniformes > Scyliorhinidae > Scyliorhinus > Scyliorhinus torazame. The sequence continues at coordinate 288,498,850 of NC_092713.1, forward strand.
AAATAATACATCCTCCCTCTGGTGATTACGGAAGGCAAACTGCTGAACAGTCGGAGGCGGGCGCTGACCATATTAAACTAAGCAAGTCAATGCAATGTCTAAAGATGTAAATACGTTAATTGACAGCATAATTAATCCTGCGTACATAATCAATGAAGAATACTGATGTGTCATGGAAAACAGAAGATGCTCAAGACAGACTCACTTTTCCAAATGTCACAGCAGAGATGATTTTAGTCAATACAACCCCCCTAAGGAGACAGCAAGAATACAATGGAACCCTCAAAGACAGCCTCAGTTGTAAATTAATATTGGTGAAGAATGATACTATAGTCTCGAACACATCTATCAGGTATGCTAACTGCATTCAATGGATTTCATTCTTTTAACCTCCATAATTTACTTCCCATGCCTGGCCGCAGATTAATTAATGGAGAGTGGTTGCCTGACTGAGGCAGATTGTGTAGAGGAGGACTAGCCATGAAGTTGCAGAACTTGCTCTCAAACGGTAATTTTTTGCATGATGTATCTGTTAGTTTTGAGAGGTTTTTAAAGTTTCATTTTGTGAATTGTTCTTCAGGGACTCTAATTTGTTGGTTGATTTCCACACAAAAGTAGCTCAAATTTAATTTTTTTGATTTCCTGGTGAAAACAATGGGATATTCAAATGCTATTTGGGTGTCACTTTGTACCTGGAACAAGGCATTTCTTAAAACTTTCAATTGCTTCTGTTGTTCATCCATGAAAGACAATGCGCTATCTGAGGATACGTCAGCGTACAAGCGATAGACGCCGGAGAGGATATTCCTGCTGGTGAGGCTTCCATCCTGCCATCAGCCATCTCGAGTGAGCATCAATTAGCTGCAGGCGGGACTGAAGTTGCAGTGGACGTAAGTGAATGTTCGAGAGCTGGTGCAGACTGGATGGGCCGAATGGCCCCCTTCTGCACTGTGAATTCTAACTTCAGGGACCTTGCGTCCCGTGAGAGCACATAAAGGTAAGTTTACAGGGTCTCAGGGTGGGGAGGATAGGGAAAGCCTGGGGAAGGATAATGGGAGATTGGGGCTTTTAGGGGACAGGCTAGGGTGGGGAGCAAGGGAGGTCCAACGGCCACCGGACCTTAAGTGGAGGAGAGGCCGAGGTTATATTGGATTTCCCACCCAAGGGCGAAACCCAATTGCTTTCAGGCTTCACCCACACCCGTGAAATCCTCCCCCCAGCCCAAACATTGAGGCTGTGTGGAAAACGGCCCTAAGTTGTCAATAAATTGCCGCTTAAGGGCCAAAGGGGCAGGCCTTACAAGCCCTCAGTGCAAAAGTGTGAGAGGTGACAGAATCCAGAAGGAAGCACATTCATGCTATTTCATGTTCCCCCCTTGCACCCATCTCGCCTAAAAACTCATTCAGGGGAGTGTAAAATTCGGGTCAGTGTTGCAGAAGGTGCAGGAAGTGAATAACACTTGCCATGTCCTCTCAAGTAGAGTAAGGGGAGGATGAAAAGCTGGAATGGCTTAAGAGACAACTGGCTGCTGTGTTCGGGGACTGAAGGTTTCAACAGAGATGCGTTAGAATCATAGAATTTACAGTGCAGAAGGAGACCATTCGGCCCATTGAGTCTACATCGGCTCGTGGAAAGAGCACCCTACTTAAGCCCACGCCTCCACCCTATCCCCATTACCCAGTAACCTCACCTAACCTTTTTGGACATTGAGGGTAATTTATCATAGCCAATCCACCTAACCTGCACATTTTTGGATGTTAAAGATAGATCAAAGGGACTTACACATGTTGCATACTAAAGCAGAAAATGCTGGAAAAGCATTTATCTTGCTCTGTGTTCTTTGAGAGGAAATGTAAGGATTCAGGGCTGCTAACAAAACCAGTTTTGCACAAAGTTGTTGACAACAACAACCTAAATTTCGCACTGGCCTTAACCAGAATAACCATAATAATCCTTCCAACTCACATTGAAGACAATCTAGTGGCTGGTGCACTTTCATTTCTGATCAAGTCAAAGACAAAGAGAACCAATAAACTGGTTATCAGGCTCTGAGGAACTGAGAAAAAAGAGACCAGAGAGTTCCTGGGTTTATTCCTGAATGTGAGGTATTCCTAGTCTGTGGATTCCTAATGACAACCAGAGTAACAAGTTATGCATTTCCAGGACAAACAATTACTTGGAGTTGTTACCTAAACAATTTCTGCCAATGGTTGCAAACTTGAAGGAAGAAGTCAAAGCTGCCTTTTCCAGAATAATGATTTATTTCCATCTGCCTCTGTCTCCTGATGTGTTGGGTGTTCTGGATCACAAACAGGTCACCAACACTGGAAGTAGTGCAACTCTATTTTATTATAAGGTTAACTATATTAACATACTTGAACAGTGGGTAAATGCAATACCAGCTTTAACTGTTGACCCTTGCCTAGTCCTAACCAGGTGATGCACTCAGCACATGGTGAATGTCTGTGTTGCAGGCTGCGAGCTCGGTGCTCCGAGCTGGCTGCTACTAGAATGAGCGGGAAGTCTCCTGTCCCCTGTCTTTATAGTGAGTGTGCTCTCACTGGTGATTGGCTGCGGTGTTGTGTATGCTGATTGGTCCCACTGCATGTCCAACAGTGTGTGTGTGTGTCTGCACCATAATATACTGGTGTATATTATGACATCCTCCCTTTTATATAAAGAACATGTGCCTGCGTGACAATAAATATCGTGTAGTAAATGTACCTGACTATGTGTGTACGTGTTCGTACATGACAATGTACATGAGGCTAATCTATTTACACGGGAAGGTGCCTGGTGCAGAGAAATAGGGTGTCACACCAACAACGAAATGAACATTATATACAAACTACTGGAACGATGAAACAGGATTACAGATCAGATCAAAGAGTCCAACATTGTAAAACTCATAAGTCAAGTCTCTGAGGTGGGCGATGAATTCTGGTTGACCGCCTCAAGGGTGGGTCAGGAGCTACCGGCTGAGGAACGGGCTGGGCCACGGCAGAGTGAGGAGGATGCAGAGTATTTGGAATCTCCACATAGTCCAGGTTGGCGACAACAGGAGGGCGCGGCACCGGTGGAGGATCGCGTAGCGAGTGTGGAACGAGACGAAGGGCACACCGATTGCGGCGGCGAATGGAACCATCTGGCAGATGAACCAGGAACGAGCGGGGAGACACCTGCCGAAGAACCACAGCAGTTGCAGACCAGCCACCCTCCAGAAGGTGGATGCGGACGTTGTCATCCAGCGCCAGAGCAGGGAGATCAGTCGCCCGAGCGTCATGCGCCGCCTTGTGTTGTGCACGAGACTGTTGCGTCCGCTGAAGGACCGGAACGTGGTCGAGGTCAGGGACGTGAATGGACGGCACCATGGTCCTGAGTGTGCGACCCATGAGCAGCTGGGCTGGCGACAGACCCGTGGAGAGTGGGGCCGAACGATCCCACCTGTGTGGGATCACGATGCGGTCCAGTTTCAGGAGAACACCATCGACTACTGCTAGATCGTCTCTGATATTGTAGAACTGCGGGCATTGGCCCTTGAGCCACCCGTCCATCATGTGGCGCATGACACGCTGTAGTAGGGGGTCAGCCGCAGTCTTGCGGCGAATGTGGATAAGGCGTTCATCCGTGGCCGGCAGGTCGGAGGCCGTGAAGGCCACATTGGCGTCAACCTGGCAGACGAACCACTCTGGATCACATGGGGTGTTGACTGCCCTGGACAGAGCGTCGGCTATGATCAGGTCCTTGCCCGGGGTGTATAGGAGCTGGAAAACGTACCGCCGGAGTTTAAGCAGAATGTGCTGGAGGAGAGGGGTCATATCATTCAGGTCTTTTTGTATAATGTTGACCAGCAGGCGATGGTCGGTCTCGACAGTGAATTGGGGGAGGCCATACACGTAATCATGAAATTTGTCGACCCCAGTCAACAGGCCCAGGCACTCCTTTTCGATCCGCGCGTAGTGCTGTTCCGTGGGGGTCATGGTACGTGACGCATATGCAACGGGGGCCCATGATGAGGGCTCATTGCGTTGCAGGAGCATCGCCCCAATGCCGGATTGGCTGGCATCCGTTGAAATTTCTGTTTCCTTCGTGGGATAAAAAAATGCCAATACCGGGGCCATGGTAAGCTTGGTCTTAAGCTCCTCCCATTCGCGCTCGTGGGCAGGAAGCCATTGGAAGTCTGTCGTCTTCCTGACCAGGGGCGAAATTCTCCATTATCGTCGCAAAGTCTGTTGATTGGCGCAAAAAACGGTGCAAATCCGACTTGCGTCACGCCGCAAAAATCGTCGCGAAGTCTCCGGCCCGAAATGGGCTAGCAGCGACGTGACGGGATCCGTGCTTGCTCACGTGGTTCACGCCGTGCAGCGTCATACACACCACACGGCGTGACGGCTCATAACGACGCGCTGCTCCCCCCACCCGACCGGATGGCCGGCCGCCGCTCAGCCCCGAGGTTCCAGTCACGGGATGTGGAGGCGCTCCTGGACACAGTGGAGCAGAGGAGGGAGGCCCTGTATCCCGGGCACGGCCGCAGAGTTGCCCCACGCCACAGCCGGCGTCTGTGGAGGGAGGTGGTAGAGGCCGTCACTGCTAAGGCCCTGACACCACGGACAGGCACCCAGTGCCACAAGAAGGTGAACAACCTCGTCAGAGCAGGCAGGGTGAGCCTCCCCCCCTGCCCGATATCCATATCCCCCTCCCCCATATCCCCATATCCCCCCTCCCCCATATCCCCCCTCCCCCATATCCCCCATATCCACCCTCCCCCATATCTCCCATATCGCCCATATCCCCCCTCCCCCATATCCCCCATATCCCCCCTCCCCCATATCCCCCCTCCCCATATCCCCCATATCCCTCCTCCCCCATATCCCTCCTCCCCATATCCCCCCTCCCCCATATCCCCCATATCCCCCCTCCCCCATATCCCCTATAACCCCCCTCCCCCATATCCCCCATATCCACCCTCCCCATATCCCCCCTCCCCCATATCCCCCCTCCCCCATATCCCCCATATCACCCCTCCCCATATCCCCCATATCCCCCTTCCCATATCCGCCCTCCCCCATATCCCCATTATCCCCCCTCCCCCATATCCCCCATATCCCCCTCCCCATATCCCCAAGTGAATCCAGCCCTAACCTTAACCTCTGCAATACACGCGCAACCGATGGCGTGCATTCATATACCTGCCTAACACTGTTGCCTTTTACCCCTGCCACCACCCCCCCCCCCCACAGGAGAAACGCGCACACAACACCAGGGAGCATGTGAGGACTGGAGGAGGCCCCGCTGATGAGAGGCCACTGACCGTACACGAGGAAAGGGCCCTGGAACTGGCTGGCGGACCTGACGACCGGGAGGTTGCTGATGTAGAGGCCGGGGGCGTACTAGCAAGTGAGCCGCCGACAGCCCGTCCCCATATCCCCCCTCCCCTATATCCCCCTCCCCCATATCACCTGATCACTGCCTGCGTGTCTAACCATGCATGCTTCATTGTGTATCGCAGGACCAAACGTCCAGGCACCCATCCCCGCAGATGCAGACCGCCCGCAGGATGCCCCTCGGAGACCACGGGAGACGGAGAGACCCGGACCCTCCGGCATGCGACGCCCGCAGGATGCCCCTCGCACACCATGGGAGACGGAGAGACCCGGACCCTCCAGCATGCGACGCCCGCAGGATGCCCCTTGGAAACCACGGGAGACGGAGAGACCTGGAGCAACAGGGAGACGACGCCCCCGTCACGTGCGGGTGCGACGGCGCAGGCGTGTGCCACTCAGTGACGAGAGGGGCAGCCACAGGCCCCCGTCACAGCCGAGCCAGGACACCACTACCCAGGACACGCCTACCCAGGACACCCCTACCCGGGACACCCCTACCCGGGACAGCACTACCCAGGAAGACGAAATACCGGATAGTGACACAGAGTGGATGGGTGGAGACGAACCCCTACCCCAAAGTGCCATGGACTCAGAGTGAGATGAAGAGCACGACACAACGCCACTGCTGTCACCAACACCCTCCACCATCGCAGAAACACTCACCTCGGTTGGGCACTTTAGTGATGAGGCGTCTGGTACACTCACTGGTGCGCACAACACAGCCGTCCTGGTACAGCAGGTGGAGGTAGGAGCAGCAGAGGGACCGGGCGGTCGGAGGGCAGCCCAGCCCAAGCGAACATCTGCCGCCCAGATGGATCCCGGGTTCCTGGAGTTACCACACCCACCCATAGATCCGATGCAACCACCGACCCGGAGACGAGCGAAGAGGGTGACGGCCAGCTTGCGGCGGCTGCAGTCGCAGGTGGAGGAGTCCACCCGCGTCCAGGAGCTGGGAGTGGTGCCGGCCATACGTGCCACCCAGGCTGACACCGCACGGGTGGCGTCCGCAGTGAAGGCAATGGGTGCGACGGTGTCAGACATGGGGAACGGTTTGTGAGGCCTGGGGATTTCCGTGCAGGCGGCGTCTGTGGCCCAGGACATGGCTGCCCTCTCACAGGAGGCCATGAGCCAGTGCCAGCGCCAGATGGCAGAGGCGCTCAACGCCATGGCCCAGTCTCTGCAGGCCTTGGCCCAGTCTCTGCAGGCCATGGCCCAGTCTCAGCAGGCCATAGCCCAGTCTCAGCAGGCCATGGCCCAGTCTCAGCAGGCCATCGCTGAGGGATTCGGCGCCATTGGCCATTTGCGAGCCGGCGTCGCATAGTCACAGACAGGGTTTGCCAATCCCCTGGGCTCCATGGCTGCAAACCTGCAGACCCCTGTCGATACCAGCACGGGCCTCCAGGACTGGCAGCGCCAGATGTCGGGGGGGCGTCGGATGGCCAATCCGTTCGCATCCCCCACCCATGTAGAGGCCTCGGGGCCATCGGGCACCCCGAGGGAGGAGGAGGTGGTGTGGTCCGTCCCGGGTCCCCCTGTAGGGGAGGTCCCGGAACACCGCGACACCTCGGACTCCCCCCCTTCCGTCCCAGGTGCATCGGGTGGGCAACGGGCAGGACAGGCTGGCATCTCGCCATCCCAGTCGCCCGGGCCGCAGCCTGGCCCATCTAGGCCAAGACGCGCCAAAGGGATCCCGTGTCAGAGGGCAGGAATCACAGGAGTCCACCTCCAGTTCTGCTGTTCCGTCTGGGGAACCACGTAGACGTAGTCAAAGGGCCCGTAAGGCCAAACAATTAGACACTGAGTAAGTTGGCACGGGTGCAGGGCACAGATGAGTTTTAGGGGCTAGGGCACGTGCATGAACTCCTTTGGTTATTAAAGTCAATGTTACACCTACCGAAGCTGCCTTTGTGCTCTGTCCAAAGCGTGCGGGGGTGTCATGTACGTTGAGCGCAAGTGTGTGTGTGACGGGTGGTCTTACCTCAGCCCCAGGTGAGTCTGCCCCCTTCCCCCTGGGCCGCCATCAACATCCCCCCGGGCAGAGGACAAGACCGTGTGCTGCAGTGTCACAGCCGCATGCAGGGATGGTCCGGGTGGATGGTGGTACTGTGGCCATGGGTCAGACATAGTCCAACGATGTAGAGCCAGGAGCTCATCGCAGGGGGGGTTGTCATCATCCTCCATGGCCTGCAATAGACACGCGTCCACCCGCAACTGTGTGAGCCCGGCCATTGTGCCGCAGGTGGATCGGCAATGGGGGGCGTGGTGTGCATGCGGGTGGGGTTGGGGAGGGGGGGTGAGGGTGCTGGGTGGGTGGATGGGTGGGGGGTGTGGGTGGTCGGCTGTTGCCATGGTGTGCGGTCTGTGGCCGTACTACCCAATTCCCACGCCCATCTAGTCAGTGAAGTGGGCGGCTATCAGCCTGTCCCGTGCCTGCTGGGCCAGCCGGTAACGGTGGACAGCCACCCGCCTGTGTCTACCCCGTCTGCCCTGACCATTACCCCCATCCCCCTCATCTGGGGAGGACTGCGCCTCTTCCTGCTGCTCCTCCACTCCGCCCTACTCTGCCTGCGGCACACCGCCCCTCTGTTGGGCTATGTTGTGCAGGACGCAGCACACCACAATGATGCAGCCGACCCTATCTGACCGATACTGGAGGGCGTCCCCAGATAGGTCCAGGCACCTGAAACGCATCTTCAGCACGCCAAAGCACCTCTCTGTCACCCCTTGTCACTACATGGGCATCATTGTAGCGGTTCTCCGCCTCATTGCGTGGCCTCCTTATAGGCGTCATTAGCCACGATCACAATGGGTAGCCCCTGTCGCCAGCAAGCAGCCCCTCAGCTGGGGATGGCGTCCCCCGTACATGCCGGTGATGGATGACCGCAACAACACGTATGAGTCGTGTACACTGCCTGGGTAACGGGCGCAGACGTGCAGGATCATCATGCGGTGGTCGCAGACCACCTGTATGTTCATCGAATAGGTCCCCTTCCTATTGGTGAACACGGCTCTGTTATCTGCAGGTGGCCGCACGGCGATGTGCATCCCATCAATCGCGCCCTGGACCATGGGTAACCCGGCCACGGCATAGAAGCATCTTGGCTGGCCCGGTCCACAGGGAAGCGGATGTAGCGGTGCGCCATGGCATATAGGGCATCTGTCACTGCTCCGATGCACCGATGCACCGATGTCTGCGATATGCCGGACAGGTCCCCACTCGGTGCCTGGAATGACCCCGTTGCATAAAAGTTCAGGGCCACCGTAACCTTGACGGACACGGGGAGAGGGTGTCCCCCGCCAGTGCCACGCGGTGACAGGTGGCAGATGTGTGCCACGGTTTCACGCCTCATCCGGAGTCTCCTCCTGCATTCCCGGTCTGTGAGGTCCTGGTATGACTGCCCGGGCCGGTACACACGGGGCGCCCTCGGGTGCCTCCGTTGCCGTGGGGCCGCAATGTCCTCCTCCCCCTCCTCGTCCTGTCGGTCAGGTGTCCCTCCAGCCTGGGCGGCTGCCGCCTACCCCTCTGCGGCAGCCTGCGCCGCCTCTCTGGCACGCTCCTCCTCCTCCTCCTCATCCAGGGCAACATAGACATTAGCGGCTGCCGCCACGGCGGCCAACATCGCTGGATGATCGGAAAACATGACGGCCTGGTTGGGGGGGGGGGTGGGTGGGAACGACGACATGTCATCATTGCCCATATCCCCTCCTCCCCCCAGCCAAGTGGCATAGGCCGCATGGGTCCAACTGTTGGAGGCTGGCACCTGGCCAGGTGGACCAACTCACTTGCCCTCGCATCCCCCTCCCCGGCATGGGCCCCCATCCCCCTCCCCAGCACGGACCCCCCATCCTCCTCCCCGGCACGGGCCCCCCATCCCCCTCCCCCGCACAGACCCCCCATCCTCCTCCCAGGCACGGACCCCCCCCCCCCCCAATCCCCCTCCCCGGCACCCCATCCTCCTTCCCGGCACGGACCCACCCCCCATCCCCCTCCCCAGCATGGGCCCCCCATCCTCTTCCCCGGCACGGACCCCCCCCCCATCCCCCTCCCCGGCACGGGCCCCCCATCCCCCTCCCCGGCATGGACCCCCCATCCTCCTCCCTGGCACGGACCCCCTTCCTCCTCCCCGGCACGGACCCCATCCTCCTCCCCGGCACGGGCCCCCCATCCTCCTCCCCGGCACGGAACCCCCCCCCCCATCCCCCTCCCCGGCAAGGACCCCCCATCCTCCTCCCCAGCACTGACCCCCCTCCCGGCACTCCCCCGGAGCCCAGCCCACTCTAACCACCCCCCCCGCCGCACACACACACACACAACCCTAGACACACCTCTCCCCACACATTCAGACTGCGGCCACGCCATCGCCTGCCCAGCGGCCAACCCCCTAGGCCGTCACTCACCTCCACGCTGGTCGGCGTGAACCTGGAGCACAGGTTGACGCCGATTAAAAGGAGGTTTGATTTACGTCGACGTGACCCGTCATCACGTCGACGGGACTTCGGCCCATCCGGACGGGAGAATATCGGCAGGCCCAAAATCGTCTGTCTTGCGCACACCCGTGCCATTCTCCGACGTCTGCGGCGCCATTAACGCCCCGCCGACTTTTCTCCCTTCGGAGACTTCGGCAACCGGCGGGGGCGGGATTCACGGCGGCCAACGGCCATTCTCCGACCCGCTGGGGGGGTCGGAGAATGACGCCCCAGGTTCCGGAGAGCTGTGGTATCGGAGGCGCAGTCGGGGATGAACTTCCCCAGGAAGTTGACCATGCCCAAAAATCGGAGGACCGCATTCTTATCCGCTGGCTTCTGCATGGCCGTGATGGCTGCCACCTTGTCCACATCCGGGCGCACACCCAACCGGGGGATGTAGTCCCCTCGGAACTTGAGTTCCATCTGGCCGAAGGAACATTTGGCTCTGTTGAGGCGAAGGCCTTGGTCCCGTATTCACTTGAAAACGTGCTGCAGGCAACTGATATGCTCCTGCGGGGTGGTGGACCAAATGATGATGTCGTCAACATAGACGCGCACACCCCCAATGCCCTCCATCATTTGCTCCATGATCCGGTGGAATACTTCTGATGCCGATATAATCCCAAACGGCATCCTGTTGTTGTATTATCTGTCAAACGGGGTATTAAAGGTACACAGCTCTCTGCTGGACCTATCTAGTTGAATTTGCCAGAATCCTTTCGAGGCGTCAAATTTGGTGAAGATGTTGGCCCGAGCCGTCTCGTACATGATCTCCTCGCGCTTGGGGATAGGGTAATGCTCCCTCATTATGTTGTGATTCAGATCCTTTGGGTCAATGCAGATCCGGAGCTCGCTGGAAGGCTTCTTTACGCACACCATGGACCTGACCCAGTCGGTTGGTTCCGTCACTCTGGAGAGCACTCCTTGGTTCTGGAGGTCTTACAGCTGCTGCTTGAGGCGGTCCTTGAGGGGTACTGGGACTCTGCGAGGTGCATGAACCACAGGCGTGGCGTCTTGTTAGAGCAGGATTTTGTAAGTGTATGGAAGCGTGCCCATGCCTTCGAAAACGTCGCTGTGCCAGTCGATGATGGCATTGAGTCGCGCCCTGAAGTCCGCGTCCTGGAAGGCAGGCGTGTCATCTGGAGAGAGAGAGTGTACTCGTTGAACGAGGTTTAGGAGTTTGCACGCCTGTGCGCCTAGCAGAGAGTTCTTCAAGGAGCCCACGATCTCGAAGGGAAGGATGGCTTTTCGCGAGTTGTGCGTCACTTCGAGTTGGCATGAACCGGTAGCAGGAATGACGTTGCTGTTGTAGTCCACTAGTTGGCAGGTCGACGGAAGAATGGTTTGTTTAACCCCAAGGGTCTGAAAGGCTGACCACGCTAGGAGATTAGCAGAAGCACTAATGTCCAGGCGGAATCGTATCTGGGATCGGTTGACCGTCAGGGTGGCACACCACTCGTCGTCTGGATCAATACTGTGCACTGACAGCGGCTGGTGGTTTTGATTCGGGGACAGCCTGTTCTTTGTTATAACAGCGACTCGACGAGGCTCCCTCGGGTCCTTGGTGTCATTGATCTGCGGGAAGTCGGAATCGGACTCGGTGAACATGGGTTGAATTGCCCGAACGTTCCTGCGAGGCTGGATGATGTGATGCGAATTGGCAGACTGAGCTGCTCGACAGCAGGCAGCATAGTGGCCAAGTCTGCCACATCGTAGGCATTGTCGCGATTTTGCAGGACATTGCCGCTTTAAATGGGCGGATCCACAGTTGCCGCACGTCGTGACATCAGTATGCGCGTTGCACCACCGCGCATGCGCATCAGTTTCCTCCACGTCACCGTCCCCTCGTTTGGCGCGTACAAGCGCGGGAGGCTGTGAAAAGCGCGCAAAATGGCCGCCCTCATCCAGGCTGCAGCCTTGGAAGTGTTCAATTGTTTGGACCCGTTCCGCCTCGTTGGGACCTTGCCGCGCCGTTTCAGCCGCCTGTATGTGGGAGTACCGGCTGGTGGCATTTTCATGCAGGACACAGGTCTCGATGGCAGTCGCTAGGGTGAGTTGCTTAATTTTGAGGAGCTGCTGATGCAGGGGGTCCAACAGAACACCAAATACGATCTGGTCGCGTATCATGGAGTCGGAGGTGGGCCCATAGCCGCAGGACTGCGCAAGGATGCGGAGGTGTGTTGAAAAGGATTGGAAAGGCTCGTCCTTACCCTGCAAGCACTGCTGGAACAGGAGATTGCCGGCGATGCGGAGTGGCGGCGGCGGGTTGATGTTCTCCATACTTCAGGATGCCGGAATGCTGATTAGTTGCAGGTGGGTCTCAGAAGTGCTAGTATGCAACCACTCCTTGTACCATGATGTGTTGGGTGTTCTGGATCACAAACAGGTCACCAACACTGGAAGTGGTGCAACTCTATTTTATTATAAGGTTAACTATATTAACATACTTGAACTGTGGGTAAATGCAATACCAGCTTTAACTGTTACATACATAGAACATAGAACATAGAAAATACAGCACAGAACAGGCCCTTCGGCCCACGATGTTGTGCCTAACCTTTGTCCTAGATTAATCATAGATTATCATTGAATTTACAGTGCAGAAGGAGGACATTCGGCCCCCTGAGTCCGCACAAGCTCTTGGAAAGAGCACCCTACCCAAACTCAACACCTCCACCCAACATGAAGGGCAATTTTGGACACTAAGGGCAATTTATCATGGCCAATCCACCTAACCTGCACATCTTTGGACTGTGGGAGGAAACTGGAGCACCCGGAGGAAACCCACGCAGACACGGGGAGGACTTGCAGACTCCGCACAGACAGTGACCCAAGCCGGAATCGAACTTGGGACCCTGGAGCTGTGAAGCAATTGTGCTATCCACAATGCTACCGTGCTGCCCTTAAGAACAAATAAATCTACACTATATCATTTTACCGTCATCCATGTACCTATCCAATAGCTGCTTGAAGGTCCCTAATGTTTCCGACTCAACTACTTCCACAGGCAGTGCATTCCATGCCCCCACTACTCTCTGGGTAAAGAACCTACTTCTGATATCCCTCCTATATCTTCCACCTTTCACCTTAAATTTATGTCCCCTTGTAATGGTTTGTTCCACCCGGGGGAAAAGTCTCTGACTGCCTACTCTATCTATTCCCCTGATCATCTTATAAACCTCTATCAAGTCGCCCCTCATCCTTCTCCGTTCTAATGAGAAAAGGCCTAGCACCCTCAACCTTTCCTCGTAAGACCTACGCTCCATTCCAGGTAACATCCTGGTAAATCTTCTTTGCACCTTTTCGAAAGCTTCCACATCCTTCCTAAAATGAGGTGACCAGAACTGTACACAGTACTCCAAATGTGGCCTTACCAAAGTTTTGTACAGCTGCATCATCACCTCACGGCTCTTAAATTCAATCCCTCTGTTAATGAACGCGAGCACACCATAGGCCTTCTTCACAGCTCCATCCACTTGAGTGGCAACTTTCAAAGATGTATGAACATAGACCCCAAGATCTCTCTGCTCCTCCACATTGCCAAGAACTCTACCGTTAACCCTGTATTCTGCATTCATATTTGTCCTTCCAAAATGGACAACCTCACACTTTTCAGGGTTAAACTCCATCTGCCACTTCTCAGCCCAGCTCTGCATCCTATCTATGTCTCTTTGCAGCCGACAACAGCCCTCCTTACTATCCACAACTCCACCAATCTTCGTATCGTCTGCAAATTTACTGACCCACCCTTCAACCCCCTCATCCAAGTCATTAATGAAAATCACAAACAGCAGAGGACCCAGAACTGATCCCTGCGGTACGCCACTGGTAACTGGGATCCAGGCTGAATATTTGCCATCCACCACCACTCTCTGACTTCTATCGGTTAGCCAGTTCGTTATCCAACTGGCCAAATTTCCCACTATCCCATACCTCCTTACTTTCTGCAGAAGCCTACCATGGGGAACCTTATCAAATGCCTTACTAAAATCCATGTACACTACATCCACTGCTTTACCTTCATCCACATGCTTGGTCACCTCCTCAAAGAATTCAATAAGATTTGTAAGGCAAGACCTACCCCTCACAAATCCGTGCTGACTATCCCTAATCAAGCAGTGTCTTTCCAGATGCTCAGAAACCCTATCCTTCAGTACCCTTTCCATTACTTTGCCTACCACCGAAGTAAGACTAACTGGCCTGTAATTCCCAGGGTTATCCCTAGTCCCTTTTTTGAACAGGGGCATGACATTCACCACTCTCCAATCCCCTGGTACCACCCCTGTTGACAGTGAGGACGAAAAGATCATTGTCAACGGCTCTGCAATTTCATCTCTTGCTTCCCATAGAATCCTTGGATATAACCCGTCAGGCCCGGGGGACTTGTCTATCCTCAAGTTTTTCAAAATGCCCAACACATCTTCCTTCCTAACAAGTATTTCCTCGAGCTTACCAGTCTGTTTCACACTGTCCTCTCCAACGATATCGCCCCTCTCATTTGTAAATACAGAAGAAAAGTACTCGTTCAAGACCTCTCCTATCTCTTCAGACTCAATACACAATCTCCCGCTACTGTCCTTGATCGGACCTACCCTCGCTCTAGTCATTCTCATATTTCTCACATATGTGTAAAAGGCCTTGGGGTTTTCCTTGATCCTACCCGCCAAAGATTGTTCATGCCCTCTCTTAGCTCTCCTAATCCCTTTCTTCAGTTCCCTCCTGGCTATCTTGTATCCCTCCAATGCCCTGTCTGAACCTTGTTTCCTCAGCCTTACATAAGTCTCCTTTTTCCTCTTAACAAGACATTCAACCTCTCTTGTCAACCATGGTTCCCTCACTCGACCATCTCTTCCCTGCCTGACAGGGACATACATATCAAGGACACGTAGTACCTGTTCCTTGAACAAGTTCCACATTTCACTTGTGTCCTTCCCTGACAGCCGATCTTCCCAACTTATGCACTTCAATTCTTGTCTGACAACATCGTATTTACCCTTCCCCCAATTGTAAACCTTGCCCTGTTGCACGCACCTATCCCTCTCCATTACTAAAGTGAAAGTCACAGAATTGTGGTCACTATCTCCAAAATGCTCCCCCACTAACAAATCTATCACTTGCCCTGGTTCATTACCAAGTACTAAATCCAATATTGCCCCTCCTCTGGTCGGACCATCTATATACTGTGTTAGAAAAGCTTCCTGGACACACTGCACAAACACCACCCCATCCAAACTATTTGATCTAAAGAGTTTCCACTCAATATTTGGGAAATTAAAGTCACCCATGACTACTTCCCTGTGACTTCTGCACCTTTCCAAAATCTGTTTCCCAATCTGTTCCTCCACATCTCTGCTACTATTGGGGGGCCTATAGAAAACTCCTAACCCTTGTTGACCCTTGCCTAGTCCTAACCAGTTGACGCACTCAGCACATGGTGAATGTCTGTGTTGCAGGCTGTGAGCTCTGTGCTCCGAGCTGGCTGCTACTAGAATGAGCGGGAAATCTCCTGTCCCCTGTCTTTATAGTGCGTGTGCTCTCACTGGTGATTGGCTGCGGTATTGTGTACGCTGATTGGTCCCACTGCATGTCCATCAGTGTGTGTGTGTGTGTGTCTGCAGCATAATATACTGGTGTATATTATGACATCTCCCTCGGCCACACCCTTGCAGAGTAAAAACTGAATAGGCATGAAATCTAACCCCTGACCTCCATCATTACATGACGGCTCAAAGACATGATTGTACCAATATAACCTTATTTCTGGTTTCCTTTCCTTCTCTGCAGGCAGGCTGAGGCGTCCATTAGACAGTCTCCTGACAACAGGAATGTTTAAAAACTCTGGCGCACAATTTATTTTATTTTAACTGGTCTGCTGCAATTTTGGTAGCTATCTGGCAAAACCACTGCGGAAACAAGGAAGAACGGATTATGTTGTGGCTCCACCACTGCTGGCAGTTTCTTAGTGACCTTGAAAGGGGCAGAGCTTCCACCCACCTTTTACAAGTTAGACAACATGAAGTTTACAATTAATGGGCGGCACGGTGGCGCAGTGGTTAGCACTGCTGCCTCATGGCGCCGAGGACCAAGGTTCAATCCCGGCACCGGGTCACTGCCCGTGTGGAGTTTGCACAATCTCCCCATGTCCGCGCTGGTCTCACCCCCGTTACCCAAAAAAGATGTGCAGGGTAGATGGATTGGCCACGCTAAAGAGCCCTGTAATTGGAAATAAAGAATCGGGTACTCTAAATTTTAAAGAGAAAAAAAAGTTTACAATGAAACCAACCAGGGATGGGAACTTATTGAGTGGAAGTTCCTTGTCCTATAATTCATATTTCATATTTCACTCTTCATACACATATATTAATATATTCAGATAATTCATAATTCACAGTCTGAAGATGTACAGGTTAGGTGGCTAGGCCATGCTAAATTGACCCTTAGTGTTCAGTGATTAGATGGGGTTACGGGATTCCGGGGATAGGGCAAGGGATTGGGCCTGGGCAGGATGCTCTTTCGGAGGGTCGATGCGGACCCATTGAGCCAAATGGCCTCCTTCTACTCGATAGGGATTCTATGATATCAGAAAGTATCAGTTTTCACATCTACGCGTGTGCTCTGCTGATGAGTTCCAAGCCGAGCAAGTAATTTGGACCTTGAAAGAGCAAAAGGAATATAAATACCATGGGTATGCTATATTATTGTTTGGTGAGAGGTGGGGTGGGGGAGGGGTGGGGGGGCGGTGTTGGAGGGTGCAAGGAAGAAAAGGCAATTGAAGCACTGCCCGAGGTAGGGTGAAATGCAGGAAATCATGTCCCAGCCAGGTATATCATAGAATCATATAATCCCTACAATGCAGAAGGAGGTCTTTTGGCCCATGAAGTGTGCATTGACCTTTGGGAAAAGCACCCTGGCTCGGCTTCCTCCCTATCCCTTTAACGCCACCTAACCTTTTGGACATGAAGGCCAATTTATCATGGCCAATCTACCTATCCTGCACATCTTTGGACTGTGGAAGAAAACCGGAGAACCTGGAGGAAACCCACGCAGACACAGGGGGGAAAGTGCACAATCCCGCGAGGCTGGAATTTAACCCGGGTCCCTGGCGCTGTGAAGTAGCAGTGCTAACCATTGTGCTACTGCGCTGCCACAGTGCCAAGTGGCGCTGTTCCCGCCCCCTGACAATGCAAATGAGGTCACCTCTCAGTGAACCCCCACAAATATGAGTAAGGACAAGAGGGCACCAGTGGGCATTGAGGGTTTCAATATGCTCCAGATGCACAGTCGTTGAGTTGATTCGAGATTGAGATCATGTTTTGGACACTATGGAAATCAAGAAATAGCATAGAAAAGTGGATTTGAGGTGCAAATTAATCTTTATGACTGCCAAAGCAGCTCTGAGGGGCAATACTTCTGCTCGTATTTTTTATAGTGTTGTGTTGTTCATTCAAAACTGAACCTCCATCCTGCCCACTCACTCAATGCCAATCTGCTTTCATTCTTGTCCATTTAGCAAGTGGAAGCAGACACACCGCCCCCCCCCCCCCCCCCATCCAAGACCACAATAGTTATGTCAGTGACATTCATCTGCTACAGAAAAGGTAACATTTTATAGTAGTGATAACATTTCCATGATTATTGCCTCAATCCACAGACATCAGCATTTAATTCTAAATGCCTATTCCACGTTTCAATGCCAGAGTTTTCGATAAAGATTTTTGTGTCACATCCAATGAAACATTTCCAATAACAGCTGATGAAGTTGCTATTTAACGAGTCGGTAGGGATTCAAGTGTCTGGCAATGGCTGTTTGTTTAACTTTCCATAGAACTATTTATGCCATTGCCGATAGTTCAAATTTTCTTTCTCTAAAGCTTCAGATAAGCCAGCACACATATTCTTTCTCCAGCCCCTTTTCTATGTTGTTTTCTGAGGCAGAAACAAGCTATATCATGTCCTGATTTAACTCATTCTTTTCAAGCTCTACAAACTTATGAAAATCCTTCTGTCCAGTTATGCTGGAAATTTGCAAGCCCCACCCGCAGGGTCAAGAGAGCCGCCAGCCATTTGCTAAGCCAGCAGTTCTCGGAGGCCTGTATGACTCTCGAATGGGAGTGGAAGTCCCACCTGAAGCCAATGAAAGGCCGACAGCTGTTAAATGGATGGGGGATTGAGCAAGCCAAGCTGGTGGGCTCACCATGGCTTTTACCTTATGGAGGTGGGGACCCACCGCCAACATAAAATTTCATATTAGTGTTCCCTTTGCCTCAGATCTTTTCAAAATCATGATTAGGAGATAGACTTATTGTGCTACATCACCTTTCTTCCACTGATGCTGGAGATCAAGAGCAGAGGGTGAAGAATGATAGGCGAGGGGATGACCAAAAATCCTCAGCTCTAACCCCTAACAGTTGGGTGGACAGTAATTTTAAAGATGTGTCTTGTGACACAGTGGTGAGCACAACTGCCTCACAGCTCCAGGAACCCGGGTTCAATTTCAGCCATTTCTGTGTGGAGTTTGCATGTTCTTCCCATGCCTGCGTAGGTTTTCTCCGGGTGCTCCGGTTTCCTCCCACAGTCCAAAGATGTGCATGATAGTTGCATTGGCCATGTTAAAATTGCCCCTTGGTGTCCAGGGATGTGCAGGTTAGGTTACGGGGATAAGACGGGATGGGTGGGGGAGTGGGACTTGTTAGAGTGCTTTTTCAGAGGGTCGGTGCAGACTCGAAGTGCCAGATGGCCTCCTTCTGCACTGAAGAGATTCCATGAAAAGAAAATGCAGGGCTGGAATTTACCAGCACACGGGAGTCAGGCTGGCAGAGACCCTTAAGATGAAGGCCGGATAAATACAAATGAGTTCACAGATATTTGAGGCAAGTCTAAGGTCGTTCTAGTGGTGTTTTTTTTTTGCAGAGGGCCAGTGGTCACTGGTGGGTCTTCCAGTCCTGCTGAACCTGATGGGCTTTTACTTGGATTGCCTGCCCCGCCACTGGGGAACCCACCGCGAGGGATCAACTTCAGCAAGAGCGGAAGATCCGGCCAGAAGGAGAGGCATGAAAATCCTGCCCCAAGATTTCAGTCAGTCAATGCTGATTCAGCCCTTAACCCAATCCAAATCCCTTTTCATCTAATTCTCTCCTTTAATTGCAATTAATCTAATTTTGCCTTCTAATAAAAATTTAGAGTACCCAATTCTTTTTTTTTCCGATTAAGAGACAATTTAGCATGGCCAATCCACCTACACTGCACATCTTTGGGTTGTGGGGGAGAGACGCACCCACAGACACGTGGAGAATGTGCAAACTTCACACGGACAGTAATCTGGGGCCGGGATCGAACCCGGGTCCTGAGCGCCGTGAGGGAATCTGATTTTGCCTTACAGGTATTATGATCCCTGCCGTGACCAATAAGTGAACCTTCCCAATGGTCGAAACTGATGGAGAAGATTTACATTTACTATAATAATCAAGTCAAATTGAACTAAGAATTAAATTGTGTTCAGGAATTTGCATGATGAGATAGAGGGGCACGTGAAGAGAACCACTTTCCCCACACAGCTCATCTGAAATGAAAGGTCACGCTGCAAAAACAAACCTTCTGCCTGACAACTCTGCAGTACATCCTGTCGGTGTCAATGCAGTATGTAATATGCCCGTCAGTAACATAACCTCAGCAAAACTTCCAGTCAGCTTTATCTACAACACAAAACAAATGTTCTCACTGCTCCAGTATTTTTTAATATAAATTTAGAGTACCGTAACAGCCTCCCCGAACAGGCGCCGGAATGTGGCGACTAGGGGCTTTGCACAGTAACTTCATTTGAAGCCTACTTCTGACAATAACCAATTTTCATTTCATTTCATTTCAATTCATTTTATCCAATTAAGGGGCAATTTAGCGTGGTCAGCCCACCTCCCCTGCACATCTTTGGGTTGTGGAGGTGAAAGCCACGCAAACACGGGGGGAATGTGCAAAGTCCACACGGACAGCGACCCAGAGCCAGGATCGAACCAGGGACCTCGGCATCGTGATACAGCAGTGCTAACCACTGTGCCACTGTGCTGCCCCCTCACTGCTTCAGTATTACAATGAGGATTGGAAAAATGTCAACTCTCTTGATCAATGAATTGAGTAAATCCAGATTGATGATTAAACTGACATGGCTCCAAGGCGCTGTGAGAAAGTATGCAATCTGAACTTCCAGCATTCTTTAACTGAGAAGACAAGTGACTACCTCACGGTGTAAATGATTGCTTGTCACTCATGGGCTACCTCAGTTCCAGAAAACCTCTCCTCGTTTTGGGAAAATTGCTTAGCATTCTTATGCAAAGAGCTTGACAGGTTCCCGATTCATCGGCCAAGATTAGGAGCTCACGACAAGGGAGCTATATCCACATAACCCACACTTTGGCCCAGTTCCACATTCCCAGACTCCATCAGTTGAGCCCATGACGTATCATATAGTAGGTCATGTACTTGAGGATGTCCAAATAAATGATTGTTGGGCAAATGAATAGGTCTCTCACCTGGAATGTTCTAGCTGTAGAGAATTGCAAGCAGAATCTCAAATTGACACCACTGTCATCTTACATACATCCTGTCCCCACTGGATGTTGGACATGACAATGTGACCCAGGCGCAGTTGAGTATAAGCTCACCAAAGGCGAGACTTCACAGCTATTAAGTGGGCTGTATAATAGCCCAATCCCTGAGCCTGTACTACACCCAATCGGTTAAACACCTATTAAAATTAAATAAACTCTGCAAGGGAGCCATGCTCCCTTCAATTGGGTCTTCACTGGTAAAAGGGGTGTTGTATTTATTGCGTTTTATAGCAACTCACTCTTTCTGTGCCTGATGCCCTTTGTTGGACAAAGTTAGGGAAAGTTCTTGAAACTTTCCTGACAGCTTCATAAGGCGGTCTACACCTCTTTCAATGGGCCCATTCTTTACAGCTGAGGCTGTAATGATTAGTATGAAGCTTTGGGTATCTCAATTTGCAAGTTTTGAAACAAAAGAAGGTATGTGGCATGGTGGCACAGTGGTTAGCACTGCTGCTTCACAGTGGGACCCAGATTCAATTCCGGCCTCGACTTACTGACTGTGTCGAGTTTGTATGTTCTCCCGGTGTCTGGGTGGGTTTCCTCTGGAAGTTCCAGTTTCCTCCCACAGTCCAAAGATGTGCAGTTTAGGTGGATTGGCCGTGCTAAATTGTCCCTCAGTGTCTAAAAAAGAAGATTGGTGGCATTACGGGGATAGGCTGGAGGCGTGGGCTTAAGTTGGTGCTCTTTCCAAGGGCTGATGCAGACTCGATGGGCTGAATGTCCTCCTTCTGCACTGTAAATTCTATGATTTTGTGCCTGACAGGTGCCTTTACACCTTGAATAACCCATTAGGACCTGTCTCTTTTGACTTTTCTTCCCCTGCATTCATGGATTAAAATTTTGAATGATGCCGTAACAGAACTCCTTCAACGTTGATTTGCAAACAAGTTCCAGGGTAGCTCTGTCACTAGTTGTTCTCGTTACAACGCAATGATTTTTTTTTTTGATTGGTAGACCTTCTTTCAGAAGATCACTACCTCTCCTACTTTCAGCGCACACTTGCAGCTCGTGAAGCACTGATGTGTCACTTGCCAGTTAAGGACAGTGGCTTCATCAACTGAATAATAATAATAATCTTTAATGTCACAAGTAGGCTTACATTAACATTGCAATGAAGTTATTGTGAAAAGCCCTGAGTCGTCACGCTCCAGCACCTGTTCAGGTACACTGAGGGGAAATTCAGAATGTCTAAATCACCTAACAGCACGTCTTTCAGGACTTGTTGAAGAAATAAGCCAGCATCAGGAAAGTGGCTTCCATTTCTGTCACATTTCTGCCATTTGGAAAGGTTCTGCAGAGGGTAAATCACAGTTGTCTGCACGACTATAACCTTGACTGTGCCTTTACCCCAGCTGCATTTTGGAAAGGAAAGGGTGTGTCATGATATCCACATTAACATATCATGGTGCAATCACACACACACACTGATGGACAGGTAGTTGGACCAACCAACACACACACATCGCAGCCAATCACCAGTGAGAGCACACCCACTATAAAACAGGGAACACCACAGTTCCCGCTGATTCTACCAGGAGATATCTCAGAGCACCGAGCTCACAGCGTGCCACTCAGACATACACCATGTGCTGAGTGCCTCACTAAGATAGTGCTAGGGCTGGGTCCACAGGTTAGCTGGTGAAGTACGAACCACAGCCAGAAGGTAATAGTTATTATTGTACAGAAGAATAAAACAGAGTTGTGCCTTCTACAACCGTGTTGGTTCGTTTGTGTATCGGAACACCCAACACGACATGATACCAGGTCAGGAAACTCGCCAGCGACTGTGTGGCCTACCTGCACCTCTTCAGAAACCCGCCATCCTGCGCCATGGAAACCATCAGCCCGCCGCAGCCGCTCCGGATCGCTGGAAATCTTGGTGTCAACTGGAAGCTGTTTAGACAGCGCTTCCAACTCTTCCTAGAAGCCACAGACAGGGAGAATGCATCGGACACCAGGAAGATCGCCCTCCTCCTCTCCATGGCGGGGCAACACGCCAGCCACATCTACAACTCCCTGGCATTCGCGGAAGGCGAGGACAAGACGAAGTACAAGACGGTCCTTCTGAAATTTGAGGAACACTTCAATGTGGAAGTTAACGAAAGCTTCGAGAGGTACCTCTTCCAGCAGCGCCTGCAGGGGAAGGATGAGCCTTTTCAATCTTATTTGACACACCTCCGTATCCTCGCGCAGTCCTGTGGCTATCAGGCCACCTCCAACTACATGATTCGGGATCAGATAGTTTTTGGGGTCATCTCCGACACCCTATGCCAGCAGCTCCTCAAAATAAAGCGCCTCAGCTAGCCACCGCCATCGAGACCTGCGTCCTCCACGAAAACGCGACCAGCCGGTACTCCCAATTGCAGGCAGCCGAATCGTCACGGCAGGGGTCCTACGAGCTCGAGCGGATCCAGTCGATCGAGTTCCTCCCAGCCCGCGGCCCGGACAAGGGCGGCCATTTCGCGCGCTTTCCGAGGCCTCCCGCGCTTGTACGCGCCAAAAGAGGGGACGTCGATGCAGAGGGAGGGGATGCGCAGGCGCGCTCTCCGCAAGACCGCACCACGCATGCGCGGTGGCGCAATGAACGCTATGACATCATGACGTGCGGCAACTGTGGATCTGCACACTTAAAGCGGCAATGTCCAGCCAAAGCGCGACAATGCCTCCGCTGTGGCAGGATGGGCCACTACGCTGCCTGCTGTCGAGCAGCTCAACTTGCCAACTCTCCGCAATTCCACCAGCCTCGCAGGGACGTGCGGGCCATTCAGCCCCCATACACCGAGTCATACCCTGACGACGTGCAGACCGGTGATACCGACGACCGGGAACCCTTCCGCGTTGTGGTAATAAACAAGAACTGGATGTCCCCAAGTCGGACCCAACAGCCGATGCCAGTGCACAGCATTAATCTGGTCGACCAATCACCAATCACATCCCGCTTAGACACTGGTGCCTCCGCCAATCTCATTGCATGGTCAGCCTTCCACACCTTGAAGGTTAAACCACCAATTCTGCCATCCCACTGTCAGCTGGTTGATTATAACAGAAACATTATCCCGGCCATGGGGTCATAGATAGATAGAATTTACAGTGCAGAAGGAGGCCATTCGGCCCATCAAGTCTGCACCAGCTCTTGGAAAGAGCAACCTACTCAAGGTCCACACCTCCACCCTATCCCCATAAACCAGCAACCCCACCCAACACTATGGGCAATTTTGGACACTAAGGGCAATTTAGCATGGCCAATCCACCTAACCTGCACATCTTTGGACTGTGGGAGGAAACCGGAGCACCCGGAGGAAACCCACGCACACACGGGGAGGATGCGCAGACTCCGCACAGACAGTGACCCAAGCCAGAATCGAACCTGGGACCCTAGAGCTGTGAAGCAATTGTGCTATCCACAATGCTACCGTCCTGCCAGCTCGAGGTTGCACGCAATTCACATACAGCCACACTGTCTTTTGAGATAGTTGGATCCTCGAAGGACTCTCTGTTAGGCGCACAGGCGTGCAAGGTCCTCCACCTTGTTCAGCGGGTACACACTTTGTCTCCAGAAGGCCGATTTCCCGGATGCAGACTTTAGGGCGCAACTGCACTCGCTCCTCGCCCATAACCAGGAGTTTTTCGAGGGCATGGGCACACTGCCCTACACTTACAGAATACGGCTCAAACCGGACGCCACCCCGGTCATTCACGCACCTCGTAGAGTCCCAACACCACTCAAGGACCACCTCAAGCAGCAGCTGCAGGACCTGCAGGACCAAGGAGTGCTTTCCCGGGTCACGGAGCCACGCCATGGGTCAGCTCCATGGTGTGCATAAAAAAGTCCTCCGGCGAGCTCCGGATCTGCATCGACCCGAAAGACCTGAACAACAACATCATGATGGAACACTGCCCCATACCCTAACGGGAAAAAATCACGAGCGAAATGGCCCGCGCCAAAATTTTCACCAAGCTTGATGCCTCAAAGGGTTTTTGGCAGTTTCAACTGGATCAGTCCAGCAGGAAGCTGTGCACTTTCAACACTCCCTTTGGCAGATACTGCTACAATAGCATGTCGTTTGGCATTATCTCGGCATCCAAGGTGTTTCATCGCATCATGGAACAGATGATGGAGGGCATCGAAGGGCTACGAGTCTATGTTGATGACGTCATCATCTGGTCCACCACACCACAGGAGCACATCAGTCGTCTCCAGCATGTCTTTTCACGGATACGAGATCAGGGCCTGCGCCTCAACCGAGCCAAGTGCTCTTTTGGCCAAACTGAGCTAAAGTTTCTGGGGGACGACATATCCCGGTCAGGGGTGCAGCCGGAAGCTGACAAAGTGGCAGCTATCGCAGCCATGCCGCAGCCAGCAGACAAGAAGGCAGTGTTACGCTTTCTTGGGATGGTCAACTTCCTGGGGAAGTTTATTCCCAACCTTGCCTCATACACAACGGCTCTTCGCCACCTGGTCAAGAAGACAACAGAATTCCAGGGGCTGCCCGCACACCAGAAGGAATGGGAGGAGCTCAAGATCAAGCTCACCATCGCCCCGGTATTGGCGTTCTTCGACACTACTCGGAACACAAAGATCTCGACTGATGCCAGCCAATCCGGCATTGGGGCGGTACTTCTGCAACGGGACGACACTGCATCATGGGCCCCGGTCGCCTATGCCTCGCGGACCATGACCCCCACAGAACAGCGCTATGCGCAGATTGAAAAGGAGTGCCAAGGCCTGTTGACCGGCATCGACAAATTCCACGATTATGTGTATGGTCTTCCGCAGTTCACCGTGGAAACCAACCATCGCCCCCCTAGTCGCCATCATTCAGAAGGACCTCAACGAAATGACCCCTCGCCTCCAGCGCATTCTGCTCAAGCTCCGGAGGTACGACTTCCAACTTGTCTACACCCCGGGAAAGGACCTCATCATTGCAGATGCCCTGTCCAGAGCAGTGACCACACCGCCTGAATCGAAGGGGTTCGCCAATCTGCCAGCTACTGATGCACGTCTGGCCCAAATTCGCCGTGAGACTGCGGCTGACGCCCTTCTACAATGTGTGATGCGCCACATGACGGAAGGGTGGCTCAAGGGGCAGTGCCCACAATTCTACAATGTCCGGGACGACTTGGCCGTCGTTGATGGTGTCCTCCTAAAGTTGGACCGGATTGTGATCCCACACAGCATGCACCAGTTTGTCCTCGAACAATTCCACGAAGGCCATCTCGGGGTTGAAAAGTGCAGGCGGAGGGCCCGAGAAGCTGTGTACTGGCCGGGCATCAGCGACGACATCGTTAACATGGTGCTCAACTGCCCCACCTACCAAAGGTTTCAGCCGGCACAACCCCCTGAGACACTTCAGTCCCATGAGTTGGTCACGTCCCCCTGGGCGAAGGTGGGCGTGGACCTCTTTCATGTGCTCGGCAGGGACTACGTCATTATAATTGACTATTTTTCAAATTATCCGGAGGTCATACGCCTGCACGCCTTGACATCATTAGCTGTCATCAGAGCATGCAAAGAAACCTTCGCTCACCATGGCATTCCGCTCAACGTCATGTCCTGACAAAGTGCCCTGTGTTACGAGCCAAGAATGGTCTACTTTTGCTGCTTCATACGACTTCACACACATGACGTCCAGTCCTTTGCATCCCCAGTCGAATGGCAAGGTGGAAAATGGCATCCATATCGTGAAGCGGCTCCTCTGCAAGGCTGCGGATGCCGGATCTGACTTTTGTTTAGCCCTGCTGGCCTATCGCTCGGCCCCACTGCGCACGGGCCTCTCCCCAGCACAGCTGTTGATGGATCGCACCCTCAGGACCACTGTGCCGTCCATTCATGTTCCTAAACCCGACCATGCTCCAGTACTGCAAAGGATGCGACAGCAGCGTGCTCAGCAGAAGGTGGCACATGATGCTCGGGCAACTGATCTTCCTGCCCTGGCGCCTGGAGCCAACATCCGCATACACCTACCGGAGGGTGGCTGGTCGGCAATCGCCGAGGTTCTCCGCTGCGTGGCTCCCCGTTCGTTCCTGGTTCACATGTCTGATGGCTCCATTCGCCGGCATAATCGGCGGGCCCTTCGGCTGCTTCCGTGCTCGCTACGTGATCATGCGCCGGTGCCACGCCCTCCTGTTGTCCCTGATGTCGGCTTTGTTGAGCTTCCTGCCACTCTGCCTATTCCTCTATCGCCCGTGCCCAGGCACATTCCTCAGCCGGTGGATCCTGACCCACCCTTGAGGCGGTCAACCCGAATTCGTCGCCCACCTAATAGACTGGACTTATGAGCCTGTTTGCACATTGGACTCACTGAATTGTTTTGCAATTCTGTTAACGTGTTTCTTTCTTATCGTTCCAAATGTTCTCTTTCGATATTTGCTGTGTGCACTTGTTTTATTTGTGGTACAACCTCGTTGCTCTGTTGCACCTGTCACCTTCCTCTGTATATAGTTTAGCCTCATGTACATGTTGTAAATATTGCACACACATACTCAGCCGCACTCAGTACACACCAATATTTATTACCATGTGGGCACATATTCTTGTGAAAAGGGGGGATGTAATGATATCCACATTAACATATCATGGTGCAATCACACACACACACTGATGGACAGGTAGTTGGACCAACCAACACACACACAAAATCGCAGCCAATCACCAGTAAGAGCACACGCACTATAAAACACGGAACACCACAGTTCCCGCTCATTCTACCAGGAGATATCTCAGAGCAGAGCTCACAGCGTGCCACTCAGATATAGACCATGTGCTGAGTGCCTCTCTAAGATAGTGCTAGGGCTGGGTCCACAGGTTAGCTGGTGAAGTACGAACCACAGCCAGAAGTTAATAGTTATTATTGTACAGAATAATAAAACAAAGTTGTACCTTCTACAACCGTGTTGGTTCGTTTGTGTATCGGAACACCCAACACGACAGGGTGAATGCTCCTTAAATTTGTAGCTGGTCTATGACCATAAGAAAAGAATATTGCAGATTAATCACAGAATCCCTACAGTACAGAAAGAGGCCATTTGGTCCATCGAGACCCTTTGAAAGACCACCCCACCTAGGCCCTATCACCTAATCCCAAAGTGCAATTTAGCATGGCCAAGCCACCTAACCTGCACATCTTTGGAATGTGGGAGGAAACCGGAGCACCCGGAGAAAACCCTGGCAGACGCGTGGAAAAAGTGCAAACTCCACACAGACAGTTACCCAAAGTGGGAACCGAACCCGGATTCCTGGCACTGTGAGGCAGCAGTGCTAACCACTGCACCACCGTGCCGCCTGAAATAAAAACAAAATACTGTGAATGTTGGAGATATGAGATAAAGGCGCAATCCACCAGCCTCGTTGCGCCCGACCGGAGATATGACAAGACCATTAAAACTCGCGAGAGGCCTCTCGCAAGATTTACGATGCTCGTTACACCTCGTGAGATCTAACGCACTCTCGTGGGGCATCACAATCTGGATTGCGCCCTCAATGGGCGGAATCCAGATTTGCAGAGACAAGTGAGTAGTTACTCTCATTTGAATATGTCTACACTGGAGTTAGCACTGGTTTCCACAAACTTGGACCAGGCATAATGGCACTTTGGGGAGGGGGTCTTCCAAGCGATCAGAGGCCCCCGGGTGGTTGGGCTCTGGGCAGGTTGGTACCCTGGTATGCCAGTTGCCACCTGGGCACCTTGGCACTGCCAGTTTGGCACCATGGCAATGCCACCCTTGCATTCGGAGCACAGCTCCGTCATGAGGTGAGTGATGAATTCTGCACACTTACAGCCTTCTGGGCACAACATTGAGTAAAATATTTTCAGAACTCTGCCTCCCACCTCATCACTTACCTGACGAAGGAGCTGCGCACCGAAAGCTAGTGATTCGAAACAAACCTGTTGGACTTGAACCTGGTGGTGTAAGACTTCTTACTGAGTCCAAAGATGTGCAGGTTAGGTGCATTGGCCATGCTAAGTTGCCCTTAGGTTAGGGGGGGGGTTACTGGTTAACGGGGATAAAGTAGAGGTTTGGGCTTAGCAAGGTGCTCTTTCCAGGAGCGGGTGCAGACTCGATGGGCCTAATGGCCTCCTTCTGCACTGTAAATTCTGTGATTCTATGAACAATCCATGTGCTTGCACAGCATGCTCAAGCATGAATTCCATTTTTATTTTAAAAGCAAACAGTCTGAGGCACGTTATTATGAACGATTTTGTGCCAGTGTAGTTTTACTACCTCATTTTATGGTCAGAAATCAGTTTTATTAGACAGATTGTCATACTTAACTGAGGAAATACAGGGCAATGCCACCAATTTGTTGAAGACTGGTTCAGTAAAAGAGTCATTATGTCTTCAGATTGGAAGTATACACCAAGCAGCATTAAGTTGTAGGTGTTAACACGTGGAGGCTATAAGGTTATTAACCTGTTCTCCCGACATTGAAGTGTTGGACATATAGAGGAAACCAACATATCAAAGATGTGACATTGAAGGGAATGACAAATACGCTGGAAATACTTCTGTGTTAATAAATGAGACTGTAAGCATGACACATTCCCCCCAAATTTAATAAAATACTGACCGGGATTCTGCAATACGGCAGCTAAGTGTTGACGCTGGCGTAAACACCGGAGTGCTTCACGGCGGCGTCAAGGGGTCTCCTGGACCAGCGATTCAGTGGCCCACAGGGGGCCAGCACGGTGCCGGAGTGTTCCATGCAGTGCAGGTGCCGATACGTGGCCCTGCACTGCCAGCCGCGTGTCCACGTATGCGGGCGGTCGCCGCTTGCGCGCCGGTTTGCGCAACGTGGCGGAGCCACACAGCGGGCCGGCGCGGAAGAAGGTAGTGTCCCCACCAGATTGCGCGCGCCCTCCGATTGGTGGCCCCCGATCGCGGGTCTGGCCGTCATGGAGGCTCCCCCGGAGTCTGATCCCCCCGCCCTCCCACCGGGACGGCCACCGCGGCCGTGGGTCCGAGCTCCCGCCGGGTGGAACCATGTCAGAACCACGCCAGCGGGAACTCGGCCAGTCGACCGCGGAGAATGGCCACGGGGGCCTCCTTCAACAGCCCCCGACCGGCGCCACGTCGAACGCGCGTGTGTGGCTGACGGTGATTCTCCGGTTGCCGGAGAATCGCGTCCCGGTGTCGGACCAGCGTTGCGGGCCGTCTCGGCGTCAACTCCGATTCTCCGAGCCGGCGCGGGCTCAGAGAATCCTGGCCACTGTCCCTTGACCCCCGGACTCCGATGTGTTCCAGATCTTCATCAGATTCTCAGAAGCAATAGTAATGAAATGGCAGAATAGATCTTGGCTGCATAGATCGGGATACTGGCAATCAGTTATCTGGTTTTCTGCATCCAACCAATATCCTTTGCTGCATGCTGAGCCAGGAATTAATGGAATCCCCTGGTAACTGCTTCAACGGTGCCAGCAAGTACTTCACTTGGTACCTGTCTGTTCCAGGTCAACCTCATAATTAATCATGGCATGAACAGTTTGACCAACATTATCTGAAACCCTCAATTACAGCCCAGAGATAAGCCCTGTGTGACCATTGTTGTATATTAAGACTAACACATGCTCAGCTGCAGGCAGCCATTATTGAACAAATGTAATTTACACCTCCCCAACAGAGAGGGCAGCAGAGACAACAATGTGACAAAATGCTCAGATTTTGCAACATCCGACACACATAATACCTCATACAATTGACTGGTTAACCCTCTGTTATCTTTGTGGCTGTAACATGTCTTTATACAACACATTCCAGTGTATTTATCCCTCTATTATTTTTGCCTTGCAATTTTTTCCTTGCAATATCAAAAACATTCCTTTCTGCTCTGTCCTGATTTAAAAGTGCTCAATCCTTAACCTGTCACAGCACTTGTAAACCGTGTAAGCGACCAATTGATACTGTATCCTGCAAGCTACAATAGGCTACAATATTGCACTCAATCTGCACAAAATATTTTATCGATCTCATTCTTAAAGCAGATTAGAATGCCTTTGTTGATTATGCAAAAAAGGTAAATTGAGTAGCTCTGGAATTGCGTGATAATCACGCTTAGACATATGGCTTTGTTCCTGAAAGGAAATCTGACCACATGAAAACAGGGAGCCCCATGCTGCCAGCTTTAACAGTGGGAAGATCAACGAAGCAGTTTGAAGTTAAAGCTGAAATCACTGTGAATAGGTTCAGCAAGATCCACAAAAAAATCACGTAACAAAAATAAATGATGAACCTGGTTGTCTATTTTTGTTCTTTCCGAAGCAAATACACAGCACTGCCATATTGCAGAGGGGTGCATGTTAACTGAGGACTTTGACTGGGGTGAAAGAGATGCACCCTTCCCATTCCCTTCCCCACAAGAATATTGCATTGTTGGATCAGGCTCCCAACCAAATGGTTGAATGCTGTGCAGATTAACTCCTTCAAAAGGAATTAAGTATGTATATTTCTTGGAACGGAATTGAAAATTATAATGAAATGTTTGGACTGAGATGACTAAATACTCCATGGGATGCAATAAACTGCAGAGGATGGGGATTATGTCTGTGGATGGCAATGGTAGGTCAGGGTTGAATAGTCGACATGCACAGATGGATCGGCTTTAATTTCACTTGATTATCTTTGGGGCTCATGGACTATTTATGCAGAATTTTCCTTCAGCAGACGAAGGAGGTGGGATGGAGTTTATCACGGAATAACGTACAAAATCTGTCGCAGTGCTGGTTTTGATGGTCTTTTCTTGTTACAGATTTAAGATCTTACGTTTTACACGTTTATGAGATGTCTACTATGTTTTATAGTAGACGGAGGCCTGTAGTGTTATGGATAATTCATCACAATTACCCCCTAATTGTCAGCAAGTAATAAGGAAGGCAAATGTAATGTTGTCCTTTATTTCAAAGGGAATGGAGTATAAAAATAGGGAAGTCATGCTAAAACAATACAAGGCACTCCCCGAATTCTGTGTACTATTTGGATCCCCATACCTAAGGAAAGATATACTGGCATATCTCGATATACTAGCTAGATCGTGGGTGTGGAGGCAAAGCTGTGGTCTAATCAGACAAAGTCAGAATGGGTTTTCAACAGGAAAAGCATGCTCGACACATCTACCGGAATTTTTTTTTTTAAATTATTTGTTCATGGGAGTCACAGGCTGTGCCAGCATTTATTGCCCATCCCTAATTGCTCTTGAGGGGTCAGTTAAGAGTCAACCACATTGCTGTGGGTCTGGAGTCACATGTAGACCAGACCAGGTAAGGACAACAGATTTCCTTCCCTAAAGGATATTAGTGAACCAGATGGGTTTTTATGACAATCGACAATGGTTTCATGCTCATCATCAGACTTCTTAATTCCAGATTTTTATTGAATTCAAATTTCACCATTTGCAGTGGCGGGATTTCAACCTGGGTCCTCAGAGCATTATTCTGCGTCTCTGGTTTACTAGCCCAGTGACAATACTACTACGCCATCGCCTTCCCTTTGAAGATGTAACTACTAGAGTTGAAGATGTAACTAGTAGTGTTGACCAGGTAGAACAGGTGGACATGGTTTATTTAGACTGTCAGAAGGCTTTCGACAAGGTCTCACATAGCAGATCAATATGCAAAGTTAAAGCGCACGGGATTGTGGGTAGTGTCTTGAGATGGAGAAAAAGATGGTTCGCAGACAGGAAGCAATAGGTTGGAATAAATTAGTCTTTTTCTAATTGGCAGGCAGTGACTCGTGGTGTACTGAAGGGATCTGTGCTTGGACCCCAACTGTTCACATGATATATTAATGATTTGGACAAGGGAACTAAATGTATTATCTCCAAATTTGTAGATGATACAAAGTTGGGTGGGAGGGTGAGCTGTGAGGAGGATGCAGAGGTACTTCAGCGGGATTTGGACAGGCTGAGTGAATGGGCACATGTGTGGCAGATGCAGTATAATGTCGATAAATGTGAGGTTATCCACTTCTGTTGCAAAAATAGGAAGACAGATTATTATTTGAATGTGTGTAAATTGAGAGAGATGGATACTCAGTGAGACCTTGATGTCTTCGTCCATCAGTCGCTGAAAGTAAGCACGTAGGTACAGCAGGCAGTAAAGAAGGCAAATGGTCTGTTGGCCTTCATAGCAAGTGGATTTGAATATAAGAATAGAGATGTTTTACTACAATTGTGTAGGGATTGGTGAGGCCACACCTAGAGTACTGTGTGCAGTTCTGGTATCCTTATCTGAGGAAGGATGTTCTTGTAATGGAAGGAGTGCAGCGAAGGTTCACCAGGCTGATTTATGGGATGGCGGGACTGTCAAATGAGGAGAGACTAAATTGGTTAGGGTTATATTTATTGGAGTTTAGAAGAGTGAGAGGGGATCTCATAAAAACTTAGGATTAGACAGGGTCGATTCAGAAAGAATATCCCCGATGGTGGGGGAGTCCAGAACTAAGGGTCATAGTTGAGGATAAGGGGTAAACATTTTAGGACTGAGGTGAGGAGAAATTTCTTCACTCGAGAGAAGTGTATCTATGGAATATGCTACCACAGAAAGTATTTGAAGCCAAAACATTGT
Source organism: Scyliorhinus torazame (assembly GCF_047496885.1). Lineage (NCBI taxonomy): Eukaryota > Metazoa > Chordata > Chondrichthyes > Carcharhiniformes > Scyliorhinidae > Scyliorhinus > Scyliorhinus torazame. The sequence goes on from NC_092713.1 coordinate 288,531,859, forward strand.
GTAATTTCAAGAAAGAATTAGATGTAGCTTTTGAAGCTAAAGGAATCAAGTGATATGGGAGAAGGCAGGATTGGGTATTGAACTTGATGATCTGCCATGATCATAATGGGCAGCACGGTATCACAGTGGTTAGCACAGTTGCTTCACAGCTTCAGGGCCCCAGGTTCAATTCCTGGCTTGGGTTACTGTCTGTGCGGAGTTTGCACATTCTCCCCGTGTCTGAGTGGGTTTCGCCCTTGTGCTCTGGTTTCCTCCCACAGTCCAAAGATGTGCAGGTTAGGTGGATTAGCCATGATAAATTTCCCATAGTGTCCTAAAAAGGTTAGATGGGGTTACTGGGTTGCGGGGTAGGGTGGAGGCGTGGGCTGAAGTAGGGTGCTCTTTCCAAGAGCCGGCGCAGACTCGATGGGCTGAATGGCCTCCTTCAGCACTATAAATTCTATGATTCTATGAACGACGGAACAGGATCGTCGGGCTGAATGGCCTCCTCCTGCTGCTATTTTCTATGTTTCTATATTTTTTATGAGGCGAGGTTGAGTAGATTGGAATTTAGAAGAATGAGAGGTGACCTTATTAAGACATAGAGGATTCTCACGGGGCTTGACAGGGTAGATGGTGAGAGATTATTTCCCCTTGTGGGAGAGCCAAGGACCAAGGGCATAATCTCAGAGTAATAGGATCGCAGAGATGAGGAAGAATTTCTTCTCTCACAGGGTAGCGAATCTGTGGAATTCTTTACAATAGAGGGCTGTAGGGGCTGGGTCATTAAGTGTGTTCGAGGCTGAGATAGACAGATCTTTAATCAGTGAGGGAATCAATGGCTATCGGGATTAGCCGGAAAAGTGATGTCAAGAATTAGCACATTAAATCAGTCATGATGTCAGAGAATGGCAGAGCAGAGTCGATGGGCTGAATGCCTACTTCTGCTCCTGTGTCTTATGGGCCCTATGGACTAAAACAATTTAATTCAGCTTACAAATGGCCACCATGACAGCACATCTGAAGAATTGATGATCCTCCATCATTGGAATCACATATGTGATCATGCATCCCAGTATTGTGCGCCTATATGATGTTGGAGAACCAATGTACAGTGAAATCTGTATGAGTTGACAGTACCAAACAAAAACAAATATTCACTGACAGACTCATGTTAAATAAGCATTCTGGAACCATGAGCACTTGAAAATTCTCAATAATCTCAATGTTCCACGTCCTTTCACATTTAAAATGTAGCCTGTAGCAAACGGTTCTACTTAGCTTTGTTTTTCAAAATTTAGAGTACCAAATTCATTTTTTCCAATTAAAGGGCGATTTAGCATTGTCAATCCACCCAGCCTGCACATCTTTGGGTTGTGAGGGCGAGACAGTGACCCAGAGCCAGGATCGAACTTGGAACTTCGGCGCTGTGAGGCAGCAGTGCTAACTGTCGTGTTGGGTGTTCTGGTCTACAAACAGGTCAACACGGCTGGAGATGGTGGAACTCTATTTTATTAACAACTCAACTGTAATGACCAGCTTATCTGTGGACCCTGTCCTATCACTATCTAGGTGAGGCACTCAGCACATGGTGAATGTCTGAGAGGCAGGCTGTGAGCTCTGTGCACTGAGCTGGCTGCTGCTGGAATCAGCGGGAACTCTGGTGTCCCCTGTCTTTATAGTGCGTGTGCTCTCACTGGTGATTGGCTGCGATGTTGTGTATGCTGGTTGGTCCTACTGTATGTCCATCAGTGTGTCAGTGTGTGTGTGATTGCACCATGATATGCTGATGTATATCATGACATCCCCCCTTTTCGCAAAGAATATGTGCCTACATGAGAATAAATAAAGTGTAGTGAGTGTGTCTGATCATGTGTGTGCATTATTTACATCAATATGTACATGTGGCTATGCTATATACACGGGAAGGTGCCAGGTGCAGAGGAAAACTATGTTACACCAAGAACGAAACAAATGCTATTAACAAACAATGAAAAACACTTAAACAGTATGGCAGAACAAGTCAGTGAGTCCAATAGTGCAAGGTTTATAAATCAAGTCTTTGGGGTGGGCGACGAATTTGTGTTGACCGTCAGGGTGGCACACCATTCGTCGTCCGGATCAATGCTGTGCACCGACAGCGGCTGGTGCGTTCGACTCGGGGGCAGCTTGTTCTTGTTGATGACAGCAACGCGGAAAGGCTCCCTGTCCTCAGTGCCACTGGTCTGTATGATGTCAGGATCAGACTCGGTGAACGTGGGTAGAATTGCCCGAACATTTCTGCGAGGCTGGTTAAACTGTTGCGAGTTGGCAGGCTGAGGTGCTCGACAGCACGCAGCACAGTGGCCAAGCCTGCCACAGCGTAGGCATTGTCACGTTTGGCCGGACATTGCCGCTTTAAATAGGTGGAGCCACAGTTGCCGCACGTCATGACGTCAGTGCGTTCGTTGTGCCACCACGCATGCGCGGTGCGGTCTTGCATAGTGCGCACCTGAGCATCGCGTTCCTCCACGTCAATGTCTCCTCTTTTGGCACGTACACGCACAGGAGGCCTCGGAAAGCACGCAAAATGGCCACCCTCCTCTGGGCCGCGGGCCGGGAGGTACTCGATCGTCTGGACCCGCTCTGCCTCGTGGGGCCTCTGCTGCACCGTTTCAGCCGCCTGGATGTGTGAGTACCGGCTGGTGGCGTTCTCATGCAGGACGCAGGTCTCGATGGCCGTCGCTAGGGTGAGTTGCTTGATTTTAAGGGGCTGCTGGCGCAGGGTGTCCGACATGACCCCAAAAACTATCTGGTCGCGCATCATGGAGTCAGAGGTGGGCCCATAGCTGCAGGACTGCGCGAGGATGCGGCGGTGCGTTAAATAAGACTGGAAAGGCTCGTCCTTACCCTGCAGGAGCTGCTGGAACAGATACCTTTCGAAGCTTTCGTTAACTTCAACGCTGAAGTGTTCATCAAATTTTAGGAGCACCGTCTTGTATTTGGTTTTGTCCTCGCCGTCCGCGAATGTAAGGGAGTTAAAGATGTGGATGGCGTGTTGCCCTGCCGTGGAGAGAAGAAGGGCAATCCTGGTATCCAATGCATTCTCCCTGTCTGTGGCCTCTAGGAAGAGCTGGAAGCGCTGTTTAAAAAGCTTCCAATTCACCCCGAGATTGCCAGCGATGCGTAGCGGCGGCGGCGGGTTGATGTTCTCCATGCTGCAGGATGGCGGATTGCTGTTAAGTTGCAGGTAGGTCTCACAGGGGCTAGTATGCGTCCACTCCTGGAACCATGTTGTGTTGGGTGTTCTGGTCTACAAACAGGTCAACACAGCTGGAGATGGTGGAACTCTATTTCATCAACAACTCAACTGTAATAACATACTGTAAGCTTGGGTATGTGCATTACCAGCTTATCTGTGGACCCTGTCCTATCACTATCTAGATGAGGCACTCAGCACATGGTGAATGTCTGAGAGGCAGGCTGTGAGCTCTGTGCACTGAACTGGCTGCTGCTGGAATCAGTGGGAACTCTGGTGTCCCTGTCTTTGTAGTACGTGTGCTCTCACTGGTGATTGGCTGCGATGTTGTGTATGCTGATTGGTCCTACTGTATATCCATCAGTGTGTCAGTGTGTGTGTGATTGCACCATGATATGCTGATGTATATCATGACACTAACCACTGACCACTGTGCTGCCCCATTCTATTTCGCTTTTCACGCAGCCTTCCCCTAGCAGCTTGCTTAGCTTTCTTCCATTCTGCCTTCTAAATCTTGAGACGTTTGTGTATATAGCTCAGAGCAAGGTGGAAGCAGCTTTTGTGACAGAAACAGCCTTTGTGGAATGGGGAGTTCTTTACCCAGAATCTATCAAAGCAGGGAAACCACTCTATTTCTGGGCTGGCATACCTGTCTGACTCTTGCCTGGGAATGCTGGGTAAAGAACTCCCCATTCAACATGGCTTTGTTTTCACAGTACATATGATGATCATTTTGTCAATAAAGGCAACTGGATAAAACGGACACCCAATACCAGTCCCTAAGCTGTCAGTGATTTACAGGTTTCGCCATGCCTCCTTTCCTTCTATTGAGATAGCACATCATAAATCTCAAATGCTGCTCCAAGCCAGACAACAATGTGGAGGATGAGAACTCGGCAATGATAGCTGGCTACAGATTACAGACAGATTATGTGATCAAAGTTTGCAGAGGAACTTTGAACATTGAAAAGGCAGACACCTGTCATCTTGGAGGAAGAAGGATACACTTCAGTCCCTCTTAACTCTTCAGATAGGGAGATCTGTGAAAGGTTTTTAATCTAGTGCCTGTTTACAATTTCACCCATCGCTGAAAAAGTCTGGAATCACAAAGAAATATTGGCAAACCACTTTTCAGTTACAGGAAATGCATCCTCCCCATTCATTTTTTAATTGATACTAATTTGTTCAATGCAAACCTCTTCCAAAGGCTTCACATCATAGTGGAAGTAACAGTTACAAATTCCTCCTATAAAGAGTGGAAATGGGTAGAGTGGTCTTTCGAAGGGTCGGTGCAGACTCACTGGACCAAAGGCCTCCTTCTGCACTGTAGGGATTCTATGGATTCTATGATTTTAGTGGTTCTTTCAATGTGTAGGTGTTCTTGGAGAGGGAGCATGTTGTGTGTACCAGTAAGCATGAGGCTTTCTGCGACCGGTGGGCACCTGCAGGAGTACATCAGCAGCCCAAAGATATTGGGCTGGATTTGAAGAGTAAGTGCTGACACCACCGTGGGAACAGTGACGTTTTACGCCTGAAAAAGCGGAGCAAAAGCTGCACCGATACTCCGTCTGGTAGGGGGCTAGCAGGCACGCAGCAAAACTTTACCTCCAGATACGGCCGGAGAATTGCAACATGGCGCCGGCTGCGCGTGGACCCGGCCTGCCAAAAACTGCTCCCCTTTGACCAGGCTCGCCACCCCCAGACCACCTCCATCAGTGCCCCCAGCCCCCGCCAAAGCCCCCCCAGCCCGCGGAATGGCTCCCACCCGACTGTGGCGGCGCTGGACTCAGTCTGCAACCGCCACGCTGGATTCACAAAAATAAATAGGATAAGTGTTCCGCACCATCGGAACTCGGCCCATTGGGGGCGGAGCATCGGTGGAGGGCCTCAGGTGACGTCCTGAGGCTGTCCCGACGGCATGCAGCATGCTCGCAGAGGGGGACGTCGGTATGTTAATTAGTTAATTTGTTAGTTCATTTGTTTTATTTGTATATCATAGGTATAAATGTAACCATAAGAATCTATTGTGGAACATGTTAACAGAAAGTCCAAACAGATATTATCCATACAAACCCACACAATGAAAGAGAGAGCACTGCTGCACTTCCTTTAATGCTCATTTAACTCCATTATACTTGACGACTGTAACAACTGTAGAAATATTTTAAATGGTGAATAAGCCCTTTGTCTCGATTTGAGTGCATAAGTGCAATTCAGTTATCAACAAAAGGAAGCAAAATGCATAATCAATTTTCTCCTACGGACTGCCATTTCAGTTGTAAATTCCTCTGAAGTGAAGGTTTTTCTCTCGATTACATCACACCCTACTTTCAGAACAACCTTTTCTCCAACACCAATATCTCCTCATTCAACCCCTCCCCCAGCAAATGTCCTTTCCTCTCTCCTCAGTCTTAAATCCATTAAATCACAGCTCCACAAGGTAGTTGATAGTTTCACACCCATCCCACTCCTTATTTTATGCAGAACCACAGATCTATCAGCATATCCAACCTTTGGGGCAGCACTGTGATTGATTGTGTCTTCCAGTTCCTCAAATATATAATTTTTCAATGAAACTATAAGTAAGTTGGTTCAGCATTCTGCTCTGACTTCATGCACTATTAGGTTAGATAAATGGAACAGATGTCACCGGAAATTCAAACTAAACGCTGCCAAGACACAGAAGGCCCAGCAACATCTAAAAATAGAAAAGGTACTTCAATATTTCAGGCCATCATGGATCAGAACTATGAGGTTATTCTCTCAGAACCTCAAGTTTCCCTAACTGATGAGCTGGTTAAATGCTGAATCACTTGAAACAGGATGATCCAAGGCACGACTGCTCGCTTCTACAAAATTGGCTGATCGCATCAGCAAGGTGTGTCTTTTCTTTCCTTGATTGGGTATGAAAGTGTTGTTGCTGATTGCTATCAGGTAAGTTTGGATCATTTGCTTGTGGGATGCAATTGGCAAAGGCCGCATTTATTCCCATCCCTATTTGCCCTTGAAAAGGTGGCGACAAGCCACCTTCATGTACCAGTGCAGTCTGCAAGGACTCATCCAACACTGATGCTCCAGATCCACCTTTGGTAATGAACACTGAAGTCCACCATGCAGAGTACATTCTGTATCCTTGCTACCCTTAGTATTTCTTCCAAGTGGTGTTCATCATAGAGGAATACTAATTCCTCAGCAGAGGGAGAGTGGTAAGTAGTAATCAGCAGAAGGTCCTTGTCCTTGTTTGACCTGATGTTTAGTTAACTGAAATGTCAGATAAACACAAAATCATACTCAAAGGCTACCTTGGTAAAATATACTTAACACCAAGACTGATGTAAACATTGACCAGAGACCAGACCCTCTCACAGGAACCAAACCATGGAAAGCAGTTCATGTCTTCCAAAGAGGGAGGTTTGTGTGAGAATGGTGACAATGAATGCCTGACAGATAAGGAGAAGCAATAAAATTAGCTCAACATTTTCATGGTGTGAGGTGTAAAAAAATATTGAAAATAGATTCCACAATCCAGAGCACAGAGTCCAGCAGAGAGTCTGAGAAACTGCAGTGTTATCTGGTTGTGCTGTGTTTTCGTGGAAATCAGTTGCCGCTGATAATGTTGTCGGTGTAAGTTTACAACATAGGAGGAAGTTCACCGAGAACAGCATCAATCTCTCCCACAGGCTTTCCTTTATGGGAGATGAAATTGTTTTTAGACAGTAGCTGAAATGGATGATATTGAATTGGTAACGCGACTTACACGCCACTCGATTTTCTTTTCCTTCAACTTGCATGCAAACGAAGATTAGTTAGTGCAAGGAATGAAAAGAGATTTTGATTCGCTGTCCATCAATTTTCTGCTGCTTCCTAAGATCAATTTTATCCCCATATCCTGTGGGCGAATCTTACTATTCTACAGACAATGTCTCATTAATGATGCAATATTGTCACACCGGTGATGCATACTCTTGATACTTACATGCTTATGTTATATTTTACATACTGTGGTTGCCATTTTCCTTCAGGGAAATGAAGCAATGGCATCTATTCAGCATGCAGACTGGTTTAAGAGTATTACATTGCAGCACTAGATTACCAGTCATAGATTGAAAGGGGGAAAAAAGGCTCATACAGTTTTATATTTCTCACTGGTGTGCAAGATACAATATCTTATTTATGACTTGCTGTTCTGAAGGGTCATTGTCAGACTGGAAAAGTTGTTGAATGAACCTTCTGCCGGTTGTTTAAGATGTGGAAAATGACACGGCACCAGAAAAAGTCAATATCTTGCATTTATTAAAGGTTTTTTGTAATTGCTTCTCCTCCCCCACCAGACACTGCTGAGGCCTGGTTCGAATGGCACTGGCAGAGAACTGAGAACTGAATCTGTCGACTGCAACCAGGACGAGAATAGGTTCCTCCTAAGTCTGATTCAGAGAATGAGAGATCCAGCGGGTCAGCATCCTGCCAACCTTCTCAAGGGCAACTAAGGATGCCCACATTCCATGAGCACATTTTTAAAAAAGTGCTAATCATCTTTCTCAACTCTGCGTTAGAGGCAAGGAAACATTTGCTCTTATTCTGGCAGAATACATTTATGACTACTTTCCTAGTGTCACTGAGATTATACTACCCTATTGTGCCTGTACTTTTAACCAAGTACCTTTATATTGAAATTTCATTGCAACCAACAACACTTCTCATTTAAATATTTCTTAAGTTGCATGAGCAAATGAATGTACAACCTATACCCTGGTCAATAAGAAATGTTCATCGTATCAGAACTTCTACAGAGGTACTGAGGTGAGGAATGATAAACTGAAGTTCCCCACCATTATTTCAAGGAAGGAAAATAGTCCCTTCATTTTATCATAATTCTGCAACTCAATGTTTTGGTTTTGTGATTCACTTACAATTATAGGCCGGAATTTTCCGTCCTCGTTTGCGGCTCGGATTTTCTGGTGCCACTGAAAGTGAATGAATTTTTGGCCGCAACACCAAATTTTCCATTCTCGCTTGCCACAGACGGGACTAGAGAATCCCACCCACATAATCTGGAATTTGGCAGCACTGAAGGAGGCCTTGCGGCCAATTGTTCCTCTGCCAGTTAGGTAAGAGAGTGATCCAATTTAGTCCCACCACCCCTTAGGTTTTTCCCTGTAACTCTGCCAACTGGTCATCTTTGAGTACACATCCAATTGACTGTTGAAACATCGTATGGAATCTGGGGCGGGATTCTCCGACCCCACGCCGGGTCGGAGAATCGCCGGGGGCTGGCGTGAATCCCGACCCCGCCGGTTGCCGAATTCTCCGGCATCAGATATTCGGCAGGGGCGGGAATCGCGCCGCGCCGGTTGGCGGGCCCCCCCCCGGCAATTCTCCAGCCCGCGATGGGCCGAATTCCCGCCGGTGTCAACACACGCCAGCCAGCGTGGATTGAACCACCTTTGGGATGGCGGGACAGGGCGGCGCAATGCCGGACTGATTCGCGCCGTTTTTGGCGCCGGTCGGCGGACATCGCGCCGATATAGGAGAATCCCGCCCCTGGTTCCACCATCATTTCAGGGGGTGCATTCCAGATCTCATAAAACATCTGAGCGAAAAGAATTCTACTCGGTTCGCCTTTGGCCCATTTGCCTATTATTCTAAATCTATGCTCTCTTGTTACTGATCCACTTAGCAAAAGGAAACATTTTCTCCCTATCTGCTTGACCAAAATTCTTCATTATTTTGATTACCTAGGTATGATCCTGGATGAGACCAGTAACTTTTTCTTTTAAATAAGAAACCTGACATCAGAACAGCACACTCGGGAGCCAACCAAAGGGCAGACTATACTAGACCTCATATTGTACAATGAGATAGGATTAATTAATGACCCATAGGCAGCGGCAATCATTTTAATTTTACATTCAGTTTGAGAGAGAGAAGAGTGGGTCCAAGGGTAATATTTCAAACTAAATAAGGACAATTATGAGGGCATTAAAGCAAAACTAGCAAAAGTCAAATGGTGAATTAGGTTAAGGGACAGGTCAATAGAGGTGCAGTGGCAGATATTTAAGAAGATGTTTTAGAATACACAGAATCGATACATTCCTACAATAAAGAAAAATTCCAAGGTGAGGGCCTATCATTCATGGTTAACAAAAAAGTTAAAGATAGTATCAAACTTAAAGAAAAAGTATATAATTGTGCGAAGATGGATGGCAGGTCAGAAGATCAGACAGAATATTACAAAAATGCAAAGAATGACTAAAAGATTAATAAGGAAGGAATAATGAGAGTACGAGTGAAACCTAGCTGTAAATGTAAAACAGATTGTAAGTGCTTCTATAGATACTTTCAAAAAGTTAACAAAGTGAATGTTGGTCCTATAGAAAGTGAGGTTTTGGAATGAATAATGGGAAATAAGGAGAAGGCGGGGGAATTACACAGATTTTTTGCATCAGTTTTCATTATATAGAGGATAAGAGTATCCCAGAATATCTGTAAATCAGGAAATGGGAAGGAGAAACCCAAGGGAATTTTAGTCACCAGCAAAGTGGTGCTGAGCAAATTGTTGGATCTGCGGTGAACAAGTCCCTGGACCCTGATGGATTTAATCCTAGAGTCTTAAAATAAATGGTTAGTGCGATAATTGATACATTGGTTTTAATTTTCAAAAATTCCTTCAATTCGGGAAGGTTCCATTAAATTGGGAAGTAGTAAATGTAACTCCATTATTCAAAAAGGGAGGGCGACAGAAAGCAGGAAGCTATAGGCCAGTTAGCTTAATATCTGTCATTAGGAAACTGGTAGAAGCTGCTTTTAAAGACATTGGTCTGGATTCTCCGGACCCCAGCATCATGTTTCTTGGCGGTGTGCCATTTACTGGCGCAAGATTCTATCCTCCCGCTGCTTGTCAATGGGATTTCCCATTGAAACCACCCCCAGGTCGCCGGGAAACCCACTGATAGGGTTGCACTGCCAGAGGGAAAAGTGCACCCAAATGGCTGGAGAATTCCGGGTCTTATAGCAGGGAATTTGGAAAAATTCAAGGTAGTCAGTTAGCATCAACATGGGCCAAAATTCTCCAGTCATTGAGATTCTCTGTTCCTGCCAGCAGCTCACCCCATGGGTTTCCCTGCAGTGTGGGGTGTCTTCAATGGGAAATCCCATTGACAAGCGACGAGAGTAGAGAATTCCACCACCAGTGAACGGTGTGGCGGTGAGAAACACAGCATTGGGGAGCTGAGAATCCAGCCCATGGTTTTGTGCAAGGGAAATCATGATTAACCAAGTTATCGGAGTTCTTTGTTAACTTAACAGGTGCTGTGTGTAAATGGGGACCATTGGACGTACTGTACTTCGATATCAAGAAGGCATTTGATAAAGTGCTAAATCAAAGGTTATTGCAGAAAATAAACACTAATGGTGTAGGAGTTTACAGGCTGGCATGGATAGAAGGTTGGCTCGCTAACACAAAACAGAAAGTAGCAGAAATGGGTCATTTTCTGGTTGATAAGATGTGACGATGGTGTGTCACAGGGATCAATGCTGGGGCTTCAACTTTTTACAATTTATATAAATAACTTGAATAAAGGGACAATAGCTATGGTTGTTAAATTTCCTGATACCACAAAGATAGAAGAGGACACAAAGAGGCTACAAAAGGATATGTAGGGGGCGATTCTCCGATATTGAGGCCAAGTGTTTGCGCCGTCGTGAACGCCATCGTGCTTCTCGACGGCGCAAACAGGGCCCGGACACGACCGATTCTGGCCCCCATAGGGGTTCATGCCGCTCCAGCGTCCTTACGCGGCGCCAAATGGGCATGTACAGTTGGGGCAGCCCAATCCTGCGCATGCGCAGTTGGGCCGCGCCATCCTGCGCATGCGTGGGGAACGTCTTACGCATGCTGGCCCCTCACCAACATGGAGACGGTGTTCTGGGGCCACGGGCGGAAGGGGGTAGGCCCGGGGGGGGAGAGGCCGGCCCGCCGATTAGTGGACCCCGATCGCGGGCCAGACCCCATCGGAGGTCACCCCGGTGAAGGGGCCCCCCCCCCACAGGCCGCCACCCCCCCCCCCAGCGATCCTGCAGTGTTCCCGCCGCCAGTGACCAGGGGTGGACGGCGCCGGCGGGAACCTTTCATGTCGTAGCGGCCGCACGGCGCATCCGGCCGGAGAATCGCCGCTTGCCGGTTCTCCGAGCTGCCCAGTGCGAATCGCGCGCCGCTGGTTTCTGGGGGGTGGGAGAATCGCGTGTGTGGGTCGGGACAGCGTGGCGCGATTCGCGCGGCGCCCCGGTGATTCTCTCACCCGGCGTGGGGGTGGGGAGAGAGAATAGCGCCCCCAGCATGCGGAATGTGGAGAAATCAGATCTGTCAGTATCTTATTGAATGGCTGAGCAGGCTTGAGAGGCTGAGTGACCTAAACTAGCCTCCAGTTCTTATGTTCAACATGCTTGTACTGCACCACTGGAATCATCATCAACTGAGCTATGATGGCTCTATCTCTCTTCATATCATTTCAAACATAAGTTTTGGTTTCCAAACTTACTTTCAGTCTCCTCAGAAGTTTTGGTTTCCCTTTTCAGTTTCATTTTCAATTACGGTCTCTCTCAAAAAAATAACAGCTTTGAAACTATGGATTTCACCACAAAGTCTATTAAGCATCCACTAAACCTTTTCCATCCCAATAGGAACAATCTCAGTTTCTCCAATATCTCCACATAACTGAAAACCCTTATCTCCTGATATCATTCAGATCAGTATCCCCTGTTGCCAAAGCAAAGTCTTGGCTTCCTTCCTCAAGTGTCATGCCCCAAATCATATTCAATATTCCAGGTTGAGAATAAACAAATGATTTTTTAAATCTTTAGCACAGCTAATTTTATTTAATTCTTTGATTTACAAAGACAAGTATCCCATAAGCTGCAGTAATTGTTTGATAAATCCCCTGCCACCTTCAAAGGTTTGTTCATATGGAATTCATGTATGCCCCTCAAGATAGCATTAGATTATATGGCTCCTCCATTGTGGTTCCCCTCAGAATACATTACTTCGTACTGATTGGTATTAGATTGCATTTGGCATGCCTCTGCCCATTTCACCTGCCTGTCCATGCCCTCCTGAAGTTTAATATTCCGCTCATCATTATTTAATGTGTTGCCATTTGTTTTTTAACTTTTGCAGATTTTAGGGGCCAATGAAGGGGCATGGAGCACATGAGGGGCAGGTGAGCAGAGTGGCTTGAGGGTTTGTGAACCTCACATTCTTCATTTCAACTAGGCTGAAGTCCCAGAAAATGAAAATGGGCATTCCAGCCTGCTAGTCTTACCATTCTCCGGCCTCTGTTGCCACTCACGCCTCACTCCCAAGGTGGCAGACCTGGTTCCATACCATACCCAGCTCCCTAGAATGAATATAAGGTGGGCGGTGCCTTTTAAAAGGCAAAAGTCTGCCAAATTAGGAGGTTTTATGAATTGAACTACCTGGGTGTAATTCAGCAGCCTTGTCACGCTTGATTTGGTGTCGGGACAAGGCAATTAAATCTTGCGATGCTCAAAATGGGATCTTGCCCTCATTGGGCATGACCCAGGTCAGCATATTTAGATGCGCCATATGGCCGTTTAGTACTGATCCATGTAAATGTGGACCAGGCGTAATGGGAACTGGGAGGGGGTCTCTCAGGCCATTCGGGACCCCCAGGTGGTCGGGGACAGGGCAGGGATACCAAGGGACCTTGGCACTGTCAGGGTGCAAGGTTGGCAGTGACAGGGTGCACAGGCGCCAGGTTGACAATGCCAGGGATCGGGACTGGGACTTTACCAGGTAGAAGGGGGCTGAGGTGGAGGGGTTCCCGGCGCTTCCCCAAGGTTGGAGGGGGAGGGGGGGAAAAATGGAGGAGGGAATGAAAGCGGGGTGGGGGAGGGGAAGATGGGGGCTGCCAGACAAAATGGCACCCCGATCTATGAGGAGCCTTTCCTGCTGGTGTGCTTCAGAGGGAAATTCCTCAGCGTGTGGCTCAGCAGAGAGAAACTCCCCGAGAAACTCCCCGAGTTTAAAAAAAAATGGCAAAGTGGCGTTGAATAGCGAGATTTTTCTTGGCTCTGCAACTGTTCGGAAGCACCCCACTAAACGTGCCCTAAGCTGGATATAGAAACTTTTCGGGTGAATCACGAACCCTGTCTTCTCCGAAAATACGGCCCTAAGTCTGTAGTGTGGTACTTGTTTTTTGTGTGGTACAATTGTGGTCCCTTTATTTAAGGCAATACATATTATCATTGGAGGCTGTGCAGAGGATATTTAATAGGATGATCCTGGGTTTGGAGGGACCGCCATAAAAGGAAAGATTAAACAGGTTGGGTCTGTACTCCTTGGTGTTCAGAAGAATGAGAGGTGATATAATTGAAACAGATGAGGTTCTTAGATGGTTAGACAGTGTAACTGTTGGGAGGATGTTTCCACTCATGGGAGAGTGCAGGACCAGAGGGCATAGTTGCACAATTACGGGGTCCTCATTTAAGATGGATTTGAGGAAGTGTTTCTTCTCTCAGAGAGTGCTGAATCTTTGGAATTCTTTCCCCCAGGGAGCTCTGGAGGCTGAATTCTTGAACGTTTTCAAGGGTGAGATCGATAGATTTTTAATCAGTCGGGGAATTAAAGGTTATTGAGATAAGGCAGGAAACTAGACTTCACGAGTGTTAGATCAGCCATGATCTTATTTAAGAGTGGATAAAGCTCGAAGCACTGAATGGTTTTCACCTGTTTCTATATGTTATGGTCTCATCGTCTTGAGGTCTTTACAAATGATTTTTAGAAGTCCAATATACAATATCTACTGTACTGACTTCATCATGTATCTACATCACATGGACAGCAGTGGTTGAAGAAGGTGGCTCAACACTACCTTTGAGAGATTAAATGCTGACGCCAGGACCGAATCGCGAGTGTGCCATGTGGACTAAAGTGGTGCCAGTCCTGGAGTGATTCAGGTCCCATTAATGGGCAAGCACACGTAGAACTTGCGCAATTCAAATGCATGCCGACCCTCATCCAGGACAAGATGCTGGCACTGGTTGTGCTGGAGCATGCCCACCCAGTTGATGGGCCGTCTGGGGCCACAGAGTACCTAGGGGGCTTTCTTGGGGGGGGGGGGGGGGCAAGCATATGACCCATGGTGCTAAGTTCCCAGCGGGCAGTCAGCGGCATGCGCAGCCACATGGCTGCCTTGAAGGCTGTGGCAACCGCGTTCCACACCCAGCCACCCTGATTCCACAGCCCACCTCCTAGCCGGCTACTCCCCCTAGCCCTGACGGACGTCCCCTGTCCAACAGCACAACTGTCAGCACACAATAGCGATGTTGGACACTGTCTGTACTCCCTCCCACACCCTCAGCAGCCATGGCGCCTGTATCCCGATTTATAATACCACAAGTGAACCTCGCCATCGGTAATTCCTACTGGCGGAGGTGGGGTATCGTGGAAAGCCAAGAAAATGCAGGGTCCGGCCAGTTAATGGCATGCCAGCAGCCTTTACTACACAACTTGCATGCCCACGTTGGCATGCGGCGTAGAACATATTCACGCTGCTGTCGAGGGACGGGAGCACGGCATTCTGTTTGGTGCCGGATGCCAACCTCGATTAACGGCTGAAGCCGAATTCTCCACCCAGTCATTTTTCGAGATTCCAGTGTCAGCCGACGGAGAATCCTGCCCGAGGTATATAGGGATCTGGGTGTCCTGGTACATGAATGGCCCATGCATGTTCATGATTCTTGTGTTCATAATTCTTCCTTTTGCCAGTCACCTTAAATCTGTGTCCTCTGGTTCTCAATCCTTCCACCAATGGGAACAGTTTCCCCGTATCTAGTCCACACAGACCCCCTCATGATTTTGAATATGTCTATAAAATCTCCTCTCAATTTTCTTTTCTCCAGAGAGAACAGTCCCAAACTTCTCTAATCTATACAACGCAACTGAAGTTCTTCATTCCTGGAACCACTCTTGGGAATTTTTTCTGCACTTTCTTCAATGTCATCACACCTTTTCTAAAGTATGGTGCCCAGAACTGGACACAATACTCCACTTGAGACCAAACCAGTGTTTTACACAGCTTTATCATAACTTCATTGCTTTGCACTCTGTGCCTCTATTTATAAAGCCCTGGATCCTGAATGCCTTATTAACTACTCTGTCAACCTGTCCTGTCACCTCCAATGAATTGTAAACATGTACCCCCCCAGGTCCCTCTGTCCTGCACCGTCTTTAAGAATTGTACCGTTCATTTTCTATAGTGCTGGAATTCTTGCAACCAAAATGAATCACTTCACTCATCTCTGCATTAGATTTCATCTGCCACTTGTCCGCCCATTCCACCCACCAGTGTGTGCCCTTTTGAAGTGTAACATTAACCTCCTCACAGTTCACAACACTTCCAGATTGTGTGTCATCCGCAAAGTTTGAAATTGTGCCCCGTACAACAAAACCTCGGTCATTATTATATATCAGGAAGGTACATCTCATTGAACAATTTTATAATGGATGACAATAACGCTTTAAAAAATATTTTCAATAAGATATTACAGTTTGGGCCCTTGGGAGAAAGAGGTATAATTGTATGAATTTCTCAAGCTAAAGCAAGCATTGTCCTCCTCGCGCTACATCACTATACTCTTAATATTTATTCAATTCCCTTTCTTAGTCACTGATAAAATTCAGGTTCACTGGGATCCTATCCAATCCTTTTGTAATTTAGTTCTTCAGGCTGTCCCTTTGAAGTTTATATTTTATTTATTCTCGACGGGAATTCGTGTTGCAGTTTTAATAAATTGTGTCAAACAACATCTCCTCTGTACTATACTATTATTTCTGCATTAACTTTCAAAATGAATAATGTCTGTGCTAAAGTGAATCAATACAGTCTGATACTCATGTTAAAAATATTTTCATGCTAATAGACCAAGAGGGGGGTGGGAAGTGATACAGATCACAATAATAACTTCTTAATTATAAAATCAGCTGCAAAAAGTCTTCCTACATTTGACGTGAAAATACTTGAAGAAAACATTTTAGTTAAACGCACTTTCGTATGGAAATAGATTCCCTTCCTTCACTTAGTCAATGTTTTTTCGCTCTTCATTCCATGTCGCAGCCACTCCTCCTCTACCCAACAGGAAATCCACTCTTTTCCAGCCATACAGCTTAATGATCAAGTGGACAAGAATAGATGTCCTTTCAATCCCCTGGTGAACTACCCTGTCCAAGAAACATCTGTCTCAGGCCTCCCACCCCCACAATGAGATCATGATTGGGAATTCCTTTGGCTGGTATCTCAGGTTCCTACCCCTATGCCATTTGCAAGATACTGTGTCATATAAAAACATAACAAGGGAACCTCCAACTTGAATTTCTGAATTATGACCTGGTTAGCAGAATAATGACTAAATGTGGCTTATAGTTTGAGGATAAAGAGTAAACTTTTTAAGACTGAGGTGAGGACAGTTTTCTTCACCCAGAGAGTGGTGAATCTGTGGAAAGCAGCTGAGGCCAAAATGTTGTTTAATTTCAAGAAGGAATTAGATGTAGCTCTTGGAGCTAAAGGGATCAAGGGATATGCAGGGGGGGAGGGGGGGGGGGGGGCAGGCGGGATCAGGGTATTGAACTTGGTGATTAGCCATGATTATAATGAATGGCGGGACAAGCTGAAAAGGCCGAATGGTCTCCTCCTGCTTCTATTTTCTATGTATGTTTCTATGTATAATGATGAAAAATTCCATTTAGCTCTGTGTTATCATTCTGCACAGAAGTACAGCATTTATTCCGTGTGGGGGTGAAACGTTAGGCAACTTTCCTCACTCTAAATGCCTCTGTTCACCTAACAGAGAGCATGAAACTAGTCATTTGTAAATTGGTGGATTGCTTTCTGGGATAATGGTTCTGCCATGGCAGGTAGCAAGTGGTCACATCTCTTTTAATGGCTTGCCATCTTAGAGTGCGGTTGGAGCGTAGGCAGCAGATTCTACACCACCAAAGGTACTTCATGTGCCAAAGTGTTTGCATGTCCTATGTAAATGGCCATTTTGGCAACAGAGTCAAAACCAATAACACATTCTCCACCATTTATTTAAAAAAACTGAATGCTTACCAAAGTGTAAACTTGACTCAGTTACAATAACCTTGCACTCAACGTTCTTTTCAGAACATAATTCTGGCCAACATTGATGTCACCCGTCACCGCCAATGTCAAACAAAGGCACCATCAACATATTTTGTCTATCAAATGTTTAAGATTCCATGACAGAGTTGAAAGATGAGCAGGGAACTTCTTAGCAATTTTATGTCAACAACTACAACCAAAAACTGCTGAACTAATTGTGTTTTGCAGGGCTTTGCTGTGTCAAAGATGGCTGTTGCGTCTGGTCACAAAAGAGCACTGACGGCAATGCAAAGTTCTGTGAAAATTTCTGTTCTGCAAAACCCTTGGGGTGTTTGAGAGATGTGGCAGAACAGCAGAAAAATAATTTCCAGACACATTTCCTGTTGACGTGTGCCGTTACCACTCAGTTTGCCCTTGTAGCGAACCCTTTTTTCATTTAATCTCTTTGCCCTCGACACAATCATAAACCATTCCTTCCCCTTTCAACTTCCACCTTTCACTTACTCAAAACCTATTACTTTTCCAAATTTACCAGTTCTGATGAAAGACCAATCGACCTGAATTGTTAACTGTTCCTCCCTCCACTGATGCTGCCTAACCTGCTGAGTGTTTCCAGAATTTTCTGTTTTCATTTCAGATTTCCGGCATCTGCAGTATTTTGCTTTTATAAATTAAGCCTGTTGCTATTAATGATATTCCAGGTTTGTTAGGTACTGAGCACAATATTCAGACATGATTATCTTTTTATCTGTGAGTTGATATTGATTAAATATTCATTTTTTAAAATAGGCAGCACGGTGGTGCAGTGGTTAATACTGCTGCCTCACAACTCTGAGGACCTGGGTTCGATCCCCGGGTCACTGTCCGTGTGGAGTTTGCACATTCTCACCCCCACAACCCAAAAAGATGTGCAGGGTAGGTGAATTGGCCACGCTAAATTGCCCCTCAATTGGAAAAACAAAGAATTGGATACTCTAAATTGAAAAAAAAAATCATTGATCAGAACGAGGAGAGGGAGTCAAACGATGACCTGGGAGATAGCTTTCTGCAAAGCATAGATCACAAAATGGTGGCTGAATGCCAGCAGCCTTGTCGACTGCATCATTAATATTTCATACTGGGTGAAAATTTAAGCAAAAATCTATTCAACGTGGAGAATGCTGGCATGAAAAGTGAACATATACTTATAGTAGAAATAAATATTGAAGCAAACAAATGAGGAGCAATCAAATACACAAAGTAAAAGATGAATCTGGCCAACAATTACCATTCTAACAGTGTCCTAATCATGTGTAAACGGTTGGAGGAAGGCATCAATAATGCCTTTAAGTGACATTCAGTAACTAAGTAAGCTTAGTCAGACCAACAATATGCAGTTCACAGTGTGCCAGATCCTTTGTCACAGCCTTGTTCAAGGTATGAATAAGAAAGTTATTAGCTGCGATTGTATGCGATACATAGGAATGTGATTGTGGTTTTCAGAGTACAAATCATCACAACTTACGAGATGCTGCTAGAGTCCCTTTGGGACGTGTACTTGACCTAACCATTTTCAGCTCGTTCGTCAATGATCATCCTCTTTATAAGACTAGAAATGGGACTGTTTGCGGATGACTCTACTGTTCAGCTCCCTTCACAATTCCTCTGAGCAACCAGGCCAGGTTAAACAAAATGAGGGATAATTTTCAGGCTGAAGCTGACAATTGATGGGTAACATTCAGACCGCACAAAAGCCGGGCAATTACCAGGCTAAATAAGGAAAAGACCAACCACAGCACTCTGGTCTTCAATGGGATCACAATTGCTGAGCCTTCCACCATCATCTTGGAGGTTATTACTGACCAAAACTTAAATGGAGAAGCCATATCAAAACTTTGGATGCATGAACAGGACAGAAACTGGAAAGAGTAGCTCAACGCCTGAGCACTTATCGGGCACGACTTACCAGCCCCGTCCCGCGGGTATCAGGACAGGATGCAATTGGTAGATCCCACAAGAGGCCTCGTCCAGGATTCTCAGCGGTCGTTACGCCTTGCGAGATCTAACGAGATCTCACGAGACGTTGTAATCTGGATCCCGCCCACAATGGGCGGAACACAGACTTGTAGAAATAACTGAGCTTAAAAGCCCCCAAGATCTATCAGCCTCACTGAGGAGACCCCAGCCAGGCGTTGTCTAGCACTGGTCCCCATAAACAGGAACCAGGCAGAACCGCACATGGAAGGGTCTCCCAGGCGATCCCCTGCGTGGTTGGTATCTGGGCAATGTGGCACCGTGGCACTTCTGATGCCGCCCAGGCACCTTGGCCCAGGCTAATGCTCTGGGGACATGGGTTCAAATCCCACCATCGTAGCTGGTGGAATTGAAATTCAATTGATAACACCTAGAATTGAAGCTGACCTCCGTAATGATGACCATCATCAATTGTTGTCATCTTGGTAATAGTGGCGATGAAACCATTGTCGTAAAAACCCCATCTGGTTCACTAATGTCCTTTAGGGAAGAAATCTGCCACCCTTACCTGGTCTGGCTTACATGTATCTCCAGACCATACAACATGGTTGATTCTTACCTGCCCTCTGAAATGGTCCAGCAAAGCTACTTACATCAAGGCCAAATAGGGATGGACAACGGATGCTGGCCTTGCCAGTGAAGTGCACACTCCATGAAAGAATGTTTTTAAAATCTCAACTGATAATCTTTAAACTGGTTCAAAATCCTTATTACATTTCAAAATTTCCAAATCCCACCACCAACATATTTTTCATTTGTACCTTTATAACTCCTGGTTGTAAACATTTGGGAGGTTCTGTGCTCTTGTGTGTAACACTATAGATACTCGCAAGTCCCTCATGTCTCCTCAAAAATTTACTACAAACAACTTTTAATTGAATGCAAGACATGGTCACATCAGATAATGGTTCAATCAATACCGCTGATCCTCCCTTATTGCAAGCTTTCAAAACAGAAATTGTGTTTATTATACTTTTTACAGTCTCAGTGGCCTTTCCAATTACTGCTCCAGCTCTTGCTAATACAAATGCTGATAGTAATTGCATTTTCAGACACCTCTGATTGATTGCAACCTAAAGTTACAAAAACCAAAACAATTATGTCAAAGCCATTGAAAGGTGCAATTCAATAAAGAAAACTGGGAAAAATTCTGCTGATACATTTAAAAAAAACATGTTGTAGGAATTGTGTGTGGTATGACGCACAGCTCCCACATAGTATTTGTATTCTTTATCTCTATATTCCTGCTACAGAGGCTGGCGATTTCTGCGAGGTCCGGTTGGCAAGTGAGAAATACACATTGCGGTCCAGTAGCATTTAAAATAAATATTCTTTCATGGGATTTGGGGGTCACTGGAAGGGTCGGCATTTATTACCCATCCATAATTGCCCTTTGAAGTGGGTAAAGGGTTAGCCACATTGCTGTGGGTTGTGAGTCATGTGCAGGCCAGACCAGCTAAGGATAGCAGTTTAATTTTCCTAAAGGGCATTAGTAAACCTCATTACTGAGATTAGTTTCCATAGCCAGAATTTTTTCTGATTACTTAGTTACCATGGTGGGATTCGAAACAAAGCCCCAGAAGGCTAACTTGGACTTTTGCATCACTAGTCCAGTGACATTATCACTGCACCACCATCACCCTGTGAGTAGATTGGTTATGTTATTCCATAAAAGTGGGCAGCAGGGTTAGCACTACTGCCTCACGGCGCTGAGGTCCCAGGTTCGATGCCAGCTCTGGGTCACTGTCCGTGTGGAGTTTGCACATTCTCCCCGTCTTTGCGTGGGCCTCACCCCCACAACCCAAAGGTGTGCCAGGTAGGTGCATTGGCCATGCTAAATTGCCCCTTAATTGGAAAAAATGAATTGGTTATTCTACATTTTTTTTAAAAAGTTATTCCATGAACAATGTAAAGACTTGAACTAGTCATCCATGGATTCAAAACTGAGTATGGCAGCTGAGGATTTTTTAAAAATTAAATAAATTTGAACTACAAGGCAAATACAAGTTATAATGACCATGAAACTAACCCACCTGGTATACTAATATGGTATGGGTGGGGCATGGGGTGTGTGTAGGGTGTGTGTTGGGGTTGGGGGGGGGGGGGGGGGTGGGGAGGGAGAGGTGAGGGCTGCTTTTCATTTTGAACTTTTAAAAAGTGTAATTCAATGAAATGCTGGAGGACAGAGACAGGCCTTCTGCCCAGCCCGTCTCCATATTCGTCAGGCTGCGCACCCGTGCAGACAACAGCAGGCCCAACTTCTAATCCAGCCCACCCTTCCCCAGACTGAAAATCAAAACTGTGTGCAGCCATTTTAAAAGGCCGGCTTTGCAGCGCCAGGAATTCACCTGTCTCCCTACAGCTGACCCGGGAGCAAAATTCGCAGGCCTTGTCTCACCAAAGGTGATATATAGAACAACATAGAAAGTAAGTGTGATTTTGAACAAGCCCTCGCCCTCCCACATCATAAGAGAGAATATTGGTTTGGCATGTATTCTGCCCCCGCAATGCTTTTCTATGACTTTAACACTACATGTTAAAATTAGTCTGTGGCACATTTATTCAACAATTCAGTCAGCTATTTGTTAAAAGTAAAGGGGAAACATTTTAGCAATTCATTTGATATAGAAAGTCTTAGTTCAGATCAATTTCAAAACATTCAATTGTCCTTTTCATCATTGGATGAGAGCACTAATTAATTATCAATGTAACACGAACAATACTTTAGTGCATGAAAGGGTGCATCAGATTTGTGAGAAAATAACAATTAGAAATGAAAAGTTTGTTGAAAAGTATGATCACTCGTACAAGGCGATCAAGCAGGGACCTCTATTCCTCTCGGGGCCCCTGGAAGCTAATGGAAGGGAAAATTACACCCACCTCACCTCGCAAAAAAACCCAATTGAAATAATTGGGGAGAAGATGGAGGCAGCTCTGAATAGGTGAAAATTAGCATAAATACAACTGTGATGTGGAAGTGGGTGTGGGGTATGAATCATAGAATTTACAGTGCAGAAGGAGGCCATTCGGCCCATCGAGTCTGCACCGGCTCTTGGAAAGAGCACCCTACCCAAGGTCAACACCTCCACCCTATCCCCGTAACCCAATAACCCCACCCAACACTAAGGGCAATTTTGGACACTAAGGGCAATTTATCATGGCCAATCCACCTAACCTGCACATCTTTGGACTGTGGGAGGAAACCGGAGCACCCGGAGGAAACCCATGCACGCACGGGGAGAACGTGCAGACTCCACACAGACAGCGACCCAAGCCGGAATCGAACCTGGAACCCTGGAGCTGTGAAGCAATTGTGCTATCCACAATGCTACCGTGCTGCCCCTACGTGCAGCCTGCCCCTATGTGCAAGAGCGATATGGAAGAATCGGAAGCTTTGGGCAGAAAGGAGCAAGGTTCTTCACAGCCAGGCCAGAGGAGGACACCACTTGTTGGGAGCCTCAAAGCACACAATTACAAAGCAAATTAGAAGTGTAACTGGCTGACTTTACTGGCTGACAACTGGTTGCAACTGGCTGACACGTGCACACATGCAACCACGGCGCGGACAGGCAGGAATTTCAGGCACATTTATATACATTTCCCATTATTATGTTGTTCACTTGATTCTGGTGTGCAGATGTGCATTTTTTGGGATATCCTCATTCAGTACGTATATTGCACTGCTCTCATGCTTCATGTTTAGCAATCGCTGCTGACTGAGGATGACTTATGTTGGCAATACTGTGGTGTTGTGCTAGAGATCAGTCTTTATTGCATAGTAATGTGTGCTTAGCTTGATTTGTATTTGTGGTAGTATATACTGCATACGAGGGTATTATGGTAAGGCCCCTGTACTACAGGTACGGGGGTAGATCCCTGCCTGCTAGCTCCGCCCAGTAGGTGGAGTATAAATGTATGGGCTCTCCAAGCTACAGCCATTTCGGCAGCAGCTGCGGGAGGCTCCACATCTCTGCTTACACTCTACTCTCGTCTCATCGTAATCGATAGTGCATCAATTTATTGCGCAGAGATTTTACAACGATAGATCTCCGCATCAAGCCTGATCGCCTACAGCTGCACCCTCAAGCAGACAACGCCAAAAAGGACTTCCAACATTGGATAGCTTGCTTTGAAGCATACATTGGACCTGCGACAGACCCACCCTCAGAGGCACAGAAGCTCCAGATCCTTTACATGGGGCTGAGTTCCGATATCTTTCCCCTCATCCGGGATGCACCGACCTACGCTGAGGCCATGGCGCTACTGAAAGAGAACTACACTCAGCAGACTAACAAAATCTACGCCTGGCACCTCCTGTCCACGCGGCATCAACTCCCCGGTGAGTCTCTGGAAGATTTCTGGCGTGACCTGCACGCCCTGTGAGAGACTACGATTGCCAGGACGTTTTGGCCACTGAACATTCTGACCTGCTAGTTAGAGACGCGTTCGTTATGGGCATAGGGCCGGCCGACATCTACCAGCGCCTCTTAGAAGGGGCTACCCTCGACCTCGTGGCGACCAAGAAACTAGCGCTCTCGCTCACAGTCGCCTCACGCAATAGACAGGCGTATGCCCCCGACCACACGGCCCACCCCTCCTGGGCTTTGTGGACCCCACCAGCGAAAAACCCCACCGTGGACCCCATCAGCGACTTCCCCCAGCCAACCCCAGGCTTGCGCCGCGCAGCAGCCAACCAACCCCGGGACACCCAAGTGCTACTTCTGCGGACACTCAAAACACCCCCGACAGCTGCCCGGCAAGGAGCGCGCTCTGCAAGGCCTGCGGGAAGAAAAGACATTTTGCTGCTGTGTGCCAGGCCCGCTCGGTCGCCGCTATTGTCCCGGCATTCCCCATGTGCGGCCCGTGGCCGCCGCCATCTTCCCCGCCTCAGGACCCCTGCTCGTCAGGCACCTCATCAGGCCGCTCATCGCCTGCAACTGCCACCGACCAGCCACGTCTGGCCTCCATCACGATTGACCAGTCCCGACCGCACAACCTCGTGACCGCGTCAGTCAAGGTCGACGGGCACAAGAGATCCTGCCTTCTGGATTCCAGGAGCACTGAGAGCTTCATCCACCCCGATACGGTAAGGTGTTGCTCCCTCGCGGTACACCCCATCAACTAGAGAATCTCCCTGGCCTCCGGATCCCACTCCACGGTGATCCGGGGGTATTGCACCACCGCCCTCACCATCCAGGGCGTAGAGTTCAGCGGCTTCTGGCTCTACATCCTCCCCAACCTCTGCGCTGCCTTGCTACTCGGCCTGGACTTCCAGTGCAACCTCCAGAGCATAACCCTGAAATTTGGCGGGCCCCTACCACCCCTTACTGCATGAGGCCTCATGACCCTTAAGAGCGACCCACCTTCCTTGTTTGCGAACCTCACCCTGGATTGCAAACCCGTTGCCACCAGGAGCAGACGGTATAGTGCCCAGGACAGGACCTTCATCAGGTCTGAGGTCCAGCGGCTGCTGCGGGAAGGTATTATCAAGACCAGCAACAGCCCCTGGAGAGCCCAAGTGGTAGTGGTGAATACTGGGGAGAAGAACAGGATGGACGTTGACTACAGTCAGACCATCAATCGCTACACGCAGCTCGACGCGTACCCCCTCCCACGCATATCTGATATGGTCAATCAGATTGCACAGTACCGGGTCTTCTCGACAGTGGACCTGAAATCTGTCTACCACCAGCTCCCCATTCGCAAGGCGGACCGCCCATACACTGCGTTTGAAGCGGACGGCCGCCTTTACCACTTCCTTCGGGTTCCCTTCAGCGTCACTAACGAGGTCTCGTTCTTCCAACAGGTGATGGACCGAATGGTTGAGCTGCTGGCCACTTTCCCGTACCTGGATAACATCACCATCTGCGGCCACGACCAGCAGGACCACGACGCTAACCTTTCCAAATTCGTCAACAACGCCAAACTCCTCAACCTAACCTACAACAAGGAGAAGTGCGTGTTTAGCACAAACCGATTAGCCATCCTCGGCTATGTGGTTCAGAACGGGTTCTAGGGCCCGACCCTGATCGCATGCGCCCCTCATGGAACTCCCCCTTCTCCATTGCCCGAAGGCCCTCAAACGATGCCTGGTGTTCTTCTCGTACTACACCCAGTGGGTCCCTAACGATGCGGACAAGGCACGCCCACTCATCCACTCCAGTTTTTCCCCAGACAGCCGAGGCTCACCAGGCCTTCAACCGTATCAAGGCCGACTTCGCCAAGGCCGTGATGCACGCGGCCAATGAGACGCTCCCCTTCCAAGTCGAGAGCGATGGATCGGACGTCGCTCTGGCCGCCACCCTCAACCAGGCAGGCACCTCATCAGGCCGCTCATCGCCTGCAACCACCACCGACCAACCACGTCTGGCGTCCATCACGATCGACCAGTCCCGACCGCACAAACTCGCGACCGCGTCAACGACAGTGAAGTTCGACGGGCACAAGATATCCTGCCTTCTGGATTCCGGGAGCACTGAGAGCTTCATCCACCCGATACGTTAAGGTGCTACTCCCTCACGGTACACCCCATCAACCAGAGAATCTCCCTGGCCTCCGGATTCCACTCTGTGGCGATCCGGGTGTATTGCACCGCCACCCTCACCATCCAGGGCATAGAGGTCAGCGGCTTCCGGCTCTACGTCGTCCCCAACCTCTATGCTGCCTTGCTACTCAGCCTCGACTTCCAGTGCGACCTCCAGAGCCTAACGCTGAAATTTGGCGGGCCCCTACCACCCCTTACTGCATGCGGCTTCACGACCCCTAAGATCGTCCCACCTTCCTTGTTTGCGAACCTCACCCTGGATTGCAAACCCGTCGCCACCAGGAGCAGACGGTATAGTGCCCAGGACAGGACCTTCATCAGGTCTGAGGTCCAGCAACTGCTGCGAGAAGGTATTATTGTGACCAGCAACAGCCCAAGTGGTAGTGGTGAATACTGGAGAGAAGAACAGGATGATCGTTGACTACAGTCAGACCATCAATCGCTACACGCAGCTCGACGCGTACCCCTTCCCACGCATATCTAATATGGTCAATCAGATTGCACAATACCGGGTCTTCTCGACGTGGACCTGAAATCTGTCTACCACCAGCTCCCCATTCGCAAGGCGGACCGCCAGTACACCATGCATTTGAAGCAGACGGCCGCCTTTACCACTTCCTTCGGGTTCCCTTCGGCGTCACTAACGAGGTCTCGGTCTTCGAACAGGTGATGGACCAAATGGTTGGGCTGCGGGCCACTTTCCCGTACCTCGATAACGTCACCATCTGCGGCCACGGCCAGCAGGGCCATGACGCTAACCTTTCCAAATTCCTCAACAACGCCAAACTCCTCAACCTAACCTACAACAAGGAGAAGTGCGTGTTTAGCGCAAACCGATTAGCCATCCTCGGCTATGTGGTTCAGAACGGAGTTCTAGGGCCCGACCCCCATCGCATGCGTTCCCTCATGGAACTCCCCCTTCCCCACTGCCCGAAGGCCCTCAAACGATGCCTGGGGCTCTTCTCGTACTACTCCCCAGTGGGTCCCTAATGATGCGGACAAGGCCCGCCCACTCATCCACTCCACAGTTTTCCCCCAGACGGCCGAGGCTCACCAGGCCTTCAACCGTATCAAGGCCAACTTCGCCAAGGCCGTGATGCACGCGGCCAACGAGACGCTCCCCTTCCAAGTCGAGAGCGATGCATCAGGCGTCGTTCTGGCCGCCACCCTCAACCAGGCAGGCAGGCCCCTGGCATTCTTTTCCCGCACCCTTCATGCCTCCGAAATACAGGACTTCTCTGGCGAAAAGGAGGCCCAAGCTATCGTTGAAGCAGTGCGGCATTGGAGGCATTACCTGGCTGGCAGGAGATTCACTTTCCTCACTGACCAACGGTCGGTTGCCTTCATGTTCAATAACACACAGCGGGGTAAGATCAAAAATGATAAGACCTAGAGGTGGAGGATCGAGCTCTCCACCTACAATTACGAGATTTTGTATCTCCCCGGTAAGCTCAACGAGCCCCCCAATGCCATATCCCGAGGTACATGTGCCAGCGCACAGGTGGACCGACTCCAGACACTGCACGACGATCTCTGTC
The DNA here is from genome assembly GCF_047496885.1 of Scyliorhinus torazame. Classification (NCBI taxonomy): domain Eukaryota; kingdom Metazoa; phylum Chordata; class Chondrichthyes; order Carcharhiniformes; family Scyliorhinidae; genus Scyliorhinus; species Scyliorhinus torazame. The sequence continues at coordinate 288,559,309 of NC_092713.1, forward strand.
ACCCAGGGGTCACCCGTTTTATCACTTCATAAAGGCCCGCAATCTGCCCTACTCCATCGAGGAAGTCAGGGCTATCACCAGAGACTGCCAGGTCTGCAAGGAGTGTAAACCGCACTTCTACCGGCCAGACTGTGCGCGCCTGGTGAAGGCCTCCCGCCCCTTTGAATGCCTCAGCGTGGACTTCAACGGGCCCCTCCCCTCCCCCGAATGCAACACGTACTTTCTTAATGTGGTCGACGAATATTCAAGATTCCCCTTCGCTATCCCATGCCCCAATATGACGTCTGCCACCGTCATCAAAGCCCTCAACACCATCTTCGCTCTGTTCGATTTCCCCGCCTACGTCCACAGCGACCTGGAATCCTCATTTATAAGTGATGAGCTGCGCCAGTACCTGCTCAACAGGGGCATTGCATCGAGCAGGACGACCAGCTACAACCCCCGGGGAAACGGGCAGGTGGAGCGGGAGAATGGGACGGTCTGGAAGGCCGTCCTGCTTGCCCAATGGTCCAGAAATCTCCCGGCCTCCTGCTGGCAGGAGGTCCTCCCCGACGGCCTTCACTCCGTTCGGTCGCTCCTGTGCACGGCGACTCACGAGACTCCCCATGAACGTGAGGGCAGCACGGTAGCCTTGTGGATAGCACAATTGCTTCACAGCTCCAGGGTCCCAGGTTCGATTCCGGCTTGGGTCACTGTCTGTGCGGAGTCTGCACGTCCTCCCCGTGTGTGCGTGGGTTTCCTCCGGGTGCTCCGGTTTCCTCCCACATTCCAAAGATGTGCAGGTTAGGTGGATTGGCCGTGATAAATTGCCCTTAGTGTCCAAAATTGCCCTTAGTGTTGGGTGGGGTTACTGGGTAATGGGGATAGGGTGGAGGTGTTGACTTTGGGTAGGGTGCTCTTTCCAAGAGCCGGTGCAGACTCGATGGGCCGAATGGCCTCCTTCTGCACTGTAAATTCTGTGATCTGAAAACAATTAAAGATGTTTTCTTTTCTGAGAGCCTTGGGATATCTCTCCCCTTCCTCATGTTCTTCCTCGTCATCATATTCTGAGGAGGTTAGTGGCTCCTCCATAAGACCATAAGACATAGGAGCAGAATTAGGCCACTTGGCCCATCGAGTCTGCTCCGCCATTCAATCATGGCTGATATTTTCTCATCCCCATTCTCCTGCCTTCTCCCCATAACCCCTGATCCCCTTATTAATCAAGAACCTATCTATCTCTGTCTCAAAGACACTCAGTGATTTGGCCTCCACAACCTTCTGCGGCAAAGAGTTCCACAGATTCACCACCCTCTCGCTGAAGAAATTCCTCCTCATCTCTGTTTTAAAGGATCGTCCCTTTAGTCTGAGATGGTGACCTCTGCTTCTAGTTTTTCCTACAAGTGGAAACATCTTGCCCAGGACCTCTCTATCCAGGCCTCACAGTATCCTGCAAGTTTCAATAAGATCCTCCCTGATCCTTCTGAACTCCAACGTGTACAAACCCATGGTCCTCAACCATTCCTCATACGACAAGTTCTTCATTCCAGGATCGTTCTTGTGAACCTCCTCTGGATCCTTTCCAAGGCCAGCACATCCTTCCTTAGATACGGGGCCCAAAACTGCTCACAATACTCCAAACGGGGTCTGACCAGAACCTTATACAGCCTCAGAAGTACATGTTATTGCATAGCAATTCATTTCCCTTTTGCACGTGCACAACAGACTACAACAATCCTGGATCTCTGTGGCCTCAGAAGCACATTTTCAGCAATGTTATGCCCTGTGATTGACCTGGACGCCACCTGTGCTGAATTTTAATGCACCTCCACGGTGCTGTGGAAATGACACACTGGTGTTATGAGATTTGTCCTCAGAGGATGCCTCTTGTCACCCAGGATCCAAACTTGAACTTGACCAGGGGCTTCAAACAGATGGGAGTTCTGTTCAATGTCAGAGTCATGACAGCTCCCTGAGAAAGCAACATTCCTGCATTATTCTCTTGTGACGATCACAGGCTACATAAACGTTTGATAAATGCAGCTGATAGGTTCCAAGGAGCTCTAGTAGCCACATGACAGCAATCAATTACACCCTGTGCACAATAGCCCCAAAGCCAACTGCTCTCGTGACCTGGCTATCAACATCAGTTGCGAATCTGATGAATTTGTTAATTTGTTGGCCCTGTTGGACAGGGAATTGGTCATCACCAATACTTATCGACGTGTTGCAGGCTGAGATACGACACACATGACCCCATAAAACCGTGGAATGAACCATGGGTGTAGAAATTTAGGGCTGCATTTACCTTGAGGATGAATAATGTGGGATTCCTGCCAATTCTGTGAGACCTCAGGCTTTATTGAATGAGGGCATGCAGGTCAGTGATCTTCCCCCAGGAATGCCTTAACCATCTCTGTCATTGCCCATCAAACATCTGGTTGGAGTTAGTGCACATTCTGAACAAGTGGTGCTGTGTCAATGCTCTTTGATAATGACAGTCTTGGTTGCGTTCCTCCTGATCTTCCTCCCCCTCTGCTGGTGCCGGCTGATGGCCTTGTGGCTGATGTTGTTGTATGACCAAACCCCTCTCTCTTCCACTGCCCATGGTTGTAAAAGTATTGGGTGTATGAGACCCATAAGTGAACTCATTTCTCAGGCGGCTACACTTGACCAATGGAAATGCATGACACTCACATGGGCCAAACCCAGAACCTCTCCCATCCCACACTGGCCTCCTCCCAAAGCGGCCTGACCTCCTCTAAGGTGCAGCTTTCTTAGCAGCCATGTCAATGGACATGCACAGTGTGACCCTGCAGCTAAAACCCATCCACATTCACTCTCTATCTGTCACCCTCGAGCTTCCTTCCCTTCACAACATTGTCCAGTTCCTTCCCCCAATCATCTTGGCGCCTCCAAGCATTAACCCTGGATGCAGAGCCAATGCCCCTTGACCTTTCATCTCTCACCTTCAACCCCCCCCCCCAACCCCACCCCACCCCCCACACACACACCCCTCACAACCCTGACATTCCTGGTATCTTCCTTGAGCCTCCCTCCATCATCCTTGACCTGCCCTTGCTTACCCTCTATCCTCCCTCAGGCACCTTTCAACTGGAGAAATGCCAGAATGGTTCCAGGGAAGGGGATAGAATAGAGGAGCTAGGGTGATTGTCCTCAGAACAGAGAAGGTTAAGAACAGATTTGATGGAAACATTTAAAATCATGAAGGGTTTAGGTAAATAATGATAAACTGTTTCCAGTCTATAGAAGGGAACAAGTAATAAAGGTGATGGGTAAAGAACCCAGAATCACAGAATTGGCACAGCACAGAAGGAGACCATCCAACCCATTGTGTCAGCATTGGTTCCCCACCTTTTCCCCATAACCGTACACATTGCTTCTATTCAGACAATAATCCTATTCTCTCTTGAACGCCTCGATTGAACCTGCCTCCATCACACACTCAGGCAGCAACATGAGGTCAAAACATTATTTTATTCATTGAGACTTTAGAATTTGGACTGCCATCGCCTGATAGGCTGGAGCACTCTGATTCAATAGCAACCTTCAAACGAGCATTGAATAAATATTTGTTTGAAAAAATTGCATGGATAGAGCAGAAGAGAGGGACTAACCGGATTGCTTTTCGGAAAAGCTGACGCAGACTCGATGGGCCGAATTGCCTCATTTTGTGTTGTACTGTTTTTTAATTCTGTAACTCTATCTGCTGTGCATGTTGAGCCTCACTCGGGCAAAATTACTGTACCCGTACTATTATGATCCCAGACCAGACACCAACAGTGGCTCGGATACTGGACCAAAACCCCAATATTTTAAGACTGTGCGGAAAGAATGATTCGCATGAAAATTAGGGCTTTGGTATTTCTAAAACAAAAGTTTATTATGAATACGATATTAAGCTTTCAACTTCGTGCCCAAAAAGAGCAACTTATAATTACCCCTTAACACAGCTATACCGTTTCCCAATAAATAACAAGAAAAGAAACATGCAACTCTCAATCCAGCTTAAAATCTCATGGCATAGAGGAACACTTGCGGTACTGACAGATTCTGGCTCTGGTTGGAACCCGTTCAGCCTCTGGCTGAATCTCTTCAAATAGCTGCTTCACCTATGTTGTTTCTGCCTCTTCCTTGTCTTCAGATAAGACTGCTCGGCTTTTAAATATTATTACTCTTTTTTTAAAGCTACCCTACTGGGAAGGAATTATGGACTCAGAGTCAGGCAGATCAGGACTCAGCTCCTCTCTCTCTCAAAGCTTCTCCAAACTCCCTGCCCCTCTACCTTTCAAAGCTGCACTCATCAATGACCTCATCTCCCCAAGCTGAAAAACAAGTTGACATTCTAGGGACTAGAAATCACATTAACTCCCTGTGGTAGTATGCATTAGGGGTCATGTGGGACTGTGAAGCCGTGATGCCATTGGCTGACAGATCCCGGGTCCTTGTTGGCTGTTGATCTATAGCTCCGCCCTGAAGGCGGAGTATAAGAACCAGGAGTTCTCCCCGCAGCTCCAGTCTGTTGCTGAACTGTGGGGAACAGGTCACGCTTAATAAAGCCTCATCGACTTCATCTCTATTCGTCTCTCGTAAGTCATTGTGCGCTACAATTTATTAAGCGTGCTTAACGGACTATGGAGCTCAGGATCGTCCCGGAATGCCTGAGGATCAGCCCCCACGCAGTGAACTCAGCAGCAGTTTTTAAACACTGGCAGACTTGTTTCGAAGGCTACCTCCGAACGGCCCCCGGCCGGATCACAGAAGACCAGAAACTGCAGGTCCTGCATTCGAGGGTAAGCCCGGAAATTTACCCTCTCATAGAAGACGCAGAGGATTTCCAGACGGCGTTCGCAGCACTAAAGAGCATCTACGTTCGTCCAGTGAACCAGGTCTACGCACGCTACCAACTCGCAACGAGACGGCAAAGTCCCGGAGAATCGCTAGATGAATTCTACGCCGCGCTGCTAATTTTGGGACGGGCCTGCAGCTGCCCGCCGGTAAATACGGCTGAACACACGGACACGTTAATTCGCGATGCGTTTGTGGCAGGTATGAACTCTCCCCAAATCCGCCAAAGACTTTTAGAAAAAGAGTCGCTAGGACTCTCAGAGGCACGGGCCCTTGCAGCTTCCCTAGATGTAGCCGCGCAAAACGCCCGCGCGTACGGCCCCGACCGCGCGGCAGCCCCTTGGGCTCCGTGGACCCCCGTCGCGACAAACCCCCCCCCCCCCACAGGCTTGCACGGTTCAGACGCCAGGTCATCCCGGGGGGGCCCGCTGCTATTTCTGCGGCCAGGTGAGACACCCCCGGCAGCGCTGCCCGGCCCGCGCAGCGATTTGCAAGAGCTGCGGCAAAAAGGGCCATTTCGCGGCTGTGTGCCGGTCCCGGGGGGTCGCCGCTGTCCCCGGAGAAGAAAGAGTCCAGCGCATCCCAAACGCTCCCAACCCCCCCCCAGCGCCCCATGTGCGACCCGCAGGCGCCGCCATTTTGGGTCCCGGCCACAACGAGGGGAGGATGGGCGCCGCCATCTTGTGACCCCCCAGCCATGTGCGATGCATGGGGGCGGCCATTTTGTCCACCCCCACCGCCATCTTGGGACCCCCCAGCCATGTGCGATGCATGGGGGCAGCCATTTTGTTCACCCCCGCCGCCATCTTGGACGACAACAATGGACCCCAGCATCGACGGCTCCACGGGGTTCGAAGAAGACGCTGAGACACTGCGATCACATCTGGCCTCGGTGACGCTGGACCAAGCACGGCCCCGGACGCTCCAGACGACGACAACAACGGTGCTGATCAACGGACACGAGACACCATGCCTGATCGACTCCGGGAGCACAGAAAGCTTCATCCACCCCGACACGGTAAGACGCTGTTTTTTGACCATCCGTCCCAGTACGCAAAAGATTTCCCTAGCTGCAGGATCCCACTCCGTACAGATCAAAGGGTTCTGCATAGTGACCCTAACGGTGCAAGGGAGGGAGTTTAAAAACTACAGGCTCTACGTCCTTCCCCAACTCTGCGCGCCCACATTACTGGGATTAGACTTCCAGTGCAACCTGCAGAGCCTAACATTCCAATTCGGCGGCCCAATACCCCCACTCACGATCTGCGGCCTCGCAACCCTCAAAGTTGAACCCCCATCCTTGTTTGCAAACCTCACCCCGGATTGCAAACCCGTCGCCACTAGGAGCAGACGGTACAGCGCCCAGGACCGGACATTTATGCGGTCCGAAGTCCAGCGGTTGATGAAGGAAGGCATAATCCAGGCCAGCAATAGTCCCTGGAGAGCACAGGTGGCAGTAGTAAAGACAGGGGAGAAGCAAAGGATGGTCATAGACTACAGCCAGACCATCAACAGGTACACACAGCTAGATGCGTACCCTCTCCCCCGCATATCCGACATGGTCAATCGGATTGCCCAATATAAGGTCTTCTCCACCGTGGACCTCAAGTCCGCCTACCACCAGCTCCCCATCCGCCCAAGTGACCGCAAGTACACAGCCTTCGAGGCAGACGGGCGACTATACCACTTCCTAAGGGTCCCATTTGGCGTCACAAACGGGGTCTCGGTCTTCCAACGGGAGATGGACCGAATGGTTGATCAACACGGGTTGCAGGCCACGTTCCCGTATCTCGACAACGTAACCATCTGCGGACACGATCAGCAGGACCACGACGCCAACCTCCAAAAATTCCTCCAGACCGCTAAAGCCTTGAACCTCACATACAACGAGGACAAGTGCGTGTTTAGCACAAACCGGCTTGCCATCTTGGGATATGTAGTGCGCAATGGGATAATAGGCCCGACCCCGAACGCATGCGCCCCCTCATGGAATTTCCCCTCCCCCACTGCTCCAAAGCCCTGAAACGCTGCCTGGGGTTCTTTTCATATTACGCCCAGTGGGTCCCCCAGTACGCAGACAAGGCCCGCCCCCTAATACAGACCACTACCTTCCCCCTGTCGACAGGGGCTCGCCAAGCCTTCCGCCGCATCAAAGCGGATATCGCAAAGGCCACGATGCACGCCATCGACGAGTCCCTCCCCTTCCAAGTCGAGAGCGACGCCTCCGACGTAGCACTGGCGGCCACCCTTAACCAAGCGGGCAGACCCGTGGCTTTTTTCTCCCGAACCCTCCACGCCTCAGAAATCCGCCACTCCTCAGTGGAAAAGGAAGCCCAAGCCATAGTGGAAGCTGTGCGACATTGGAGGCATTACCTGGCCGGCAGGAGATTCACTCTCCTCACTGACCAACGGTCGGTAGCTTTCATGTTCGATAATGCACAGCGGGGCAAAATTAAAAATGACAAGATCTTAAGGTGGAGGATCGAGCTCTCCACCTTCAACTACGAGATCTTGTACCGTCCCGGAAAGCTGAACGAGCCGTCCGATGCCCTATCCCGCGGCACATGTGCCAACGCACAAATAAACCGTCTCCAAACCCTCCACGAGGACTTCTGCCACCCGGGGGTCACTCGGTTCTACCATTTTATAAAGTCTCGCAACCTCCCCTACTCCGTGGAGGAGGTCCGTACAGTCACCAGGAACTGCCACATCTGCGCAGAGTGCAAACCGCACTTTTTCAGGCCGGATAGAGCGCACCTGATCAAGGCTTCCCGTCCCTTTGAACGCCTCAGTCTGGATTTCAAAGGGCCCCTCCCCTCCACCGACTGCAACACATACTTCCTGAACGTGGTGGATGAGTACTCTCGTTTCCCTTTCGCCATCCCCTGCCCCGACATGACAGCGGCCACAGTTATTAAAGCCCTTAGCACCATATTCACACTGTTCGGTTGCCCCGCATATATCCATAGCGACAGGGGGTCCTCCTTCATGAGTGACGAGCTGCGCCAGTTCCTGCTCAGCAACGGTATAGCCTCGAGCAGGACGACCCCCGGGGGAACGGGCAAGTAGAGAGGGAGAACGGCACGGTCTGGAAGACCGTCCTACTGGCCCTACGGTCCAGGGATCTCCCAGTTTCACGGTGGCAGGAGGTCCTCCCGGACGCTCTCCACTCCATCCGGTCGCTGCTGTGTACCACCACTAATCAAACGCCTCATGAGCGACTCTTTGTCTTCCCTAGGAAGTCCTCCTCTGGAACGTCGCTGCCGACCTGGCTGGCGGCCCCAGGACCCATATTACTCCAGAAACATGTGCAGGCGCACAAGTCGGACCCGTTGGTCGAGAGGGTTCACCTCCTCCACGCGAACCCGCAGTACGCCTACGTGGCGTACCCCGACGGCCGACAGGACACGGTCTCCCTGCGAGACCTGGCGCCCGCCGGCAACACGCACACCCCCCTGACACCAATCACCCCCTCCCTGCCACCGGCGCACCCCGCGACCGCCCCCTTTCCGGGAGGATCGGTCCTCCTCCCATGTCCGACCAGGAGTGAAGCAGAAGCAGACACCGTCAAGCTCCCGGAGACGACAACGCTGGAACAAGCACCTGCACCACCACCGGGGCTGAGGCGATCGACAAGGAAGACCAGACCGCCCGCTCGACTCGTGGCATCGGTGTAACACAAGAATGTTGTGGGACTATAACGAGAAGGTTCTGTTCCTCTTACGAATACTGTAAATAGTTCACAAACCCTGTACATAGCCCAGTGTAGGGCAAAGTGTAGGGCACTGTAATGACATGCAAAAAGTTTTTTCCTCCCAGGACCAGCCTTGTAAACCCCTACCACCATGCGAAGCACCACCCCGCCGGATTCATTCTTAACAAGGGGTGAATGTGGTAGTATGCATTAGGGGTCATGTGGGACTGTGAAGCCGTGATGCCATTGGCTGACAGATCCCAGGTCCTGGTTGGCTGTTGATCTCTAGCTCCGCCCTGAAGGCGGAGTATAAGAACCAGGAGTTCTCCCCGCAGCTCCAGTCTGTTGCTGAACTGCGGGGAACAAGTCACGCTTAATAAAGCCTCATCAACTTCATCTCTATTCGTCTGTCGTAAGTCATTGTGCGCTACACTCCCCAACAATCTCACAAGGCAAACCACTATGTACTCGCCCAGACTGAAAAACATATTTCATTGTCAATTTCACCTCCTGGCTGCTAACACCGCACAGGCCCTGCAGAACAGAACTCTTTTAAAAAAACATGACAACTGCAGTCAGACACACACTAACCCCAGGCTTTTAACCCTATATTTCCCACTACATTCATAATCCAATTTTCCTAAAATCTTCCAATTGTCACAATACCCAATACTTCCATCGTACCTTCTTACTTATGCACTAACAACAGAGGGTTCCCAATCCTTGAGCAAACGTTGAGAATATTTCTGTTGTCATACATGGCATTGTACTGCAAAGTCAGTAGTGTAAAAATGTAATAATAATCTTTTCTAAGTGTCACAAGTAGACAACACTGCAATGAAGTTACTGTGAAAATCCCTTTGTCGCCACACTCCGGTGCCAGTTCACGTACACTGAGGGAGAATTCAGAATATCCAATTCACCTAACAAGCACGTCTTTCGGGACTTGTGGGAGGAAACCAGAGCATTCGGAGGAAACCCACGCAGACACGGGGAGAACGTGCAGAATCCACACAGACAGTGACCCAAGCCGGGAATTGAACCCGGGTCCCTGACAGTGGCACTGGCGGCAACGTGCACATGCGCAATGGCACCGGCACCATGCGTACATGCGCAGTGGCATCCTTCAACGCGCCGGCCCCGGCGCAACGTGGCGCAGGACTACAGGGGTCGGCGCGGAGGAAAGGAGTCCGCCAGCCACAGAGGCCGGCCCGCCAATCAGTGGGCCCCGATCGTGGGCCAGGCCACATCGGAGGCCCACCCCCGGGGTTGGACTCATACCCCCGCCCCCGCCACAGGCTGCCCCCCGACCCTTCCACGCCGAGTTCACGGCAGCTGAGAGCAGGTGTGGACAGCGCCGGCGGGACCCGCTGTTTTTACGACGGGCTGAAAATCAGCGGGCCAGCCGCGTAGCGCGGATCCCGACCGGCAGCCGCCAATCACACCGGCACCAATGCCGCCGATTCTCCGCTCTGCGGAGATTCGCGCCAGTCGCGAGGATTCTCCGGCCCAGCCCCGGGCTGACTGAATCTCGCCCAAGGTGTTGGCCGGGATTCTCTGAGCCCGCGCTGGTTCGGAGAATCGCCGTTGATGCCAAAAATTCCCACCACGCTGTTCCGACGCCGGGTCGCGATTCTCCCGCGACCGGAGAATCGGCGCCAGTCACCTGAGCGCTTTCAATGTGACACCGGACTGGGGCCGTTGAAAGAGGCCCCTGCGGCAATTATCCACGGTCGACCGGCCGAGTTCCTGCCGAGTCCCGCCGGCATGGATCAAATATAGTACCACCAGGTGGGAGCTCAGACCCGCAGCCGCGGTGGCCGTCCTGGTGGGGGGGACGGCCAGGCCCGCGATCGGGGGCTACCGATTGGCGGGGCCGCAAGATCTGTGGGTGGCCTACCTTCTTCTGCGCGTGCCCGCTGTGTTGCTACGTCACGTTGTGCGGTGCCGGCTCGAAACGGCCACCACGCACATGCGCGGACCCGCGCCGGCAGTGCAGCGCTGCGTATCAGTGCCGGCTTTGAGTTGAGCACTCCGGTGCCGTGCTGGCCCCCTGTGGGCCACTGAATCATTGGGCCAAGAGGCCCATTGATGCCAGTGTGAAACACTCCGGTGTTTATGCCGGTGTCAACACTTCGCCAGGATTTTGGAGAATCCCGGCCATTATCTTTTTTTGGTTTAAAATTTTTAAGTTTAAATTCCCAGTTCACCAAACTCATAGCATTCCAACTGTAGAACTCGAACGGGAGAGACAACAGGAACACACGGTAGGCAAGAAATGAACGACTGGTTTATTACGGTACACACAATTTCACAAAACTTCTTTCTCCGAAGGGCCATAATCCCTGACCTGCACCCAGGTCAAGGTTTTTATACAGAATAATTTCCTATTGTTAAGGATCCTCAGCACCCTACTAAAGTCCTTATACACCTATGACTGTGTGGCCAAATTCCCCTCCGGCTTGATTTTCAAATTTGTTGATGACAACACAGTAGTGGGTCGGATCTCAAACAATGACGGGACAGAGTACAGGAATGAGATGGTGAACTGGTGCAACAACAATAATCTCTCCCTCAATGTCAACAAAATGAAGGAGATTGTCATTGACTTCAGAAAACGCAGAGGAGAACATGCCCCTGTCTACATCAATGGGAACACAGTAGAAAGGGTCAAGAGTTTCAAGTTTTTAGGTGTCCAGATTACCAACAACCTGCCCTGGTCTCCCCGTGCTAATACTATAGTTAAGAAAGCCCACCAACGACTCTCACTTCTCAGAAGACTAAGAAAATTTGGCATGTCAGCTACGACCCTCACCAACTTCTACAGATGCACCACAGCAAGCATTCTTTCTGGATCTATCACAGCTTGGTATGGATCCTGCTCTGCCCAAGACCACAGGAAACTACAAAAGGTTGTGAGTGTAGTCCAGTCCATCACACAAACCCGCCTCCCATCCATTGACTCTGTCTATAATTCACGCTGTCTCGAAAAGACAGCCAGCATAATTAACGACCCCACGCACCCCGGACATACTCTCATCCACCTTCTTCCGTCAGGAATAAGTACAAACGTTTGAGGTCACGTACCAACCGACTCAAGAACAGCTTCTTCCCTGCTGCCATCAGACTTTTTAATGGACCTACCTCGTATTAAGTTGATCTTTTCTCTGCACCCTAACTATGACTGTAACATTACATTCTGCAGTCTCTCCTTCCTTCCCTCTGTGCAGTATGGGTTGTCTGTATGGCATGCGAGAAACAATACTTTTCACTGTATACTAATACATGTGACAATAATAAATCAAAACAAATCAAAAACCCTGCCCTAAATTACCAGGCGAGTTCATACTCAGCTGTGTAAGGGGGAAATCGAATGGAGCACAGTCCTTGGCCCCCAAGGCCGTCATAACACCAACATTTCCTGACAAAAGAGTTAAACATTTATTTGGGTTTGACTGAATACAATTCACTTTGAATTAAATTTGAAAGATTATACCAAGACACAGATGGGCGAAACGTGTGGGCAAATAAATGACAAATGCAGTTCAGAGATTTAAAAAATTGTAAATAAAAATACATTTTAAGTAGGATGAAAGAAAACAAAAAAGAAAAATGAAAGGAAAGTGTTGAACTCACACCACATATTTCCTCTTTAAGTATGAGAACTTTCAACTGATTCAACCATCACTCATGCATATCTGGCACAGCATGTTTAAGAACCCGCAATCGGTGAAGCTTTTCAATTTTTAATACGACTTATACTTACGACATGAAAATGCATTAGAAGAAAAAGAAAATACAGACCTGATCTCAGCAAGGATTAAACGCTCACAAAATAATGATAAAATGCCAAAAGAATTCCTTTCTTTCCTGCTGTGTCTGAAAATATAGTGGCAATGCAAAAAGAAGCCTGGACAAATTTAATTAGAGCTTGCTTGTATTTGAAATTTACAGATGTGGCCAGATTTCTGAGTGGAGATTTGTTCCGGGGAAGATTTTGAAAGGTTGAAGAAACTTGGGAAAATTGTCGTTTTGCGCCAAGTTCCCTTTTGTCTGAATTTTGTGTAGTCTCACTAACCGTGTAATTTGTTTGTGCCTGGATTTCGCACATTATTTGGAGTAAATGTGGAGACCCTTAGATCAAAATATGTAACCACTTAAGTTGGGATACAGAGAGGGTTATAACCAGTTACATTTGACAGAGTATGTTGCAGTTTTCTGTCACTACATCTTTCCTTTAGATATTACAATGTACCTTATTAATTCAGTTGGAGATGTAAATGTTCTGACACGTCAGATAATAAACTATCAAAACATAACTATCATTTCAGATTCAAGGAGCATAATGTGGCACTTAACACTAATAGTTTCTGTGTAACAGATATTTAGCCGACAAGAATTCAGCAATTAGCTTTTGTGATTTCTGTTCATAGTGCATATATTTTCACCAATGGACGGGTGAGGAGAGGCATTTAATTGGCACTTCTACTCCTCAACACGATTCAGCATTCCACTATTATACGTCACCCTGAGATAAGTTTTAAGTTGCAGAGGTGCTTTGTGAAATAGTGCAAAATGGGTGTTAGCAAGTCAGAATCCTGCATTAATTTTGTCACTCTTGATTTTTATTTCAATTATTCTCAATGGAAATGAAAATGCTGACAGAACTATAAATGGCTGCTGACATGCCACCTTTTTGCCAGTGTTGCAGAAAGTCAAGATTTAGGAAGGAAATTTTATCGGTTATAAAATCCAATTAACCTGCACCCCATACAATTGCACTCAACAAAAGTACTCTTTATTAGAGGTGCTTATTGATTGTGTGTTCAGTCCACGATATCATTCATAACATAGATAGAGCAATCTGATTGGCTGATAGCTCAATTTTGTTCTTCTGTTCCGTTCCAAATTCTCGCAAAGCCACCTGCAGCCACCCCCACCACCGCCAATACCATTCCCCGCTCCGAGACCAGGCATTCAGTAAGTCTGTTTCAGCTTCCCCCAATGCTGACCCAAGAGTACAAGAGAGACAGCCAATTCAGCTCGCAGACCAACTATATTTCTGTCCTTGCCTACTGCCTACCATTGACCCCACCTCTTCCTTTAAAACAGGTTGGGCAAAGACCATCCAAATGAGAAATGATAGGCAACTCCTCCATGGAACAGGAAGGAACATCCAGTCTGCACTTCAAATTTATCATGACAAATGCATTTTGACTTCAAATCATTTCTCCTTAATAATTCATTCAAATTTTTCATTTTCTACGCACATCTAAAATTCTACATGATGCGCAGATAGCTGCAATCTATCTCGGCAGATAATCATAGATCATTACAATTAGATTTCATGATAAATACTTTCGCTTATAGTCATTTGGTAGCACAGGACTTGAAAATTGCTGCAAAAAGAGACATGTCGTCAAAGCTTTTACTCTTGCACTAATCAGGACAACTTTGCAAGCATTTTGATTGTAAAGAGAACAAGACTTAATACAACATGACAGGAGAGTGTTGATTAATTAGCAAGTGGATCTCGTTTGGTAGAGGTGTTGCCATGGTTGGGAGAGTAAATTAGAGTAACTGCCCTCTCGAATCATGGAATGCTGAAGAATGAAACATAATCTGAAGATGAGAGGTACACTGGCTAAAAACAAGTACAGAAACAGTCTTCGCTGAGGGATTTGCCAGAATATGGATTCAAAATATTGTAGCAGAGAATCATGTGCGGCATTTAAGGAAGGAAAGAAGGGAAATACGGAATGACATTGGATATACGTAATGTCAGCGAATTGGGAGATAAAGATACAGCTATAGCATCTAATCAAATTGTGGACAAGGCTTGGTAGTCAGAATGACCGTTTCCTGATATGTTGGATAGTTCTCTCCATCAATTTGACAGTCAAACTAATTGTAAATAATTTTGTGTCATTTTGCTTTCTCCTACTCCATAAGGATGTATAGTTGATGGATAATACATTGATACATTGCTCATGCAAACTGGTAAAGGTAATGTGTGTTATTTAATAGGAGACCTGCTTACTTTGCAATTAATTAGCAAAACTCGTTTGTGTGTTAAGTACAGCATCTTCAGTGTCATGGAGACAGTGGGCTGATTTTGCTGTCTGAATGCTGTGCACAGTCATTGCAGAAATCGGTCAGCAGCTTGTAAGGAAGAAGAAAGACTCCCATTAATTGCGCACTGTCACACGTTGCTGGCTGGCTTGTACATTGCCCTCTTGCCTGCTCCATGGAAACGGTGGATCCAATTGAACTGGAAAAAAACAGAGTCCCATTTTGGGTGAGTTTAGCGATGAAAGCGTCGAGAATGACCCTGTTATCAAATGGGATGCCTTTTTTGGCCTCGGCGAGGATCACACGCCAAGGCTGCACTTACCTTCATTTCCTGCACTCAGGAAGAGTTTGGGATGCAATTTTGAATGCCGCCTCGATCTCCCTGATCGCCCAGATCTTCAGACAACCCCCCACCCTTCGCTGTCTCCGGACCAGCCCCAATGCCCCAGCTTACCTGTTGGGGGCTGTTCAAGCCACCCCTCATCCCACCACTTAAGGGCAGGACATATCGGAGCCCTTTCCCTGCCAGTGCCAACCTGGCAGCCTGGCACTGCCAGCCTGGCACCCTGCCAGTGCCACCCTTTCACCCTGGTAGTATCATGGTGGCACTGCCAGGGTGCCTGAGTGGCACTGCCAGGGTGCCAGGCTGGCAGTATCAAGGTGGCATGCCTCGTTAGGTCTTGCGAGGCATTCCGAGCGTCACAAATCTCGGGAGGGGCTACAGCCTCGTCGCATCCTGAGTCCGGTACGACAAGGCCATTTGATCGGGACCAGTATCGCAAGAATAACGGCAACAACTTGCATTTATAATTTGCCTTAAACAGAGTTTAATGAAGGCACTAACAAAATTGACACCAAGCCACAAAAATAGATTTTTGGACGTGTGACCAAAACTTTGGACAAAGAGCTTAGTTTCAAGGAGGGTCCTAAGGGAGAATAGGGGAAAGGCAGTGTTAGGTTGATCAAACCAAGAGCCAATGGTAAATGAATAAATATTCATAAACATCTGAGGAGTCAAAATTAATATAACGAATTAGAGAGGATACCTGGTGTTGTGGGGAAGGATTTAAACCAATGAATAGGGGGAGGACACCTGTTCAAAGTATTAGCGAGGAGATAAAAGCTATTAGACACAATGATCATTGAGGACTCGCTGGTCAGGGGAGGGATAGGGTGTTGCAACAAACACTGATGTGAGTCTCACACTGTATTTTGCTTCCCTACTGTTGGAGTGTTGGGCGCACGGACAAAAGCAAAAAGGAAGAGACATAAACAGCATTAAAATAAAGGGCGGTCAGAAACAGAAGAGATCAAACAGGGGAACAATGCAAGGTAGACAAAGTCGGGTTTAGACTGCAAGTCTGTAAATGTGTGCCAAATTAGTTTGATGAGCTGCAGGCAGAAGTAGCCGCATGGGATTCTAATATAGTGTCAATAATGTGAACCAGGACAAAGAAAAGAATTGGCCCTTAATATCACAGGCGACAATGTATTCAGGGAAGATAGTGCAGGAAAGAAAGAAGTGCTGCTGGCAGTATTGATCAAAGATTTTGTTCGAGAACTGGAAAGAAATGATAGCCTTGATTTATTTGCTTTGAGTGAAGGAAAAATAGAGGAACTTTTTTTTTTTTAAACGCATTTTATTCAAACCTGTATCAAAGTAGGTTACAGCAAATAAACACCCCGGGAAACATTCTTCCCAACAATCAACTTTTCAGTTTGTACAGATTTTTCTCCTTTTTCAGCCCCCCCTCTCCCCATCACCCCCCACCCCACCCCCCCTGCGATGAACAGCTCCTCAAACACGGTCACAAACATCCCCCACCTTCTCTCAAACTCCCCTGCTGAGCCCCTTAACTCATACTTCATCTTCTCTAACCGCAGGAAGTCATACAGGTCACCCAACCGTGCTGCTACCCCCGGTGTCGATGCCGACCGCCACTCCAGCAAAATTTGCCGCCGTGCAATCAGAGAGGCGAAGGCCAAGACATCGGCCTTCCTCCTCTCCATGAGCTCTGGCTTCTCTGAAACCCCAAATATCATCACCAAAGGGTCCGGGTCCACTCCCTCCTCCACTACCTTGGCTAAGACCGCAAACACTCCCGCCCAGAACCTTCCCAATATTTCACAACCCCAAAACATGTGTGCATGATTCGCTGGCCCCCGCCCACACCTCTCACACTCATCAGCTACCCCCTGAAAGAACCCACTCATTCTCGCCCGAGTCATATGCACCCTGTGCACCACCTTAAACTGTATCAGGCTCATCCGTGCACAAGATATCTCGTTTACCCTTCGCAGTGCCTCACTCCATACTCCCCAATTGATCTCCATTCCCAACTCCGCTTCCCATTTCTCCTTGATCTTCACCACCCGCTTGCCTCCCTGCTCCCCCAGCCACTTATATTTATCCCCAATTCTTCCCTCCCTTCCACATCCGGAAGCAGCAGTCGCTCCAGCAGGGTGTAACCCGGCAATCTAGGGAACCCCTTCCAGACTTTTTGTGCAAAGTCCCTAACCTGTAGATACCTGAACTCACTACCCCTCGGCAGCTCTACCCTATCCCTTAGCTCCTCCAGACTGGCAAACCCTTCCTCCAAATACAAATCCCTCACTTGACCAGCCCCACTTCCCTCCACCTCCTGTATACACTATCCATCCCCCCCCCCCAGCTCAAACCCATGATTCTCACACAGCGGCGATAGCACTGACATCTCTTCATCCCTAAAAAGCCTCTTCAGCTGATTCCATATCTTCACCGTGGACTGCACCACTGGGCGCCCTGAATACCTACTCGGAGCCATTGGCAATGCTGCCGTCACCATAGCCCTCAAACTAGACCCCTTACAAGATTCCTCCTCCATCCTAACCCACTCTACCCCTTCTCCTTCCCACCACCGCCGCACCTTGTCCACATTCGCCACCGAATAATAATGAAGCAAGTTTGGCAATGCCAACCCCCACTGTTGCCTCTGCATCTGTAGCAGGGTCCTCACCACCCTCGGCACCTTCCCCGTCCATACAAAGTCAGAGATGATTGTGTCCACTTTCCGAAAAAAAGGCCTTTGGTATAAAGATCGGGAGAGCCTGAAAGATAAACAAGAACCTCGGCAGAATATTCATTTTCACCACTTGGACCCTCCTCGCCAACGTTAAGTGCAGTGTATCCCACCTCTTAAGATCCTTCCTGGCCTCCTCCACAAGCTTCGTTAAATTCCACTTATGGAGCCCCGTCCATTCCCTCGCTACCTGAATCCCCAAGTACCTAAACCTATCCCTCGCTATCGTAAACAGCATTCCCCCTAAATTAGCCCGCTGTGCCAGCTCATTCACCGGGAATACCTCGCTTTTTCCTACATTCAGCTTGTATCCTGAGAACCCTCCAAACCTCCCCAACAGGCCCATAATCCTTCCCATACTCTCCAACGGATCCGAAAAATACAGCAAGAGGTCATCGGCATAGAGCGACACTCGATGCTCCCTCTGTCCCCTCATTATCCCCTGCCACTCTGCCGATCCACTGAGAGCCATCGCCAATGGCTCTATGGCCAGCGCAAACAGCAGTGGCGACAGTGGGTACACCTGCCTCATATCCCAGTCTAAGTCAAAGCTTTGTGAGCTCATATCATTCATCCTCACCCTCGCTCTTTGCGCCACATACAGCAACCGCACCCATGCCCTTCCCAAAACTTCAAACAAGTACCGCCACTCCACCCGATCAAATGCTTTCTCCGCATCCATGGACTCCACCACCTCCGGTACCAGAGCTCTCGACGGATTCATCACCACATTCAACAGCCGTCTTATATTACTTGCGAGCTGCCTGCCCTTCACGAAGCCTGTTTGATCTTCTGCAACCACCCCCGGGACACAATCCTCCATCCTCCCCGCCAACAGCTTAGCCAAAACTTTCACATTCATGTTCAATAGTGATATGGTTCTATACGACCCGCCCGATCCTTCCCTTTTTTGGGGATTAGTGTGATTACCGCCTGCTTCATCGTCTCCGGCAACTCCCCCTTCTCCAGTGCTTCATTAAACGCCCCCAACGGATGTGGTGCCAGGGCCGCCACAAATTCCTCATAAAATTCTGCTGGGTACCCATCCGGTCCAGGGGCCTTCCCCGACTTCATACCACTGATACTATCCAGCACCTCCCTCAGCCCCAGGGACTCCTCCAACGCCTGCCGCTTTGCTTCCTCCACCTGGGGAAATTCCAGCTCGTCCAGAAGCCACCCCATGCCCCCTCCTCTGCTCCTGGGTCTGCCTCATAAAGTCCCTGGTAATACTCTCTAAATGCCTCATTTATCTTCCCTGGCTCTGACACCACATCCCCATCCCCAATCCGGATCTTCAAGATTTCCCTAGATGCAGCCTGTCTCCGCAGTTGGTGCGCCAGCATGCGGCTCGCCTTCTCCCCATACTCATATTGCACCCCTCTTGCCCTACGCAGTTGCCCTACCGCCTTCCCCGTTGTCAGCCTGTCAAATTGCCCCGTCAACCTTTTCCTCCTCGCCAATCCCTCCACGATGGGCACCCTCGAATATTCCCAGTCCATCTCCACTATCTCACTCACTAGACGGTCATGTTCCGCCCTCCTTTCCTTATTCGCACAAACCGTAAATGAGATAATTTCTCCCCGGTCCACTGCCTTCAGTGCTTCCCAAAACATGGCCGCCGACACCTCCCCATTCTGATTGAACTCCACATAATCCCTAATCGCCAACCGCACCGTATCACAAAAACCTCCATCCGCCTACAACCCCGAGTCAAACCTCCATCCCGGCCTCTGCTCTCGTCCCGTACTGAACCGAGTATCCAGCCAGTGGGGTGCATGGGCCGAGATAACTATCCCCGCATACTCTGCCCCCCCCCCCCCCCACCCCAACCAAAATCTCCCGACTCACTACAAAGTAATCAATCCTCTAATACACCTTATAGACGTGTGAAAAGAAGGAATACTCCCTTCCCCCAGGGTTCTGAAAGCGCCATGGATCCACCATACCCATCCTCCCCATAAACCCCCCCAGCTCCCTTGCCATTCGTACCCTACCCATCGACCTGGGGCTCGATCTATCCACCCTCGGCTCCAGGACACAGTTAAAATCTCCTCCCATGATCAACTGGTGCGTGGCCAAATCCGGAATTGCTGCCAGCAACCCCCTCATAAAACCCACATCATCCCAATTTGGGGCATACACATTTACCAACACTACTGGTGCCCCTTCCAATACCCCACTCACAATCACAAATCTCCCACCTGGATCCTTCACCTCCTTCGCACTCACGAATCCCATTATTTGCTCATTAAAATCGCCACACCCCTCGATTTCAAATCAAACCCCGAGTGAAAAACCTGCCCGACCCACCCCTTCCTTAACCTAACCTGGTCCTTCACACGGATGTGTATCTCCTCCAAAATGACAACCCCCGCTTTCAAGCTCCTGAGGTGCGCGAACACCCGCGACCTTTTAACCGGCCCATTCAGGCCCCGGATGTTCCACGTTACCAACCTTACCGGAGGCTTGCGCCTCCAATCCCCTCTACCATCCATCATCTTCCCCACTTAACTCCTGCCCCATCCCAGATGGCCCCTTTCTTCGCCCTTGACCATGTCATCTCTCACCCCCTGCCGCGTTGCAGAAATCCCCCCACCCCCGCTTTTCCCCTTCCCCTTCTTCTCCCCCACTTCCCCTTTCCCCCTTCTCCCAGCCACCCTTCTTGGCCTTCTCCCCCACCACCTCACTTCAGTTCACCAGCATAACCTGCTAGCGCGGCTGCCCCTGCACAAAGGCACATCCTAATGACCTCCGACTCCCTCTGACCCCTCACTCCTCAGCTCAAAGAAGAAGGCCTCCTGCTGGCCTTACCCTCCCCCACCCAAACAAGCACTTCTCATGAACTCCAGGTAGCCTTCTCCAAAAGCAAACAAACAGATGTTAAACACAAACAGTTCCATAAAACAGGAGGGGGGATGGGAACGTCCATCCCCACATAAACTTTTCACCCCTACAACTCCTTACAATCTCAACACTGAACAGACACCTCCCCCCCCCCCCACAAGAAAAGGTGAAAATCCCCCAATCCTTACACCCACTTCAAACATGCTCCCAACCATTACATAGTGCCAGCACCCCGGTTCCCAAGCATTGTCTACTCAGTTCTCCCCCAGTTTATACTCCTTAATGAAGTCTTCGGCCGCTTCTGGAGTCTCGAAATAATACTCCCGGCCTCCGAACGTCACCCACAATTTCACCGGGTACAGCACCCCAAACCTGATCTGCCGCCAGTACAGCACCGCCTTGGCCTTGTTGAAACCTGCCCGCCGTTTTGCCAACTCGTCTCCGATGTCCTGATAAAGTAGAATTTTTTCTTTCTCCACAAATTTATGCAGTCTCACGATCACCGCCCACGGCGGCTCCCCAGCTCTAGGCTTTTGCCTCAGAGACCTATGCACTCGGTCCACTTCAGGTGCCTTATCTAGCACCCCTTCTGCCACCAGTCCCACCAGCATCCTCGAGACGCACCTCGTGGCACTCACACCTTCCACTCCTTCAGGCAGGCCCACTATTCGCAGATTCTGTCTTCTCGAGGTATTCCCTGCTCCTCAACCTTTACCCTCAGTATTTTACAAAGGTCTACTAGGAGCCCCATCTCTGCCTTCAAAGCCACCACACGATCGCTGTGATCCGAGATCACTCCTTCAATCTCCCGAATCTGTGACACCTGCACCTCCAAACACCTCTCCATCTGCTCCAAAGTACTCTGAAGGGGTGCCACAGCTTCTGCAATGGCCTTTGCATTATCCTCATGCATTTTTTTCCTCTGTTTATGGAATTCCTCCTTGATAAAAGTCATCAGCTCTTGTATCTGGGGCCTTGCAGCTTGCCCCTCCCCCGCCTGCATGCTGGAAGAGATTGTCTGTGAAGCACAAGACTGTTTCAACTTTTCAGCCAAACCTCTCACGTTTTCTGCCGGGTCCGGTGATCAGAAGACATACCATTCCAGGGGTAAACTACTCCTCTAACATTCACCTATGCCTTTTCATCAAAATTCCACCTGAATCTGGGTAAAAAGAGCCCTTTTCTGTGACTTTGAACAGGAACAGCCCTTTATGTGACCAATCACTCCATGGTCACAAGCGGAAGGCAATAGAGGAGCTATTATGCATACTTTTAGTCATCAATTAGTGGGAAGGATACAGAGAAACAATTCTGCAGGCATATTGAAGAAAGATACAGGAGCTTTAGATTAGTGATGATCAGATGCTTCAATTATACCAATGCAGATTCAGAAAATAGTGAACTAAAGGGTTGGAGGCAGAGGAATTTCTGAACATTCTCAATTAGTGAATGACCAAAATTGTTACTCCCAGCTTGGGAGCACAGAGTTGGGAAATTTCCAACTCCACAAGCATGACTTGGGAGAAACTTCCAGGAAACGGCCGGAATTTTGTTTGTAACTGCAGGGGCTTCCAAGTGCTGAAGTGGTCTGTTTAAAAGGCCTGTCCTGGAACTCTGGGAATTAGCCACAATAATAAAAATAGTAAGGCCCCCGACTTCTCACATCTCATTCCCATGTCCCATTCATGCCAACCTATACTTCTTTACCCAACCCCATGGCCCCTCATAGATTTGATGTTCAACTATGCCCCCTATCCGCCATCCTTTGCTCTCATACCCTCAATACCAACTCACCTAATATCCACCCAGGAGCCACGCTAAGATAAAATAAAGTTCGAAGTGCCTACTGCAGATTTTACGATATTAATAAAAACACTCTCATTGGTAAAATTACATTCATTACATTGAATTCCCTTCAAATATTTAATTCTTTATAAAAATGAACATCTTTGTATTCATAGCCCCATATCAAAGACAATTAATCTGAGCGAGCAGGATTAGAATGAAAGAGTGGCAAACAGAAAACAGTAAACTGATCGATTTGAGGCCTTCAAGTGCAGCTTGGATACATTTCCGGAAGGGGGAAAGGCAGAGCTATTAAAGCTAGAGTTTCCTCGATGACTAACAACAGAGAATTTAGGAATATAGGAATTAGGGGCAGAAGTAGGCAATTGAGCTGTTGGAGCCTGCTTTGCCATCCAATCAGATCATGGCTGATCTCTTCCTGGCCTCAAATCCACCTCCCTACCTGTTCCCATATTCTTTAACTAGGGAGAAATTAAAACAAGGCTCAAATTAAATGTTAGATCTTAATTCATTAGAGAACCAAGCTGAATTCATAGGAGAAATGATAAAGAAGTAAGCAGAGCAAAGAGAATGTTTGAGAATAGATTAAGGGTAACATATAAGGTAGTCCCAAAATAATGACAATCCCACAATCCTGTGGGAGTATGAGCTTCCCCAATGAGGGGGGCGGAGAAATCATTAGCAGACTCCCTGTATAAATAAAGCTGGCCAGTTTGGAACCAGCAGGAAGGAGTAAGCAGCAAGCGAGGTTGCTGCCGTTGTGTATATATATGTTATTGTAAATAAATGTTATTTCTTTGTATCCTTGAAACTCGTGCTGGATTCTTCATGGCCCTCACAAAACTGGCGACGAGGGTTAAAGTGATTAGCTGTCTACACTGCTGAAGCCACCTCCCTGGATTTTTGTTGGATACAGGTTGGAAGTTGTTTTCTATTACACCATGCCTCTGTACGGACGTTTGGATGTTTTTGATGCTGCGCTGGAAAGCTGGAACCAGTATGCACAACGGATGCGTTACTATTTCCGGACAAACAATATCACTGAAAACAAGCGCCAGATGGTCATATTGCTCACCGCCTGCGGCCCGCATACGTTTGGGGTGATTAGGAGCCTTACGTACCCAGCTGCACCGGACACCAAAACATTTGATGAACTTGTGAATTTAGTGGGGCAGCATTTTAACCCAACCCCATCCACGATAGTCCAATGTTACCGTTTTAATACCGCTGAGAGGACACCAGGAGAATCCCTTGCCGACTTTCTATCCAGGCTATGCAGGATTGCGGAGTACTGTGACTATGGTGAGACCTTGTCAGAAATGTTACGCGACCGTTTGGTTTGCGATATTAACAATGCGGCCACCCAGAGAAAATTGTTAGCTCAGCAAACATTGACTTTTCAACAGGCCATTCAAATTGTATTGTCCCGAGAGAGCGCAGAACGAGGAGTGCAGGAGATACAGGGAATGGAAGTGCATGCCTTGGGGCGCAAACCCTTCCATCCAAAAATGTCCCCCCGCACTCCTGCGGAACCTTGGGCGTGACGACGTCCGGATCGATGCCAGTGGCCGTCGGACATTCCTCCCTGAAGGGAGCCTTCTCCAGAACCAATGGATGAGGAGCCATGTCCGTGTCAGATTTGTATGCGCCGACCCCGATGCGGACGCCGGTCCTGGGGGCGCCAGAGGCGCCGTCGTTCCGACCGAAACTGTGACCAGCCCAGGGGCCATACCTTCCATGTGGATGAACCTGCGGCGACTACTCCTGAGGATGTGGAGACGGAGGGCGACTGCCTGCAGCTGCATTGTGTGGCAGCTCCCTGTGTAGCCCCCATTAAGGTGACAGTACGGGTCAATGGTCACCCGCTTGAGATGGAGTTGGACACTGGCGCAGCGGTCTCCGTGATCGCCCAGAGAACATTCGACCGCATCAAGCAGGGTATACAGACCCTTACATTAACCGACACAGGCCAGGTTGGCCACCTACACGGCGGAACCATTGGACATTGCAGGAACTATGATGACCCCTGTTGTTTATGGACACCAGGAGGGGCGTTTCCCACTTATCGTGGTGCGCGGCCATGGGCCCAGCCTGTTGGGTCGGGACTGGTTGCGCCATTTGCGGTTGCAATGGCAGCACATCCTCCAAACAGTTTCTGGAGGGTTGACTGAGGTGCTAGGACGATACCTAGATGTATTCCAGCCCGGTTTGGAGAAAATAAAAGGGGCCGTAGCCCGTTTCCAAGTCGAACCAGGAGCCTTGCCGTGCTATTTCCGGGCACGCCCGGTGCCTTACGCCTTGCTCGAGAAGGTAGAAGAGGAGCTCACTCGTTTGGAAACTTTGGGTATTATCAGGCCCGTCCGTTTCACTGACTGGGCAGCACCAATTGTACCTGTAATGAAGCCAGATGCCACAGTTCGCTTTTGCGGCGACTATAAACTTACAGTGAATACGGCTTCCCGACTCGACCGATACCCAATGCCTCGCATAGATGATCTCTACGCAAAGCTTGCAGGTGGACTCTCGTTCACAAAATTAGATATGAGTCACGCCTACCTACAGTTGGAGCTGCACCCTGCCTCCCGACCATATGTAACGATTAATACACACCGGGGCCTGTATGAATATACACGTTTGCCCTTTGGAGTATCCTCTGCCTGCGCTATTTTTCAACGCGCTATGGAGGGCATTTTGAGAGGTTTACCGCGTGTCGCTGTCTACTTAGATGACGTTTTGATTACAGGGACATCGGAGCAGGAACATTTGGAAAATCTGGAGGCTGTCCTTAGACGCTTTTCGGAGGCTGGAGTCCGTTTACGTCGCACAAAGTGCGTATTTCAGGCAAAGGAAGAGGTCTCCCTCGGTTATCGGGTGGACCGCAAAGGTTTGCACCCCGTCGCAGAGAAGGTGCGCGCATTTCAACAGGCCCCCGCCCCGACTGACACTTCGCATCTTCGTTCTTTTCTCGGCCTCGTAAACTATTACGGGAAGTTCCTCCCCAATCTGGTAACTATGCTGGCCCCGTTGCACCTTTTGCTAAAGAAAAATCACACCTGGGTTTGGGGTCAGCCGCAAGAAACCGCTTTCCGGCGGGTAAAGCAACAATTGTCATCGTCTGGGTTACTAACCCACTATGAACCTGGAAAGCCTTTGCTCGTCACAAGTGATGCATCCCCATATGGTATTGGGGCCGTCCTGTCCCACAAGATGGAGAACGGGCCGAGCGGCCGATAGCTTTCACCTCCCTCACATTGACTGCAGCAGAAAATAAGTACGCGCAGATCGAGAAGGAGGGCCTGGCAGTGGTCTTTGCGGTGAAACGTTTCCACCAGTACGTGTATGGCCGCCACTTCATTATCGTGACTGATCATAAGCCTCTGCTGGGAGTTTTCAGAGAGGATAAGCCAATACCGCCCATTGCTTCCCCACGGATCCAACGCTGGTTTTGTTGCTCGCTGCATACGAGTATTCTCTGGAGCACAAACTAGGAACGCAGATAGCGAATGCCGATGCACTGAGCCGATTGCCTTTATCGACCGGCCCCATGTCGACCCCCACGACCGGTGAGGTGGTTGCAATCCTAAATTTTATGGACACCTTGGGCGAAATTCTTCGACCCCCCGCCGGGTCGGAGAATCGCCGGGGGCTGGCGTGAATCCCGCCCCCGCCGGTTGCCGAAGTCTCCGGCACCAGAGATTCGGCGGGGGCGGGAATCGCGCCGCGCCGGTTGGCGGGCCCCACGCTCGATTCTCCGGCCCGGATGGGCCGAAATCCCGCCGCTAAAATGCCTGTCCCGCCGGCGTAAATGAAACCACCTACCTTACCAGCGGGACAAGGCGGCGCGGGCGGGCTGCGGGGTCCTGGGGGGGGCTCGGGGCAATCTGGCCCCGGGGGGGTGCTCCCACGGTGGCCTGGCCCGCGATCGGGGCCCACCGATCCGCAGGTGGGCCTGTGCCATGGGGGCACTCTTTCCCTTCCGCCTCCGCCACGGTCTCCACCATGGCGGAGGCAGAAGAGACTCCCTCCACTGCGCATGCGCGGGTATGCCGTCAGCGGCCGCTGACGCTCCCGCGCATGTGCCGCCCGGAGATGTCATTTCTGCGCCAGCTGGTGGGGCACCAAAGTCCTTTTCCGCCAGCTGGCGGGGCGGAAATTCGTCCGGCGCCGACCTAGCCCCTTAATGTTGGGGCTCGGCCCCAAAAAATGCGGAGCATTCCGCACCTTCGGGGTGGCGCGATGCCCGTCTGATTTGCGCCGTTTTGGGCGCCAGTCGGCGGACATCGCGCCGTTTCCGGAGAATTTCGCCCCTTATCTGTCACGGCATCACAGATCCGTGAGTGGACCCAGACGGAGCCAGTCCTGTCAAAGGTTCGTAACATCGTCCTGTATGGTGGGCAGCATAGACAGTTCCCAGGCGAGTTGCGGGCATTTTCCTCCAAGCTGTCAGAATTCAGCGTGGAAGACGGCATCCTCTTGTGGGGGATGCGTGTGATTGTCCCTGAAAAAAGACAGGAGCTGATACTAAGAGACTTGCACAATGGGCATCCAGGTGTGACCAAAATGAAAATGTTGGCCCGGAGTGTTTGGTGGCCAGGCTTCGACGCCGACATTGAGAAGGTGGCCCAAAACTGCTCCATTTGTCAGGAGCATCAGAAGCTTCCGCCGGTCGCACCCCTACATCACTGGGAATGGCCAGGGCGGCCTTGGGCACGCTTGCATGTGGATTTCGCCAGCCCTTTTCAAGGATCCATGTTCCTTTTATTAATCGACGCCCAGTCTAAATGGCAAGAGGTGCTTAAGATGCTAGGCACAACGTCCTGCACAACAATTGAGAAGATGCGTTTGTCTGTTAGTAACCATGGCCTCCCCGAGGTGCTGGTCACGGATAACGGCACTCCATTCACCAGTGAGGAGTTTGTGAGGTTCATGAAGATGAACGGCATACGCCATATCTGACGAATGTGATATAAAATAGTTACTTTAGAGTTACTAGTTAATGTAATGTAGAAATAAGCCACTTTGATTTTTGCAGTTAGGGACAAAGGAATTTGAGACCGCATGGAAAAAGCAGGAAGAGGTGTGTCTATGAGGGTGATGCTTCATTGATAGGGGCCAGAGAAAGGGATTGGAAGTGAGCCAATCAGAATAGATCGAACAGGTCAGGAGGGACATAGGCTGACCTATGTCCGTCGAGTATGTGAAACTTGATACCATTTGAACTGATTTTGCAGAGATCCCTTTGTCTGTTAGTTCAGTCGTTTTCTGGAGTGTAAGAGGCAGGATGTCCTGTTACATTTCTGTAAGGTGATTCAAGCTTGCAAGCTAAATAAATAACTTCTGTTTACGTGCGAATCCGTCTCAACTTTTATTGAGGCCAGACTGACAGAGAAAGAAATTTGGAGATCAACATATCCGCACTGCCCCTTACCACCCGGCTTCAAATGGGTTAGCGGACCACGCAGTGCAGACATTCAAACGAGGCCTAAAGAAGCATTC
Organism: Scyliorhinus torazame; assembly: GCF_047496885.1. Lineage (NCBI taxonomy): Eukaryota > Metazoa > Chordata > Chondrichthyes > Carcharhiniformes > Scyliorhinidae > Scyliorhinus > Scyliorhinus torazame. Next base: position 288,587,128 of record NC_092713.1, read on the forward strand.
TTCCGGGTCAATGGACACGAGACCGGCTCGCTTTTTGTTTTCGTATAGGACCACCCGCCTGAGCGGTGACTGGGGCAGCTCCCACAGAACTCCTAATGGGCCGGAGACGTCGCACCCGCCTTAGTATGGTTTTCCCGGACATTGGCGCAAAAGTACGCCGCACACAAGAACGGTAGGGACAGGGTTTTTCTCGGCATTGGCCGATTCAGCAGTTTGCGCCCGGTGACCCAGTGTTCATTCGCAATTTTGCTGGTGGTGCCCAGTGGGTCCCTGGCGTAATCTTTTGCCAAACGGGCCCTATATCTTACCAGGTGCAAGCCCAGGGTCGTCTCCAGTGCAAACATGGAGACCACGTTTGGTCCAGAAGACTATCCCTTCCAAAGATACCCCGCCCCCGGAGCTCATTTCTACAGCCACAGAGACCAGAGACAATGGAAAGTAGTCCTCACAATCTTCCCCTGGTGCCTCACTCAAAGCCTGCGCAGGTCATTACAGAACCGCGTGGAGATAGAGACGCCGAGATGACAGAGGCAGCAGACTCTGACTCCGAGATGGAGACACAGGACGCATCAGAGGGGGAATCCTCGGGCCCACGGGCCGTGGATGTACAACCGTTACGCCGTTCATCACGGAAGCGCCAGTCTCCGTCTCGTTACATGCCGCCCGATCCAGCGCCTCGTGCAAATGGTGTCCGGCCTGCGGCAAAACGAGTCCGACGCCCTCCTTCGCCAAGGTCTTCGGTGGAATCTTTGGACTTTGGGGGGGAGAGATGTTATAACCTGCCTGCTTACCATTGGCTGGGGACTAATGACAATCCCACAATCCTGTGGGAGTATGAGCTTCCCCAATGAGGGGGGCGGAGAAATCATTAGCAGACTCCCCTGTATAAATAAAGCTGGCCAGTTTGGAACCAACAGGAAGGAGTAAGCAGCAAGCGAGGTTGCTGCTGTTGTGTATATATATGTTATTGTAAATAAATGTTATTTCTTTGCATCCTTGAAACCCGTGCTGGATTCTTCGTGGCCCTCACAAAACTGAGATACAAAATGAACAATTCGCAAACATCTCCATAAAGCAGATGCTGTTAATGTCACAGTCAAGGAGGAGATAGTAGAGAAATTGACTTGGGTGACAAAAGAGGAGGTTCAAACAAGATTGGCAGTTTTCAAAGCAGAAAGGTCACCCGGTCTGGATCGGATAACACACTGGGTTTACTGTGGGAAGTAAGGGTGAAAATTTATTGAGGCTCTATCCACAATATTTCAAAAGCCCTTAGCTTCGGAAGAGGACAGAAGAATTGCAAATCTTATGCTCCTGTCCCATGAAGAAGGGGAGTAAAATCGGTAAGTACAGGCCAGTCATCATAATGCCAGTGGTGAGGAAAGTTTTGAAGAAACTTGGCTGCATTAAACACTGAGGGCAAGCTCCCAGCAACCCCACCTCCCGCGTGTATGTCTGGGGTAAGGCTACTTCCACTTGACTAGCTTGCCCCATTTAGTTTTATGGCCCAGGGGGTCTTTAAATTTTATGAGGCAAGATTTCCACCCCACTTTAGGACAAAATCCTGCCTCATGGGGTTACCTGTGAATCGGTGGTCTGCAGCTCTCTATTACCACCAGGAGCGGTGACCACTGCCGGTACTGCAGGCCGGTCAAGGGGGAGTGTCCAGAAATAGAGCGGGACCGCCAAATAAGTCTCTGATCTTGCTGGGGTCAGGTTGGCAGGCCCTGGCAAGGGGGAGGTGAAGTGGGCACCCTGGACAAGGCAGGTGGGGAAGGGGGAGAGGGTGGACATAGTGTGGGAAAACTGTGCAGGGGGCTTCCGATTCGTAACAGAGAACTGGAAATTAGACCAACCTCCCCCCACCCTCTTTCCGTGGACAGAACCTTACAAGGTCAAACCTACGGTGGCAGGATGCACCGGCAGCCCACTCAATGCCCCCCCCCCCCCCCCCCCCCCCCGGAGCTCATAAAATTTCAGCGGTGTAGGCGGGCCAGCAGAGACTATGACACTGATGGAATTGTGAGCTATTTTACAGCTCTGTACATGGCCTTTGGTGGCTTCTAAAATCCAACCCAATAACCTGGAACACAATGAATTGATACTTGGAAAAATATGGTTATAGAAATGAAAGGCAAACAGGGGGAAATGTTGGAGATGCTCTGCCGGTCTCACAGGATCTTTGTAGAGAGAAACAGAGTTAACATTTCAGGTCTGCGACCTGTCATCAGAAAATCCTATTTGACTAACTTAATTGAGTTGTTTGATGAAGTAACAAAGGTTTGATGAGGATTATGCAGTTTGCTGTTGTGTAAACTTTCTGAAAGCATTTGATAAAATGCCTCATAATGGACTTGTCACAAAAATTGAAGGGACAAAGGAAAATGCTGCAAATTCTGGAAATCTCAACCAAAATCAGAACATTCTGGAAATACTCAGCAGGTCTGGCAGCATCTGTGCAGGGAGAAACAGATTTCAAGTTGCTGACATTTTGTGTGAACTCTGATGAAAGGCCAATGACCTGAAATGTTCACAGCTATCCCTCTTTTAGGACTCCTGATAATACAATCTGCAGAACAAAAAACATCCTGAATGAAAATTACCTCCCCATAAGAATTTATGGGCTGGATTTTACAGGGCACATTATTGCCACATTCCCCAAACCCCAACCAAAAAGGTCAGTCAGCAGCTCGCTCACCCCAAGTCCGGCCATCCCCCCCCCCCCCATCCACGGCGATATTATGCATTACTTTCTTCAGCGTGGGTCATCCACCCCAAGAGGGGAAGAATTCAATTGGCCGACAGCTCTGAATTCACAGCAGCACGAGGCTGGAGTGGTGGCAGGAGGAGCCCAAGGAAGAAGACTAATAGATCTTGGAGGAACTTGTATGGCAGATGCCAGTCATTTGGGGGGGGTGGGGAGAGGAGAGTGGGAGCTAGGTCCGAAAGGCCGGAGGGAGGGCTAAAGGATGGCACATGAACTTATGGAGGGTGCATCTAATGGGGATCCCTTGCCCTAAGGCAGTTCACGCAGTGAGAGCTGACAGGCTACCTGCCTTGCCTCCACAAGTATTATTGTGGCAGAGGTGGAAGCCCTTAACTGGCTATTCATTGGCCACGATAGGACAAACGGTTTGAAGACTGCCTAATGCAATGTCCACCCACTGCAACATGGGAGATAGAGGGGGGTGGCCAGGGAAAGTTGGGAAGGCCTTCAAATTAGCCACTGGTGAAGTGGTGTTATAAACTAGCCCCATGTAATCAGGGAGGTTAAATTCCTGACCTGTAATTTTTACATTAAAAACCTATTGGCAACCAAACTGGCCCAAATATTGTCTGGTCAATCTTATTAATTCTTACTAACATTCTAGCTCCTACAAACCCAGTACCTCTTTCTGCTTACGACCAGTAGGGTCTTTGAAGGAGTTAGCGAGTGGGAGATTCAGTGAGTGGGAAGAACAGTGAGCAGGAGATGAGTGGGAGGAATGTGAGCGGGAGGAGAGTGGGAGGGTCACAGTGCAGGAGCAGGAAGGTTGAAAAATAGGTTACGAGTGGGAGGGTTGGGGAGCAAGAGGGACAGCGTGCAGGAAGAGAGTGGGAGGAAGGGCAGTGAGTGGGAGGGCCAGTGAGCAGGAGGTGAGTTGGAGGTGAGTGGAAGGGTGATAGAGCAGGAGGGCCACATGAGTGGGATGTCAGGAACTTGGTGGCCAGGGAGTGGAATGGTCAGGGAGCTTGGTTATCAGGGAGTGGGAGAGTCAGGGAGCTGGGAGTCAGGAAGTGAGAGGGCCAGTGAGCTGGGAGGGTCAGGGAGTAGGAGTGTCAGACAGTGGGAAGCTTAGAGAGTGGGAGAGTCAGGAGACAGAGGGTCAAGTAGAGGGAGGGTCGGTAACTGGGAGGGTTTGGTGAGTGGGAGGGTTGGCAAGTGGGAGGGCCAAGGAGTGGGAGGGTCTTGGAATGGGATGTTCAGGGAGTGGGATGTCAGCAAGTGGGAGGGTCGGCAAGTGGGAGGTCCAGGGACCTGGGGCATAAGGGAGTGGGAGGGTCAGGGAGTGGGAGAGTCAGGAAGTTGGGGGGTCAGGTGAGTGGGAAGGTCAGGCAATTGGGAGGGTCAGGGAGGGTCAGGGAGTGGGAGTGGGCACAAGAGTGTTGACAATTGGAAAGCTCAATGACTTGGAGGGTTAGGGAGCAGGGATGAGTGGGAAGGTCAGGGAACAAGAAGGCCGGGGAGCAAGAGGGTCAGGGAGTAGGGGAGGTTGGCGAGTGGGAGGGCCAAGGAGTGGGAGGACCTTGGAGTGGGAGGGTCTTGGAGTGGGAGGTTCTGGGAGTGGGAGGTTCAGGGAGTGGGAGGTTCAGGGAGTGGGAGGTTCTGGGAGTGGGAGGTTCAGGGTGTGGGAGGTTCAGGGAGTGGGAGGTTCAGGGAGTGGGAGGGTCAGGGAGTGGGAGGTTCAGGGAGTGGGAGGTTCAGGGAGTGGGAGGTTCAGGGTGTGGGAGGTTCAGGGAGTGGGAGGTTCAGGGAGTGGGAGGTTCTGGGAGTGGGAGGTTCAGGGAGTGGGAGGGTCGGCGAGTGTGAGGGTCACAGAGCAGCAGGTATGCCGAGTGGGATGTTTGGTGATTGGGAGAGTCGGCAGGCAGGAGGGTTAGTGAGTGAGAAAATTGGCAAGGAAATGGGTTAGTGAGTGGTAGGGAAACTGTGAGGATTAGTTTGTTTTTGTTTAATAAAGACTGAGTGTGCTCAGTGACAATGCTGAAATGAAAATTGACGCGCGCTATTGGGAGATATCCTTAATTTACCAACCACACTAAAACAAAAAATCTACTATTCAAATTCACATTAAACGGTGGATACCTGAAGTTTTTTATCCATGAATTAAAGGGGCAGTTGCATCATGGACACAAAACTGACCAAGAATGAGAAAGAGAACAGAGGTGAATGATTATATTTCAGACAATGCTGTCTCCCAGGGGCTTGTTTTTGAAACAACTATTCCTTATTATGTACAGTAATTACCCGGTCTTGGATTTACAAAGAATAATTTAAAAGTTTGCAAAGGACATGAAACTGGATATATAGTCACCAGTGAAATGGGATATTGTAAGGGGACTCCGACCTCACCTTGCATAATTTTATAACATATATATAGATATCCTCGTGGCTCTTCTAAAATTTTTAAAACTTGGCTAATGTCTTTTAAAATGGCTAAAGCAGTATCTGTCTGTGACCCACGAATTAAAACGAGTTATTTGGCAGTATCAGCGAAACTTGCACCGATTTATCTCTGAAGAGGCAGTAACTGTACCCCTGTGGGCTGCGCAGACCAAGTTCAAAGAGAGTTATACAAAGGCCATCTGCATTTCATAACCAGGTTGGCCAATCAGAGTCTACTTGTCTGCTAGGACAACGGGCCCTGCAACCTTTCCCTTAAGTCTTGATGGTTGCAAAATTTTACCATGTTGGGGACCCAGGCGAGGTATATACAATGTGGAGAGGTGGGAGTCATGTGATGTACATCTAGCTGGTATAATCAGCAATATTGCCTTGTGGAACTGCAAAGCTCAGTCTGCCAATTTACCATCTAACTAGCAGATTCACAGAAACCATAGAATTCCTAGAGTACAGAAAGAGGTCATTCAGCCCATCGGGTCTGCACCAATGCTCTGAAAGAGCACCCGACCTAGGCCCGAATCCCGTAACCCCACCTCACCTGCACATCTTTTGACTGTGAGGGAAAACCGGAACATTCAAAGAAAACCCACGCAGGCACAGGGAGAAAGTGCAAACACCACACAGTCACCCAAGGCTGGAATTGAACCTAGGTCCCTGGCAGAATGAGGCAGCAGTGTTAACCACTGTGCCACCATGCTGCCCCTCTGGGCTCTGCCAAGATTAAATGCCGCACCCCATGAACATTATGTACTGGAACCTCTGTATCTTTGTCTGCAAGGCTGATCCATCTCTGCATGCCTATAGCATTGTGTGAAGCCAACACCTCTGGAAAAAAATTAATTATAATGCATCTGTTTTCAGCCCACTGACCTCTGTGGAGGAAGGTTGCAGGCTTTGATTGTGGACTCTGAATCCACACATAACAATATGTATTTTTCATTGTCTCTGCACTTCAAATCTCTCTCCCGCGAATGTGGGTGTGCAAAGAAACTAACCCATTGAGTTCAGCCTATCCCAAGTTTGCTGTAGGATATTAACAGAAGATTGGATCGCAGCAAAATTAAGGGGTTGGGAAATATCCCACCACTTATATAGAGGGGGAAGCAAATCAAAAATACCTTTTTCTTTACGGACAGGTCGTGAGAGGAGACATTAGTACGGTTTTAATTAACCCCCCTTCCTTCCGCAACAATAAGAACAGATTCCAGGAGAATTTTACCAAAATGGATGGAAAAACAATAGATGAAGTTTAACACAGAAAATAAAGGATTCATTGCAAAGAATGGTAAGAGGCAATATAAATTAAATGGCACAATTTTCTACAAGCTGCAGGAACAGAGAGACCTGAATGTATGTGTACATCAGTCTTTGAAAATGGCAAGATATGGTGATGAAGCTTCTAAAAAGGCTTATACGATGTAACAACATAAAGTACAAAGGAATGCTCAAACTTTATGAAAATATGGTAAGGCCAAAGCTGGAGTAACCAATTCAAGGCACCATACCTCAGGAAGGATGATAAAACCCTGGGGAATAGAAGAGGTTTATTAGAAAGGTACCAAGAATGAAAGACTTCAATTAACGGAGTGTATTAGCACATTGTTTATTGGACTAGTCTCCTTAATCAATAATCCAGAGGCAAAATACAACAAATGCTGGAAATACACACAGAAAATACTAGAACTACCCTGCTTGTCTGGTAGCATCCATGGAGAAAGAAAAAGAGTTAATGTTTCAGGTCAGCGACCTGAGTTCAGATGGAAGGCCATCAACCTGAAACATGAACTATGTTTTTCTCTCTCAACAAAGCTGGAGAACCTGCTTTGGAGACATGAGTTCAAATTCCACCAAAGCAGCTGGGAAATTCAGCTCATTAATAGCTAATGGTGACCGTGTAACTAACAGATGGTCGTAAAGATCTATGCGGTTCACTCACTATGCAAGGAAACCCGTCAGCCTCATCCAATTGGCCTACCTGGGCTTTGAGACTCACAGCAATGTGGTTTGACTGTTAGCTGCCCTCTGAAATGGCCTCACAAGCCAATCAACTAAGCTTGCAGCTGCTCAAGAAGGCGACTCACCATCACTTTCTCAGGAGCAGCAAATCTGGCAAAGCCTGCATCACATTACTGAATGAAAAAGACCGGGGAAGCCCAAGTTGTTCCCCTTCAAGCAGAGACAGTTGTCATGTGAGAGTACCTTTAAGAAATGGGTGTTTATAAATGGGTGTGTACATAAATATCTGTAGTGAGAGTACCTTTAAGAAATGGTGTTTACTACTGCAGTGATGTCAGAGAGTGGGTGGAGCTGGCCAGTCTGTCAGCTTTTTACTTTAGTTTTTGAGCAGGCCGCAGAGTGTGTTTTAGTTTCGTTTTCAATGTTGGAGCTGAAGCCAGACCAAACAGGTGTACTGCTGTTCTCTCTGCCATCAAAAGACTATCTCTTGATCATTTGGTGAATTCAGAATTATAAATGTTCTCAGTAGTGAATGTAAACCTAATGTGCTTCTGATAAATGTTTTGTTTTTAAGTCGTATGTGTGTTAAAAAGGAAAGCTTAAAGGTTTACTTAGTGTTGTAGTCTTTGGGGGTTGTATTTGAATTAATGGTTGCTAAGATGTTCACTGTTTGTTTTAAAAAGGTTAACTTGAGTTCATAGAATAAATGTTGTTTTGCTTTAAAAAATACTTTTCCATTTCTGCTGCACCACACCTGTAGAGTGGGCCATGTGCTCCCCATACCACAATCTAGTAAAAGTTGTGGGTCGGGTAAACTCCATGATACGCTTTGGGGTTCTCTAAACCCTGGGCCACAACACAGTTAAGGGGCAATTGTATAGCATTATGAAGGATCTTTGCAGAGTAATTATTGGCAGAATGAGCAGTAAGCCGAAGACGCAGATCTCTGACAAGTGGCAAAAGAACCAGAGGTAACATGAAGAGAAAAAACATTGTTGGGATCTGGAATATACTGCCCAAAAGGGTGCTCTATTATAACTGAATGTTGTTGAAGACGAGCGTAAATCACAGTTGGGACAGAATTAGATAATTACTTGTAATTTTGTGACACTGTACCTTTTTAGAGATAGAGTCCCAAGCAATAATGTTTTTAATATTGTTATGGGCGAGGCGTTTTCAAAACCCCAAAATGTATCATGGAGTTCAACCAACCTCTCCCTTTAATGGATTGTTGCTTTTGAAGCACACGGCTTGTTCCCCAGGTGTGATATTACAATTGTGGACATGTGGTTTTTAACACAAAACAATGTTTATTCCATGAATTCAACTTAATCTGTCAAATAAACATTGGATCCCTTAACACCCCTTACATCAAAGATAACCCCGAAAATAATACAACACTAAATAATCCCTCAAAATGTTCCTTCCAACATCCAAAAGGCTTCAAACCTTCAAAACAGTAACACACCAGGTCATAGAATATATATATTTTCTGTTAAATGGCAGAGCTATATCAGCTTGGTTGACTTCAGCTCCAGCACCTTGCTTTTCTTCCTGCAGCTCTCTGGAAACACACAGACGCACACAAGCTGCTTTTTCAAACTGAAACCAAAAGCAGAAGAGAGCTCAGCTCCTCCCCTGTGACATCACTTCAGTAATATGATCATCTCCATTCCTTAAAGGTACATTGCTTAAACATCCATTTCTTAAAGATACTGTCACATGACAATATGGATATAGCTCTTATTCACTTAAGTCTTCAACTTAGCAAATATCTCCCAGATGCATGCCTGTAAATGCACGTCCTTGCCTGTCTGGATATAAATATACATACGAAGCACAATCTTTCGAGTGAGATGTTTAACTGAGGTGCCATCCCATCTATTCTATCAGGCGGACAGCAGAAAAGAATCTATTGCACCATGTGAAAAAAAAGAGGCCTCCTGCTGTTTTGTCGAACATTTACCCCTCATGAGAATAGACTCTCTCTCACTGCTGTTTGTAGAACCTGACTGTGCATAGTATGTTAGTGTGTTTCCCCACATTTACAGGTGATGACACTTCAGGAGTACTTTAATTTTTCTTTTCTGTTTTAATTGGGAGTAAAGCACTTTGGGACATCCTATGGTTGTTAAACGCATTATATAAACACAAGTTCTATCTTTCGTTCAGTAAAAAGTAATTCCTCTTTTGTCATCGTTCTTGGCAAGTGATTTAAAAAAAAAAAAGACATAATGAGTATCCTTCCTCTTCAAAAGAGATCTCATTGGTGATGCTCCCCCTTTTAAAAGGGGCCCAAGTGGTGAGACTCTCCCTTGTTAAAAGTACTGAGCTCCATCTCTCTCTCTTAAATCTATCAAAATACTTTAGGACACCAATTAGAAGTGATTGAAGAAAACCAATCCACTTAGGTCTTAAAATGAATATAATTTTTCTTTTAAGCCTGCCAGGCATCATGGGAGACATTAAATAATTTCACAAACTGAATAATGTTCATCTAACTACCACAAGAGTGATTTAACTTAATAGTCCAACTAATGACTAAATGCATGGCAATCTAACATCATGAAGAGGGACGCAGGAATTACCTACGGAATTTCAAACTGTGAAGTAACACCTCCAAAAACTAAATTAGCATTTAGAGGCCTTTTAAACATTCTTTCTTTTTAAAAAAGGGTGACTTTCCCCATTGATGACATACCATGATGCTCCACCAAATAAGCGGATGATCGTTCTGTTTTTGCTTTGTAAATTCTTCCCTGGCAATACAATTGGAGTGGAGTTTGCAGCAAGGATACTGGTTGTATTTCACAGAACCTCATACCAGCTACTCTGTTGTCAGATTCCTGCATTTAAATTTCCACCTTTGTTCTCGGGTCTGTACTGTTTCAAGGTGCGTCCATTTGGTTTTTTTTCCACATAGCATTTCAATTTCTTTTTTACAAATAATAAAAAGTCACTTTTCTTTATATTCATTGATTGCAATATGGTAAGTAGCTAATATCACGGAGCAGCCTCAAACAATTCTGCAGTTTATATAAAAAGAAAGGTGCTTATGTAGCACCTTATGACATTTATCAGAAACACAGAAAGTGCTTCTCAAACTATCAATTACTTTTAACATGCGGCGGTTCTAATGTATTCAAACATAGCCACTATACTAACAGCATGATCCCCTGTGAAATGAAAGGCTATTAATGTACTTATGGTGTTATTACCCAGGTTCACAGCCTCACAGATGGTAGAGCCTGAACTTCTGGCTCTGCACTTACACGGTACAAACGTTTTATTTTAAACAACAGATTATAGTGAGACAATAATACTTTCTCCTGGGTAAGAAAGTCCTGTCCACGAGGTGGAACTCAAGTAGTGCAATCACTGCAGTTGTAGAGCAATTTGACAAGTTGAAGACTTAAATGAATCGCATTTATCAAGGCCAGAAGTTATTGCCCATCCCTCATTGCCCTTGAACTGAGTTGGCATGCTAGGCCATTTCAGAGGGCATTTATGAGTCAACCACATTGCTGTGGATCTGGAGTCACATGTAGGCCAGACCGGGTAAGGGTGGCAGATTTCCTTCCCGAAAGGACATTATTGAACCAGATGGGTTTTTATGACGATAGATTCATAGTCATCATTGGACTTTTAATTCCAGATTTTAATTGAATTCAAATTTCACTGTCTGCTATGGTGAGATTCCAACCCGGGCCCCCCAAGCATTACTTGGGTCTCTGGATTACTAGTGCAATGACAATACCACTATGCCACCGCCTCCCCAAATTGCATGTAATTTAAGGATGGCATCGCCCACCATGGGCAGGACTCTCCGAAACGGGAGCGAAGTGTTGACGCTGGCGTAAACACCGGAGCGTTTAACGCCGGCGTCAAGGGGCCCCTTGGCCCAGCGATTCACTTACCTGAAGGGGCAAGTAGGGCGCCGGTGTGCTCCGCGCAGCTCTGGCTGCCGATACGGGGCCCTGCACTTCCAGCCGCGGATCCGCGCAACATGGTGGATCCACAAAGCAGGCCAGCCCCCACAAAATAGGCCCCCCTCCCAGATCGTGCACGCCCGCCGATCGGTGGCCCCCGACCAGAACCCTGGCCGTCCTGGAGGACACCCCAGTGACGGATCCCCCCGCCTCCCCACCAGGGTGGCCGCGGCAGCTGCCACTCCGAGTGCCCGCCGGGTGGAACTTTGTTAGAACCACGCCGGTGGGAACTCGGCCAGCTGCTGGCGGAGAATCACTGCAGGAGGGCCTCTTTCAATGGCTCCTAACCGGCGCTGTGTTGATCACGCTTGCGCGACTGGTGGCGATTCGCCGATCCACGGAGAATCACGGAAAGGCGTCGGACCCAATAGCGGGTCTGACGCCCCATTCTCTGCCCCAGCGCCGAGCGCAATTTTGGCACAGAGGCTCGGAGAATCCCGGCCCATATCTCTGAAGTCTCTGCCAGTCCCACAATGCTCTGAGCTGTATTTTTCTTCAATTCTGGCCTAATAGAAACAGGAACAGGAATAGGCCATTCAGCCCATCAACCCTGCTCTGCCATTTAATTAGATGTCATTAGTTTCCAGAAATGTATCGATTTCTGTCTTGAAAATGCTCAATGATTGAGATTCCACAGGCCTCTGGGGTAGAGAATTGCAAAGATTCACAACCCTCTGAATGAAATAATTCCTCCTCTTTTCAGTCGTAAATGACCTATTCCTCACTGTGGCCACCACATGCGTCATGAATCCCATGGGCATGGGTGTGCTTCCGGCGGACCGCAGGATCCTGCCAACGGAGAATTCCGCAGCCCATCTACATTCACCCAGTCATTCCCCGTTAAAAAAAAATTAAGCTCCAATAAGGTCATCTCTCATTCTTCAAAACTCCACATAGGCCAATGTTCAATACAATTGCAGCAAGCTTCTTTATTCCAGGGCACAAAACCTTTGCACTGAAGGCCCACATACCATTTGCTTTCCGTATTAATTGTTGTATTTCCATTCATATCTCCATTCTTGCTTTTAGTGACTCATGAACAAGGACACCCAGGTCCCTTTGGACACCAACATTTCCCAACAACTCATTATTTAAAACATATTCTGTCTTTTTTTTTGCCAAAACAGGTAACTTCACACTTATTCACATTATATACCATCTGCCATGCTCTTGCCCATTCATTTAGCCTCTTCACAACTTACATTCAAAACCACTTTGGCGTCATCGGCAAAACTGGAAATATTAAATTGGTTCCCACATCCAAATCATTTGTGAACAACTGTGGCCTCTGCACTGGTCCTTATGGTACACCATCCTGAGAACGACCTGTTTGTTCCATCGGTGCGATTCTCCCCTACCCGGCTAGGCCCGCGCCGGAGCGGTTTCTGCTCTACCGGCTGGCGGGAAAGGCCTTTGGCGCCACGCCGGCCGGGGCAAAAAAGGTCTTCGTGGGTCTCTTCCAGTTCCACCATAGTGAAGACCATGGCAAAGGCGGAAGAAAAAGAGTGCCCCCACGGCACAGGCCTGCCTGCGGATTGGTGGGCCCCGATCGCGAGCCAGGCCACCGTGGGGGCACCCCCCCGGGCCAGATCGCCCTGCACCCCCCCCCCCCCAGGATCCCGGAGCCCGCCCGCGCCACCTTGTCCCGCCGTTCAAAAGGTGGTTTAATCCACGCTGGCGGGACAGGCATTCCAGCAGCGGGACTTTGGCCCATCGCGGGCCGGAGAATCGGCGGGGGTGGGCCCGCTGACCGGCGCGGCGCGATTCACGCCCCCGCTGCCCGGCGTGGCGCGATTCCCGCCCCCGCCAAATCTCTGGTGGCGGAGGCTTCGGGACACGGCGGGGGCGGGATTCATGCCAGCCCCCGCCGATTCTCCGACCCGGCGGGGGGTCAGAGAATCCCGCCCCAGGTCTTTGTTTTCTGTCTATTAGCTAATTCTCAATCTATGCTGTTATATTATCCCCAATCCCCTGCGCTCTAATTTTGTTTACTAACCTCCTTTGCAGAGCCTTCTGAAAATCCAAAAGCACCACATCCACTGGTTTCCTCTTATCTATACTACAGTAACATCTCAAAAAAAGGCAACAGATCTGTCAAACATGATTTCCCTTTCATAAATCCATGTTGACTCTGTCCAACTTCATCATTACTTTCGAAGTGTCAAGTTATCAAACACTTTGGGCAGGATTCTCTCAGCCCGGGGCCGGGCCGGATAATTGCCGCGACCGGCTTGAATCGCGCCACGCCCCCCCCGACGCCGGGGCACGATTCTCCGCAGAGCGGAGAATCAGCGCCATTGGCGGAGGCGCGGTCAGCGCGGTGCCGGCCGGGGGCCACTCTACTGGGCCTCGCCCCCGGCGATTCCCCGCCCGGGATGGGCCGAACGGCCATACCGAAAAACCCGATTCCCGCCGGCGCCGTTCTCGCCTGGTCTTACCCGGCAGGACCTCAGCGTGGAAGGGTCCGGTGGCGGTTTGGGGGGGGGGGGGGTCCGATCCCAGACGGGGCCTCCGCTGTGGCCTGACCCACGATCGGGGCCCACCAATCGGTGGGCCGGCCTCTCGGGCTGGGGCCACCTTTGTGCCACACTGGCCCCTGTAGCCCTATGCCAAGTTGCATCGGGGCCGGCGCGGAGAAAGGAGGCACCGCGCATGCGCAGAAATCACGCTGGTCCCACTACGCATGCGCGCATTGGCACCGGTGCCACTACGCATGCGCGGACCCCGCGGCTCCCATCTGATGCCGGGATCGGCAGCTGGAACGGCGAGGGTCACTCCAGTGCCGTGCTGGCCCCCTGGAGGGGCCAGAATTGTTGATCCTGAGGCCATGTTGACACCGTCGAGAAACGCGACGGCGTTTTCAACGGCGTCAACACTTAGCCTCAGGATCAGAGAATCCCGCCCATAAAGCGCCAGTCAGTGGACTTAAAACAAAGTCCGCTTTCGAGCACGTTTGGCAGGGTGTTTCTTGGGAGCTGCAGCATTGAGAATCACCGCGTTATCCAATGGTACTTTGCCATTTGTTTGGCCTTGGGGAGTTTCTACCCGCCAAAGCAATATTTACAGAGATTTCCTGCTGGTAAGATGATCTTGCCAGCAGAAACGGCTGTTCGCAGAAAGGGGCACTATTTTAACTGACAGCTCTGATCTTCCCCCTGGGTAACCCCCTCATCTCCCTCCAATTGGCAAGGCCCCCCACCTTCCGGACCAACCTCTGGCAGTGCCAACCTGGCACCTGGGCACCTTGGCACTATCCGCATGACACCCTGGGGTGCCATTCTGGCAATGCCAAGGTTCCCGAGTATTAGGGTACGCCTTGCCCTGTCCCCGATGGCCTATGGGCCTCTAATGTCCTGTGAGACCCACCTCGGTGATATTACGTTTGTATGGATCAGTACTAAATGGTGCCCTTGCAAGGTCTCATAGGCGCACTCGTTGAGTCCGAGGTGCCGGGTGAATTCAGAATCTGGGTATTTAAATGAGCTGATCTGGATCTCGCCCAGTGAGGGCGAGGTCCAGGTCACGGCAGGTGGAGCGAGTCAGGTGACTCGCGATCAGCTCGGTGCCCGGCATGGACCCTGATTTGGGACTCTCGTACAATTCACCCATTGCGCCTGGATCCGCACTGGGAACAGCAAGTTCGCTGAATCGTGTCCAATATCATAGATTCTAATATTTCCCCGAATATTGATGCCAAACTAACAGGTCTGTCATTCTCCATTCTCCCACGAGTTCCCTTCTTAAATAGTGGGGCTACGTCTGCTACTTTCTCTTGCAGATCCCCAATTTAATCACCCCGCCATTGGAAGACATGCCCTCACCTGCCAAGGCACAAAACTTTAGGATTTCTTTCGTGAATCTTTCCACCTCTCCATCCTCCTTTAAGACACTCCGCAAAATCTATCTCTTTGACCAAACCTTTGTCTAATTCGCGTAATACATTTCCTTATGAGGCTCAATGGCAGTTTTCTTTTGAAAATGTTTCCACAAAATACTTTGGGACATTTTAGAAACATGGAAAATAGGAGCAGGAATACACCAATACACCATCCGGTCCTTCGAGCCTGCTCCGTAATTCAAGTTGATCATGGCTGATCTTCTAATTCAATGCCACACTCCTGGGCTCTCCCAATACCCGTGGATGCCTTTAGAGTCTAGAATTCTATCTGTTTCTTTCTTAAATATATTCAGTGACTTCGTTTCCACAGCCTACTGTGGTAGAGAAGTCCATTGGTTTAGCACCCTCTGAGTGAAGAAGTTACTCCTCATTTCACTCCTAAATCCCACATCCTAAGACTTTGTTCGAGACCCTCCCAGGCAGAGGAAACAACATTCCTCCATCCAGTCTGTCCAACCATGTCAGGATTTTATATGTTTCAGCAAGATTCCATCTCATTCCAGTGATGCAGGCCCAATCTACCACCATTTAAATAAGTTGGTTTAGCTCAACTGGCTAGACAGCTGATTTGCGATGCAGAGCCAAGGCTAGTACAAAGAACAAAGAACAATATAGCACAGGAAGAGGCCCTTCGAACCTTCCAACTCTGCGCCGACCACATGTCCTATCTAGACCAACCGCCTGGACCCTTCTCTAGCCCATCTGTTCATGTGCCTATCCAGATAAGTCTTAAAGGGCGCTAATGTATCAGCCTCAACCACCTCACTTGGCAGTGCATTCCTGGCCACCACCACCCTCTGCGTGAAAAACTTCATCCACACATCTCCACTGAACCTTTCCCCTTACCTTGAACTTGTGCCCCCTTGTAATTGTCATTTCCGCCCTGGGAAAAAGCCTCCAACTATCCACCCTATCTAGACCCCTAATAGTTTTAGTATTGTTTCAATTCCTTGAGGTTATTCATGAAGCCTTCTCAATATTGCCCCTCACCTCAGGTGAGGTGTGGTGATCCTCAGGTTAAATCATCCACAAATGGGACACCAGCCTATGGTCATCTGGGACTATGGTGACTTTGCCTTTAGCACCATTTAAATAATACTCTCCCATTTTGTTTCTCCATCCGAAGGGAATAACTTCACACATATCCATGTAAGACAGCATCTGTCATGTATTTGGCCACTCAATCAACTTGTCTAAGTCCTGACTATAGACACCAATTATTGTCATTGATATGGTACACAACATAAAATGGATGTCGGTCAAAGCTGCCAACTTGGCCTACCATTTGCCTGTTTATGCCCTTATCATTGTTGATTTTTAATGCCTGTATCGACTTTCTTACATTTACTGCTAAACAGTACCTTTCATCTTCCCAAGTGGTAAGGCCTTTCTTTGGCACAGTAAGAATTTAGCATAATCATCTGAGGCATTCTGCTTACAATACTTTCATCAAGGTTGTTCATAAATATGAAGAACAGCAGAGGTTTAAAAACGGATCTCTGGGGGCCTCCAGAAGTCATTGCTGCCAGATGAATTAACTTTTTCTTTTGCAATTTCCCACTTGAAGGTAGATGCTGAAATGTTATCGAAAGTTCTAATCTTCAAAGTGTCTGCGAACAGTTACATTTAATCACTTCCATTTAATCACTATCAGGACCCTATTTTTATTAGGAGATTTCATTAAGAAGCCCTTCTACATTGACATATGTGCTGCTCTATGATTTTCAGGCAGCAGTCGTGTGACATCATTAACTGATGACAATAGGTTGCTAATGATCTCCACAGGGTTGTTAATGGCTGCTTCCGGTAAAGTGGAAAACCTTTTGCTTCAAAACTTGTTTCTGCTGTGTAAATTAAATGAGAGAAATAACCAAAATCAATCCCCGGGAATTGCAAATTGACTGAATGCGCCAAGTATTAAATTGGACTTGTAGGAAGCCTTAATTTCTCTTTAAGGTAATAACAGGCCACTTTTTAGTTGTTAGATTCAAGTACTTAGCTGCTTCAATTGCCGTGTGAGAGCCCGGGAACATGGTTTGTCAAGCCATTGGTGGAAGTCTGTGTTTATGTGTGATGCACCAGGAGAAGTTTTCACCTTAGAATCAATCACTCGCGGGATAAATTAATTTGAAGGGGGCAGTATTTCAGTAAGATTTGTATATGTCTGATATTCAATTTTTGCTGAATTATTGTTATTGTGAGGGACAGACCCTGTTTGGAAAAGGCAGCCAGAAGAAAGCAGTCAGGGCAAATAAGGTATCGACAGTATGTATCTCCTGTCTATTGCTGAAAAGTTGCTTCTATGAAGTTGGAAGTGAGGAATAAATACTCCAAGGGAGCAGAGAACCCTGTTGATGTTCATTCATCCTCTAAAGTTATGATGTGGAGATGCCGTCATTGGGCTGGGGTGGGCACAGTAAGAAGTCTTACAACACCAGGTTAAAGTCCAACAGGTTTGTTTGAAATCACTAGCTTTCGGAGCACTGCTCCTTCATCAGGTGAGCGCAGCTCTTTCATCACTCACCAGAGGTAGGAGCTGCGCTCCGAAAGCTAGTAATTCCAGACAAACCTGTTTGACTTTAACCTGGTGTTGTAAGACTTCTTACTGTGCCCTCTAAAGTAAGGAAGCTGTGTTTGACCATAAAGGACATCATGGATCCTTAGTCTTGCAACTTTCAATGCATCAATAGATCAAAAGAAGACCCCAGCAATTCAGAGAAGGTTACAAATGAAAGCTTGCATTACCTATGGAATAATAGGCGAAACCAGACCATACCTTTTTCAAGAAATATACTTTCACAAGTGCGACAGTAGCTTTCTGTAGAGTCTTATATTCCTCACACAACTTGGCACAAATCACTAAGAATGAAGGTCTTTTTACAAAGAATAACGTATAAAAGCAATAAAATGCCACTATAGAAATTCAGAACTCGAGTCTGAACTAATGGCAAATAAAGAGGCTCTGGTGCTGACAAAGGGACAAGTGTCGAAACACAAAGTGCATAAATTACACACTGGATAAAAGTTAACAGTTCATCTGAGTCTGGAATGCTAATAGTTATGGTGTTGTTGTATTCTACATCAACTCCAGGACTGCTGCAAGAACAAAATGGGAGATTTTAGGCCTCATGCAGTGCTATTGAATGCATCACAATTTGCTCACCCCATTCAATAACATTTTCCCAGCCCATCTGTTGGCCTCTTGTATTGCCAATGTGACGGGTACATATCTAGGCCCCTCATGTACCAAACCATATTTGAGCAACAGTCACAATGCCAGGACAGTTTTCATGTTGAGTTCCTTATTGAAGAAGGGCATTTAGTTTATAAACTACTTCTGGACCTAAACAGAAATGAACAATGGCCAAGAGTGGAAGACTACTCTGGGGGGAGGGGACAAAATTGAGCTGCAGGGAGGAACGAAGAAAGAAAATGTGTACACAAAAGGAGATGTGGCTGAAAGGAGCAAAGGACAGGGTACAGTCCAACTTCAAAACTACATAAAACAAAACATTATCTGACAAGGGAAATACTAAAAGTGGCCAGAACAGAATAAAAGAGGAAGAAAAGCAAAGTTACAATAAATTGAAAGAAAACAATACGCTCCCAGGCCAATGGAAAAACCAAAAAATAAATTGAACCGCAAAGGTACCTTTGCGGCAGTTTTGAAAGAGAGTCATTCTAAATGGAAATTACTAATGAGGGAAGAGGCAAAAGTAAATAGATTTTCCAGTTTACTCATTACTTTTTAACCTGGTCAAGAAGTAACCTGACATTAGTTTTTGCAAAGGTGACAGTCCTGCTCTACCCCTCAACATGCACTGTTTGTGTGCTCAGCAGGTTACACACTTTGCTTTAATGCAAGGAAAATACTCAAGGTAGAAAAAAATGATTTATAGATGTTTGCGTCACAGCACTAAAAATGGTGTAAATGCCGTGCACTGATACCACAGTCTGCCTATTAAGTGTAATCCACTTGTGTAGTGAGCAATATAAAATTTTACAATACTATGGCAAATAATGTCCCAGCAATGAGACATCAGAGTTCCTGCCTATGAATGCTGGGTTTGCAGACAGGTCACACCTCTATTATAGCCATTTGGTTCTCAGGCTGATCACCTTTTCCAGATGAAAAGGGATTTTGTGACATAAACACCCAGAACATAAACTGCTCGTTGTCCAGCAGTGGATGATATGGGTTGCCTCATTTTAAAAGAAAGAAGAATCTGTTGAATCTGTTTTCTCAATTTTAAATGCCAGCTATGAAGCTGCATTTGAGATTTATGTTATTCGGATACTGTTACAAACCCTTTCTTCTGTGTTTCCTTCTTAACCCCAGTCCTGCTGACTGACTTTAGTTTACAATCTTATTGCTAGCTACTGCAAACCGAAACACCCCTGGTCTAATGGACTTGCCCAGGACTTCCTTTCAGGATTCTGTGGCAGAGCCCATGAGATAGACCTGGCAAGCAGCCAATCGATACATTTGGAACGATCTCCTGATGTTACTTGTGATTGGTGGAGTCATTCAGATTCTTCCTGAAGAAAGGTGGGTCATATGATGAAGAGATTCAGCCAGGAAGCATCTGGAGGACATTCTCTCTCTGCTCTCTCTATCTCTCTTACAGGTGATTTAAAAGGCTGCTAGTCAGACCTTGGGAAAGGGCTTTGTCCAAAAGACAGACAGCAATCAGAACTGTGAAGGGATCTTCTGGAGTGAGAGATTGCAAGTTGATTCTCATCAGGTCTGTGATTCATTAATCCTCTGTCTGAATGGCTGGGAAGAACCCAATCTGAGAACACCCTTAATAATACAGCTGGCGCTTCTGCACAGAAATCAGGCAAATGGAAAACACAGTAAAATTCTCAGGTTTAAATGTTTGAGTAATATCTCAGGCAGACAGGGCTCCATTCAGTGGTCGGAAGTCAGAATTGAAGCAACCTGAATCTCTTATATGAACCAATTCCCCAAATGGTCTCATTCGGAGAAGACCAGCAGCAATGATTCATCTCAAACCTTTTCCTTCAATTCCCGTTGTTTTAATTCTTCCCCTCCTCTTATTGTGTGTGTCTTGTGTGTGTCTGGGTTGAGGATCAGATGGGGTTTGGGAATAGGTACACTAGTAGACCATAGTTCCAAATTTTCCTTTATAGGTTCGTCTTTTACTCTTGTTACAAATAAACAGTTTGTTAATATTTTACTTATAAATCTGGTGTCTGCAACTCATTGGAGCAGTCAGGGGTTAAAGGTCTCTAGAAAACATGAATTATTGGTTGATTCACTTATGTTGGACTCTGGAGTCTGTAGGGTGGAACTGACCGTGCACTCGCCCAGGATGTCATAACAATGTTGAATCACATTCCTCAACTTACATTTTCCCTGAGCGAACAAAATCCTTTGAACCTTAATATCTGCCTGGTGCCAGAGCCATCAATGTACTTCTGGGAGGGTTTACACCTCAGGACACGAGAGGGAACCTGAAAGTTAACTTTTTTTTGAAAATGAGGGACTGATATCAAGGCAACAGGTGAGGGTCTTGGAGAAGGAACAGTTTTTAGAAATTAAAATCACATCCAGATCAAGTAACATAAACTGGATGCACCTCAAAGCTCATCCCTGTTGTCACAATGGTCTGCCTCAACCTTTACAGGAAGGATAATTTCCCATTACGTAAAGGTAGGGTGGTTTTTAATGGAGGCAATGAGGGTCTTGCCTGCTGTCTGGAGAGTCAGCGAGAGATCCTCACTGACAGTTTTAGGGAAGGCCCACTGAATTAAGTGCCACGAAAGCACTTACCTGGAGAGCAGCGGACTTTCCCTGGGATCAAGGACCAAGGGAGCAGAAATCCCACTGGCTGGGAGCTTCCAGCCAATCAGAGACTGTCAGCTTTATTGAATGGCAGTGCCATGAGGGAAGTGGTGGTTGCTGCCGGTACAACACCCACAGGGAGCTTTGCTGGATCCAATTCACGAGTGAGTGATGGTGGGAGGGGGCAGAGTTAAGGTCAGAGAGGAGAATGTGGGGGAGAGGGTCAGCAGCAAGGGTGTGGGGAGGGGGAGCAGTGGCTCTCAGCGGTAACCCCACCCCAGTTCCCGAGTCTGTCGATCAGGCACTGAAGGCCTTTTAACGTGGAATTAATGTGGCATTAATTGCTTACTGAAGGGTTTCAGTGGACAGGAGGACCGGACGACTGTCTGCAGGCCTTCCCAACATGGACTTAATCGGAGTGAAAGTGGGAAGGTGATGGGGTCTCCACCAGACACTTTCCTGCTTGATTAAATGATGCCATCACCAAAGCTGCCATCAAGGAGAGCATTAAATTCTACCCACAGTGTCAGAAGTAAGACTCCCAATTTGAAGCCAAAATATGGGAATTGTTCTGCCGTGGAAATATGTCTATTCCGAATTGCAAGGAGTCAGACAGGAATAGATGGCATACCAATCAGACTCCTGATTTCCATGTATGTAGGGAGTTTAGAAGATTTCTATTGTTTAATTTCTTGATTGTCTGATCTTTAGGTTGGAATGACTGCCAGTATTATTTCATCGACACGTTTATCTACCATTTGGTTACTGTTATCAAAGACTACAGAATGACACAACCACCTTGACTAACACATTATATTCTCAGTCAGTGGCACCGAGCACTCAGCATCCTGGTTAAATGCTTTGTTCGATTCACTATATACTTCATCATTTTATATCGCTCTTTCCAACATTCCTCTATGAATGCCAAAATGAAACATTTGTTCCAGGATCTCGATTTTACAGGCCCACCACACTGCCCCCTTCCCCCCACCCATGGGGTGTTTTCAGTGGGGGAGGAAGGGGGTCACATAAAGTACGAAGGCTGAGTTTTCCTGCACCCCCCCCACAGAGGATTTTCCAGCGACTCACCGATGTCTGCCAGCGGGATCTTCCTATCACGCTGAAGTCAATGGACATTTGCGTCGCTCACTGGCTGTGCCACCGGGTAATATGTCGTGGGGGTTTGCCAATCAGCAGGCCTGCAAGATCCCACTGGTGGGAAGGGCCAGAAAATCCCAGCTGAGGGGTGACAAGCACACCACCTCCTCACCCACCAAAATCTCTCACCAAACGACAAGAGGTGCCACTCGCAGCTCATTAATGCTGTCAGCAGCGTGTAATTGCAACTCGGCCTCCTGTACAATTCAGCCCCAAGTTTCTTGCCAATATAATTCCACTCAATTTTGTGCTGTTCCAGGAAACTGATTCGCTTTTGATGCCCATATCTGCACTGCACATGTCCACCAAGTACAGCTGGGAGCACTCCTGCCTCTGAGTCACAAGGTGCCAGGTTCAAATTCTATTCCAGAGCTTAAAAATCAAAAAAATGACACTGCAGTGTAGTACCGAGAGAATAACAGTGAAGAATAACCTCAGCCAGTACAGGAATTGAACCTGTGCTGCTGGTGTCACTCTCTCTTTCTCGAATATATCAGCCCCATAAAGTTAAAACAAAAAAAGAATAGCTATTCCTTTGCATGAAAGAGCACAAATACTAACGCAACACGGTAGCACAAGTGATTAGCACTGTGGCTTCACAGCGCCAGGGTCCCAGGTTTGATTCCCCGCTGGGTCACTGTCTGTGTGGAGTCTGCATGTTCTTCCCTTGTCTGCGTGGATTTCCTCCAGGTGCTCCGGTTTCCTCCCACAGTCCAAAGACGTGCATGTTAGGTGGATTGGCTATAATAAATTGCCCTTTGTGACACAAAAAAGGTTAGGAGGGGTTATTGGGTTACGGGGTAGGGTGAAAGTGAGGGCTTAAGTGGGTCGGTGCAAACTTAATGGGCTGGAAGGCCTACTTTTTCACTGTATGTTCTATGTTCTAACTCCAAGCCAGCAAATCAACATCATTGTCACCAGACGAAGTTAATTCCTGCCCGATTCTGAAAACAGCTCTTCAATAAAAGCACGCTATCTCTTCCAATGGACCAGTTTTACCTTGCTGATTATTTCTCATGCTATGAGACTTGTGCATGCCATTGTTATGGTCAATTCCTATTTTCCCATTTAATTTTGGCACGGTAGCACAGTGGTTAGCAGGGTCCCAGATTCGATTGCCGCTTGCGTCACTCTGTGCGGTGTCTGCACGTCCTCCCCGTGTCTGCGTGGGTTTCCTCCGGGTGCTCCGGTTTCCTCTCACAAGTCCTGAATGATGTGCTTGTTAGGTGAATTGGACATTCTGAATTCTCCCTCTGTATACCCGAACAGACGCCAGAATATGGCGACTAGGGGATTTTCACAGCAACTTCATTGCAGTGTTAATGTAAGCCAACTTGTGACAATGATAAAGATTATTATTATTATTACTCTTTGTCTTCACGGATGCTGAAGTTAAATTAAGGACGGAGACTTCCTCAGTCACCTCATGTATCCCAAAACTCAGAGGTGTGCAGACCTCGGCTGGGTGCAGTGCCGGTCCTTTGTCAGTGCTTTAGCTGCACTGCACATCAGCAAGTTTTTAATAGCTCACTTGGTTAGATAGCTAGTTTGTTGATTCGCCCACTTGGCTAGACAGCTGGTTTATGATACAGAGCAAGGCCAGCAGCATGGGTTGATGCTGTACTGGCTGGGGTTATTAATGAAGTCCCCGTCTTCTCAACCTTGCCCCTCACCTGAGGTGTGGTGATCCTCTGTGGTCGTCTGGGTCTATGGCGACTTTACCTTACACTTACATCAGCAAGTTTTGATTACTGTGACGGCTGAGAGATTTAGGTGATTGGACATTCTGAATTCTCCCTCAGTGTACTCGAACAGGCGCCGGAATGTGGCGACAAGGAGCTTTTCACAGTAACTTCATTGCAGTGTTAATGTAAGCCAACTTGTGACAATAATAAAGAGTATTATTATTATTTATCAATGTAATGATCAGCTGGGTCCCTGGTCAGGCACTCTCATACATATCAACAACAAATCCAAAATACATTTTCTCAGTAAAATTGAAGGTTAAAAGGAAATCGTATGGAATAAAGAATGACTTTTGAGCCCCTCAGCTTCCTTCAGAAACTGGAATCGATCTGTCCAGTTGTCATGAACTCTGCCCAACTCCTTTGACCGCATTTTAATTCTCCAGGAACGGACTCTGCAACAGACAAACCACATTGGTAAGATTGTGCATCTTCTCCAGTGTTTGTTGTACATGTTTGGGAGCCACATGTTCTGCACAGACCGCAGAGCAAATCGTTACTTTCCGACAATTTTTTTGTCATGTTTTTTAAATGAACCAAAAACATGGGGCTGGATTCTCCGCCGGCGGGATGCTCCGTTTTGCCGGCAGCCCGGAGGTTTCCCGATGGTGTGGGGCTGCCCCACATTGGGAAACTCCATTGACCAGCTGGCGTAACGGAGCATCCCGCCGGTGGGGTGAAACAGAAACGTGGCACGGCAGGGCAGAGAATCCAGCCCCTTCTATTTCCCCCGATCCTTATTTTGAATCCCATTTTATCATTGTTGTTCTCTGCTACAATTGTAAGAGCTGGTATTTTCCGCCAGGTTCTGGACCCGGACATCTGGACAAAATTGGGATTCCGAGGCCACAGTGACCAGCAGAAATCCAGCATCCAGACTTCCCCAGGAGGCAACCCCTTAATTAGCCACCTCTGCACTTGTGTCTTATTAAGGATGATTGGCAGGCTTCCGATACCACCAGATCAATAGGGGTTCGGAAGATCTGGAGACTCAACTGGGAAGTAAAGGGTTAACATCAGGAGCACCTGATACTGATGTAACTAATGATGTAATTGTGATGCAATGACACATGATTAAGTAACTCAGGCCTAGTAGGAAGCAGAATGCAGCTTCGCGTAGAGTATTGCGATGCACATAGATCTGTAAATAAGCAAGAATGCTTTTCACAAATAAAAATGTATGGCAATTCTTTTGGGAACAGGCAAATCCTAAAACAAATCCATCTGGACCCTGAATTCCAGACTAAATATGGTGGCAGCAGTCTGAGGATAATGACCCAGAAAAACTCCAAGAGAAGACTACAGCCTGATAGACCTACAAACCCTTGGAAAAAGGACAAGAAGAAAAAAGATTGAAGAATTACCTGGGAACAGAGCCTTCTGGATGCTGCAGATGCAAGCAGAGAGACAGACTCGGTGGCCAGGCAGCTGTGAGCGCACAGCACAAGTTACCAGCCAAATTACCGAAGCAGCAATGGATCTAGAGCTTACGGTAAACATGAAGTCCACATTGTCAATCCCAGAACTATTCGAAGGCCCACATTAGGCTCACCACCGGGACAATTGCGGGAAGTGACTCTCCAGAGACAGAACAATTTCAAGTTTGGATAAGAACGACCAGAAAGATCAGGTTAGTACTTCACTCTCTACAGTCGGGGCCATAGCAGACAATGTTGTTACAAGACAGTGTGTCGCTGAGGCCTCAAGCATATGAAACAGTCAAGTTTGTACTTTGCTGTTCGAAAAAGTTTGATTATTGAGCATGTGAAATTTAATAAAAGGCAGAAGCTGAGTGAATGTGTGGAATCATTTATAAATGACGGGATATACATTGTGGGCTGATGGGCCTGTACTGTGCTGTACTGTTCTATGTTCTAAATGGGGCGACGCTGAAATCGCATTCGGCGACTGATCGTCGAATCCAAATTTCCAACAGAATCGAGGACGGTGCCGCTTTCACGATGCTCCGCCCTCTCCAAAGCGGCGCGTTCTGCAAGTACGCTGCGCCACGTATCGATGGCCTCAGCCCCCATGCTCCACCACTGGCCGGCTGAGTTCGCGACGGCGTGGGTTTCTCATGGTCTCACCCATCGGGAACTCGGCGTGGTGGCTGCGGACTCAGTCTAGCGCCGCCACAGTCGGGGGAGAGCCGATCGGCGGGCGGGGGGGGGGGGAGGGGGGGATCTTTATATGGGGCTGGGGGCATTGTGGAGGGCATTGTGGGGGCGGGTGAGTGGTCCTGGCCGCGCGAGCAGGTACAAAGTGGGGGGGGGGGGGGGACTATTTTGCAGGCAGGGTCCGCGAGCAGCCACTGACATGTAGCACGCGTGGCCACCGCCATGCGCATGCTCAGCCACAGACCTGGCAATTCTCCGGGGCATACCGGCAGCTAGAGGTGGGTGCTCTATGCTGCTGTCCTTCTCGCCCCCAGCAAAATGGCGATTCATGGCCATTTTGCATCAGTTTTCCTCGGTTCCCACGCGGGCGTGGGGACATAGCCCCAGAATCGGAGAATCCAGCCCATGATCTCTCCAGGCATGTGGAGAATTGCAATGATGGGAACTTCAGAGTACAGTAGTTGGGGGCTTAGATAAAACCCTATCAGACATTTTGCAAATGAGGGAAGATTTAATTCCCACAAAGGTAGGGCAAATAGCACAGCAGACCATGTTTAGGAAGCATGGGAAAGTGATGACTCTGGGGGGGGGGGGGGGGGAATGAGTGAAGCCATTTAATATAGATGACAAAATGAGAAAGCTCAGTGAAGCACAAGCCAAAAAATCATTGTGAGAGAGTGTGTTAGTTTACGTATGAGAGTGTGTGTGTGCGGGGTGGTGTGAGAGTGTGTGTGTGTGTTAGAGAAAGTGTTGTGTGAGAGTGAGTGTGTGAGGGAGAGAGAGTGTGAGTGTGTATGTGAGAGTGCGTGAGTGTGTGTGTGAAGGTGTGTTTGTGAGAGTGAGAGTTTGTGTATGTGTTTGAGAGTGGATGCGTGATAATGTGTGAGAGAGTGTGTGTGAGTGAGATTGTGTGCGTGTGTCTGTGAATGTGTGTGAGAGAGAATATGAGTGTGTGCGTGAGTGTGTGTGCAAGGGCATGTGAGAGAGAGAGAGTGTTGCAGTGCTGCCCTCCTCGGTGAGCAGTGCTGGAAGTGAGTGGCTCACAGTGAGTGGTGTTTCAGATGGGCTGGAAACCCCTGGGGTCTACTGGGTGGAAGGCCCTGGGCTGCGCTCCTGCCGCTCCTTTACCCTTGGAGTGCCCGGGGGCCCCTGTGCTCCTATAGGTGATGAAGGGGCAGCTGGAGCGAGATCCAGAAGCCCCATCGTCTTCTGGCAGAGACGCTCGTGGATACTAATTAGTGACTGAATCGTACAGTTGAAACCCTGCACCATGGAGCTCATGTCCTCAGCCATGGAGGTCATGAGCTAACCATGGAGGGGACATGTCCTGCACCAGGGTCCCCACTGTGGACGCCACCCTCGCAGTGTTGGCCTCATTGCGTAGGCGTGACAGAAGTTAATGGGACTCCTGCAATTTGCCTTGCACTCCAAAGAGAGATGCTGACATCCCTTCCCGATGCTCACTATCCGGCCTTTGCAGCCCCAGCAGCTCTGGGACAACTTCACCCAGGGGCACGTCATCAGCCAGGGACTGAGCAGAGTCCTGATCTCCTCCAGCATTCCTTGAGGGCCGGATCTCTGGGACATTCCTTCCTCCACCTGCTGTAGATCTTCAGCTGTAAGATGCTCCCCAATGACTTATTCTATTCGTTTTTCCCACCGAGCTGTGGGTATCTGCACTGGTGGAGGGTGCAGGTGACAGCTGTGATGACTCTTTAATGTTGGCCTCTTGAGATGTCTCCCTGGGTGCTGCTTGGTACTGTGGTCGCTGGAGGGCACGAGGCTGGTCCAGGCTGGTTGACTGATTGACCTGCAAGGGAAGCAAGATGGTATTAGTGCCTCACAGGGGCAGACTGAAACTTGTACCATGGCTGGATGTGTCGAAGGTTCTCACTTTGGACTGCTGCCCATAGCTCGTTCTGTGCACAGGTGTGGCCCTGCTCCTTGTCTGCCAACCCAAGGGGTCTCTTCTCAAAGGGCGACAGTGTTATTAGCTCGGACATGACTCCAACAGGCTGTGCCCACTCATGCTGGTTGTGCCCGAGTTTGTCCTGCAGTGAGACAGATGGGGAGAGTGTCGGCAGGAGTCCTGCCAGATCAGTTGTTGCGGTAGGGGTGGAGCAGCGGGGGCAGTGCAGGGTAGGGTGCCATGACAAGTATTGGGACCCTTGGAGGTGGCTGGGAGAGAGATCACTGTGGAGCTGTGATGGGTGTTGAGGGGTGCAACAGGAGACCTGAGGAGGCAGATTTAATCTGGCTGCATGGAGAAGGTCGTTTGTCGTTTTTCAGCAGTGTAGCTCTGATGGGGTGAGCTGGAGCTGACTATTGCCCTCACTATGATCCTCCCAGCTGAGGTTGGTGACCTGGCTTGCTGGACGTCTGGGTTGATCCTTGGCACAGGATGTCACGTCTTTACTCGACTCCCTCTGTGAAATGTGGCACTGTTTTCCAGGCAGCCATCCCCACGACTAGACTTGGACATGTGTTGGGGAGGCATTTGAAAGGTGTGCCTCACTGATGACAGAGATCCCGGGGCGAGCAAATCAGATGCCACAAGTGCGGTGTGAAACATGTGGAAAAGATGTTGAAGAGGCTGAATATACAGCAACTTCCCCCACCATTGGTAGTGCCTTCAAAGTGCCGCCAGAGTGTAGGGGTTCATTCTGACTGCACTAGTCCGCCACGCTGTGTGAGGGTCTTCAGTCCTCAGGCGGTTGGGAACCACCCGTTGTCAGAGTCCACCACTCTGCCATGCAGCCTGGCATCTCACAGGACCCCTGTGCTAACCCTGTGGATTCACCTCCTACCCCCCCACTTTACAGCTGCCACTCTCGAAGCGCAATATCGCCACACGATATCGCCACACGTTCAGCAAGGAGAAGATGGGAAACCAGCAGCCAGACCCTTAAAGCGACCTCACGCCCCCCTCCCCCAAGACGCCAAGACTGAACGGCAATCTGGTGAGTGATAGTGATCTGAGTGCGTACCCCTGATATCCCCTTTGGAGCTGAGGTCGCCAGGCTCTCATTTTAATACGGCTGTTGTAAATCGATGAATACTCAGTGAGGGCGACATCCTGGCGGGAGGAATCGCTAATGTATTTAATGCTAATGTATATGCTAATCTAATGCTAATGTATTTAAATGAGGCTCCTGGCCTTCCATGGGTGGATTCTCGTTTTTTCACAAGTAAAGAGCATGGAAAATCGCCCTACATTCTCTCACTGGGCGGAATACTCAGCCCGCGTTAGCCGCCAGCGAGAGCAGCGACGCAGGCAAAAAGTATGGCGAGCATTGGGAAATGCAATTTTTGCCGGCAAGATCGGGTTTTCCCATTTTCCAGGCCCCTCGCCAGTGACATGACAAGAATCTCGCCACGCAAGGCCAGTAACCTCATTTAAATACATTATAATATCATTAGCAAGCCCTCCCACCGGGATTTACCCCCTCAATGAACATTCATCGGCTGCCAGCGTGACGCGGGGAGCCCAGATAGGTTCAACTCAGGGCCGGGGGGCAGTGCCAATCTGGCAGGGCCAACCGGTACCAGGGGACAGTGCCGGAGCAAATCCTCTGGGAAGTCCCATTGGGGGCAGGATTTGCATTATATTTGCTGCGGGGGGGGGGGGGGGGGTGAGATGCCCCCGATGCTGATGCTTGTGGGCGGGAAAGTGGTTTATTATCTGCGCCGATCGGGGCGCCAGGGTCTCTGTGGAGACGGTCTTGCCCGCTCAATCAGACCCTGCCCCGTCACAGTGATGCCGTAAAATACGCCTCCTGAATTATCATTTCAGAGAGGCTCAAAACCTGGACTAAAAACTGGACGGTGCAGCTTGAGAGGTACAGGCCGGGTTTCAGTCAGAACCTGATCCTCTGAAAAAATATAGGAACTTTCAGCCTGTTGAGTAAAGGATTAAAATCTGGAGCACCTGATCGTGAGGTAACTGCTAATGTAACTGTGATGCACCAACACATGATTACGTAAGTAAGATCTGGTGTGCAGCAGAATTACAACCTTGTCGAGGGTGCTGAGATGTCTGTGGATCTGTACATAAACAAGAATGTTGTTTTATGAATAAGTCTGTGGTAGTATTCTTAGGGTAACAGTCAAATCTGAAATGAAGCCCATCTATATCCCAAACCCACAGCAAAACATCAGCAGCCCCACAAGGAGAGGTAACTGCTGCTGAGCCAGCTTGGGGGACAACAGAGCGCGTCCACATGGAGGCATCCTCAGTGAGGTAGACTAAATGCATAAGCCAGATGGGCCTCCACTGAGCTGGCAAAATATTGGTCGCTTGGCAAAATCACCACTAATTTGGCCATTAATTATAATGATTAGGTTCCTGGGCGAAATTCTCCGGTATCGGCGCGATGTCCGCTGACTGACGCCAAAAACGGCGCAAATCAGTCGGGCATCGCGCCGCCCCAGAGGTGCGGAATCCTCCGCACCTTGGGGGGCCAAGCCCTAACGTTGAGGGTCTAGGCCTGCGCCTCACTGATTTCTGCCCCGCCAGCTGGCGGAAGTGCCCCGCCAGCTGGCGCAGAAATGACATTGCCGGGCGGTGCATGCGCGGGAGCGTTAGCGGCCGCTCACAGCACCCCACGCATGCGCAGTGGAGGGAGTCTCTTCCGCCTCCGCCATGGTGGAGACTGTGGCGAAGGTGGAAGGAAAAGAGTGCCCCCACGGCACAGGCCCGCCCGCAGATCGGTGGGCCCCAATCGCGGGCCAGGCCACCGTGGGGGTACCCCCCGGGGCCAAATCGCCCCGCGCCCCCCCCCAGGGCCCCGGAGCCCGCCCGCGCCGCCTTGTCCCGGCGGTAAGAGAGGTGGTTTAATCCACGCCGGCGGGACAGGCATCCTAGCAGCGGGACTTCGGCCCATCTGGGCCGGAGAATCGCGGGGGGGGGCCAACCGGCACGGCGCGATTCCCGCCCCCGCCGAATATCCGGTGCCGGAGAATTCGGCAACCGGCAGGGGCGGGATTCACGCCAGCCCCCGGCGATTCTCCGACCTGGCGGGGGGTCGGAGAATCTCGCCCCCTGTCTCCGTGGGGCAGGTATACTTGCAGGCAGTCAACTGGGGAAGCTCCCAAGTGGTGGTAATGTATGGGAGAGCCATCCCTACACAGCTCTCCTACTGTTCTCATCACACCCACCTCCAATCCCACCACCACCACAGGGCTGCGGAGATTCAGCCCTAAGTCACGCAAAGTTCTCATTCCAATCACAGTGGCACAGGTTTTTGTGTTCTAGCTCTAATAGTGAATAAATGGCTGAGCTAGACACACAGTTTTCTTTTCTCCTATTTTCACTCTTTCACCTAAGTTTTTAATGTTTCATGGTTTCATTGCAGGTCCAGCAGCCACAGGCTGTTAATGCAGTAAGGGCTTAAAAGATAAATCACAGATATCGTTCACACTTTACAGATGACCTGTTCTCATCATTGGCAAAGTATCAATGTGCGAATAGAGGAAAGGGAAAAGAGGACATAAAAGGCAGCATAATTGACCAAAGAATGTTACGAGTATGGCAGGATATTGGAATGGATGTGCTTTAAGCACAAGTCACAATGGTGCTCATTTCCCTCACTGAATTTAAAAAAATTAAGCGGGGTCGCCTCCAGAAACCGAAGGAAAAGAGTTCACTCAGCAAGATAGTCATTAATAAATCCAGAGGGGAATTTAGGAGAAACTTCTGATCCACAGATGGTAAGAACTCTGCCCCAGCAGTATTGAAGTGACCAGCATAGGTTCATTCAAGGGGAAAACTACATAACCAAAAGACAGAGAAAGGAGCAGAATGATATGCTGATGGAGTTAGACAGAAATCTATGGACAAACACGCCAAGGTCCCTGATGGGTTGGGTAAGCTGGGTCTATGTGGACTGCGTTTGATGCAGTGTAATGAGAGACAGGCTTCCAACACTTGAAAAGATGCAACACGATTTTATTGAACAACTAACTATAATACATGCTTAACTGTGGGTTGACACTATGCTGACTTGACTGGAGACCTGAGGCTAACCTGACCATACTGACTGACTACCACATGGTGCTTGTTCTAGCTGCTGCTCACGAGCTCTGACTGTCTCAGAGGCTGGATCCCGAGAGAGCGGAAAAACTGGTGCCCTCTGGCTTTATAGTGGCCGTGTCCTGTCTGGTGATTGGCTGCTGTGTTCTGTGTGCTCACTGGTCATCCTGTGTGTCAATCACTGCCTGTCTGCACTCCATCATATACCTGGATGTATATTATGACAGTCCCTTTGTTCCTCAGAACAGGCCAGCATTTGAGCCAAATGGCTGGTAAATCGATGCAACTCCACTATTCAACCACATGTTCACCATTTATTCTCTCTATACAGATCTACTGTGCCTCAATTAACTCCTTACTCACCTTCATTGTTTAGAGCTCCCATTCTTGCTAATCCCTGACCCCAGTCTTTTATTTATGTACAAGTTAATAAAACATACCCTGATTTGTGTGTGCAATAAATGCAAGTCAAGCAGAAAACATCACTTCGAGACAACATATTAAGGAATGCCAATCAATTTTGCTTTTCCATTTGTTTGGCTTTGAATAACTTAGAATGCAAGGACCTACGCAGCCCATAAGACCAAGTATGAAACCCCATGTCACAAGCCAAAACAAGCTCTGAAAAAGGCCATTGCTGACGGAAGTCTCATAGGACAGACGGCTTTCAGCAATGCAACTTACTAGAACTGTGAGCTCATTGCCACAAATTTTGCAGGGTGAAGACATGCAGAATTCTCAACTCAAGGCTGTGAGTGAATGAAACAGAGGTTTACAAGCACCGTAAAAAGCTATTACAGCATTGGTACTGATCTCATTGTGATCTAATGAATGGTTAAAAGGGTAAGGATACATAAACTTGCAATCTGCCTATTTTTATCTGCAGTTTGAAGAAATCCTAATTAATTTGTGAAACTTCGTAACCAGCAACCAGGAGAGCACAGTGAGAAGGGGAGGGGGGGGGGGGGCACATGTAAATATGTGCAATGATCCTTGTTTGTTTGCATTGTTTTTGTTTTCTTTTTCTTGTTCTTCTTTGGCTTAACTCTCACTTGTAATTTTTTAACTTTTATTTTGGTTGTTTTGCTCAACACTATGCGCAGTGATGAAACTTGTAAATTTAAAGTATGCACTGGAATGTGTAACATAAAAATGTGTTTCTAGGGTGGCACGGTGGCACAGTGGTTAGCACTGCTGCCTCACGGCATTGAGGACCCGTGTTCGATCCCGGCCCCGGGTCACTGACGTGTGGAGTTTGCACATTCTCCCCGTTCTGCATGGGTCTCACCCCCACAACCCAACGATGTGCAGGGTATGTGCAGGCCACGCTAAATTGCCCTTAATTGGAAAAAGAATAATTGAGTACTCTAAATTCATTTAAAAATTAATAAAATGTAAAAACCAATAAAAACATTTTTTTAAAACTTTTGCAACGTTTCTTGCACTATTAATAATTATAAAAATACAGCTTTAAAAAATTGTGTTCTCTTTTCATTTCAAAACTCCATCTTCTGGTTGTGACACATAGAAACTGCATTCCTGAGCCACTACAGAGCCAAGATAGAATGGAAATGTTAGGCACACCCGTCTATAATTCAGAGATACCCCAAATATAATAATCTCTGAAAATAGGTGCTGATTGTCTAAGTCATCTTCATAATGATGCGTACTTTGAAGTCTAGCAACATAAGATTTAAAGAACAACTAGAGAGGGGCTCCTTATATCGGGAAAGTATAGGAACTTTTGCTAAAGGAGGTATGTCATAATTTATTTTCTGATATGATTTTAATGATAGTTAATGGGCGGGATTCTCTGATCCTGAGGCTAAGTGTTGACGCCGTCGGAAACGCCTTCGCGTTTTCCGACGGCGTCAACATGGACCCAGGATCAGCAATTCTGGCTCCCTCAGGGGGCCAGCAGGGCGCTGGAGCGGTTCACGCCGCTCCAGCTGCTGATCCAGCCATGTAATTGGCACCGGGGATGCGCGAATGCGCAGTGGGTCCGGCGCAATCCCGCACATGCGCAGTCCCACCGGCGCAATTTCCACGCATGCGCGGTGTCTCCCTTGTCCGCGCCGGCCCCGTCCCAACATGGCGCAGGAGTACAGCCGCCGGCGCGGAAGAAAGGAGGCCGGGAGACAGAGAGGCCGGCCTGCCGATCGGTGGGTCCCGATCGCGCGCCAGGCCACATCAGAGCCCCCCCCGGGGTCGGACACCCCCTCCCCCCACAGGCCACCCCTGGACCCTTCAACGCTGAGGCTCAGAACAGGTTAGAACGGCGCCGGCGGGACTCTTTTTTTTTACGCCCACTCGGCCCACTTGGGCCAGAGAATCGCGGGGGGCAGCGTAGAGTTCTGCGGAGAATCGCGTGCCGGCGTCGGGGCGGCATGGCGTGATTCACCCAATAGTGTCGGCGTGATCGGGTGTTCCAGTATTTCTTTCAGCAAGTTTTTTCTCTTTACACTGCTGTGTGACCAAAAAAGAGGCTACCTTATCAAAGGTTTTTCAGCACATGTATTTTTATTTTTTGGGTCCACTCACCACTTTTATGCATCCACATTGAGACAGAAAATGCTTCCCCTCAGCCAGGCATGAAATGCTCCTCTACCTTGACAGCTCCTGTAAAACAAATAATCCAGTGTGATCAATGCACGCACACCTCACCACACGTGCACTCAGAACTCCCTATGTCCCACATTCACTCACATTCAGATGACCTATTAAGTGTGAGAATTTTTATTTAACCTCATTAGTAGCTTGTGCTGAACCGGAATGAAACTAGGAGGTGAAATTGAAGGCCAAAGAAGGAGGTGGGGTGGGGGGTGGCGGGAGGGAAATCTTTCAATAAAAATGCTATCAGAACAGAAATGTTCATGACTACAAGCTAGTTGAATACTGTAGCACCTAAGGAGCTGGTAACAGGAGCACATATTTGTCAAACATTGGCCTGTACACTGCGAAGAACTTTGCTCTCCCTTGAAATATGAGCTTAACATGGTTGAATAACCTCAGTCGGCACGGGAATTGAACCTGTACTCCTGCCGTCGCTCTGCATCAGGAACCAACCTTCCATCCAACCGATCTCCTGGATTACTAGTCCAATAACATTATCACTGATCTATTCTCTCCCCTTAAAGTGCTTTGGGACATCCTGAGGTGTTGAAAAATGCCGTACAAATGAAACTCTCCCTCTCTTTTTTGTTACACCTTCCGTCACCATCTTAAAAACCATCTCCTTTTTGACCTTTACATTCTACCAAGCTACTTCAAACCACACAACCAAAAGAGAAATACAGAAACATATCATTTTATCCTTTTTACCCAGCGGGATGAGATTATTTTATCGATAAATAATAACCCATCAGTGAGATGTTGTACTGCTGTATATACCATTCAAGGTACGTTCTGAGTTACATGAGTGTCGATTAGATTTAAGATTAGATATAGATTTATTGTCATGTGTACCGAAGTACAGTGAAACGTATTGTTCTGCGTACAGTCCAGGCAGATCACTCTATACATGAGAAACATAAGACATACGATAAATACGTATGTAAATGCATAGACATCAGGTGACGTATATGAGTGCCGTGCTACACAGGGGAGGAGCTGCGTGGATAGATCAGTTCAGTCCATAAGAGGGACGTTCCGGAGTCTGGTAACAGCTGGGAAGAAGCTGTTTTTTAATCTGTTAGTGCGCGTTCTCAGACTTTGGTATCTCCTGCCCGATGGAAGAGTTTGGAAGAGAGAATAACCCGGGTGGTCTGCTGTGCCCTCCACAATCTGGCACAGCAGCAAGGCAACATGTTGCTGGAGGAGGAGGAGGAGAGACCTGTTGCCTCGTCTGGAGGATGAGGATGGGCAGAACCAGGAGGGTTGGAGGACGAGCCCAGGGAAGACACGCGGTAGCGGCCGGAGGTTGGAGTACATGCAACGGCAAGAATCCAGCATTCCAGGAGGGCCATGGAGGCCCTCATCCTCATCCCGTTGTCATAGGACAAGGCTTTGTCCATCAGCTCTTGCTTTAGGGCCACTGTGCCTGGGGGGAGGGGAGCAGAGGGCAGCTGGGGGTTGGGGTGTGGGCAGGCCCGCTGTGATGAATAACGTGACAAAGGCTTCGCATGTATCAGGTGTAACATGTTTTGATAGTGAACATATGAAACCCCCATTCTTCTTAGCTATGGACAGTCCCCCCTCCCCCCCATCCCTCCCCATTGCCCCCAAGTGCTCACTCATTCTCAATCTTCTTCATCTCGGTGTAACCCCAGGATTCACATCAGAAGAGGAGGCAGCCTCCTGCTTCATGCGCCCTGTGGCCTTTGATGCCCTTGGTGGGCGTCCTCTGGGGGCTGGAGGCAGAGAGCCCCAGCTGACTTACTGGTGTTACTGGCATCACCGTTATACCCTATTATGCCCGCTGACCTTGAGATGCGCCGGTGTCAGGTGGGGGGGGGGGTTTCGGGTGAGGTAAACACCTCTGTCATCTCCCTGGTCACCCTGATGGCAGGCACCGGGTCGGTCTCCAGCACTCCATGCTCCTGGATGGTGCCAATAGGGTCCTGGGGGGGGGGGGGGGGGGGGGGGGCTGCATGGGATGGAGAGGCAGCTTGGGTGAGCTCCAGATGCCTCTGCACCATCTGGCTCTGCAGGTCCTGCCGCCTCCCGCTGTCTCCACCATGGTGTTGACGCCCTTGCCGATGCTCCTCAGTGACTGAGCCACACATGGCAGTGCCCCGGCAATATCCACCTGCATCTGGGACAAGTCCCTCAACCCCAGCCATGGCTGTCACTTACTGAACCACACCATGGACACCACCACTCAAGACACTGACGTTGTGCTGCAGACTTTCCTCTGCAATCACCATCCTAGCAGTGTTGGCCTCGGTGCCATGCATTGTTGGCACCATCTCCTTCGCCCGTAGCCTTTGGCACTCCTCCAATCGGCTATGTATTGATCGGAGTGTCGCTGACATCACCTCCTGAATCTCCCGACCGTGCCATAGCATCTACATCAGCTGACGGATAACCCTGTCCAGCGGCACGGCATCTGACTGGGACCCAGCTGAATCCTGGGATCCAGCAGGACTCCGACTGCCGACTCCATTGGCTGTTCCTGCCTCCACCTGATGTGCAACAGCAACTGTGTGGTGCTCACCAGATTGTGCCCCAGAAGCCTGCCTACTAATGTCACCCACAGAGGTATCTGTCTCTGTGCTAGTGGAAGGTCGGGGTGATAGTCGTGACACGTCTATGGTGGTCTTCTCGGAGCTATCCCCCTAAGTGTTCTGTTTGGTAGCGAGGGCAAGGAAGGGGAGGGTTGGCCAGCCCAGATGGCCCAGGCTATCAGTGACGATCCTGCGAGAGAATGAACGTATGGCGATTCTCCGACCCCCTACTGGGTCGGAGAATCGCCGGGGGCTGGCGTGAATCCCGCCCCCGCTGGTTGCCGAATTCTCCGGCACTGGATATTCGGCGGGGGCGGGAATCGTGCCACGCCGGTTGGCAGGCCCCCCCCCCCCCCCCGGCGATTCTCCGGCCCGGATGGGCCGAAGTCCCACTGCTAGAATGCCTGTCCCGCCGGCGTGGATTAAGCCACCTACCTTACCGGCGGGACAAGGCGGCGCTGGCGGGCTCCGGGGTCCTGGGGGCGCGCGGGGTGATCTGGCCCCGGGGGGGGTGCCCCCACGGTAGCCTGGCCTGCGATCGGGGCCCACCGATTCGCGGGCGGGCCTGTGCCGTGGGGGCACTCTTTTCCTTCCGCCTTCGCCACGGTCTCCACCATGGCGGAGGTGGAAGAGACTCCCTCCACTGCACATGCGTGGGGATGCCGTGAGCGGCCGCTGACGCTCCCGCGCATGCGCGCCCGGCAATGTCATTTCCGCGCCAGCTGGCGGGGCACCAAAGGCCTTTCCTGCCACCTGGTGGGGCGGAAATCAGTCCAGCGCGGGCCTAGCCCCTCAAGGTTAGGGCTCGGCCGCTCAAGGGGCGGAGGATTCCTCACCTTTGGGGCGGCGCGATGCCGGTCTGATTCGTGCCGTTTTTGGCGCCGGTCGGCGGACATCGCGCCGATTGCGGAGAATCCCGCCCATGGTCAGTGAGAGAAGGATCATTTTGTCTGATATGAAGAACTCACTTGAGACAAGTAATCTGGGTTAAAGAGATCCTCACCTCCGTGGCATAGGGCGACCTAGCTGTTGGTGACTGCTCTCTCCTCAGCCAACCCCGCGATCTTCACGGTCCTTTCCTCATAGGGGGTGAGGACTCTGATGTCCGGAACCCCGATGCCCATCTGGGCCCTTACCCGCCTGTTATGAGCCAACTTCTGCTGCGGGACAGAGAGGGGGCATTGTTAGCCACATACTTGATGCATCAGAAGGCGTCTATGGCAGGTGGCATGTGTGGGCACCGCCGCTGGACATGGAGTGGTTGTGCTGGTGGGTGCCAGGGTGCAGTGAATTTCTGTGGTGGGGGGAGGGGGGATTGCGTGTTACCAGCCGTGGACTTTGGGGGAGGTGCCAGAGGTCAGTGGGGTGGCAGGTGGGACTGGTGCCAGGGGCAGGTATTTAATGTACACTTCTGGCCTGATGGAGATCATTGGTCTTCTTCCGACACGGTTACGCTGCGTGAACTGACGGCTGCTGCCATTGCCTCCCAAGTGGCATTGGTGGTTGCTGGTCCTCTGACCCCTTTGGGAGAACAGGTTGTCGCGTTCCACCTCCACTGCGTCCAGCAGCCTGGCCAAGTTGGAGTTCCCGAGACGTGGACCAGACGGCGTCATGGTTGTGTGCTGTCTGGGAGTGAATTCGGAGGGAGCGTTTTTGAGCAACTCTCCCTTGTTAACAGAAGCTACCGGATGAGGTTCCGGCAAAACAGCTGGCAGGACAGTCAGTTCCACTGTGAAGTTCATGGGAATCATTTCCAGCACTAAGTGCCACTTAATACGCTGTCGCTGGTTAGGCTGCCGGGAAGCACCTGGGAAGTTGCATGCGATATGACACTTCGTACTTTTTCCATCACGCCAAATGGATGTTTCATAACAAAATACTTTATGCGACTAAAAGCAAGTTACTGTGGATGCTGAAATATGAAACAAAAATAGAAAATGCTGGACAATCTCAGCAGGTCTGACAGCATCTGTGGAGAGAGAAGGGAGCTAACTTTTCAAGACTGGATGGCTTTGACAAAGTACAGAGATGGGTTTATATATTAAGTATTTACTATTCATTGGTCTTAATAAAGTGCTTCAGTTTGTAGCAATCATTTAGGGTGCTCCATCTGAAAGTGAGGTAAAGAGGTGATACCAGGATTATTGTTAGCAAGGTAGGTTGACTAACCAAAGCCCCATTTTACCAGCAGCTGTGCAGAGAGTATTCATATCTTGGTGCACGAGTTCAATGGTGTTGCATGCCAAAGGGAACGCTTTCACAATGAAATTGGTTGGAGCAAGTTGGTTTCCAACCACAGAATTGGTGTCAGCCTAAAATCATGTGCAAATAGCCAAATTCAGAGCGAAAATGAAATTTATAGGGTTAATAAGTGAAGGCACACTTAGGAGTTGTTTTAAATGTACCATGATTAAGTAGGAAGACTGTACAGAGTTCTCTTAATTAAGTACCTGCAGCTCCTTGAACTGTGCACTGCATTTAGTCGACTCGGAAAAAGATATATAGTGCAAAATGAATAAGACATTGGCACAAATTTAAAATTAATTGATGAAAAATAGTTCTTTTTTTTCCTCCAATTCATCAGCTGTGACAAGCAAATGATGAAGAGTAAATTCATCTTAACATGTACCTGTCTTATGTTGAAACCATATGTGCCCAAATCCATGTTAGCCCTTTATTTCTTCACCATTAATGCTACGGGGCAGATACATTTTCAGTCAGAAAGGTGAAAAATAAACCTTTATTGGAACGATGGAAAGATTTTTAAAAATGTAATGTGGCCAATCCGCCTGTCCTGTACCTCTTTGGGTTGTGGGGGTGAGAACCCACGCAAACACGAGGAGAATGCGCAAACTCCACACGAGCAGTGACCCAGAGCCGGGATCGAACCTGGGTCCTCGGCTGCGAGAGGCAGCGGTGCTAACCACTGCGCTACCGTGCTGCCCGAGCAAGGGAAAAATAACACACAAACCAACGCCTGCGCTTCACAACACCTAATAAATTAAATGCACCTTTTTTTC
Source organism: Scyliorhinus torazame (assembly GCF_047496885.1). Classification (NCBI taxonomy): domain Eukaryota; kingdom Metazoa; phylum Chordata; class Chondrichthyes; order Carcharhiniformes; family Scyliorhinidae; genus Scyliorhinus; species Scyliorhinus torazame. The sequence goes on from NC_092713.1 coordinate 288,627,180, forward strand.
AACGGTTTTGCAATATTGAGTTGGGCGACTGGGCAAGGTTGAAATGATGGTCGAATATCAGCTTCCATTAACCCGCAGAGAAGAGTACCATTATTTATTTGTGCTGTATCGATAAAATGAGCCAAACTCAATTACAGGATCATGTTTTTTTTAAATAAAAACTGCTACAAAGAATTATATGCAGCATCTTTAATTTTCAATTGAAGCATTTATAAATATTGATGGAGTCGGTGGAGCACTGACCCAGCAGTTTTGCTGATTCAAAAGCTGAAAAGAAACTGGCTTCCAATCAATGGAGAATCATGCTGGGATCGTGTTTAGTTGTGTTACTGCACACTAACTATAAATAATGCTCTGTTTTCATGGATACCAATGCAATGCTTACTGTAATTACTGCAAATGTGAATTTTCTGCATGCAATTCAACTCTGTTTGAACAAATTAGCATATAATTACAAAAACATCAATTAAGCTATTTATTAGGGTGCAGTGCTGCCTAACATCAGCAGCCAGCCATAAACAGGGTGCTTCAATTTCATTGTAAATCGCAGCTGAAGTAGACTGAAATGCCACTGCCAGGCATTCAACATCTTACCATGTTTATGAATGGAAAAATGTGGGAACGTTTTCATGTGGGGAGGATGGAGAAAAAGAGTGTCCAAAAGAGAAAAATGATCCTGCTGTTATACACAGTTCATAAGCCAATTGTTTGATCTTGATACACAAGGAGATAGTCCTATCTCAACAGCGACGCTCTCATTTGTATCTGTTGCACATTGAACATTGGCCTGCATTATTGCTCTTCGGGTGGAATTTCCCCACATTTTTTCAGTGTCAGTCCCGGGAAGAAAGCCGGGTAGAATCCCGTCGCAGCTGATGGTGAGAAGCCTCACTGTGTATTCAGCCTCTTTCAAAAATGTTTTTTTTCCCCCACGTGATTCATGATGCACTCGTAGCGGCTTGCCTCCAATTCGATTGCACCGAGAAAACCTAAACTCCGCAACCGGTGGGCTGCTTCTTTTTTACACCTTCCCCGCACTTGTTCGAAGTCCAGTCGGGAGGGACGGCTTCCAGGAAGACAGCAACACATTTCACAGAGGGAACCCTCACTAAACTTCTGGATGGTGTGGAGTGGAGGCGTGACATCCTCTACCCGCGACTGGCCAGATACCCAGCAAGCAAGATCACTACCCTTGGCCATGGAGGCAGTCACTACGATAGTGAGTGGCAGCTCGTTCCATAACAGGATGGGGCAACAGTCCGGGAAGAAGATGAATGACCTTCTTCATACAGCCAGGCTAAATCTGCCTCCTCGTGTCTCCCGATGCACCCCTTAACATGCCCATCATCATGCCTTCATTTCCGGGAGCAGGAGAGAGAGAAGTAGCCGGAGCGCAGCAAATGCAGCTTGGGATTCAGGTAGGTGTTTAAGCTTGCCCCCAGGTTCCAGCGGCCTTCATTTTTCAGAACGGGAGAGAGAGAGGGAGCCGGAGTGCAGCGAGTGCAGCTTGGGATTCAGGTACGTGTTTAATCTTGCCCCCAGGATCCAGCGGCCTTCATTTTGGGGAGCGGGAGAGAGAGGGGGAGCCGGAGCGCAGCGAGTGCAGCTTGGGATTCAGGTAGGTGTTTAAACTTGCCCCCAGGTTCCAGCGGTCTTAATTTTTCGCAGCGGGAGAGAGAGAGGGAACCGGAGCGCAGCGAGTGCAGCTTGGGATTCAGGTAGGTGTTTAAAGTTGCACCCATGTTCCAGCGGCCTTCATTTCCGGGAGCGGGAGAGAGAGAGGGAGCCAGAGTGCAGCTTGGGAATCTGGTAGGTGCTTAAGTGTTTGATTTTTATCTCTATTTAAGTTGGGCGGTTGCTAAACCTGAGGCACTACACTTGTAGTGTCTCCCACCCTTCCACCTCCTCTAACCTTAGGGAGTGAGTGAATATCAGGTAAGCTCTCTCTTTTCTTTTCCTTTTTTCCGCAAGTTATAGCTTCATATTTCTGGCAGGAGCAGTGGCCAGGGGTCTGTCGGGAAGGTAAGGAGCTGGGAGAAATGTAACTCTTCCTGGGTTGGTAAGTATTGTGATTGGTAAGTAAAATCCTTATTCCTTTCACTTATTCATTATTTGATATTATGTTTGTAATCAGTTAAGGTAAAGTGTAAAAATGGCAGGAGATCCCAGATCCGTGTTATGCTCCTCGTGCTCAATGTGGGAGTTCAGGGACGCAGCCGATGCCCCTGACTCCTTCATGTGCGGGAAGCGTGTCCAGCTGCAGCTCCTGTTAGACCCCATGACGGCTCTGGAGCTGCGGATGGACTCACTTTGGAGCATCTGCGATGCTGAGGAGGTCGTGGATAGCACGTTCAGTGAGTTGGTCACACCGCAGATTAGGGTTGGTGAGGGAGACAGGGAATGGGTGACCAAAAGGCAGAGAAAGAGCAGGAAGTCATTGCAGGTATCCCCTGCGGTCATCTCCCTCCAAAACAGGTATACCGTTTTGAATACTGTTGGGGGAGATGACTCACCAGAGGAAGGCAGTAGTAGCCAGGCTCATGGCACCGTGGCTGGCTCTGCTGCACAGAAGGGAGGGAAAAAGACTGGCAGTGCTATAGTCATAGGGGATTCAATCGTAAGGGGAGTAGACAGGCATTTCTGTGGTCAAAAACGAGACTCCCGAATGGTATGTTGCCTCCCGGGTGCACGGGTCACTGATGTCTCAGATCGGCTGCAGGACATACTGAAGGGGAGGGTGAACAGCCAGTTGTCGTGGTGCATATAGGCACCAACGATATAGGTACAAAACGGGATGAGGTCCTACAATCAGAATTTAGGGAGATAGGAGATAAGTTAAAAAGTAGGACCTCAAAGGTAGTAATCTCAGGATTGCAAAGTGCCACGAGACAGTCACAGAGTAGAAACTCAAGAATAGTCAGAATGAATACGTGGCTTGAGAGATGGTGCAGGAGGGAGGGGTTCAGGTTTTGGGGACATTGGAACCAGTTTTGGGGGCGGTGGGACCATTACAAATCGGATGGTCTAGACCTGGGCAGGACTGGAACCAATGTCCCAGGGGGTGCTTTTGCAAACACTGTTGGGGAGGTTTTAAACGAATGTGGCAGGGGGATGGGAACCAGATTAGGAAGTTAGAGGTCATTAAAGAGGCAACTAAAGCCAGTAAGGTACTAGATAATAAACTCAATGTGACTAAGGGGAAGAGTAGACAGGGAAGAGATGATGAATGCAAAGGGACAGGTGGTCTGAGGTGCATTTGTTTCAATGCGAGAAGTGTAACAGGTAAGGCAGATGAACTTAGGGCTTGGATTAGTACCTGGGAATATGATGTTATTGGTATTACGGAGACTTGGTTGAGGGAAGGGCAAGACTGGCAACTAAATATCCCAGGGTATAGATGCTTCAGGAGGGATAGAGAGGGAGGCAAAAGGGGTGGGGAGTTGCATTACTGGTGAGAGATGATATCGCAGCTATGATTAAGGAGGGCACGATGGAGGATTCGAGCACTGAGGCAATATCATAGAATTTACAGTGCAGAAGGAGGCCATTCAGCCCATCGAGTCTGCACCAGCTCTTGGAAAGAGCACCCTACCCAAGGTCAACACCTCCACCCTATTCGCATAACCCAGTAACCCCACCCAACACTAAGGGCAATTTTGGACACTAAGCCAATCCACCTAACCTGCACATCTTTTGGACTGTGGGAGGAAACCGGAGCACCCGGAGGAAACCCACGCACACACAGGGAGGATGTGCAGACTCCGTACAGACAGTGACCCAAGCCGGAATCGAACCTGGGACCCTGGAGCTGTGAAGCAATTGTGCTATCCACAATGCTACCATGCTGCCCCTTGGGTATGGGTAGAGCTAAGAAATAGGAAGGGTGCAGTAACATTGTTGGGACTTTACTACAGGCCTCCCAAAAGTGAGCGTGAAGTAGAGGTACAAATATGTAGACAGATTTTTGAAAAATGTAGGAGCAATAGGGTGGTCTTGATGGGAGATTTTAACTTCCCCAGCATTGACTGGGACTCATGTAGTGTTGGAGGCGTAGATGGATCAGAATTTGTAAGGAGCGTCCAGGAGTGTTTTTTAGAGCAGTATGTAAATAGTCCAACTCAGGAAGAGGCCATACTGGACCTGGTATTGGGGAATGATCCCGGCCAGGTGGTTGAAGTTTCAGTCGGTGATTACTTTGGGAATAGCGATCATAATTTCGTAAGTTTTAGAATACTCATGGACAAAGACGAGAGTGGTCCTAAAGAAAGAGTGCTAAATTGAGGAAAGGCCACGTATAACAAAATTCGGCAGGAGCTAGGGAATGTGGATTGGGAGCTGCTGTTTACGGGTAAATCCACATTTGAAATGTGGGAGTCTTTGAAGGAAAGGTTGATTAGAGTGCAGGGCAGACATGTCCCTGTGAAAATGAGGGATAGAGATGACAAAATTAGGGAACCATGGATGACGGGTGGAATTGTGAGACGAGCTAAGATGAAAAAGGAAGCATACATAAGATCTAGGTGACTTAAATCTGATGAAGCTTTGGAGGAATATCGGGAAAGTAGGACAAATCTCAAACGCGCAATAAAAAGGGCTAAAAGGGGTCATGAAATATATTTGGCTAACAGGGTTAAGGAAAATCCCAAAGCCTTTTATTCGTATATAAGGAGCAAGAGGGTAACTAGAGAAAGGATTGGCCCACTCAAAGACAAAAGAGGGAATTTAGGCATGGAGTGAGAGGAAATGGGTGAGATTCTTAATGAGTACTTTGCATCGGTATTCACCAAGGAGAGGGAAATGACGGATGTTGAGGCTAGGGATGGATGTTTCAATACTCTAGGTCAAGTCGGCATAAGGATGGGGGAAGTTGTGGGTATTATAAATGGCATTAAGGTGGACAAGTCCCCAGGTCCGGATGGGATCTATCCCAGGTTACTGAGGGAAGCGAGGGAAGAAATAGCTGGGGCCTTAACAGATATCTTTGCAGCATCCTTGAGCACGGGTGAGGTGATGGAGGACTGGAGAATTGCTAATGTTGTCCCTTTGTTTAAGAAGGGTAGCAGGGATAATCCAGGGAATTATAGACCTGTGAGGTTGACGTCAGTGGTAGGCAAACTGTTGGAGAAGATACTGAGTGATAGGATCTATTCACATTTGGAAGAAAATAGACTTATCAGTGATAGGCAGCATGGTTTTGTGCAGGGAAGGTCATGTCTTACAAACCAAATAGAATTCTTTGAGGAAGTGACAACGTTAATTGATGAGGGAAGGGCTGTAGATGTCATATACATGGACTTAAGTAAGGCGTTTGATAAAGTTTCCCATGGCAGGTTGATGGAAAACGCGAAGTCGTATGGGGCTCAGGGTTTACTAGCTAGATGGATAAAGAACTGGCTGGGCAACAGGAGACAGAGAGTAGTGGTGGAAGGGAGTGTCTCAAAATGGAGAAAGGTGACTAGTGGTGTTCCACAGGGATCCGTGCTCGGACCATTGTTGTTTGTGATATACATAAATGACCTGGACGAAGGTATAGGTGGCCTGATTAGCAAGTTTGCAGATGATACTAAGATTGGTGGAGTTGCAGATAGCGAGGAGGACTGTCAGAGAATACAGCAAAATATAAATAGATTGGAGAGTTGGGCAGAGAAATGGCAGATGGAGTTCAATCCAGGCAAATGCGAGGTGATGCATTTTGGAAGATCTAATTCAAGGGCAGACTATACGGTCAATGGAAAAGTCCTGGGGAAAATTGATGTACAGAGAGATCTGGGAGTTCAGGTCCATTGTACCCTGAAGGTGGCAACGCAGGTCGATAGAGTGGTCAAGAAGGCATACAGCATGCTTGCCTTCATCGGACGGGGTATTGAGCACAAGAGTCGGCAGGTCATGTTACAGTTGTATAGGACTTTGGTTCGGCCACATTTGGAATACTGCGTGCAGTTCTGGTCGCCACATTACCAGAAGGATGTGGATCCTTTAGAGAGGGTGCAGAGGAGGTTCACCAGGATGTTGCCTGGTATGGAGGGTGCTAGCTATGAAGAAAGGTTGAGTAGATTAGGATTGTTTTCGTTGGAAATACGAAGGTTGAGGGGGGACCTGATTGAGGTCTACAAAATTCTGAAAGGTATGGACAGGGTGGATAGCAACAAGCTTTTTCCTAGAGTGGGGGTGTCAATTACAAGGGGTCACGATTTCAAGGTGAGAGGGGGAAAGTTGAAGGGAGATGTGCGTGGTAAGTTTTTTACACAGAGGGTGGTGGGTGCCTGGAACGCTTTGCCAGCGGAGGTGGTAGAGGCGGGCACAATAGCATCATTTAAGATGCATCTAGACAGATATATGAACGGGTGGGGAACAGAGGGAAGTAGATCCTTAGAAAATAGGTGACAGGTTTAGATAAAGGATCTGGATCGGCACAGGCTGGGAGGGCCGAAGGGCCTGTTCCTGTGCTGTAATTTTCTTTGTTCTTTGTTCATCACCCCGCCAAGATGATCTCACTCCCAGCCACCTCAGGGGTTTCCAACAGTTGTCATGGTGCCCTCCCTGCCACAGCCCCCCTCCACACCCTAGCGCCCCCTCAGTAGATGATCTGCTCCTCACATCCCCGCTCCCAATCACCTCCCATGCATGCCAGACTTCACCAACTGACCTGGCTGGACGCCCATCTAAACTCTCCCCATCTGGCTCATTGCAGGTCAAACCCAACAACAAAAGGTGTGAGTGGGCACAGCCTGCCAGAATTATGTCCAAGCTGTGACCCCTGATGCCCTTTGAGGAGAGAGACTCGGAGCAGCCTGCAAGGAGCAGGACCACACCTCTGTAGAGGGCAACCATAGTGCAATTCTCACGTGGGTTAACTTTCTTCTATCAGTCTGACCCTGTGATGCACTAATGCCATCTCGCTTCCCTTGCAGGTCAATTAGTCGACCAGCCCAGACCGTCCTCGCGCCCTCTGGAGACCACAGACCATAACGTGCTCCGAGGGAGATAACTCGGAGACAAGCATCACCTTCTGTCCGAGGAGATGGTGCCGTCACTCCTACGCAACGAGGCCAACAGTGTGAGGGTGGCGTTGGCAGTGGAAACCTTGGCGCAGGGTGTGAAATCCCTGGTGTGGGATGTCAGCTCCATGGCTCAGCTCATGACTTCCATGGCTGAGGGCATGAGCTCCGTGTTTCAGGGATTCAGCTGCATGATGCAGGCACGAGTAGGAATCCATGTCAGTCTGCCACCCAAGGGGCCACCCCTGCCACCCAAGGGGCCCCCTCGGAGGAGAGCTCCGAGGAGACCACCATCAAGGCGTCACAACTCTCGCACCCACCTTCGCAAGTGCAGAGACACACACCTCAGTGGGCGACGTTAGTGGACAGGCTTCTGGGCACAATCTGGTGAGCCCCACACAGGTCTGTCAGGACGGCGGGTTTCTGGCTCTCACTCCAGCTGCCCCTCTACCCCATGGAGGAGCCCAGGGCCCCCAGGCACCCCGAAGGATAGGCAGTAGTGAAGTCCATGGTCTTCCATCCCTTGTCAGAGTCCCTACTCTGCCCATGCAGCCTGGCATCTCACAGGACTCCACGTAGTGTTGGACCCTGTGCTAATCCTGTGGATTCACTCGCTCTCACCCACTTTCCAGTTGCCACTCTAGAAGGGTAATCCCTCAGCGATGATATCCCAGCAAGGAAGATACAGCAATCGATGCCAGCAAACCAGCTGCCAGATCCCTTTAAATTGGAGGCTCACAGCCATGAAGGGCCACTAAGGCCTGCGGGTGACACCACCCCCAAGATGCCAAGACTGAACCCGCTGCCTCGGCCCCGAGTTGGACTTAGCTGGGTCCCATATGTCTTCTCCGGTGCCCCCTCTGCAATTTCCACCCTGGAGAGTGAAGGTGACACCTATCCACCTATTTCCAGTTCTCTCTAGCTTTGACAAGCAGTCATCCAGACTCGAAATGTTAGCTCCCTTTTCTCTCCACGGATGCTGTCAGACCTATAAGGAGGAGGCAGCATGTCCCACCTCCTCATCCTCCAGCATGTCGCTCCACTGATGTGTCAGATTGTGGAGGGCACAACAGACCACCACAAAGCAGGAGACCATCTGCAGGGTGTACTGCATTGCACCACCAGAGCAATCCAGGCATCAGAATCACATTTTCAGCAGTCCGATGCACCGCTCCATGACAGGAGAGATGCGAGTGTGGATCTCTTTGTATCGGGTCACCGCCTCGGCCTCAGGCCTCCGCACCGGCATCATCAGCCACGGCCTCAGTGGGTATTCCTTGTCCCCCAGTAGCCTGCCCGTCACCCTGCGATGGCCCTCGAAGACATTTGGGATCTCTGAGTGTCCCAGGTAGTAGCTGTCATGCACACTCCCTGGGTAGCAGGCACATACATGCATGATACCAAAATGATGGTCTCACATGTTCTGAACATTCAGGATGTGGAATCCTTTACTGTTAATATAGGGCACTCCTGCATGCCCCTGGATGCATGCCATCAATTGCCCCCTGGACCTGGGGCATCCCAACGTTGACAGCAACTCCTGCAGCCCGGGCATTTAGGTGGGCCTAGTCCAGCTGGAAGTTGATATCATTGGCTGCCCAGGCAAACACAGCATCCACAACTTCTCGGATGCACCTGTGAGCTACAGATTGAAATGTCACACAGATTCCCACTCGAACCCTGGAATGACCGAGTGGCGGAAAGGTTCAGGGCTGCGGTGACCTTCATGGCCACTAGGAGTGGATGCCTTCCACCTCCACGGGGTGCCAAATCTTCCACAGTGTGGCACAGGTGCAGCATTGTCTCTGCTGAAAGACAGGCTTCTGCGACACATGCTGTCCAAGAGCTCATTGAATGACTAATGGCGTCTGTGCACCATGGACCATCGCTTGTATCCCTTTGTTATTCCCTGCTCAGCCTGATGGGCGGCTGGGTCTTCAGGATGTGCGCCGAACCCCTGCACATAGGTATCCACCTCCAGCCTGTGTTGGCCTTGCTGCCATCTCCGGCATCTACCCACATCGTCTACCACAAGCAACGTGAAGGCAGCCACATCAGCAGACATCGTTATTTCTGGAAGGAATTGGAGAAGGAGACTGACAGTTAGGGCTTCCTCCCCTGGATCCTCAAATCCCCCATGCCTCTCCCACCCTTACATGTCCTGTCTTCTCTCAGAATGCCATCCAGCAAGCCTCTTGTGCTGGCAAACATTGCTCTGCACACTCACCCCCGGCTACATCAGGAGCCCCTCCACCCTAGACCACTGCCGGGAATATTAGGGAGGACGTGCCGAGCTGCCCTCCATCATCCACACACTTACACTTTGGTTGTGAGAAGATCCACAATGCTGAAGCCCTGCTCTTTAGTGTTTGATTGTTGGCAGCTGCCTCAATGGTGCTGATGTTCCTAGAGTTCAGGCACACTGTTCAAGCTTCAAAGTTGGCTGGACATGCAATCATCCTCTGAGACATGAGATATGTACCCTTCAGGAGGCGCTTGAGAATGGAGGAGTGTAAAGTGTTTTCACAACTAACACGGCTAATTTCTCATTTGAAGTAGCCTTCAGTTGAGAAGCTAGAGGCTGCTCACAGTCAAAGGGAGTGAAATTGAATTTCAGGATTGGATTGGATTGGATTGGATTTGTTTATTGTCACGTGTACCGAGGTACCGTGAAAAGTATTTTTCTGCGAGCAGCTCAACAGATCATTAAGTACATGAAAAGAAAAGAAAAGAAAAGAAAATACATAATAGGGCAACACAAGGTACACAATGTAACTAGATAATACCAGCATCGGGTGAAGCATGGTCAGGTCAGTACATAAGATGGTCGTTTAGGAGTCTGGTAACAGTGGGGAAGAAGCTGCTTTTGAGTCTGTTCGTGCGTGTTCTCAGGCTTTTGTATCTCCTGCCCGATGGAAGAAGTTGAAGAGTGAGTATGCCGGGTGGGAGGGGCCTTTGATTATGCTGCTCGCTTTCCCCAGGCAGCAGGAGGTGTAGATGGAGTCAATGGATGGGAGGCAGGTTTGTGTGATAGACTGGGCTGTGCTCACGACTCTCTGACGTTTCTTGTGGACTTGGGCCGAGCAGTTGCCACATCAGGCTGTGATGCAGCCAGATAGGATGCTTTCTATAATGCATCTGCAAATGTTGGTAAGAGTTAATGTGGACATGCCGAATTTCCTTAGTTTCCTGAGGAAGTATAGGCGCTGTTGTGCTTTCTTGGTGATAGCGTCGACGTGGGTAGACCAGGACAGATTTTTGGAGATGTGTACCTCTAGGAATTTGAAACTGCTAACCATCTCCACCTTGGCCCCGTTGATGCTGACAGGAGTGTGTACAGTAATTTGCTTTCTGAAGTCAATGACCAGCTCTTTAGTTTTGCTGGCATTGAGGGATAGATTGTTGTCGCTGCACCACTCCACTAGGTTCTCAATCTCCCTCCTATATTCTGCCTCGACGTTATTCGAGATCCGGCCCACTATGGTCATATCATCAGCAAACTTGGAGATGGAATTGGAACCAAAGTTTACTATGCAGTCGTGTGTGTACAGGGAGTATAGTCGGGGGCTAAGTACATAGCCTTGCGGGGCCCCGGTATTGAGGACTATTGTGGAGGAGGTGTTGTTGTTTATTCTTACTGATTGTGGTTTGTGGGTTAGAAAGTCGAGAATCCAGTTGCAGAGTGAGGAGCCAAGTCCTAGGTTTTGGAGCTTTGGTATGAGTTTGGCTGGGATTATGGTGTTGAAGGCGGAGCTGTAGTCAATAAATAGGAATCTGATGTAGGAGTTCTTGTTGTCGAGATATTCTAGGCATGAGTGTAGGGGCAGTAAGATGGCGTCTGCTGTGGACCGGTTGCGGCGGTATGCGAATTGCAGTGGATCAAGGCATTCTGGGAGTACGGAGGTGATGAATGGAATGGATAGAAGCAGCAACCCTGTCCTGGAAGTGTCAGGTAGAACAGACAGGCTGTAGCTGTGGTTGCCCCTTTTATGGGGGCCAATTACTGTGCCACAGGAGGAGACCCTCAGCTGCAATAAGAGAAAGCTGCTTGCTTGTTGCTGCACATTCTTATCGCAGCTATATTTGCGCTTTGAGCCTGAAAGATGCCACATGTAATACCCTTGCAACTGGAAGTCCAGCTGCCACTTGTATCTGTGATTCAGCTGTTGCTCTAAAATGAAGCTTTCTCCCACTTCTCTTCCAACACTCCTACCTTCGCCTCCTTAAAGTGCTGCAACTAGTCCTTCGAATATAGTCACCCAATTTTTCACCTGCAGATTGGCAAAGTGCCTACTGGGGATAATCACTGGTGCTGGCAACCTACCAACCACAATATAATGAGGATTCTGGATCAAATGGTCCAGCCCCCCTCCCCCGCCCCCCCATCCCATTGACTCCTCCAGGGGAACGGTAAGTGAAAAATCACCCTTATTATCTTTTAATCATCTGAAGATAAAGACAATTACATGTTAACAGTGAAAGGAAATAAATATGCAAGTTGAGTCCATCTCACACATCTCATTCTACAGGTAGCTGCCAGCTTCCTTAAGACACCACAAAGTACTGAATTAAGCCATTGTGTTACAATTATGATTAACTGTAAGATCGGCCAGGGAATCTACACCCGAGCTGCTCCCACCCCACTGCTGCAACCCCGTAAGAGTATAGATAGCTTGGGCCAGCACTGTTGATTACTTTATTGGCCAGTGATATTTCCTGGAAGTTTGGAACTCACCAGAGAGCCGTTTCTCTGGTTCAGGTATTCAAAGTCTTCTTTAAGCGCTTCTAATAAACCATGAGCTCATTGTGTTTGTGCTCAAAAAATATGATGTTGAAAGATGAAAGATCCCCATCACAATCAACAGATAATAAGTAGCCAAACCATAACAATATATGTGAATCACAATCCAAAAGGCAAAGAAGGAGCAATTGCACGTCTGTAAATTCTTCTAGGTCATAAACCGTAGCTGAAATAGATTTGTGTTTATTCATTCAACAAATATGTATATTACTGTCAAACCTATTTAATTCTGAAGCCCAGTAGCAGGAGGCAACTGACTTTTATACAAATCCTTTCATGAGCTTTCCAAAATTCCCAAATCAAATTACCACAACTGCAATTCAATTTCACTCATTTGGAAGCAAGTTGTTTAGATGGAAATTCTATTTGTATGCAAAAAAGATTTTTCCCTATGTAACTCTTGTTTCCCGAACCCACCCTCGGTATTGGTATTCCATTCCACGTGGTAGGAACAACTGGTGTAGGATTTTCTCTGGTGTGTCTGGTCTTTCCCATGTTAACAACAGCATCTCTCCCATGATTGAAGACCTTTCCTCTTCTGCATCTTATGACTTACATTCTTTTTTTTTGTGTGCGATCACCTTGTTCCATGTGATTTGGCCAAACTTTTTCACTGGAAGTGATTTAAGTGTTCACTAATTGTTTCAAAGGAGTCAGCATTTGTAGATAGCTGTACGGGTTAAATTATCACTGCTAATAAGCTAAATAAACTGAAGTGATTCTCCTGAATTCAAGCTTTTGTGGTAACCTTACCTATATCCCTAATTGGACATCTGAGTGAACCCACTGACTTGCCGAAACTATTATTCGTGAAAACCTACAAAATTGCAGACTTTGAACCTGTCCATGCACCTTGTAGTCTGTTTTGTGTGAGGGATAATTTGAAGGCAATCCAAATAAAGCACTCATTAGATCAGCAGCTATCAATTGGGCAATCTTCACTACACATCGCCTTTCACACACATTCTTTCTATGCTTTTTAAAACTAAATGCAAAGTCTCATGCTTCACAAAGTACATAAGACATGAAACCGTTCCACTGAACGTCGATAGTGTAAATTGGGCAACTCCAGGAGATGCATGGAAAATGCTTAAAAATGTAATCCCTCTTCGAATCCCGGCCCTGGCTCACTGTCCATGTGGAATTTGCACATTCTCCCCGTGTCTGCGAGGGTTTCACCCCACAACCCAAAGATGTGCAGGTTAGGTGGATTGGCCACGCTAAATTGCCCCTTAATTGGAAACAAAAATAATTGGGTACTCTAAATTTATTTTTAAAAAAGAAAAATGTAATCCCTCCTTCAGTCTGAAGGACTGAATGAAAAACGTAGGGGCTACGTTAAGGTACTGATTATGTCACTGAACTAGCATTCGAGAAACCTGAACTAATAATCAAGTGAACATAATTTCAAATGGAAGTTTGCAAATGCACACTATTCACAGCGCAGAAACAGCCCTTCCACCCAATGGCCTCATGTAAGTATTCAGGCTCCACACAAACTTCTTCCCATCCTTCTTAAACTCACCCACCCAACATTTCCTCTAGTCCATTCTGCTTAATGCGTTCATTTAGTGTCCCTTTATGTTAGTCATCTCAACCACTCCTTGTGATAATCAGTTCCAAATTCTAACCAGTCTCTGGGTAAAGAATTCCTCCTGAATTCCCGAATTAATTTATAGGTGACTATCTTATAATTATGGCTCCTAGTTCAGGGTTCTCGTCTGCAAGTGAAAAGAACTCCATGCCTACCTTATCAAACACAAATTGGAATAATGGGTGTCATTGGGTTGAATGTAATTTTCCTATTCGATACTTTGCACTTATTTCATATTTCGTTCTGATGCCTTGACTTGTGTAAGATATTTTGGATCATTGCCCTGTGATATGCAGTAGCAGTATATGAGTTCAGTAGTGACCCTCCATCGCCTGATACACCACAGGAAGATGCCTTATTCTCTGGGAGTGCTGCACTGTAAGAGTCTTTCAGCTAAGGCACTAAAATGAGGCCTCATCTGTACAGGCAGGTCGATGTATAAGATTTCATAGTACTATTGAAAGGAAAAGCAAGTACCAGATTGGTCTGCCCAATATTTATTTGTCACTATCACTGTAAAAAACAGATAATCTGGTTATTTGATAACTGTTATTTGTGAGAACTTGCTATGCATGAACTGGTTGTTATGCTTGCTTACTTTACAATGGTGACTGCATTTCAATATAAGGTTATTCTTCAGGGAAGCAATTTTCCAATTAGGATAAAACTTGGCAAATAATATATACAATCCTGCTATGTCAGATTGGCAGGTCCAGATAGATCATGGACGGCACGGTAACACGGTGGCTAGCACAGTTGCTTCACAGATCCAGGGCTCCTAGGTTCGATTCCTGACTTGAGTCACTGCCTGTGCGGAGTTTGCACATTCTCCTGTGTCTGGGTGGGTTTCCTCCGGGTGCTCCAGTTTCCTCCCACAGTCCAAAGTTGTGCAGGCTAGGTGGATTGGCCATGCTAAATTGCCCTTAGTGCCCAAAAAGGTTGGGTGGGGTTACTGGGTTACCAGGCTAAGTTGGGGTGCTCTTTCCAAGGGACGGTGCAGACTTGATGGGCTGAATGGCCCCCTTCTGCACTGTAAATTGTATTTCGCTGCCATATTGTGTTAATGACCATATGCTGACAACTTATCCATTTATGCATTTTTCATTCATACTTTACATACAATTGTGGCCTTGGACTTATGGATTAGAGATAAAAGAAAGCAATGTGGGGACAACTGCATTCTGTGCTAAGATGGAAAAATTGTTCACACTCTGATTGTGTGATGGCTATTTGAAATGTTAAATGTGAATCCCTGTAGGTTGTTCTAAGGATAATGATGATAACGATAATGATCTTTATTGTCACAAGTAGGCTTACATTAGCACTGCAGTGAAGTTACTGTGAAAAGCCCCGAGTCGCCACATTCCGGCATCTGTTCGGGTACACAGAGGGAAAGTTCAGAATGTACAAATTACCTAATAGCACGTTTTTCGGGATTTGTGGGAGGAAACCGGAGCACCCGGAGGAAACCCACGCAGCCACAGGGAGAATGTGCAGACTCCACACAGACAGTGACCCACGCCAGGAATTGAAACTGGGACCCTGGCGCTGTGAGGCCACAGTGCTAACCACGATGCTACCATGCTGCCCACGTGAAAGGTTCTATGCAAATTCCGGTTTGTTTCATTTTTCTTTCTTTATGGGAAAGAAGAAAATATGGAGAAAGAAAGCAGGCATGCTAGAATTTAATATTTAACACCCCATCCAGAAGACGATGCAGAACCACTGCAGAAATCCCTCAGTACTGCACCAGTATGTCAATCTTGATTAGAATCCAAAACCATGCTGCTACATGAGGCACATTTAAGTGTGGCAACTTGCTCGAGAGTGTGTTACCCTGTCTCTCACGTGCATGGATTTTCATGCTGATAATGGAGCCATGCTGGACTTGCAGAGTTTGTGGACCAGTCTCCCTTCATCCACCCAGCTGATGATAGTTGGTATGAGAAACACCACATTCAGAAAAAAAATTGTTGACCAGCAATATGGACACAAAGTTTGCTGCTTGCTCCAATAGCCACTTGCATCGTCAGTCAGAATGTTCACAATATGAACCTTTTTGCCATATTTGCACAGAATGTAATTGTCCCCACATTTATCTCTCACCTACAAGTCCAAGGCCAATTTTATAGGTAATGAATATAGGAAAATGCATCGATGGATAAGTTATTAGCATACAGGTTTTATCTGGACCCACCAATTTGACAGAATAGGATTCTATACAGTAATTGCCAAATTTTAACCTAATTAAAAGATTTCTTCTCTGCAAGCATCAGAATACTGTGATTAAAAATGAAGATACAAGTTCAATTGAGAACAATTCATACTTTTTACACTGACAAAACTCAAGTCAAAGTGACATAAAAAGCTGTAAAATACATTTAAACGCCTGTTGGACTGATTTTTTTTAACGCTCAGCACAAACCATTGGAAGGGTTAAATAAATAAGTAGGGTAGCAAAGTTGTAGCACACTTTGCACAGTTTCCAGGATATGGAAGGCTGCTCTGCCTATCTGAAATGCTAGGTTGATGAATACTGGCCACTGCATCACCTAAACAGATTGCTCCAATCAGATACCGGTCCCCTGTCATGCACAATATGCGACTTACCCATTTTTGAATTGTTCAATAAAACTCAACACTGAGCCTCACAGCAGCCGAGGTGAGTGAGTCGTTCATTTTACCCGGCGTGTGCAATCCACTGGATAAGAACTGCCTCGCATGGCAAACACTGACGACTTGTAATGCCAAGCTCGAGTGAATGATCAGTTTCATTCAGTGTGTGTTCGGAGCGCACAGACAGTTGACCCGAAGACAGGCATTCCCCCCCCCCCCCCCCCCCCCACCCCAGACACGCGAGTGAATGCTCACCTTTTTTTGTTGTTCAGTGCTTGTGCAGTGTACCACCTCGTTATAAACCAACCCTGCACAAATCTGTGACACATCACGTAGCAAAAGGATAAAACAACTGCCGAGGCGAAACATTGGACGGAATACTGTTTGCTGGAGATTTGGAAGAATGGAAGATTTGCAATTCAAGGAACTCTCCAAAATTAAGGAGCGAGACTGCCCCCACGCAGTTTACATTGAAACAAAACACTTCATTCGGGAATTGCGGGGGTGCCTCGCTATATTGTCCACCAAACAATTATAGCTGAAGAAAAACAAAGATGTTGTGATATAACACTGAAACACAAAGATGTTGTGATGAAGCATCTGAGCCAGTCAATACACTAACTAGAGAAATTAAAGTGGGTCTTCGATTAACTGAGATTCTGGCGTGTGGAGTCGATATTAATAGCAAAAGATTACAATGTGATTTGACAGCTCCCTTATGCCAGCAACCATTCAGGGGTCCAATCTAACACTTTACACTCATCTTGCTCTTTGCATGGGCTGCATTTGCAAATTGACATATCTCCATAGCAGGTCCGAGACGAGGAGGGCAACAATAAAGAAACACTTTCACAATTAGGAAATGCAAACAGGAGGAAACTTAGACAAGCAACCGGCGAACATAAACTTAACTCGCCTGTGCGTTTAAGTACAGCTGAACTATTAGTAAGACGTCGCATGGATTGTAAGCTATACCTGTGCCCATAGCAACTACATATGCACGATCAACAACTTAAAATAGTCAAGTCAAACTAGTGGCATTCCACAGCATGACACCTACCTCAGTGCAACCTGCAGTTATAGTTCTCAATCTGCAACCGCTGTAAACACTGGAGAAGCTTCGGGGAGTGTGGCTACTCTACTCTTCTTCAAGGTTCTGCCTTGCCGAAGAATGTGTTACAACCAGAAGTGGCGTTTTCCTTCAACAACAAAAAAAGAAAAGGAATAGGTTGCTCTTCTCTAAAGCGAAACAGCTACTGTCATAGAGGGTTGCCTCCCCTGATGTCAGTGTGGCTTCCAGTGCCTGGTGCCTAGTGGAAAAGCAAACCCGATCTGCTCTGGAGCAAGCTCGCTGTGTTACTGCACAGAGATTCTGCAGGCATCGGGAGGACAGTGTGACAGACAGCTGGGCTGCGCCCTCCTGCCGAGGGACAGGATGTGATGTGAATGCAAGACAAACGAGAGGCAGCCCTTAACAGCAGCATCGCATCCCTCATTCAAACTGATAACAGCTCCAGCTCTCTCGGATTCACTTTCAGTCCAATCAGTGGACACTGTCAAGAGAGCAATAGGCACCGTGAAGCACCGTGCAATCGTTCACTTTCACTGCCTTGCTTGCTCCAGCGTCCACCTTCAGTGTCCACCTTTCCCCTGTCTTAAAAAAAAACCTGTCAAACATTCTGTTATGGGAGCAGCGCTGTATTAAAGCAAGTTATAGCAAGACGCCTTAATAAAAAGAGTAGATAAAAATAATATTTTTTTCCCGTTGAAGGCAGGATATATTTGTTGTTTTGCAACCTTTCCAAAGGTTTTCGGAGTTTCATGGGTCAGCCTTGTAGCATTTCAGGCTGCTTGACCTATCAGGAAACGACAATACCATTCATTGAGGCAGCCACAGCAGTTTCATTTTTAATCTTCTCCCAGTTCGACTGAAATAACTTTAAACATGTCTGCAGAACAAAGCAGCACATGGCAAGGCAGTTGTCAAAGCAAATGGGAGGAAAATGTATGTTTCTTTTTATTCCTACATGTGGGTATTACAGGGAAGGTCATTTATTGCCCATCCCACAGTTGCCCTTGGTGATGGGAGCCGCTTTCCTGAACCCATCCCGGTGGTGCAGGTACACCCACTGTGCTGTTAGGTAAGGAGCTTCAGGATTTTAATGAAGGAGTGGTGACTCCAAGTCAGGATGGTGTGTGACGAAGAGGGGAACTTACAGGTAGTAGTGCTGACATGTGCTTGCTGCACTTGTCCTTCGAGGTGGTGGAAGTGGAGGGTTTGGAAGGTGCTGTCAAAATACATTGGCAAAATACCTTGCTGAAGACCCTCTTGTAGATTGTGCACAATGCTGCCATTGGGCACCAACGGTAGAGGGAGTGCATGTTCAAGATGGTGGATGGCGTGCCAAAGTGTGTGCTGCTTTGTCCAGGATAATGTTAAGATTCTTCTGTGTTTTGGCACTCATCCAGGCAAATGGATCATAATCCATCATAATCCGGGGCTGTTTAGCACAGGGCTAAATCGCTGGCTTTGAAAGCAGGCCAGCAGCACCGTTCAATTCCCGTAACAGCCTCCCCGAACAGGCGCCGGAATGTGGCGACTAGGGGCTTTTCACAGTAACTTCATTTGAAGCCTACTTGTGACAATAAGCGATTTTCATTTCATTTCATTTCATTTCATCACACTCTTGACTTGTACCATGCAGACGTTGAAAGGTTTTGGGGAGTCAGGAGATGGGTTAACGCCACAGAATACCCAGCCTCCGATTTGCCATGGTAACTACAGTATGTATGTGAGTGGTCCAGTTCATTTTCTGGTCAATAGTGACCTCGAGGATGTTGATGGTGGGGATTGAGTGATGCCATTGAATGTCAGGGGAGGGTGATTAGACTTTCTCTCTCTTTGGAGATGGTAATTACCCAGCATTGTGTAGTGAAAATGTACTGCTGAGACAGGTATAGTCTCAAAATAGTGATGGCAGATTAAATATAGTCAAACAGACGCACTCACCTGCTCTTCCTGGGCCACATACACAAGTGCACTACTCTGTATGCATCTTGTTTGTCCCCCATAGTTCTGCATTCAGTTCTATCATATATCACCAAATGAATGTAATGCAATTATTCACATACACCAAGTACACAGCAACTGAAAAAGCATGTGGTGCTGCACAGGTTGTATACTTCATTTGCACCACATGCAGAGTATGGTACACTTTATATACACTCGTGTATAACGTGTGCCATTCAGCTTCACCAACAATGACTCCATGCATGCAGACAAGTGCAACAACACACAGTGCAGTGATTTGATTCCCCACCTCAGTTCTGTTCACAGTTTCAGTTACACTTCACAAGGAAACAATGAGCAAATTGTGCAGTTGTTTGCAAGAGTTGTGAAAGGTTGTCTCTGAGTGGAAAGGGGCATGCGGTCAATGGTACCAAAGGAGATAATGCTTCATTTTAAAGGCATCATGACAGCCCTGTTAAGAGAAGACTTTGCTGTCGGGTGCTGATTAAAAAGCAGAGTAAACTGAAATATGTCAAGCATGTTAAATGAAAGTTGAGCGACTGATGTCGTGGGTTGCTGATTTGCCATTGTCTGCTTTATATTCAAGTCCAAGGCCAAATTCACCCCTTGTTCTTTCAGAGCCTGAGTGTTCACAACATAAGTCATTCCTCTTAAAGTATTTTGCTAACTTTTGGTTGGTTCAATTGGCTCTGTTTTATAACCTTTGCTCTCGAGTCGCCAGGTATCTTTATGATACCGCCACGAGGTTAAAGTTCAAGTAATGATCAATAACTCGATACACCAATTCGTAAGATTCAAATCAAAGCACATTTATTATACACAGTAATCGCTACTCATGCACAAATTCTACTTCTAAGCTACTTCTACACCTAACAGGCCTATACTTAGCTTTGGACTGGCCCACCAGGTCAGGGGAACAAATGGCCTTTCGTTCGGGTTCTGAGTCTGCGGGATTCGAAGTTGGTACGGATTGGTAGCTAGGAGCGCCTATCTCGTAGCGAGCGTTCTATTAAGACTTACTGGATCTCGGCGGCATTTGAATCGGTCACGGTCAAGGTTGGTTCGCGATGCTGGGTGACCCGGTCAAGAAGAACGATTTGAGCTTGGCGGCTTAACTTTATAGTCCCCAGGGGCTTCCTGCCTTTCGTGGCGGACCCTGTACCTGGTTCCAGGTGATTGGACTTCATTCCAATCGCTTGGTTCGATTTCTCCAATACTGGAGCAGTTCCCTGATCGATGGGCAGCCTTGAGGTGTTCGTTAACCTCTTTTGTGTTGGATCCTGCTGGCGCCAGGGAGTCTGGCTTAACTTTGTTTGTCCTAAATGATGCTTATTAGTATGTAGATGGCTGCTACATTATTATGCAGATGGCTGCTTGTATTGATGCTGTCTGGGCTTTTGCAGAGTTTAATACACAGTAAACTTGAACCTGCTGGTTTCTGCCTGTGTTGGCTGAATTTCCCTGCAGCCTTTGCTGTTCTCCATTTTACATCAGGAGTTGGCCAACCCAGGTGGTCACACCCCCTCCTTGTGATCCTAACGTGAAGCGTGAAGGATCACATAACTGTGTTGGTTTTCATTCCCTGACCCGGCCAGCACTCTTCTATGGCCTCTACACTGACCATAACTATGCAAAAAATGTTTAACTGACAATTCTGAGGGGCGCTAGGTCAAACAGGGACATGCATTACAAAACAAAAAAATGGGAACCTCTAACTATCCTTAATATACTACACTCATTCAAACATTTAGAACATAGAACATAGAACGTTACAGCGCAGTACAGGCCCTTCGGCCCACGATGTTGCACCGAAACAAAAGCCATCTAACCTACACTATGCCATTATCATCCATATGTTTATCCAATAAACTTTTAAATGCCCTCAATGTTGGCGAGTTCACTACTGTAGCAGGTAGGGCATTCCACAGCCTCACTACTCTTTGCGTAAAGAACCTACCTCTGACCTCTGTCCTATATCTATTACCCCTCAGTTTAAAGTTATGTCCCCTCGTGCCAGCCATTTCCATCCGCGGGAGAAAGCTCTCACTGTCCACCCTATCCAACCCCCTGATCATTTTGTATGCCTCTATTAAGTCTCCTCTTAACCTTCTTCTCTCCAACAAAAACAACCTCAAGTCCATCAGCCTTTCCTCATAAGATTTTCCCTCCATACCAGGCAACATCCTGGTAAATCTCCTCTGCACCCGCTCCAAAGCCGCCACGTCCTTCCTATAATGCAGTGACCAGAACTGTACGCAATACTCCAAATGCGGCCGTACCAGAGTTCTGTACAGCTGCAACATGACCTCCCGACTCCGGAACTCAATCCCTCTACCAATAAAGGCCAACACTCCACAGGCCTTCTTCACAACCCTATCAACCTGGGTGGCAACTTTCAGGGATCTATGTACATGGACACTTAGACCCCTCTGCTCATCCACACTTTCAAGAACTTTACCATTAGCCAAATATTCCGCATTCCTGTTATTCCTTCCAAAGTGAATCACCTCACACTTCTCTACATTAAACTCCATTTGCCACCTCTCAGCCCAGCTCTGCAGCTTATCTATATCCCTCTGTAACCTGCTACATCCTTCCACACTATCGACAACACCACCGACTTTAGTATCGTCTGCAAATTTACTCACCCACCCTTCTGCGCCTTCCTCTAGGTCATTGATAAAAATGACAAACAGCAACGGCCCCAGAACAGATCCTTGTGGTACTCCACTTGTGACTGTACTCCATTCTGAACATTTCCCATCAACCACCACCCTCTGTCTTCTTTCAGCTAGCCAATTTCTGATCCACATCTCTAAATCACCCTCAATCCCCAGCCTCCATATTTTCTGCAATAGCCTACCGTGGGGAACCTTATCAAACGCTTTGCTGAAATCCATATACACCACATCAACTGCTCTACCCTCATCTCTTATAATCCCCTCCAAGACTTTACCCACTACAGACGTGAGGCTCACCGGTCTATAGTTGCCGGGGTTGTCTCTGCTCCCCTTTTTGAACAAGAAACATTTCATCACACTAACTTCCTAAACCATATAAACAAAATCATAGCAGTTTCATACACATTTTCTGGCTTGGCAGTCAAGCTCAGGATTGTACAATTGCTCATGAACATTTCTTTATTTGCAACAAATCGCAACAAATGCTCTTTATTATAGATCGCGGGGGTCGGGGATCTGGTCGTATCTGAAAATAGGGGATCTTATTCTATATACCGGGGTGCGAGCGTGGTAGGCTCTCCTTATCCATTTTCTCAGAGAATAGTCTGCACGATGCAGCAGAGTATCGCCAATACCAATAGGGATTCTATCACATAGGACAGGGAGTACCAGGTTATAAACCTGTCACACCAAGATGCTGTGGTGTCGCTTGTGACTGGGCTCTGGGTACTGTGGGGGAGTGAATCATTAACGGCTGGGGGGATTGAGGTCAGGGGATTCGCGTTCGCGCGCAACCAAATGTCCATTAGGGTTATGAGCAATGCGGAGGATGTCCTCATGGTTCTTCTCTCTTTCTTTTCTTCTCTTCTCTTCTCCTGGAGCTTCTGGAGTTCTGTGTGATCAAGCATAGTGTCTGTTACTATCTTGGTTTAACATCTCGCATGACAGCCTGTGTCTGTCCTTTAGTGCCAATTACTCCCTTTATAATTGGTCGCTATGTGTGACTCCCTCATTTTTTTTTTCAAAAACTGAATTTCAGGACAAGACACACTTACAAATAATGAACCAGTGCGAGACGTCTCACAGACTCTGCGATTTACCATCCAAATGTTTGATGATTTAAATAGCATAAGGTTGGCAACCTAAGGGCCACCTGAAAACAAAAGAAAACTTTTTGAACAAAACTTTGCCGAAATGAGGTGCGTATGGGCCGCGACGGGTACGATCTACGACGGGTAGATGTGCAGGTTAGGTGGATTGGCCATGATAAATAGCCCATAATGTCCAAAATTGCCCTTAGTGTTGGGTGGGGTTACTGGGTTATGGGGATAGGGTGGAGGTGTGGACCTTGGGTGGGGTGCTCTTTCCAAGAGCCGGTGCAGACTTGATGGGCCGAATGGCCTCCTTCTGCACTGTAAATTCTTTGAAACTCTATGATTTGGATGGAGTCCCCAGGTAGGACGGCGACCAATGCCATGTGTTCTCTACCCGAGCGTTGCTGACCAGAGGGGGGTTCCCAGGCAGTGCGGGTCCCAATGCCATTTCTCCACTGCCTGAGCAACCGACAAGAACGGGCAAGAAATGTAGTCATCGTGGGGGGGCTGCCGTATTGGTTCCTTCCTCGAACCAGAAGAGCAGTTACGAATGGGGGTCTGTGTTTCCGTCGACAGACGAGTTCCTCTGAACTGGCGTCTGGGACCTTAACAAGTCTCTGTGGACAAATTCTCAGAGGTTATGGCTGAAAAGGCGTGGGGCCGTGGAAAAAAAAAATTCCGGTCTGACATACAACATTTAACAAAACACTACAAACAACATAAAACATGCTGCAGGTTCCATTTGAAAGGACACTGTTTTTTCCCAAGCGGTTCCTTTTAAAACATCATCTGGACACCTCAGTTATCGATTGCGAACAGGGTCGCAAAGGGGTTCTCGTTTTGGGAGTCAGACTCAAAGTCGTCATCTTCTCCCGGATGCCAAACTCTCGAGTGTATCAGGGCTGATAGGGCTGCATGTTGTGATTTTGGATCGTTCCGGACGAGTCTGTACGAATTATCTCTGTGCCAATAGGTGGTGTCTAGTTCTGTGGGGACGGAGTCGGGGTAGTCATTGTAGGGCGGTGGTCGGTGGTGGGGTTTGTTTAGGAAAGTGATCATGAAGGGATCACTCGAATCGTGGTCAGATTCACTGGGTGTCGGTCCTGTGGCATGGGGATAGTAGGGAGGTGTGCTGTGGCTATCGTCTGAGTCACAGTCGCTGCTGCTGCAGTCTGTGGGCGTTCCGGGGCGGAGTGTATATTTCGGGGGTGGAGTCAAGGTGGAGTCCGTGGCTGGGCTGGACGTGTTGGGGGAAGGTAGGGTCAAGTTGGCTGTGGGCGGGGCGTGGTCTGCTGCATCGAGCATGATGTAGTGTGCGTGGTTAGACTGTGTTCCATATGCCTTCATCTGGTTGATATGGAACCACGCAGTCTTTCCATTGGGGTACTTTATTTTGTAGACGGAAAGGCTTAATTTGTCCGCAATGGAGTACGGACCCGAATACTTTGGTGACAGGAATGTGCTGGGGTTGTATACAGAGAGCATGACTTGCTGTCCTACACTGAACTCAGTCGCATGCACTGTCTTATCGAAACAGGCCTTGCTCTTTCTTTCTTGTGCCCAATTTCCCTGCGGCTGCTAGCTGAGCCGTTTTAACATACTCCACTAATTGTTTGACCGCGTTCTCGTGTGTGAGGGCCGTCACTTCGGGGCTGGTCAAGTCTAAGCCTAATAAAAATTCTGTGCCTTTCATGGGGCGTCCGGTCATGAGGGTGTGTGAGGTGTAACCTATGGATGTGGAAACCATGTTTCGCAAAAACATCAGCGCAAAAGGGAGGACTGAGTCCCAAGTGGTGTTGTTTTGCTGGACCATCTTTAGGGTCCGATTCATGCACTCCACGATACCACTCGACTGGGGGTGGTATGCAATGTGGAATTTTTGGGTAATGCCAAATATCGTGAGGACGTTCTTCATGACACGTACCGTAAAATGAGAACCTTGGTCGGATTCAATGCTACGGGGGAGTCCCCATCTCATAAAGATGTGGTGGGTTAGGATCTTGGCTGTGGTCTTTGCCGTGTTTGTTCTGGATGGGAATGCTTCCACCCATTTTGTAAACGTGTCTATCATCACGAGTGCATATTTATAACCATTCCTGCAAGGGGGCAAGGGTCCTATATAATCAATCTGGAGGTTAGTCCAGGGGCCATTAACGGGTCCGGTGTGACTGAGCTGAGCCTTTTTGGCGTGCCTGTCCGGGTTGTTCTGGGCACAGATAAGGCAATTCTCAATGTAGTGATTTACATCGTCCTTTAAACTCGGCCACCAGCAGAGCTGCCTGAGGTGGGCTGTAGTGGGATCGATTCCCTGATGTCCATGAACGTCATGGAATAAACAAATCAGTTGATTCCTGTCCTGTTCAGGAACCACATAAAGGGTGTATTTTAACACACACCGTCATGTGTGGTCAGAGCATTTTTAAATCTCTCGTAGGGTGCTGGATAGTTTCCTTTTAAAATCTCCCTGAGATTGCTGTCCTGCTTCTGGGCCTGCACTAAATCCTTGATATTAGTCTGCGAGACCTGAACTGCATTCACTGGTGCGCTTTCGGGGGTGTCCAAAAATATCCATGCCTGGAACCTGCTTTAGCCAGTGCGTCGGCTTTTACATTTCCAGGGGGGGAGGAACGATGGTGACTACGAACTTTGACTATCCCAAAAGTCCTGTTCTGTGCTCTCTCTAAAATGTGACGGAGCAATGAACATAGAACATTACAGCGCAGTACAGGCCCTTCAGCCCTCGATGTTGCACCGACCTGTGAAACCACTCTAAAGCCCATCTACACTATTCCCTTATCGTCCATATGTCTATCCAATGACCATTTGAATGCCCTTAGTGTTGGCGAGTCCACTACTGTTGCAGGCAGGTCATTCCACGCCCTTACTACTCTCTGAGTAAAAAAACCTACCTCTGACATCTGTCCTATATCTATCTCCCCTCAATTTAAAGCTATGTCCCCTCATGCTAGACATCACCATCCGAGGAAAAAGGCTCCCACTGTCAACCCTATCCAATCCTCTGATCATCTTGTATGCCTCAATTAAGTCACCTCTTAACCTTCTTCTCTCTAACCAAAACAGCCTCAGGACCCTCAGCCTTTCCTCATAGGATCTTCCCTCCATACCAGGCAACATTCTGGTCAATTTCCTCTGCACCCTTTCCAATGCTTCCACATCCTTCCTATAATGCGGCGAACAGAATTGCACGCAATACTCCAAATGCGACCGCACCAGAGTTTTGTACAGCTGCAACATGACCTCATGGCTCTGAAACTCAATCCCTCTACCAATAAAAGCTAACACACCGTACGCCTTCTTAACAACCCTCTCAACCTGGGTGGCAACTTTCAGGGATCTATGGACATGGACACCGAGATCTCTCTGCTCATCCACACTGCCAAGAATCTTACCATTATCCCAATACTCTGTCTTCCTGTTATTCCTTCCAAAATGAATCACCTCACACTTTTCTGCATTAAACTCCATTTGCCACCTCTCAGCCCAGCGCTGCAGCTTATCTATGTCCCTCTGTAACTTGTAACATCCGTCCGCACTGTCCACAACTCCACCGACTTTAGTGTCATCTGCAAATTTACTCACCCATCCTTCTACGTCCTCCTCCAGGTCATTTATAAAAATGACAAACAGCAGTGGTCCCAAAACAGATCCTTGTGGTACAGCACTAGTAACTGGACGCCAGTCTGAACATTTCCTATCAACCACCACCCTTTGTCTTCTTCCAGCTAGCCAATTTCTGATCCAAACTGCTAAATCACCCTGAATCCCATGCCTCCATATTTTCTGCAGTAGCCTACCGTGGGGAACCTTATCAAATGCTTTACTGAAATCCATATACACCACATCAACTGCTTTACCCTCATCCACCTGTTTGGTCATCTTCTCAAATAACTCAATAAGGTTTGTGAGGCACGACCTACCCTTCACAAAACCGTGTTGACTATCTCTAATCAAATTATTCCTTTCCAGATGATTATACATCCTAGCTCTTATAAACCTTTCCAAGATTTTGCCCACAACACGAAGGAAGGCTCACTGGTCTATAGTTACCGGGATTGTCTCTACTCCACTTCTTGAACAAGGGGACAACATTTGCTATCCTCCAGTCTTCTGGCACTATTCCTGTAGACAAAGATGACTTAAAGATCAAAGTCAAAGGCTCAGCAATCTCGTCCCTAGCTTCCCAGAGGATCCTAGGATAAATCCCATCCGGCCCAGGGGACTTATCTATTTTCACACTTTCCAGAATTGCTAACACCTCCTTCTTCTGAACCTCAAGCCCTTCTAGTCTAGTAGCCTGAATCTCAGTATTCTCTTCGACAACATTGTCTTTTTCCTGTGTGAATTCTGACGAAAAATATTCATTCAGCACCTCTCCTATCTCCTCCGACTCCAAGCACAACTTCCCACTACTGCCCTTGACTGGCCCTACTCTTACCCTAGTCATTCGTTCATTCCTGACATATCTAGAGAAAGCTTCAGGGTTATCCTTGATCCTACCTGCCAAAGACTTCTCATGTCCCCTCCTGGCTCTTCGTAGCTCTCTCTTTAGGTCCTTCCTAACTAACCTGTAACTCTCGAGCGCCCTAACTGAACCTTCATGTCTCATCTTTACATAAGCCTCCTTCTTCCTCTTGACAAGTGTTTCGACTGCTTTAGTAAACCACGGTTCCCTTGCTCGACCACTTCCTCCCTGCCTGACAGGTACATACTTATGAAGGACATGCAGTAGCTGTTCCTTGAACAAGCTCCACATTTCCATTGTGCCCATCCCCTGCAGTTTTCCTCTCCACCCGATGCATCCTAAGTCTTGCCTCATCGCATCATAATTGCCTTTCCCCCAGATATAACTCTTGACCTGCGGTATATACCTATCCCTTTCCATCACTAAAGTAAACTTAATCGAATTGTGGTCACTATCGCCAAAGTGCTCACCTACTTCCAAATCTAACACCTGTCCTGGTTCATTACCCAGTACCAAATCCAATATGGCCTCGCCTCTCGTTGGCCTATCTACATACTGTGTCAGGAAACCCTCCTGCACACATTGGCCAAAACAGACCCATCTAAAGTACTCGAACTATAGCGTTTCCAGTCAATATTTGGAAAGTTAAAGTCCCCCATAACAACTACCCTGTTGCTTTCGCTCCTATCCAGAATCATCTTTGCAATCCTTTCCTCTATATCTCTGGAACTTTTCAGAGGCCTATAGAAAACCCCTAACAGGGTGACCTCTCCTTTCCTGTTTCTAACCTCAGCCCATACTACCTCAGTAGACGAGTCCTCATCAAACGTCCTTTTGCCACCGTAATTCTGTCCTTGACTAACAATGCCACCCCTCCCCCTCTTTTACCACCTTCCCTGAGCTTACTGAAATATCTAAACCCCGGCACCTGCAACAATCATTCTTTCCCTGCTCGATCCATGTCTCCGAAATGGCCACAACATCAAAGTCCCAGGTACCAACCCATGCCGCAAGTTCACCCACCTTATTCCAGATGCTCCTGGCATTGAAGAAGACACACTTTAAACCACCTTCTTGCCTGCCGGTACACTCCTGCAACTTTAAAACCTTACTCATGACCTCACTACTCTCAACCTCCTGTATACTGGAGCTACAATTCAGGTTCCCAAGCCCCTGCTGAACTAGTTTAAACCCTCCCGAAGAGCATTAGCAAATTTCCCCCCCAGGATATTGGTACCCCTCTGGTCCAGGTGTAGACCATCCCGTTTGTAGAGTTCCCACCGACCCCAGAATGAGCCCCAATTATCCAGAAATCTGAAACCCTCCCTCCTGCACCATCCCTGTAGCCACGTGTTTAGCTCCTCTCTCTCCCTATTCCTCGTCTCGCTATCACGTGGCACGGGTAACAACCCAGAGATAATAACTCTGTTTGTCCTAGATCTAAGTTTCCACCCTAGCTCCCTGAATTCATGCCTTACATCCCTATCCCTTTTCCTACCTATGTCGTTGGTACCTATGTGGACCACGACTAGGGGCTGCTCCCCCTCCCCCTTAAGGATCCCGAAAACACAATCCGAGAGATCACGCACCCTGGCACCTGGGAGGCAACACACCAACCGCGAGTCTCTCTCGTTCCCACAGAATTTCCTATCTATCCCCCTAACTATGGCGTCTCCAATGACTAATGCTCTACCCCTCTCCCCCCTTCCCTTCTGAGCAACAGGGACAGACTCTGTGCCAGAGACCTGTACTCCATGGCTTACCCCTGGTAAGCCCCCCCCCCCCCCCCCCCCCAACAGTATCCAAAGCGGTATACTTGTTACTAAGGGGAATGACCACAGGAGATCCCTGTACTGACTGCTTCCTCCCAGCCCCTCTCACCGTCACCCATCTATCTTGATTCTTCGGAGTAACTACATCCCTGAAGCTTCTATCTATGACCACCTCTGCCTCCCGAATGATCCGAAGTTCATCCAGCCCCAGCTCCGGATCCCTAAGGCGGTTTCTGAGGAGCTGGAGATGGGTGCACTTCCCACAGATGAAATCAGCAGGGACACTGACGGCGTCCCTCACCTCAAACATTCTGCAGGAGGGACATTGCACTGCCTTCCCTGCCATCCCCTCTAGATAAAAAAAGAAAAAGAAAGAGTTTACCTGTTATTCACTCCCCTTCTCAGCAAGCACTCACTCAGCAACCTCTGCGCCCCGCACAATAACACCTGAGGGAAAATAAAACAAAAACGACTTACCAGTCACCAGCCAGTCCCTTACCTGCAGGCTGTGACGTCAATGGGGCTGAGGGGAGGGGTTTTCCATCTGCGGAAACAAATCCTCTTGCTTTCCACAGGGGTAGGAATTCTGTAAGGCTGTTGCAGACATAGAGGCTGTCCGAGTATATGTCTGCTGGGCTGGGGAAGAAATCTGGGTGCTCCACTATGTATGCGATGGCCGCAAGTTCTGCCGACTGCGCGCCTAAGTGTCCTGGAAGTTTTATTGCTATTTCTTCTAGGGCGCATCCCTGCGCGTCCTCGGTGTAAATACCGCATCCCGTTATACGCTTCCCTTCTAATATTGTGGAAGATCCATCCACATATATCTTTATGGGGTCGCACGTGTCTGTGTGGTTGGGACTCTGGGGTGAACTACCTATCTTTCTAGGGGGTGTTTTAGCATTAAAGGGGCCTGTGTTGTGGTGTGGAGAGATAATTTCACATTCATGGGGGGGTTCCGGGGTACTGTAAGTTGTCGGCTAATAAAGTGTGGGTCTTTGTCCTTTTAACAGTGATGTCCCGTCTCTGCAAAAGAAGGGTCCATCTAGCTGCTCTTATCTGACTAACTGTACCGTGCTTGAGTCGTCCGTCCAGTAAAAGTTGGGTGGGGGTGTGTTCTGTGAGGATTGTGATGGGGTTCAGTCCGGTTATGTACAAAAAATACTGTACTGCCCAGAATACTGCGAGCAGGTGCCTTTCACAGGCTGAAAATCCCTGCTCCACAGCATCTAAAACTCTGGAGGCGTAAGCCACGGGCCTTAACTGTTCGTGCCGTTCCTGAAGGAGCACGGCCGAAAGGGTGCGGTCTGTGCTTGTTACCTCTATCGCATAGGGGGAAAGCGGGTCTGGAACTTATAGTGCGGGGACTGCTATGAGTGCTCTTTTCAATGCATCCACAGCATCCGTATGCTGCGGAAGCCATTCCCAGGGGCCTCCTTTCTTTAGGAGGTCTGAGAGGGGTGCTGCCTTGCTGGCGAAACTGTCAATGTGGCTTCGGCAGTAGCCAACCAGTCCTAAAAATGACCGGAGGGCTGAAACATTCTGTGGAAGGGGCAATTTAGCAATCGAGTCAATCCTTTTGTGCTCGATCTCGCGTTTACCATGTGTGATAATTGTACCCAAATATATCACCTTATCTTCCAAAACCTGGGCCTTTTTGGGGTTAACTTTACATCCAATTGCTTGTAGGAGTTCCAGGAGTTCGGACAGAAGCTCAATGTGCTCTTCCTTGGTGTCTGTCTGCAGTAGTAGGTCGTCTACGTACTGGACCAAACAGTCGGGGCGAGAAAATTTGGCGAAACCATTTGCCAGCTGTCGGTGGAAAATGGAGGGGGAGTTGTGGAATCCTTGTGGCAGGCATGTCCACGTGTATTGTTGATTTTTAAAGGTGACGGCAAATTTGTACTGGCACGCCTTTGCCAATGGAATGGACCAGAATCCATTACTGATGTCCAAAACCGTAAAGTATCGGGAATTGAGTCCCTGCTTGAGCATGGTCTCGGGACTTGTGGCTGCTGTGGGGGCTGCTGCGGGGGTGATTTTGGTGAGTTCCCGGTAATCGATGGTCAGTCGCCATGATCCATCGGGCTTTCTCACTGGCCAAATCGGGGCATTATTAGTGGAGGCTACTGATCTAAGTACGCCCTGCTCTAATAAGCTGTCGATTACCTTTGCGATTTCTACCTCTGCCTCTTGGGGGAATCCAAACTATTTTGGGGGTCTAGGATCAGGTCCTGTGATTTGTACTGAACCAGTCATCCGGCCACAGTCGTGTTTGTGGGTCGCGAATGCTGTCCTGTTCTTCTGTAAAACTGCCCTAACCTGCTTGTCCGTGCTAAGTGTCGTCGGGTTAAACCAAAATTCGCCTACTGCGCTAATTTTGTTGGCGTATTCACCTATTATGAGCGTTGCGGGGGCTCTTGCAGACTTTGCCATTTTCCGGACACATTGGTTGACTGGATCAAATGAAAGGTGGTGGGAGTTTGTGAAGTCTATTCCCAGAATGTGTTCTGCTGTGTGGGGCAGGTCAACTAAAACTACGGGGTGCTTGGTGGTGATGTTGCCCATTTGAATGGGTACAGGGGCTGTGATGTGTCCTTGCTGTGAGTGGCCTGTAAAGCCGCTGAGGGTGATAGTGGCTGTAGTGGGCCACGTGTACTTTTGGAACATGGTGGAGGAATTTATTGTGGTGCGGGACCCTCCTGTGTCCCAGAGAAACTCAATGGGCTGTCCCCGTATCTTCGCTGCACCTACCGGTCGTCCGGACCTATCCCAAAGGGTGTCGCAGACCCAACTGGGGGAGCCCGAACACCGTCAGTCCGTTCCATTCAGGTCCGTCTGATCTGAACGGATGCTCACACTATGTATGGGCTCTGTCTTATTCCTACTTAGAGTGCCCATATGCTGGGCTCTCTGTGGCTTTCGTGGGGCATTGCATTCCCTTGCAAAGTGTCCCAACTGTCCACAGTTGTAACACTCCTGGGACTTTTCTGGGGGGCTGTTCTTTCCTTCATTTACCCATGCGGGGTTCTGGTGTGTTTTAACTGCCTGTATGTCTGCGTCGGCCTGCTTTTCTTCGGGATTTTTAACTGCGGGTTTGTTTTGTACAGACTGCTCCCAGGTGCAGGACAATCTTTTTACTACCCATTTCTCATTATGAGCCTCCTCTGAGGGATCATAATTGGTGCAAGCTTTTTGTCCTGTTTCTGTGGCATGAGAGACAAGGCTGCAGGTCCATTTGGCTATGTTGTATGGGGATAAATGAGCACGGTCTAGGTCTCCAAAAACTGCTGCAAAGTGGATCCACAGGCATCCAGCAAACGCTGTGGGGTGCTCGGTTTTCTTTTGCCTGCATTTATTGAGGCCATCTACGGGGTCACCCCGGTTATACCCGATCGCATCTAGGACCGCGGTGTGTATTTCTGCAAGGGTGCCTCCTCCTACATTCTGTGGGTCGGGAAGGGCTGCTACGATTGAAGGGTCTAAACTTAAAACTGTGAGCTTTACATCCAGGCCGTACATGGTCGCCTGCTGCTTTACTCTGGCAAAGAAGTGGTGGGGGTCTGAGGTGGGGAGGAACGGTGTGATTTTCTCGCACGCGTGCCGTAATTGGGTCACTGTTCAGGGGGTGGTGTACAGAAATTCCGTGACGTCCGATGTGGCTGTGCGGTGGGTGGTGACTGGGTTTATTGGAGCCTGAACTATCTGCTCTGTGGGGGGTTGGGGTGCTTTCCTCTTCTGCGGCTTTCCCTGCTCACATGTTCCGTGAACATATCTCTGCGCTGTCTCATTCAACTCTTCCCAAACAGGGCCGTCTTCCTCATCTAATTTTGCTCCAAAGGTTTCCTGGAATCCTTTTTGGACTGAAAGCAGCGACTGCAGCTCTGCAATCTGCTTCCGGCACTTTGCGTGGTCTAGTGAGCTTTGTCTTTGCTCCGTGGTGGCAGCATGGAGTGCTCTTAACGCTGCCTTCAGGTCACTACACTGCCTCTGCAATGCTTCTTACTGCTTCT
The DNA here is from genome assembly GCF_047496885.1 of Scyliorhinus torazame. NCBI lineage: Eukaryota > Metazoa > Chordata > Chondrichthyes > Carcharhiniformes > Scyliorhinidae > Scyliorhinus > Scyliorhinus torazame. Next base: position 288,660,260 of record NC_092713.1, read on the forward strand.
CGGTTTCTTCACGTACCAGGACTGCACGTTGCGTGTCCTGATAAGCCTTTTCATACTGGGACTGGAAGCTATTTAAGTGTGCCAGACAAGACTGGTATGCCCACTTGGCATCATCCACCTCTCCGTCCTTTGCTGCCAACTTCCTCCTTAACTCTAAGTCCTCTCTTTCTACCTCACTAACATCGACCTTGCTCATTCGATGTATGCCTTCTATCTCATGCTTGATAAATCATTTAGAATTCTTTGAGGTGTTAACGAGGAAGACAAGGGAGTGCCAGTGGACGTGATCCATTTGGATTTCCTGAAGGCCTTTGACAAGGTGCTTTGCTAACTTTTGGTTGGTTCAATTGGCTCTGTTTTATAACCTTTGCTCTCGAGTCGCCAGGTATCTTTCTGATACCACCACGAGGTTAAAGTTCCAGTAATGATCAATAACTCGATACACCGATTAGTAAGATTCAAATCAAAGCACATTTATTAGGCACAGTAATCGCTACTCATGCACAAATTCTACTTCTAAGCTACTTCTACAACTAACAGGCCTATACTTAGCTTTGGACTGGCCCACCAGGTCAGGGGAACAAATGGCCTTTCGTTCGGGTTCTGAGTCTGCGGGATTCAAAGTTGGTACAGATTGGTAGCTAGGAGCGCCTATCTCGTAGCGAGCGTTCTATTAAGACTTACTGGATCTCGGCGGCAGTTGAACCAGTCACGGTCAAGGTTGGTTCGCGTTGCTGGGTGACTCGGTCAAGAAGAACGATTTGAGCTTGGCAGCTTAACTTTATAGTCCCCAGGGGCTTCCCGCCTTTCGGGGTGGACCCTGTACCTGGTTCCAGGTGATTGGACTTCATTCCAATCGCTTGGTTCGATTTCTCCAATACTGGAGCGGTTCCCTGATCGATGGACGGTCTTGAGGTGTCCGTTAACCTCTTTTGTGTTGACTCCTGCTGGCGCCAGGGAGTCTGGCTTTGTTTGTCCCAAATGTTGCGATCGTTCCCAGGGATTGCTTATTAGTATGTAGATGGCTGCTCCATTATTATGCAGATGGCTGCCTGTATCGATGCTGTCTGGGCTTTTGCAGAGTTTAATACACAGTAAACTTGAACCTGCTGGTTTCTGCCTGTGTTGGCTGAATTTCCCTTCAGCCTTTGCTGTTCTCCATTTTACATCGGGAGTTGGCCAACCCAGGTGGCTACAGTAAGCGCCTTATTTGATTCTGTTTTGCCTCCATGGGCTGAAACGGAGTAGGCATGCGTAGCTCTTATTTTTTAAACTTGGTGATTTTCTCCCTCCTTCTCTTGAAGGCACTGACCTTGTGCTGGGATGAGATGCAGCTCACCCTCAGGAGCTTGCCTAAGTAACTATTATTCACACGTGAACCTGTCCAGTGAGACAATCGTTCTTTCTACCACATAGACTCGTGAAGGATCAATCAAACGCGATAACACCATCTAATTTTGGGAGACACATGGACAGATTGTATTACCCCTAATCCTTAATCTCAGGTAACTCAGGTCTCTCAGGTTGAAGGCTGCACCTTCAGGATTTCTCTTGGTACTGGAGAATCAAGAAAAGTGAGGATATCCTGAATCACACTTTGTGAGTATCCTTGAATCAAAGACATGTTGAAGACAAGGATCAGCTCAATGGGAAATCTTCCAAGTACAGCTTCCTTTGGATTAATTAAAAACCCTATTTGGTCTCCATTTGGTTACAAAATTCCCTTGGGCAACAGAGGTTTAAAACTAGTCAGGCTTCTCAGTGCCCTCAGTGAGGGCATTTAAAAGTTTATTGGATAAACATATGGATGATAATGGCATAGTGTAGGTTAGATGGCTTTTGTTTCGGTGCAACATCGTGGGCCGAAGGGCCTGTACTGCGCTGTATTGTTCTATGTTCTATGTTCTTGCTATTGAAAATTGTCTCATATGAAACTCAGAATATTCTCTCTCCAACCAAATTTTGTTTACGGATTGAAGCAAATTTACTATTTCTGATTTTGAACTCATGAAATGCAATGCAAGAGGTGACTGAAAAGTACATATGAAGGTGACACTCTTGAGAAATGGCTCTTGCTGCGAGGAATGGTGAGGATGACAACTATTGCTGAGTATTTTTAATAGAGTTGATAGAATGGGGGTCTGACAGTGCTTTGAAATTGTAGCCGCCTGCTGTAAGATAGTGTAGACACTGCCATTTTATTAAACTTCAGGGTCACACAGATTTCAATCCTGCAATACACATTCTGCCATCTAGAATTGCTGTAAAAGTTGTAAACCATGAAGAAATACCAAGAACAATTATTTCAGTTTCCTTTTGAAATACCTACGGAACATCGATTCCTTATTTGACAAGAATGTGTAACTGTTCAGCTTATTTTACAGCAAAGGGTTATCAGTGTGGACACGGAATAAACCAATTGTTGCATGTGGTTAATTCCCATGTTCGAAAAGATAGCTTCAGAGATAGCGGATATACTGGATATGATTTTTCAAAATTCCCTAGATTCAAGAACAGGCCCAGTGGATTGGAAATTAGCAAATGTTATTCAAAGATTTTCGAGACAAAAGTCAGAATTACAGACCAGTTAGCCTGATGTTGGTTGCCAGGAACATTCTGGTGTCTATTATAAGGGAATCCTCTGGCAAGGATTAGTGGGAAGTCAGAGGATTGGTTAGCCTTTAAAAGCGAGCAGAGGACAACTAAAAAAGCAATAATGGGGGAGAAGATGAAGTATGAGTGCAAGTTAGCTAGTAATATAAAGGAAGATAGGAAGAGTTTTTTTCAATATATAAAAGGTAAGAGAGAGGCAAAAATAGACATTGGACTCCTGGAAAATGTGGCCGGAGATGTAATTATAGGAAACAAAGAAATGGCAGATGAACTGAATAGTTACTTTGCATCAGTCTTCATGGTGGAAGACATCAGTGGGATTCCAGAGCTCCAGGAGAACCAGGGGGCAGAGGTGAGTGCAGTGACCACTACTAAGGAGAAGGTTCTGGGGAAACTGAAAGGTCTGAAGGTGGATAAATCACCTGGACCGGACGGACTACATCCCAGGGTCCTAAAAGAGATAGCTGAGGAAATTGTGGAGGCATTGATGGTGATCTTTCAGGAATCACTGGAGGCAGGAAGGGTCCCAGAGGACTGGAAATTGTAATGGCTAATGCAACACCCCTGTTTAAGAAGGGAGGGAGGCAGAAGATGGGAAATTATAGGCCGGTTAGCCTGACTTTGGTCATTGGTAAGATTTTAGAGTCCATTATTAAAGATGAGATCGCAGAGTGCTTGGAAGTGCATGATAAAATAGGATTGAGTCAGCACGGCTTCGTCAAGGGGAGGTCATGTCTGACAAATCTGTTAGAGTTCTTTCAGGAAGTAACAAGGAAGTTAGACGAAGGAGAACCAGTAGACGTGACTTATTTAGATTTCCAGAAGGCCTTTGACAAGGTGCCGCATAGGAGTTCAGAGCCCATGGTGTTAAGGGTAAGATCCTGGCATGGAAAGAGGATTGGCTGACTGGCAGAAGGCAGAGAGTGGGGATAAAGCAGTCTTTTTCAGGATGGCAGCTAGTGACTAGTGGTGTACCTCAGGGGTCTGTGCCGGGACCACAACTTTTCACAATATACATTAATGATCTGGAAGAAGATACTGAAGGCACTGTTGCTAAGTTTGCAGATGATACAAAGATCTGTAGCGGGATAGGTAGTATTGAGGAAACAAGGGGGCTGCGGAAGGACTTGGACAGGCCAGGAGAGTGGGAAAACAAGTGGCAGATGGAATACAATGTGGAAAAATGTGAGGTATGCACTTTGGAAGGAGAAATGGAGGCATAGACTGTTTTCTAAATGGGAAGATGCTTTGGAAATCAGAAGCACAAAGGGACTTGGGAGTCCTTGTTCACGATTCTCTTAAGGTTAACGTGCAGGTTCAGTTGGCAGTTAGAAAGGCAAATGCAATGTTAGCATTCATGTCGAGAGGGCTAGATTACAAGACTAGGGATGTACTTCTGGGACTATATAAGACTCTGGTCAGACACCATTTGGAGTATTGTGAGCAGTTTTGGGCCCCGTATCTCAGGAAAGACGTGCTGGCCTTGGAAAGGGTCCAGAGGAGCTTCACAACAATGATCCCTGGAATGAACAGCTTGGCGTAGGAGGAACGGTTAAGGACTCTGGGTCTGTACTCATTGGAGTTTAGACGGATGAGGGGGGATCTTATTGAAACTTACAGGATACTGCGAGGCCTGGATAGAGTGGACATGGAGAGGATGTTTCCACTTGTAGGAAAAACCACAAGCAGAGGACACAATCTCAGACTAAAGGGACGATCTTTTAAAACAGAGATGAGGAGGAATTTCTTCAGTCAGAGGGTGGTGAATCTGTGGAACTTTTTGCCGCAGAAGGCTGTGGAGGCCAAATCACTGAGTTACTTTAAGACAGAGATGGATCAGTTTTTGAGTAAGTATGGGATCAGGGGTTATGGGGAGAAAGCAGGAGAATGGAGATGAGAAAAATATCAGCCATGATTGAATGGCAGAGCAGACTCGATGGGCCGAGTGGCCTAATTCCGCTCCTATGTCTTATGGTCTTATGGTCTTAGGACTTAACAATGATCTTAGAAAATCATAGTATGATGAAACAAAGTCAAAATGGTGCAATGAAAGAGAAATTGGGCAGGATTCTGTGGTCCGCTAGCCACGTGTTCCTTGGCGGTGTGCCCTCGCCGACAGTGGGATTCCCCGTTCCCGCCACCTGCCAATGGGATTTTCCATTGTGCCCACCCCACGCTGCCAGGAAACTCACGGGTGTGGGTGCACTGACGACGGAATGGAGAATCCCTCCAGTGGAGATTCCCGTCCATTGTCTTTGGCAAATTTATTGGAGCTTTTTCAGAATGTAACTATTAGAAGATATGAAGAGGAACCAGTAAATTCAGTACACTTGGATACCCAAATAGCTTTCAAAAGCTGTCACACAAATTGTTAATACACAAGGGGTTGGGGTAATATATTAACACAGATATCGGATTGGTTAATTAACGGGAAGTAAAGAATGGGGATAAATAGAGAATTTTCAAATTGACGTCTATGCTGAAATGATCATTCATCGAATCATAGACTCTCTACAGTGCCATTCAGCCCATCGGGTCTGCACTGACCCTCTAAAAGAGCACCCTATATAGGCCTACTCCCCCTGCCTTATCGCTGTAACACCATCTGTACACCCCTGGATATGAAGGGGCAATTTCATCATGGTCAATCCGCCTAAACTACACATCTTTAGACTGCAGAAAGAAACTGGAGCACCCGGAGAAAATTCACGTAGACACAGGGAGAAAATGCAAACTCCACACAAACAGTTACCCAAGGCTGGAATTGAACCGGCGTCCCTGTGCTGTGAGGCAACAGTGCCACCATGCTGTAATGACTTAGACCAAGAGACAGAGTAATGTATCTAATTTGCTGATGATGCAAAGCTTGATGGAAATGTGAGTTGCGAGGAAGACACTCGGAGGTGGCAGAGATATAGACAGATTAAGTGATTGGGCAACAAGGTGGCAGATAGAGTGTAATGTGGGGCAGTGTGAAGTTATTCACTTTGGCCATATGAATAGAAAAGCAGGGTATATTTAAAAGAGGTGTGAGATTTGTAAATGTTGATGTTCAGAGGGACTTTGGTGTTTTGTACCAGGCACACACAGTTGGCATACTGGTACAGCAAGCAATTGAGACCAATTGAGACCTTTCCTGCAGGTGATTGGAGTGCAAGAACAAGGAAGAATTGTTGCAATAGTGCTCGGTTTTGGTGACACCAAAACCTAGAGTATTGTGCCCAGTTTTGGTCTCCCTATTTAAGAAAGAATATACTTATATTGGAGACGGTACAGTGAAAATTCACTCTGCTCGTTCCTGGGATGTGATGTTTGTCCTAGAGAGGCTGAATAAATTGGACCCATACTGTCGGGAGTTTAGAAGAATAAGAGATGATCTCATTGAAGCATATAAGATTCTGAAGGAGCTTGACACTGAAGGCACTGAGAGATTGCTTCCCCTGTCTGAGAAGTCTGGCACACATGGACATAGCCTCTGGACAATGGGATGATCCTTTAGGACTGAGAAATTTCTTCACTCATAAAGTAGGAAACTTTTGAATGCTCTACCCCAGAGAGCTGTGGATGGTCCATCACAGAATATAGTTAAGGCTGTGATAGACAGATTTTTGGCATCGCAGAGAATCAAGTGATATGGGGAGCAGGTGGGAAAATGGAGCCGAGGCCTTAGGTCAATCAAGGTTGAATTGAAAGGCAGAGTCGGTTAAAGGGACCAGATGGTCTACTCCTGCTCTGATTCTTAAGTTTTTAAACTTAATTTCCTGGTCATATTTGAGATGTGGGCATTGCTGACAAGCCTGGCAGTTATTGCCTCGATGCAGTGGTTTGACGCAAATAGGCCACATCGGGGGGCAGTTAAGAGTGACCCTTGTGGGCCAGGAGACACATATAGGACTGATTAGTGACCTGAAATATTAACTCTGATTCTCTCTCCACAGATGCAGCCAGACCTGCTGAGTATTTCCAGAATGTTCTGTTTTTATTACCAATATTCATGGTCATTTTTACTGATAGCAGGACCCACAATCTCCTACAATATCTATAGATATAAAGGATATATAACTCTCACCTTTTAAAATCAGCAACCTGTCAATCAGCCACAAAAAAACTGTGGAACAATATTCAGAGTTGTTGAAGTAATATAAAATTAAAAGCAAGATATTCCCTTTCCTGTCATTGGTATATTTATTTCAGCGCTCAATAATGAATGTTGGTACTTCTAAATTTGTCGAATGTCGTGTTGTATACATCATTCTTACTTTACTGTAAAATGCTGTAAGATACATCCCAATAACATATGAATTTAAAACTACCATTTTCATTTAAGTCAAAACAAAATTTTACAAATTCCCAAACTGCGCCGTTGAACAATGACAACTCTTGGGGAATTCAGCCAAACCATTTAATATAAGAATTGTCAGATTAATTTCATCAGTGTATTATTAAATATTATTCCATTTTGGTGGATATTCAAGGTAGCAATTGAGCAAAAGTTATTTTCCTGCCAAAGCTCTCACAAGCAAAACTTTATCTTAAAAGTCTGTTGGTTTGTTGCATGTACAGTACAGATGTATTTGGGGATTTTCAGACTGAGCACGGTAGCACAGTGGTTAGCACTGATGCTTCACAGTGCCAGGGACGCAGGTTCGATTCCCGACTGGGTCACTGTCTGTGCGGAGTCTGCGCATTCACCCCGTCTCTGCGTGGGTTTCATCCGGGCTCTCCGGTTTCCTCCTACATGTCCCGAAAGACGTACTTGTTCGGTGAATTGGACCTTCTGAATTCTCTCTCTCAGTGTACCTGAACAGGTGCTGGAGTGTGGCGACTAGGGGATTTTCACAGTAACTTCATTGCATTGTTAATGTAAGCCTACTTGTGACACTAATAAAGATTATAATTGTTCTATTTAAGTTCAGCAGTTTTACGTATCTTACAACTTTGATGTTCAACTTTGATCATTGCATGGCATAACATAATCCTGACAGGACCATATGTAATGAGCTCAAAAGTACCATTCTGTAATGATCTCATAAATAACAGCAGCAGTAAAAGTAGCATTAAATCAGCAGATTTGTGATTATTGTTGACGTGTGCAATAATTTCCTAGGATGCTTGCATCATATCATATAACCAGCCTGATGATTCAGTTGCACCACTACAGTGATGCGGTGGAAGCTGTGGCTCAGTTGGCAGTATCTCTGAGTCAGAAGGTTGTGGGTTTCAGTTTCATTACAGAAACCTCGGTGCAAAGCCTAGTGCTGTACTGTTGGAGGTGTCGTCTTTCAGAAGATGTTAAACTCACTGCTCTCTCTGGTGGACATAAATTCCCTTTTGCTGGACTGTTCATATTCTCTGGATGGCTCATCCAATAACTACCCAGCAGAAACCAAAATAAGTCCACTTTATGGAAACCATAATTGGGCCAAGTCATTCATAAACTGTACAGGATCCTCTTTGCCAACCCCAGCCTAGCTGTGTTGCAAACCAGCAGGCAATGTAGATCTTGTCTGCGGCCACAGTTTGCAATTTGGAAAACAAAATGCACCCATTGATGCTTAGTGTACTTAGGAATATGGTGCACTGAGTTGTGGCCAGAGCCTGAGAGAGTGCTAATCACTGGGGCCTGTGCTCATTAGTCGAGTAGCCTGTTACCCTGAACAGTCATTGGCCATAACAGTTAATCAGCCGTGTACCATCCTGATTGACAGTTAGATTCAGTATTACCATGGAAAAGGATAGATATAAAGCTTGAGCAAATGTTTTGAACTGGGGGAAGTCAAATTTTGCAGAAATGAGAAGAACTTGGCTGAGGTGGACTGGCCAGCATTGCTAGAGGATGAAAATGAAAATGAAAATCGCTTATTGTCACAAGTAGGCTTCAAATGAAGTTACTGTGAAAAGCCCCTAGTCGCCACATTCCGGCGCCTGTTCGGGGAGGCTGTTACGGGAATCGAACCGTGCTGCTGGCCTGGCTTGGTCGGCTTTCAAAGCCAGCGATTTAGCCCAGTGTGCTAAACAGATGAACCAATTGGAAACCAGTGGGAGCACCGAAGAGATCCTAAATGTACAAAGTAGACATATCCCCTCCAAAAATAAGAGTGGGCAAAATCTAGAACCCGATTCCCCCGCCGTGTTGGAGAATCGCCGGGGGGGGGGGGGGGGGGGGCGGCGTGAATCCCGCCCTCGCCGGCTGCTGAATTCTCCGACGCCGGGGATTTGGCATGGGCGGGAATCGCGCCGCGCCTGTCGGCGACTGCAGGCTGCGGCCCCTTAGAGTAGGTCCTTACCGGCGGGACCTGGCGGCGCGGGTGGCCTCCGGGGTTCTCGGGTGGGGGCGCGGGGGGATCTGGCCCCGGGAGGTGCGCCCACGGTGGCCTGGCCCACGATCGGGGCCCACCGATCCACGGGCGGGTCTGTGCCGTGGGGGCACTCTATTCTTCCGCACCGGCGGCTGTAGTGGTCCGCCATGGCCGGTGCGGATATGAAGCCCTCTGCGCATGCGCTGGAATGATGCCAGCATACGCTGGCGCTCCCGCGCAGGCGCCAACTCACGCCGGCCGGCGGAGGCCCTTCGGCGCCAGTTGGCATGGCACCAAGCCCCTTCCCCGCCGGCTTGCACGGCGCAAACCGCTCCGGGGAGGATTCCGCACCTTTGGGGTGGGCCGACGCCGGAGTGGTTCACGCCACTCCTTCCCACCGGAGTTGCCCATCCCGCCGATTACGGCAGAATCCCGCCTGTGATGTTTGGTGAAATAGACATTCTGAATTCTCCCTCAGTGTACCCGAACAGGCGCCAGAGTGTGGCGACTGTAACTTCATTACATTGTTAATATAAGCCTACTTGTTACACTCATAAAGATGAGACAGGGTCAATGAATGAAAGGCAGATTTGCGTGATGAACTGGACTGTGTTCATAATTCTCTGTAGTTTCCTACAGTCTTGGGCCGGTCTGTTGCCATAACAAGCTGTGACGCTTTCTCTGGTGCATCGGAAAAAATTGGTAAGAGCCATGCCGAATTTCCTGAGTTTCCTGAGGAACTGTTGTGCTTTCGACCTGGGTGGACCAGGGGAGATTGTTGGTGATGTGTACACCTGGGAATTTGAGGCTGTCAACTATCTCCACCTTGGCACCATTGATGCAGACAGGGGTGTGTACGACACTTCGCTTCCGGAAGCCGATGACCAGCTCCTTAGTTTTGCTGAGATAAAGGGCAGCACGGTGGCGCAGTGGTTAATACTGCTGCCTCACGGCGCCGAGGTCCAGGTACGATCACTGCTCTGGGTCACTGTCCGTGTGGAGTTAGTACATTCTCACCTTGTTTGCATGGGTTTCACCCCCATAACCCAAAGATGTGCAGGGTAGGTGGATTGGCCACGTTAAATTGCCCCTTAATTGGAAAAAAATGATTTGGACGCTCTAAAATGTATTTTTAAAAAAAGCTTTGCTGACATTGAGGGAGAGATTGTTGTTGATGCACCATGCCACTAGATTCTCTCTCTCCTTCCTGCACCCTGACTCTTCGTTGTTTGAGACCCGGCCCACTGCAGCAAACATTAATGGTTTCAGCTTTAAACTCTAATTATCTCATTTTATTAAATGGTTTTTGATGCTCAAAACATATTGTTCCATTCTCCCTGAATTTAAGCAAATCATTAACATAAAGAAAGTCAGGGACAAGAAAGGGTTAGCCTATCAGAGCTCATCCCTCAGGACTTTGAAGACAGCACCTCTCCTGTTCTAACTGCTGAGCAATACTAACAAGACGGAGAAACTTTGATTAATTCTAATCAATTATTTAACTGATGTAAATACTCTAAATTTAAAAAAATCATTAAGTGATTAAAAAGGTACATCTATAAGATCTGCAGTTACTGCCCACCTGGGAATGAGATAATTAAGCCTCACACAGCTGAGTCTGTAATTATGTCAGTATGAAGGAATTTTAAAAGTTGTTCATCATCGTAATGAGAACAAAATGAATTACACATTCAAGTTTATTTAGAGCATGCACAAAACCTTATCTAAAATGGTGCTTTTGGAAATAATTTTCAAAATGTTGTACAGCAGTGGTTGCAATATGAAGTAAGTGATCTATTCTCAGAAAGGGAGTGACGAACAATTTGGAGTTCCTTCCAGCCTGTGCTATGTCACAGATTTGGTGTGTGTACAATATAAAGTTCGTTATATGCTGATAGTCGTGTGAAGCATCAAAGAGTAACGCTGGTGGTTTCCAATAGTTCACAAATGTAGCCCAAATTGTAGCTTCAGTTTCCTCCCAGAACCCAAAGCTGTGCAGGTTAGGTGGACTGGCCATGCTAAATTGCCCCTTGGCGTCCAAAGGTTATGTGGGGTTATAGGGACAGGGTGGGGGAGCGGGTCTGGGTAGGGTGCTCTTTCAGAGGGTTGGTACAGACTCAATAGGCCAAATGGCCTCCTTCTACAAAAACAAATTGCTTTTGCATGCATGCATTTCTTTGGATTGTGATAGTGGAAGCTCTAATGTTCTTTGCATTCCTTAGCTGACCGGGAGTCTCTCCCACTCTGAGGGTGGAATTGACCCCAAAATGGCCATTTTCAGCCAGAAATTCAATGCGATTCCCGTCAGGCCCAGTGGCGCGATCCGGATCGCAATCTTTAGGCACTTTGAAAATGTTTTTTTCCCCCGTGTGTAAAACACTACACCTGAGGCGTGAAGCATCTGATTCGCCTGCCCTGAGGGTCATCTGAACACCTCCATCAAATGGGGGGCTGCATTTAATCAGCTTCACAGCGGTTGCGGACAGTCAAGTCAGGAGGATGGCAGCCAAAAGGTCAGCTCCATGATCCACAGAGTGGGCCGTCACTAGAATTTTGGATGCCATGGAGGAGAGAAGGGCAACTCTCTATCCTCAAACAGGCAGGAGACCCACCAGCAAGGTGACAAAGTTTCTGGCCTCTCACGATATTCTGCGGCCATGATGAGATTTGTGTCTGCTATGTCCCACCCTCACTGTCTGTCATTGCCATTAATTGAACGTTGGATACTCAACCTGTTTGGGGTCGGGGGAGGGGTCGGTCGGGCCATGCAGTGGGTGAGGGGGAAGGGTCAAGCCTCAGGAGGAGGGGTTGAATCTCGAGGGTGTAGTCAGGTCAGACCTCGGGGGGTTGGGGGGGATTGAGGGGGTAGGTGTGTTGGATTGGGTGTGAATTTTAGGTCAGGCCTCAGGAGGGGAGAGGGACTGGTCTGGTTGCGTTTGCTTGGTCTGGGTGGGGGGAGTCTCGGAGGGTTGGTGAATATGAGGTTGAGTCAAGTTGGGCCAGGTGGAGGCGGGGGAAGTGGGGAATGGTCCAAGTGGGTGTGGGAGGAATCTCATGGGTCGGGGGGGTTCCTGTTAAAGGGTGTAGTCCCCTGGGGTTGGGTGAGTCCTGTGGGGCGAATGATGTAGTTGAGGAGGGGGGGTGTTGAGCACCAATGGGGGTCATGGGAGTGGGGGAGTCCCATGGCGGGAGTAATCAGGTGTTTGGGGAGTCCTATGAGAGTTTGGACTGCAGGGGGGGGGGTCTGTGGTAAATCAGCCTGGGTCTGTACAGTAGTTACGCAGAAGTTAGAAGAGGTATCAATTCTTGTAAATTTTTCTGCCTAATTCTTGTTATGATCCAGTCGGAACCATCCAAGGTTTCGGATTTAAGTTGTATTTTTGGTTGGTTACCAGTGAAAGGCAATTGCTCAGGGGAAGTTTGCACTCATGGGCAATAGTCATGCAAACCTTACCTGTGGACGTCCGAAGTGGATTCCTAAGTGTATCTTTGGGGTACCTCCCCGCAGCACCCCCCCCCCCCCCCCCACCCCCACCCCCTCCACCAATACAATGCCTTGGAGCTCGGAACTTCAGCCCAGGTCATCTGATTCAATATCTCCTTCCATGACTCAGTTTTACAATGCTCCTCTGAAGCTCCTCGTGATGTTTCATTACATTAAGGGAACTATGTGCACATAATTTGTTGTTCTTTGCTATTGTTTTGTCGTCTGAAAAACAGCACTGCTGACAATGGAATAATCTTTCAGTGCTGCACTCTACCATCAGCCTAAAATTTGTGCTTGTGTCTCTGGAGTGGGCAAGAATTCACCCTGGACCTTCTAAATCAGATGCAAGAGGCACATTTAATGCCCTTATCAAAATGTGATGCATATTAAAGCTATGAATTACAAGACTCCTGATATATTAATGTATTAAAAGAGGTGCATTCGAATTTTGCAGTGCAAGCTGCAATATGTCGAAACGGATCTGATGGGAAATATAAACTTAAGGTACGAGGGAGAAAATGAGCACTGCTATAAACCGTTTTTTTTTAAACATAAAAAATAATAATAGGTGATATAGACAATATTTAGCGAGGCAATCATGAAATTCCATTTAGATTTCATGAGTAAGGCATACCATCATAAATCACTTGTGCCCTCTTCCCACAGGAATTATTGGGTCATCTTCACTGCTGGAATATAAATAGGATTTTATGATTTTCTGCAAAATGTTCTCTGCAACTACAACTTTCTAATGTCTGGGAGAAAAGAGGTGCATCAAGAATTTGAAACAACACACAAATAAGCTATAAACTTTATGAAAAAGCAACTTGGCGCTCCTTTCGATAATTTTCGCATGAATCCTAGATTCCTCATTCAAAAAGCTGTCAACTGTCGGCCTGTAACCATCTCTACACAACCGACTGGTGCACGGTGGCACTGTAATTATCACTGCTGCCTCACACCGCCAGGAACACTTACACTTACAACATTTACATGGCAATATACTGTGCATAATGCTACAGGTAGATGAGAGAGAGTTAATAAGTAGTGGGAGAAGATCTGTTCGGAAAATGGAACTAGAATTTTGAAAAGGGCCTGAACTAATTTGACAATGAAGTATTCAATGACTGGTCTGATACTGGAAGGTTCCAAGGAGCAAAGGGACCTTGGCGTGTTTGTCCATAGATCTCTGAAGGCAGAAGGGCAGGTTAATAGGGTGGTGAAAAAGGCTGATGGGACACTTGCCTTTACCAATCGAGGCATAGATTACAAAAACAGGGAGATCATGTTGGAGTTGTATAGAACTTTGGTGAGACCACAGCTGGAGTACTGTGTGGAATCCTGGTCGCTTAATTAAAAGAAGGATGTGATTGCACTGGAGGGGGTGCAGAGGGGGTACACCAAGATGTTGACTGGATTGGACCATTTAAGTTATGGAGGGAGGTTGGATATGCTTGGGTTGTTTTCGTTGGAGCAGAGAAGACTCCGGGATGACCTGATGGAGTTGTACAAGATTTTGAGGGGCAAGGACAGGGTGGATAGGGAGTAGATGTTGCCCTCAGTTGAAGGGTCAGTTACGAGGGGACACAAGTTCAAGGAAAGGGACAGGAGTTTTAGAAGGGATTTGAGAATAAACATTTTTACCCAGAGAGAGGTGACGGTCCGGAATGCACTGCCTGGGAGGGTTGCCTCACAGCCTTCAAAAAGTATCTGGATGAATGCTTGGCACATCATAGCATTCAAGGCTATGGGCCACATTCTGGCAAATAGGATTAGGTAGGCAGATGAGATGTCTTTCATGCGTAGGTGCAGACTCAATGGGCCGAATGCCCTCTTCTACACTGTATTATTCTGCAAACTTTCAGCATTCTCAATTCTCTTTATCTTTATGGTGCCATGCTGCCCAATCTGGCAATCTTGGAAGTTGTTAGAGGCTCCCTTTTCCGAGTTCAATTATGCCCTTAGTTGACTGTCTGTGGAGCTTATACATTCTCCCTGTGTCTTTGTGGGATTCTCCGGGAGCGTTGGTTTCCCCCCAGAGTCCAAAGATGTGCAGGTTCGCTGGCCATGCTGAATTGCCCCTTAGTGTAGCGGGATATTCAGGTTAGGTTACGGTTATAGGATGGGGTGGGTGGGTGGTTGGTGCAGACTCAATGGGCCGATTGGCCTCCTTCTGCACTGTAGGAATTGCCTGACCAATCCAACACCTTGGTCGACTGGATTGCTCACTGTCTTTCAGACTTGAACTGTTTCTACCATCTGGTATTCTCCTCGCCAAATGACAAGAAGCAAATTTTATGACCGTCCATTACAAGGAATTACAGTCAAACTGTCAGCCCTGAAGAACAGCATACTTCAAAGGATCATGCAAACTACAATGAATTGAATGTTAATCGCCCAACAACCTGTGACCTCCACATGGTGCTGAAGAGATCACGGTGTGGAAATTGGCAATACTGTTATCACGCAAACATTTATTATTCCTCTTACCGCTACAGACAGCTTTTATGCGTTGGCAAGCTTAATATGCTCATGCACGGGATGCTGAAAGCTGTTTTGACAAGCGGCAGAGAAAACCATCTCCTTCCCGTCCACTCGGTATAGTCTAAAAAATCTTTGTAGCACTGACGTAAGGAGTAGTACAATATCAAGGTCGGAGCAGCACACGGGTTCCTGACACCTAAACCAGACCGCCTTGTTTATACGCTTCAAATTCCTATGTCAATCTAAAAAGGCCACTTGGAATGTTTCTCACGCCAATTACCATATTTCTGAAACTCCCCCAGGAATGCAGTGACAGGATTCTACTCATTGTAGACAGAAGTTCAAAAGCAGAGTACACTATTACTTGCCGAATCAAAGTTGGTGGAGTATGCAGTGGGCTTTGTGAAATCCGCGACTAGGTTGACTGGCCCACATGATCCCTCCAAATCGCTTCGAGCTACCGAGCTCAAATTCATCTGACATCCATCAGGTTGCACCCTGTTAAAACTAAAATATCACAAAGCTGACATTTATTGGGCATCCCTTGTTGCCTATGGGAAGCTGCCGGTGGGTCATTTTCCTGACCCATTGCAGTCTATTTGCTGAAGATGCTCCGGCACCGCAGATTTTAAGCTGCACAGTAGGAAAATAACTCTCTGAACAAAGGTCTAATAAAGTAGCAGCAATTTATTTTCCTACTTTGTGTTATTGGAATATTATTTTTTTTCCTGGTTGTTTACTCTTGGTGCTTACATGTTTTCTGCACCTTAATAACTTTTGGCTTCCTTTGAGCAACTTCATCCATCTGTCTGTTGTTGGTTTCTCTTGGTGTGAACAATGACCTGTTGAAATTGTTCCAGCTCGTAAAAGGATCCAGAACGAGAGGGCAGTTTTAAAGTGATTCGCAAAAGAAGCAAATTTGATGTGAGCAAGTACTTTTTCGCACAACGAGTGGTCTGAAATGCACTGTCTGGAAGTGAGTGTCGTGTTGGGTGTTCCGATACACAAACGAACCAACACGGTTGTAGATGGTACAACTCTGTTTTATTATTCTGTACAATAATAACTATTAACTTCTGGCTGTGGTTCGTACTTTACCAGCTAACCTGTGGACCCAGCCCTAGCACTGTCTTAGTGAGGCACTCAGCACATGGACTATGTCTGAGTGGCACGCTGTGAGCTCCGTGCTCTGAGCTATCTCCTGGTAGAATGAGCGGGAACTGTGGTAGTTCCCTGTGTTATAGTGCGTGTGCTCTCAATGGTGATTGGCTGTGATGTTGTGTGTGTGTTGGTTGGTCCATCTACCTGTTCATCAGTGTGTGTGTGTGATTGCACCATGATATGTTAATGTGGATATCATGACAGTGAGGTGCAGGTAGATTCAATCAAGGCATTCCAGAAGGCATTAGATGATGATTTGATCAGAAACAGTATTCAGAGGTATGGGGGAAAGACAAGGGAATGGCACCAAGTCGTGATACCCGTTTGGAAAGCCGGTGCAGACACGATCGGTCAAATGACCTCCTTCTGTGCCATAACAATTCCAGGTAGCAAGCACTTGAGGTCAAAAATGCTTCACCTCATGGTTCTCTCCATCTACTGCTATGGTGTGTGGAAGCTAGGCAAATGAGCCTGTAATAGATTGAAATCAAATGAATGAGTTTTCATTAAAGATATCCAAACTCTCGATGAGGAGGTGGGGGTACGGCAGGTATGGGGAGAGGGGTTCAGTGGCTGCATAAAATATACCCTAGAGTTCTCATGGTAGACAGTGTTATATCAGCATGATTGGTAATATGTTGTATTCTTTGTCCTTTCTTCCAGAATGACCCGATGTAGTGTTGACAAAGAATATACCAATCAAAAGATTGAAACAAAACTAATTTATTATTACACTACTAATTAAATGAAGTTCGCACACTCTACTGGGCTACAGATAATAATTAAGTGATATTGAATCTGAAAATGAAAATCGCTTATTGTCACAAGTAGGCTTCAAATAAAGTTACTGTGAAAAGCCCCTAGTCGCCACATTCCGGCGCATGTTCGGGGACGCTGTTACGAGAATTGAACCGTGCTGCTGGCCTGCCTTGGTCTGCTTTCAAAGCCAGCGACTCTGTCTTACAGTACTCAATAATCTATCTAGTCACTAACTACACTATGATCTAACCTCGTGCTAACTCTACTTATTCTCATCGTCTTATACTTTCACCATGTTTTCTCCTTCTGCTACTCCCAGAATTCCCTCAGAGTCTGACTTAAATACAGAGAAGTGGTTACGCCCTCTAGTGTTTGATTTAATAATAATAATCTTTTTATTGTCACAAATAGGCTTACATTAACATGGCAATGAAGTGACTGTGAAAAGCCCGCAGTCGCCACATTCCGGCGCCTGTTCGAGTACACAGAGGGAGAATTCAGAATTCTCACAGAGATGTAATTATTAACCCTTCACTAACCTGACTATATACATATCATTACAGACTAATGCAGGACAAAGATTTCCTGTACAAGTGCACCATCATAGCTAATGGACAGTTCCCAGTCCGTCATCATGTAATGAAGTGTGCTTTAGACCATAGAACAATACAGCGCAGTACAGGCCCTTCGGCCCACGATGTTGCACCGAAACAAAAGCCATCTAACCTACACTATGCCATTATCATCCATATGTTTATCCAATAAACTTTTAAATGCCCTCAATGTTGGCGAGTTCACTACTGTAGCAGGTAGGGCATTCCACGGCCTCACTACTCTTTGCATAAAGAACCTACCTCTGACCTCTGTCCTATATCTATTACCCCTCAGTTTAAAGTTATGTCCCCTTGTGCCAGCCATTTCCATCCGCGGGAGAAGGCTCTCACTGTCCACCCTATCCAACCCCCTGATCATTTTGTATGCCTCTATTAAGTCTCCTCTTAACCTTCTTCTCTCCAACGAAAACAACCTCAAGTCCATCAGCCTATCCTCATAAGATTTTCCCTCCATACCAGGCAACATCCTGGTAAATCTCCTCTGCACCCGCTCCAATGCCTCCACGTCCTTCCTATAATGCGGTGACCAGAACTGTACGCAATACTCCAAATGCGGCCGTACCAGAGTTCTGTACAGCTGCAACATGACCTCCCGACTCCGGAACTCAATCCCTCTACCAATAAAGGCCAACACTCCATAGGCCTTCTTCACAACCCTATCAACCTGGGTGGCAACTTTCAGGGATCTATGTACATGGACACCTAGATCCCTCTGCTCATCCACACTTTCAAGAACTTTACCATGAGCCAAATATTCCGCATTCCTGTTATTCCTTCCAAAGTGAATCACCTCACACTTCTCTACATTAAACTCCATTTGCCACCTCTCAGCCCAGCTCTGCAGCTTATCTATATCCCTCTGTAACCTGCTACATCCTTCCACACTATCGACAACACCACCGACTTTAGTATCGTCTGCAAATTTAATCACCCACCCTTCTGCGCCTTCCTCTAGGTCATTGATAAAAATGACAAACAGCAACGGCCCCAGAACAGATCCTTGTGGTACTCCACTTGTGACTGTACTCCATTCTGAACATTTCCCATAAACCACCACCCTCTGTCTTCTTTCAGCTAGCCAATTTCTGATCCACATCTCTAAATCACCCTCAATCCCCAGCCTCCGTATTTTCTGCAATAGCCTACCGTGGGGAACCTTATCAAACGCTTTGCTGAAATCCATATACACCACATCAACTGCTCTACCCTCATCTACCTGTTCAGTCACCTTCTCAAAGAACTCAATAAGGTTTGTGAGGCATGACCTACCCGTCACAAAGCCATGCTGACTATCCCAGATCATATTATTCCTATCTAGATGATTATAAATCTTGTCTCTTATAATCCCCTCCAAGACTTTACCCACTACAGATGTGAGGCTCACCGGTCTATAGTTGCCGGGGTTGTCTCTGCTCCCCCTTTTGAACAAAGGGACCACATTTGCTGTCCTCCAGTCCTCTGGCACTATTCCTGTAGCCAATGATGACATAAAAATCAAAGCCAAAGGTCCAGCAATCTCTTCCCTGGCCTCCCAGAGAATCCTAGGATAAATCCCATCAGGTCCCGGGGACTTATCTATTTTCAGCCTGTCCAGAATTGCCAACACCTCTTCCCTACGTACCTCAATGCCATCTATTCTATTAGCCTGGGGCTCAGCATTCTCCTCCACAACATTATCTTTTTCCTGAGTGAATACTGACGAAAAATATTCATTTAGTATCTCGCCTATCTCTTCAGACTCCACACACAATTTTCCATCCCTGTCCTTGACTGGTCCTACTCTTTCCCTAGTCATTCGCTTATTCCTGACATACCTATAGAAAGCTTTTGGGTTTTCCTTGATCCTTCCTGCCAAATACTTCTCATGTCCCCTCCTTGCTCGTCTTAGCTCTCTCTTTAGATCCTTCCTCGCTACCTTGTAACTATCCATCGCCCCAACTGAAACTTCACACCTCACATAGGCCTCCTTCTTCCTCTTAACAAGAGATTCCACTTCCTTGGTAAACCACGGTTCCCTCGCTCGACGTCTTCCTCCCTGCCTGACCGGTACGTACTTATCAAGAACACGCAGTAGCTGATCCTTGAACAAGCCCCACTTATCCAGTGTGCCCAACACTTGCAGCCTACTTCTCCACCTTATCCCCCCCAAGTCACGTCTAATGGCATCATAATTGCCCTTCTCCCAGCTATAACTCTTGCCCTGCGGTGTAGACTTATCCCTTTCCATCATTAACATTAACGTCACCGAATTGTGGTCACTTTGTGCAAACTCAAATTATATCAGCTGATCATTGTTCTCAAACCAGAACAAATTCTGTAAGATCTGAATCCATAGCCTCTACAGCTGAAGAAGAGAGAGACCTGGGGCTTCAGCCGGAAGGTTTTCTTCTCCACTTTACACAGACATTCTGACTTATCCCAGAGTTAACTCCAGGGCACTGGAGCTCGCAATGAATGATGTGAGGCACTGTTTCCTTTTGTGATTCAGAATACAAGATGACTCTGAAGGCAAACCTGCAAAAAAATGGAAAAGAATATGCCACAATGCTAACTGTACGAAACTTCTTCAAACAGCACTTACAAGGCAATACACTGTGCATTATGCTACAGATAAATGAGAGAGAGAAAATAATGGGAGAAGTGAGGATTCTTTTGCAGCCAGTCCGGATGAAATGATCAGTCGAACACCTCGTTACTTTAACATGTTTATTTCACGGCCGGGGCTAAAACCACTGTATCTCTTGAGAGTTACACCAGCAAGCCAAAGTCAATACATCTAACAGCAGTTCTTATACAGTTTTGGCTAATTTCTGAGGGCAGCTCCCTCGCATTCCTATCTGTGCTCTCAGCTCAATTATAATTCAGCCCCCCTCAATTATAATTATCTTTAAGCCTAGTGCACCCATTCCCAAGGCCGTTACTGCAATTTGTCTGGTTCAAAAACAAGTGATACATTTTGCTACCAGAAGCCTGTCTTGACATTTCTTCACACAAAGCTTTATCTAACATTTTGTTTTTCCCATAAAGTTCCAATCCAGCAGGAGCCAAACTCTCATTTATCGATCATCAGCCAAACTCTCATTCCCCCCTTTTATCATTTCATGATAACTTCTAATCCATAGTCAATTGTCTCAATCTTTCCTATTCTATTTGCATTTCGATCATTTCCTCATTTTCCTCTGCACTTTCTTTCACATCCATTAACTCTTCAAGACGCACTTCACCTTGCTACATTAACTATTGAGAAATTACTGCTGCACTGACACTTTTACACAAGCATTTCATTAGGAAGCTAAGCATAATTATTACAAGTATTACAACTACCAGGATTATCAATCCATGCACTAGGTAAGACCCCCATGATCCGGCAAACAACCAATCTAACCACCCATCTCTTGACATTTCATGCAGTTTCTTAACCTCTTTGCGGATATGAGCCACGAGGTGGGTGATGTTCTCCGAACTATCAGGGATGTAGGTGCAACATTCCGAACCGATCACGGCACAAGTCCCACCTTTGTTTGCAAGGAGGTAATCGAGGGCCATTCGGTTTTGTAGGGCTACGGTTCTTACTGCCACCATTTCATTATTTATCTCAGTCAATGCTTCAGTGGTGTCGTTTGCTACCTCTTCCAGGATTTTTGCTATCTTCCTTAATTCCTTTATTGCAAGAGCTACCCCGATAGGGGGAAGCAGGATCCCAAAGTATCGTTGCGTTTCGGTTATTGCTCTCTTTTGTCGCTTCATCATTTGGTAATGGTCGCCTGAATTGGTGAGGTGGTGTATAAAGGGGACTACATACCCCAGATAACAAGATCCCGTCCAATTTTCTGGCAGCCAGGGATATGCCTTGTGGCCACAAATAAAATATGTCCCATTGTATGAAGTGAGTTTGTCCACATCAAACCCTTGGGCCATCAGGGAGTACTTGAAGGTACCTGTCCCATTTGCGTATGGGACGTCCAATGTACACCCATAAAACTGAGGAGACGTATATACAGGATAGACCTCAGATATGTTGGCCACCACAAACCTGTGCTAGCATCGACTAGCACCTACAAATATCCCTTTAACCACTTTCCTTACCAAACATATTATTCCCAGTGGTCTTCCCATGTTGGTGGTATTAGTGAGGGTAAGAAACGGAGGCTGGTGGGATTTGTTATAACTTGGTTGGTCACTCCACTGATGAGTATGACCCGATTGCATTGTTGTACGTAGGCCGAACATCCGTCCGCTGGGGTCGCGTTCCAAGGTCCTTCTCCTGGGCCTTGACTGGTGCATTGTAAGGTGTCTCCTCAACAGAGGTGTTGAGTCCGTCTTCCATTGGGGCCACAGGTTCTTCGCTTGGCCTCTCCTCCAGTTTCCAAAAGTCCCAGCAGGGTTACGATAATAAGGCTGTCCTTCATCCCGTGAATGATGCTGAAGTTATTACCTAGGGCTCGAAACAGAGGGTTATTTTCTATTGCATTTTCACAACCTTACAATGGTGGATGTGGATCCAGGCATTTCTGCCTTTTACTTTTACAGCAGTGGGAGCAGTGAGTAGGACCTGGTGTGGTCCTTCCCATCGGGGTTCTAATCCTTTCCGAACCCAGTTCCGGATCATAACGTACAATCTGGGTTAATGGTGACAGTACTGGATAAGGGGGGTATCTCCCCACGGGCTGCTCAGACCCGCGAGTGGAGACCTTTTAAAACCTTTGTTAGAGCTATAACGTAATTGGCCATTTCCGTGGTCATGTGGTGAAACTGTACTTCCTTATGTTTCCCTTGATCCCAAGGAGTACGCAAGGGTCTTCCGTATAAAATTTTGGCGGGACTCAGTCGTGTCTTTCCAGCTGGGGTTGCACATATTTAGAAGAGGGCAATAGGCAATAATTTGAGCTAAGTGGCTCCAGTCTCTGCCTGTAGTTTTGCCAGTTTTGTTTTTAATGTCTGATTAGCCCTTTCTACCATTCCCGCTGCTTGGGTTCGGTATGCGCAATGTAATTGTTGTTTTATTCCCAGCTGAGTACAAAATTCCTCATTGATCTGTCCCACAAAATGAGGTCCATTATCAGAGCTTAATCGATATGGAATCCCAAATCTAGGAACAATTTCTCGCATCAAAACTTTTACTACCGTGGAAGCTTTGTTATCTACAGTGGGGTAAGCTTTTATCCATTTGCTAAATACATCAACAATAACCAATACATGTTTATAACATTGGCATCTTTCCAACTCAATGTAATCCACCTGGAGTGTCTCAAAGGGACCTTCCGGTAACGGGGTTTTACCCATTGCACAGGGTATTGCTTTACCAGGATTATACTGCTGACATACTAGGCAACGACTGCTAATGTTTTGTGCTATGTCTTGCAGTCTTGGATGCCACCATGTTTTGAGCAATACATCACCCGTAGCTCGTGCACCACAATGAGTTGCAAAGTGAACACATTCGGTGACCCAGGCTGCTAATGCATCGGGCATACAAGTCTGCCCTGCCGGGGTGACCCACAATTTATTTACAGGATCATAACATCATCCCAATTCTTCCCATAGTCTTTTTACACAGCCAGGAGCGTCCTCCTGTAATTGAATGACATCAGTGATGGTCGGCATTGGTTTTTCCGAGGGAGACTGACCCTTAGAGCTTTTAGTCTGGCTCATCATTTTTGGTACCACCATGTCTTTGAAGCCTCTTTGGCCTGGTGGTCCGCCTGCCGATTACCTGCGTCCACCAGGGTTTTGCTTGTCGTATGGGCAGCGCACTTTATTACGGCTATTTGTTTAGGGAGCATTAAAGCCTGTAGTAATTGTGTAACTAACTGTTTGTGGGATATCTGAGTGCCTGCAGATGTAAGAAATCCCCTGTTCTTCCATAATTGACCAAAATCGTGTGTGACCCCAAATGCGTATCGGGAATCAGTGTAGATATTTACAATTTTATCTTTCCCTAATACACAGGCTCGAATAAGTGCAAAAAGTTCAGCCTGTTGGGCGGAAAAGGGAGTTTCGAATGCTGCTGCTTCAAGTGTTTCTCCTTGTTGGTTAACAATTGCATACCCTGATAATCTTTTCCCCCCTTTCACCGATGGATGAACTACCATCGGTGAATAGGTTCAGATCAGCATTTGGTATTGGAGAATCAGTGAGATCATCGCGTAATGACGCACCGTCTTGTAAGAGAGAAAGACAGTCATGAGTCGGGGACTCAGTGGCGTTAGGCGGGTCAGAAAGGAAACTAGCGGGGTTAACAGTAGTGCAGTGCCAGAACTGAAGTTTCGGGTTATTGAGGAGATAAATCTCATATTTATTTTGACGTGCCATAGTTAGGTGCTGAGTCTGAAGTTGACCCAGCAGGGCCGTGACCGAATGTGAACTATAAATAACAATATCCTGCTGAAGAGTGAGATTAGCCGCTGACTGGAGACTGTTGTAAATAGAGGCTAAAACCTGAGTACATCCAGGATAGCCGAGTGCAACTGGATCAAGTTTAGACGAGTAATAAGCTATAGGACGGTGGCGATCCCCATGTTTCTGGGTAAGTACCGCAGTGGCACAACCAGCTAAAACAGTACAATAAAGTTGGAAAGGTCGATCATAAAGGGGGCGTCCTAGTGCTGGCGCCCTCATTAAGGCGTCTTTTAGCTGATGGAAGGCCTCTTGGGCTTACGTACTTAACTGGAACTCTCCAGCGTTATTGGTGTATGGGGTCAATAACCGGGTATCTAGGGCGATATTCGGAATCCATTGCCGTCAATAATTAACCATTCCGAGCCATTTACGGACATCCTTAGCTGTTGTGGGTGCAGGGTACTGACAAATGGGCTGAACTCGACTTGGTGATAGCGCCCGTGTATCGGCGGATAAAAGGATACCCAGAAACCGGACTGTTGGTTGGGCTACTACTACTTTGGCGGGTGACACAACGTATCCTAAAATTGAAAGGTAATTTAATAATTGAGCCGTATCTTCTTTACAACTTTGTTCTGACGGGCTTGCGATCAGTAAATCGTCAACATACTGTACGAGGGTGGATCCCCCTTTTAATTCCAGAGGCTGTAATTGTTGTTGGAGACAGCAGGAGGATAGAGTAGGCGAATGTATAAATCCTTGAGGCAACCTAGTCCATGTGTATTGTTGATTTTGATATGTAAAGGCAAAGAGATACTGTGAATCCGGGTGCAAGGAGAGGGCAAAAAAGGTATGCTGGAGATCCACCAGGGAAAATGTTGTAGCGTCCGCTGGGACTTGGGCTAAAATGTGGGCTGGATTTGGGACCAATGCGTGAAGGGGTTGCACAATGGCATTAATTGAGCGCAGATCTTGGACGAGGCGATATAGTATTGGAGTATTACAAGGAGAGTGACACGGAACCAAAACTTGTTGCCGAATAAGATTCTGTATAAGTGCCTCTAGTGAATTCTACAGTCAAGAACTGTCAACTTAAGAGAACTGTCATTATTCTGAATATTGCTTTATTAATTTTAAGAAACCAACATATCTTGCTAGTAGTGCCTTCTTTAATAGAATCGACAAATTCATCTACAGAAAACCTATATGTTTAATAAGTTATTGTGTTTGATATTTTAAAATAAATGTTTAGAATTAGCCTGGAAATTAAAACTTCAAACAATGGAAGCTGGTTTTACAAAAACCAAAACAGCTCTGATTAAAAAGAACAGATCGTTCAAGGACATTTGATAACGTGAATTTGGCAGCAATCCAACTTTTACTCCCAGTCCATTCGAGTGACAATTATTTTTTTTTAAAAAAAGTTTAGAGATGCGAATGGCATCATTCCAAGCTATACGCCTCTTTTTGTCTCTGCAAGAATATTAACCCTTTCAACAAGCTTTTGTGTATAATCCAGAAGATGTCAAAGTGCAGAATGTTGTACTTTCATTCCCAATAACACTAAAGAAGTTAAAGATTTGGCATTACATATCCAAAAAGAAATCAAAAAAACTTGATCCACCCTAATTTATCTTCCAACTGTACCCCCAATCAATGAATTTGAGCTGAAATACTATTATTGAAATGTTACTGATCAATCAACTGTTTGACTGTATTATATTGTATAATTTATCAATACTGAATCAGTAGTATCAAATTTGATTAATTTATTAATTATAACAATTATTTTGAAATGCCTGGTTGTTGGGCCCCGGGGGTTGGCAGGGTTGTACGCTATATTGGGAACTTGCCGGATGGGAAACTGACACTGCGGTTGATAATCGTCTGGGGAATCAGGGAAATCCACCTCTGGTGCCCCCTCTTTTCCCAGGACTAACTCATGATTCATCTGTGGGAATTGATTAGCACGGGTTTTAGAAGAGTGCGAGTCGCCGGACCTCCTTGCGACGGTGGAGGTGGTGATAGTCGCGGGGGGAGCGGTGGATAAAGGGCTTGAATGTACATATCTTTAATGTAATTTCTAACATGGTCACACCAGAGGAATAAAGAGTTTTTTTGTCTGAAACATCATTTGTTTTAGAACAGTTTAAACTACAATCAGAACCCTCGGTCAAGGCAAGGCCGGCCATTTGACCGTATGGTCCTGATTTAGAAATGGGGGTTTTACAGAACAAAGAACAAAGAACAAAGATATGTACAGCACAGGAACAGGCCCTTCGGCCCTCCAAGCCCGTGCCGACCATACTGCCCGACTAAACTACAATCTTCTACACTTCCTGGGTCCGTATCCTTCTATTCCCATCCTATTCATATATTTGTCAAGATGCCCCTTAAATGTCCCTATCGTCCCTGCTTCCACTACCTCCTCCGGTAGTGAGTTCCAGGCACCCACTACCCTCTGCGTAAAAAACTTGCCTCGTACATCTACTCTAAACCTTGCCCCTCTCACCTTAAACCTATGCCCCCTAGTAATTGACCCCTCTACCCTGGGGAAAAGCCTCTGACTATCCACTCTGTCTATGCCCCTCATAATTTTGTAGACCTCGATCAGGTCGCCCCTCAACCTCCTTCGTTCCAGTGAGAACAAACCGAGTTTATTCAATCGCTCCTCATAGCTTATGCCCTCCATACCAGGCAACATTCTGGTAAATCTCTTCTGCACCCTCTCCAAAGCCTCCACATCCTTCTGGTAGTGTGGCGACCAGAATTGAACACTATACTCCAAGTGTGGCCTAACTAAGGTTCTATACAGCTGCAACATGACTTGCCAATTCTTATACTCAATGCCCCGGCCAATGAAGGCAAGCATGCCGTATGCCTTCTTGACTACCTTCTCCACCTGTGTTGCCCCTTTCAATGACCTGTGGACCTGTACTCCTAGATCTCTTTGACTTTCAATACTCTTGAGGGTTCTACCATTCACTGTATATTCCCTACCTGCATTAGCCCTTACAAAATGCATTACCTCACATTTGTCCGGATTAAACTCCATCTGCCATCTCTCCGCCCAAGTCTCCAGACAATCTAAATCCTGCTGTATCCTCAGACAGTCCTCATCGCTATCCGCAATTCCACCAACCTTTGTGTCGTCTGCAAACTTACTAATCAGACCAGTTACATTTTCCTCCAAATCATTTATATATACTACAAAGAGCAAAGGTCCCAGCACTGATCCCTGTGGAACACCACTGGTCACAGCCCTCCAATTAGAAAAGCATCCCTCCATTGCTACCCTCTGCCTTCTATGGCCTAGCCAGTTCTGTATCCACCTTGCCAGTTCACCCCTGATCCCGTGTGACTTCACCTTTTGTACTAGTCTACCATGAGGGACCTTGTCAAAGGCCTTACTGAAATCCATATAGACAACATCTACTGCCCTACCTGCATCAATCATCTTAGTGACCTCCTCGAAAAACTCTATCAAGTTAGTGAGACACGACCTCCCCTTCACAAAACCGTGCTGCCTCTCACTAATACGTCCATTTGCTTCCAAATGGGAGTAGATCCTGTCTCGAAGAATTCTCTCCAGTAATTTCCCTACCACTGAAGTAAGGCTCACCGGCCTGTAGTTCCCGGGATTATCCTTGCTACCCTTCTTAAACAGAGGAACAACATTGGCTATTCTCCAGTCCTCCGGGACATCCCCTGAAGACAGCGAGGATCCAAAGATTTCTGTCAAGGCCTCAGCAATTTCCTCTCCAGCCTCCTTCAGTATTCTGGGGTAGATCCCATCCGGCCCTGGGGACTTATCTACCTTAATATTTTTTAAGACACCCAACACCTCGTCTTTTTGGATCACAATGTGACCCAGGCTATCTACACCCCCTTCTCCAGACTCAACATCTACCAATTCCTTCTCTTTGGTGAATACTGATGCAAAGTATTCATTTAGTACCTCGCCCATTTCCTCTGGCTCCACACATAGATTCCCTTGCCTATCCTTCAGTGGGCCAACCCTTTCCCTGGCTACCCTCTTGCTTTTTATGTACGTGTAAAAAGCCTTGGGATTTTCCTTAACCCTATTTGCCAATGACTTTTCATGACCCCTTCTAGCCCTCCTGACTCCTTGCTTAAGTTCCTTCCTACTTTCCTTATATGCCACACAGGCTTCGTCTGTTCCCAGCCTTTTAGCCCTGACAAATGCCTCCTTTTTCTTTTTGACGAGGCCTACAATATCACTCGTCATCCAAGGTTCCCGAAAATTGCCGTATTTATCTTTCTTCCTCACAGGAACATGCCTGTCCTGTATTCCTTTCAACTGACACTTGAAAGCCTCCCACATGTCAGATGTTGATTTGCCCTCAAACATCCGCCCCCAATCTATGTTCTTCAGTTCCCGCCTAATATTGTTATAATTAGCCTTCCCCCAATTTAGCACATTCATCCTCGGACCACTCTTATCCTTGTCCACCAGTACTTTAAAACTTACTGAATTGTGGTCACTGTTACCGAAATGCTCCCCTACTGAAACATCTACCACCTGGCCGGGCTCATTCCCCAATACCAGGTCCAGTACCGCCCCTTCCCTAGTTGGACTGTTTACATATTGTTTTAAGAAGCCCTCCTGGATGCTCCTTACAAACTCCGCCCCGTCTAAGCCCCTGGCACTAAGTGAGTCCCAGTCAATATTGGGGAAGTTGAAGTCTCCCATCACCACAACCCTGTTGTTTTTACTCTTTTCCAAAATCTGTCTACCTATCTGCTCCTCTATCTCCCGCTGGCTGTTGAAAAAGACTTAGGTCTTTTTCTATGGTGGGCACATTCCTTTTTCCAAACCCCCGCAGTCTTAACAATTCCCCCTTCTGTTAATTCAATACCCAATTTTAAAGCGTTAGCCTGCCAATTAGCCAATAAAGATGCATCTTTTAATTTTTTGGGGGGCAGTACTCCCGCCATAACTCAATCAATTTCTTAGCCTTGGAGCTACGGTTATGTTGCCAAATAATCTGCTGTGCCTCTATAACTGTAGGCAAATCTTTTGATCTCCACAGGGGCCATTTCCCCTTTCCCAATTTCTGATGCAATTCTCCCGATAACTGCCGCAGCTGCTGAGAATGTTCCGGATACTGTTCACAAAGAGTTTGAAGCGCGCTTCCACTATCAGAGGTACTATCTAAAGTACTACCCATTGTCTCCTATCCTCAGATGATCCTTGTGGTTTCCTATTTAATTTTGGTAGCGATCCTAAATCGCCTAATCAATCAAGAATTTAAACGGGGTTATCCTGCCCCATTGCCCAATCAAAAGGCTAAATCAAATTGTTCGAAAGTGACTTTTAGAAAGTCAAAGTCTGGAAATGAAACATGAAAAGAGAGAGAGAGAGAGGACTGATTGAAACAGTCTGACAGACTCAGAGAATTAAAGACAGAACTAACAGATTTAAGAAATTGTTCGAGTGATCCGACAGGGCACACAACGGTCAAGCCCTGTTTATTATGTTTCCTTCAGGTGTTATCCACACCACCATTTAAATTTTATAATATATAATTTGGACAGAGTTATCCGTTCTCCGTAATATTCAATCTGATCAACACGAAGTGTCGAACAAGTCTAGACACCGGTTGATATACTTATTTATCGAAAACCACCTTTTATCGCGAAGGTATTAGGCAACCCTCAGGATCATCATCACTCATTTACCCGGAGGCTTAAGGAGGACTCTAACCTCCCAAGGTTTCCAACCCGGGACTTTAGGAAGGATTTTAACCTCCCAGGGACTCCAACCCGGACTGTTTAGGGAGGACTCTAACCTCCCAAGGTTTCCAACCCGGGACTTTAGGAAGGTCCAACCTTCCTGGGACCCCAACCCTTATTCGTAACGGGTTCGCCGGACTGCTTTGATTTCGTCAGAGTCACGACCGAAACCGAACAGCAGGGCGTGGCCACACTCGGGACAGCAGAGGGGGAAACCAAAGTGGTAACAAGGGTACTCACGTTTGGTGGCCAATTCCCTCCTCAGCGTCCGAATGCGATCAATCTGTTACGCCGTCAGGTTCCAGGGAGGCTCCTTGAAATCACACTTCTGACACCAAATGAGGATTCTTTTGCAGCCAGTCCAGATGAAATGATCAGTCGAATACCTCGTTACTTTAAGAAATGCTAACTGTAAGAAACTTCTTCAAACAGCACTTACAAGGCAATACACTGTGCATTATGCTACAGATAAATGAGAGAGAGAAAATAATGGGAGAAGTGAGGATTCTTTTGCAGCCAGTCCGGATGAAATGATCAGTCGAACACCTCATTACTTTAAGAAATGCTAACTGTAAGAAACTTCTTCAAACAGCACTTACAAGGCAATACACTGTGCATTATGCTACAGATAAATGAGAGAGAGAAAATAATGGGAGAAGTGAGGATTCTTTTGCAGCCAGTCCGGATGAAATGATCAGTCGAACACCTCGTTACTTTAACATATGTTTATTTCGCGGCCGGGGCTAAAACCACTGTATCTCTTGAGAGTTACACCAGCAAGCCAAAGTCAATACATCTAACAGCAGTTCTTATACAGTTTTGGCTCATTTCTGAGGGCAGCTCCCTCGCATTCCTATCTGTGCTCTCAGCTCAATTATAATTCAGCCCCCCTCAATTATAATTATCTTTAAGCCTAGTGCACCCATTCCCAAGGCCGTTACTGCAATTTGTCTGGTTCAAAAACAAGTGATACATTTTGCTACCAGAAGCCTGTCTTGACATTTCTTCACACAAAGCTTTATCTAACATTTTGTTTTTCCCATAAACTTCCAATCCATCTTGAGCCAAACTCTCATTTATCGATCATCAGCCAAACTCTCAGAAGACCTAACCGGAAAATTGAACTCGGACTTGAAAAAAGGCCTGACCCTCCTCAACTCTCTTTATCTTTGTGGTGCCCTGTTGCCCAACCTGGCAATCTTGAAAGATGCCAGAGGCTGAACGTTGAGGGGTAAACTTCTATCCATATTTGCTTTTCTGAAAGTGGAGAAATGCAGCAGTGTTGAGATGCCCAAAATTCCAAGAGCACCTCCAGGAAATCTCCAGTATTGTTCTTGTATCAGTGCGCAGGTAAACAACCATTCATCACACAGCTATGTCCCATTTGAAGGATTATGGTGGACATACGTCAGTGTGACAAGGCTTCCAGAATGCAATTGTACCTTGAATGTGTGGCCTCTTATCATGTAAGCTTGGTATCCTGAGCACAGAGCTGTGAGGTGTTTTGTTGTGTGGTTGGCATCTAGCAGGGAGTTTTGAGGATTGTCTATCTCCCTAAGTATGCTACTTGAGTCTGTAAATTTGCAAAATCATAACTCTTTATTTACACCAAGTGTTTACATATTTGAACCTTTAGATGAGGTGGGGGATTCTTCTCCTTCATGTTTTTAGATTTGATCAGACATCATTGTCACATCAGCATCAGCATTGTGTATGCTTCTGATGGCAATACTTTACTTCCCCCCCTCCCCCCCCAAGTCTTTATCCTTACCATATTTGCTTCCTCCTACTCTCTCCCCAATGTTTCAGACTTCACAGGGTTAGTCTCTGAGGTGCCTTGAGCAATCACCCTGACCTCGTTCTGATCAAGTTTTGAGGTTGATGATATTCTGTACTCTCCATTCTGTCAGTGTGAGTGTTCTTCTCCTGGGTATTTGTAGAGGTTGTAGTAAGTCTTTCTTCTTCTTTTTCATAAGAATTTCAGTCGTAAGCAGAAGTTTATATTGGCTTTCTCTCAAAGGATATTGTGTTGATTATTCCTCTAAGTGCAACAAAGCAGAGTAAAGATCACATGGCCTGGGTGACCAATTGGGGCTTGGAGTGTGGCCCCATGGTGAGAAAGGCTCCTGAACAGAGACATTTTGGCAGCTAGTTACAGCTATGCTGCTGCTGTATAATTCTTATTAATAAATGGCTTTTGTGTTCTCTAATGAAATCTTTGAAAGCATCTTTACATTTGGCGACGAGGGTAAATTATTCTTACACTGCCTCTGGCCCAACATCAATGAGTGTCCTGTTTTAATTGAAGACTAGGAAAAAAGTACTCACCAGAATGTCTCTCTTTGGTTGAATGGGCCCATTTGACTCCTTCATGGAAGGTTGGACACAATAGGTTGAGCACTTTGGGAATTATTTCCAAGCAAAGGAAATAGGAGTAGAGGCAAAATGCAAAGTAATTATCCTAAGTGTTTGTGGAACTCAGACCTATAACCTTATTCGCAGTTTTATAGCCCCAAGTGTGCCCGACTCCAAATCATTTAATGAGCTCATTGCTAGAGTGAAGGTCCAACTGCAACCTCAACCATCAGTCATATTCCAGAGATTCAAACTTAATTAGAGGGTGAGAGCCCCAGGTGAATTGATCGCAAGATATATTGCTAAACTGAAGCAATTATTGGATTAATGTGATTTTGGAGCCACTCTAAACAACATGTTAGGGGATAGGTTAGTCTGTGGCACGAACAGCAATGTTTGCAGAGGTCAACATAAATTTTAAATGGCAATGAAGGTAGCACTGACCATGGAAAATGCTGAAAAAGGTAAACAAGAGCTGCAGAGTGCACAAATGGAGCCGTTCAACAGTGAGGCAACTAACCTGCAGCCAGCTGTGGTGCCAAGACCGCCGAAGCAGTCGTGAAGCAGGAAACAATTTCAGCCACCAACAACAAAGCATAACGATATAGAATAGGCCATCAGTCAGTAATATATAAAGTGAAATGTCACCGATGCAGAGGTGACCATACTCCTGAATCATGTTGGCTTAAGGAGACTGAGTATTTTTATTGTCACAAAAGAGGACATTTGACAAAGCAGTGCAGAGCTACGTCAAGATCGCTGAGTAATCAACCAACCAAGATGTTATATGCATACAATGTGGAAAAGCCTAACACCAGTGATTCTGATATTCACTCTCTGTGTAACCGAAAAACAGTCAGGGTAGACGCTAATACTTTAACACTCCGGGTAAATAAGAAGCCGTTTAAGATGGAAGTGGATACAGAGGCATCAGACACTGTGCTGTATGAGAATACATTCCAGTAGAAACATAGAAAATAGGTGCAGGAATAGGTCCTTCGAGTCTGCACCACCATTCAATATGATCATGGTTGCAAATTCATGCAAATTCAGTATCCCACTCCCACTTTGTCTCCATTGGGTCCGGTTCTGGGGGAGCTGGGACCTGTACAAACTGGACGGATTACACCTGGGCAGGACTGGAACTGATATCCTAGGGTGGTTATTTGCTAGAGCGGTTGGGGAGTGTTTAAACTAATGTGGCAGGGGAATGGGAACCGATGCAGGAAGTCGGAAGATAGCAAAACAGGGACAGAAACAAAAGGCAGTAAGGGGAAAGTGTAAGGCAGAGAAGCCAGAGTCAAAATCAAAAAGGGCGACAGTACAAGGTACAGTGACTGAGGTGAGCTCAGTAAATAGGTCCAGTAATACTAAAAGGAGTAAAACAGGAAGTAAAAACATAAATGGAAAGCGACGCAGCTTGTTACGTGAAGATATGGGTTCAACGACAAGGGAAATTAGGAGAAATGTTAAGAGGAAAAATAACTTTGGAGAGGTTACTCATCAAGGTGTTAAGATTCAAAACAGAGGTATAAAAGCCAACATACGTGTACTTTACCTGAATGCTCGTAGTATTCAGAATAAGATAAATGAGTTGATGGCGCAAATCATCGTGAATTACTATGATTTGGTGGCCATTACTGAAACATGGTTAAAGGATGGTCACGACTGGGAGTTAAATACCCAAGGGTATCAAACTATACGGAAGGACAGAGTGGATGGTAAGGGAGGTGGTGTAGCTCTGTTATTTATGGATGACATCCGGGCAATAGTAAGGGATGACATCGGTGCTATGGAGGATAAGGTTGAATCCATTTGGGTGGAAATCAGGATTAGTGAGGCGAAAAAGTCACTGATAGGAGTAGTCTATATGCCACCAAATAGTAACATTATCGTGGGGCAGGCAATAAACAAAGAAATAATGGATGCATGTAGAAATGGTACAGCAGTTATCATGGGGGATTTTAATCTACATGTCGATTGGTTTAACCAGGTCGGTCAAGGCAGCCTTGAGGAGGAGTTTATAGAATGTATCCGCGATAGTTTCCGAGAACAGTATGTAATGGAACCTACAAGGGAACAAACGGTCCTAGATCTGGTCCTGTGTAATGAGACAGGACTGATTAATTATCTCATAGTTAGGGATCCTCTCGGAAGGAGCGATCACAATATGGTGTAATTTAAAAAACAAATGGAGGGTGAGATGGTAAAATCAAACACAAGTGTTTTGTGCTTAAACAAAGGAGATTACAATGGGATGAGAGAAGAGCTAGCTAAGGTAGATTGGGAGCAAATACTTTATTGTGAAACAGTTGAGGAACAGTGGAGAACCTTCCAAGCGATTTTTCACAGTGCTCAGCAAAGGTTTATACCAACAAAAAGGAAGGACGGTAGAAAGAGGGAAAATCGACCGTGGATATCTAAGGAAATAAGGGAGAGTATCAAATTGAAGGAAAAAACATACAAAGTGGCAAAGATCAGCGGGAGACTAGAGGACTGGGAAATATTTAGGGGGCAACAGAAAGCTACTAAAAAAGCTATAAAGAAGAGTAAGATAGATTATGAGAGTAACCTTGCTCAGAATATAAAAACAGATAGTAAAGGTTTCTACAAATACATAAAACAAAAAAGAGTGGCCAAGGTAAATATTGGTCCTTTAGAGGATGAGAAGGGAGATTTAATAATGGGAGATGAGGAAATGGCTGAGGAACTAAACTGGATTTCTGGGTTGGTCTTCACAGTGGAAGACACAAATAACATGCCAGTGACTGATGGAAATGAGGATATGACAGGTGAGGACCTTGAGATGATTGTTATCACTAAGGAGGTAGTGATGGGCAAGCTAATGGGGCTAAAGGTAGACAAGTCTCCTGGCCCTGATGGAATGCAACCCAGAGTGCTAAAAGAGATGGGTAGGGAAATTGCAAATGCACGAGTGATAATTTACCAAAATTCACTAGACTCTGGGGTGGTCCCGGCGGATTGGAAATTAGCAAACATGACACCACTGTTTAAAAAAGGAGTTAGGCAGAAAGCGAATAATTATAGGCCAGTTAGCTAAACTTAGGTAGTAGGGAAGATGCTGGAATCTATCATCAAGGAAGAAATAGCGAGGCATCTGGATGGAAATTGTCCTATTGGGCAGACACAGCATGGGTTCATAAAGAGCAGGTCGTGCCTAACTAATTTAGTGGAATTTTTTGAGGACATTACCAGTGCGGTAGATAACGGGGAGCCAATGGATGTGGTATATCTGGATTTCCAGAAAGCTTTTGACAAGGTGCCACACAAAAGGTTGCTGCATGAGATAAAGATGCATGGCATTAAGGGTAAAGTAGTAGCATGGATAGAGGATTGGTTAATTAATAGAAAGCAAAGAGTGGGGACTAATGGGTGTTTCTCTGGTTGGCAATCAGTAGGTGTCCCTCAGGGATCAGTGTTGGGCCCACAATTATTCACAATTTACGTAGATGATTTGGAGTTGGGACCAAGTGCAATGTGTCCAAGTTTGCAAACGACACTAAGATGAGTGGTAAAGCAAAAAGTGCAGAGGATAACGGAAGTCTGCAGAGGGATTTGGATAGGTTAAGTGAATGGGCTAGGGTCTGGCAGATGGAATACAATGTTGACAACTGTGAGGTTATCCATTTTGGTAGGAATAACAGCAAAAGGGATTATTATTTAAATGATAAAATATTAAAACATGCTGCTGTGCAGAGAGACCTGGGTGTGCTAGTGCATGAGTCACAAAAAGTTGCTTTACAGGTGCAACAGATGATTAAGAAGGCAAATGGAGTTTTTTCCTTCATTGCTAGAGGGATGGAGTTTAAGACTAGGGAGGTTATGCTGCAATTGTATAAGGTGTTAATGAGGCCACACCTGGAGTATTGTGTTCAGTTTTGGTCTCCTTACTTGAGAAAGGACGTACTGGCGCTGGAGGGTGTGCAGAGGAGATTCACTAGGTTAATCCCAGAGCTGAAGGGGTTGGATTACGAGGAGAGGTTGAGTAGACTGGCACTGTACTCATTGGAATTTAGAAGGGTGCGAGGGAATCTTATAGAAATGTATAAAATTATGAAGGGAATAGATAGGATATATGCGGGCAGGTTGTTTCCACTGTGGGGTGAAAGCCAAACGAGGGGGCATAGCCACAAAATAAGGGGAAGTAGATTTAGGACTGAGCTTTGGAGGAACTTCTTCACCGAAAGGGTTGTGAATCTATGGAATTCCCTGCCCAGTGAAGCAGTAGAGGCTCCTTCATTAAATGTTTTTAAGATAAAGATAGATAGTTTTTTGAATAATAAAGGGATTAAGGGTTATGGTGTTCAGGCCGGAAACTGGAGCTGAGTCTATAAAAGATCAGCCATGATCTCATTGAATGGCGGAGCAGGCTCGGGGGGCTAGATGGCCTACTCCTGCTCCTAGTTCTTATGTTCTTATGTTCTTATACCCTTTAATCCCTTAAGCCGCAAGAGCCATGTCCAGCTCTCTCTTGAATATATCCAATGAACTACCCCAACAGCTTCCTGTGACAGAGAATTCCACAAGTTCACAACTCCCTGAGAAAAGAGGTTCTTCCTCAACTCAATCATGAATACCTTACCCCTTATTCTTATGCTGTGACCCCTAGTTCTGGACATCCCCTACATTGAGAACATTCTTCCCGCATTTAACCTGTCCAATCCCATCAGTATTTTATATGTTTCTATAAGATCCCCTCTCATTCTTCTAAACTCCAGTTGATCCAATCATTCTTCATATGTCAGTCCTGCCATCCCTGGAATTAGTCTGGTGAACCTTCGCTGGACACCCTCAATAGCAAGAATGTCTTTCCTCAAACTAGGAGGCCAAGACTGCACACAATACTCAAGGTGTGGCCTCACTAAGGCCCTGTATTGCTTCAGCAAGACATCCCTACTCCTATACTCAAATCCTCTCGCTATGAAGGCCAGCATGCCATTAGCTTTCCTCACCGCCTGCTGTACCTGCATACCAACTTTCAGCGACTGTTCTTAAGGGAAGCAGTCCATCTGTTGAATTTGAAGAGCACGCTGCCAAGTTGAAGACTTATGCAGAGGAAGTAATAAAGTTAAAAGGCCCCACAATGGTACCTGTAAGCTATGGATAACAATCAAACCCAGCTCCCAGTAATAATAGTGGTGGGTGAAGGACCAAGCCTTCTCGGCCACGATTGGCTTAAAGAAATCAAGTTGAATTGGGCTGACATTTTTTAAGTGTGGGAAGAAGGCTTGCCTGAACTAATAAGAATATTGAGAGCATCTTCTGTGATGAATTATGCAAAATCAAGGGGTTACAAGCTGAGGTTTATGTGGATCCAGAGGCAACTCCTTATTCTTTAGGGCAAGACTGGTACCTTATGCCTTACGAGAGAAAGTTGATACTGAGTGAAACAGGTTGGGAGAACAAGGCATCATCCAGCCAGTTTAGTTCTTGGAATGAGAAGGACCTATAGTCCCTGTATTGAAACTGGACCAAACCATCTACATTTGTGGCGATTATAAGCAGTTATTCAGGCAGCCAAGCTGGCTCAATGTTCAATCTCGAGAATTGAAGATATATATGCAAAGCTGACAGGTGATCAATCCTGCACAAAGCTGCACATTATGGGTGGCACGGTAGCACAGTGGTTAGCACTGTTGCTTCACAGTGCCAGAGTCCCAGGTTCGATTCCCAGCCACTGTCTGTGCGGAGTCTACATGTTCTCCCTGTATCTGTGTGGGTTTCCTCTGGGTACTCCACTTTCCTCCCACATGTCCTGAAAGATGTGCTATTAGGTCATTTGGATATTCTGAATTCTTCCTCTGCGTACCCGAACAGGCGCCGGAATGTGGTGACTAGGGGCTTTTCACAGTAACATCATTGCAGTATTAATGTAAGCCTACTTGTGACAATAAAGATTATTATTATTATTACTATGAGTCACATGAACCAGCAACTCTAATTAGATGATGCTTCCTGAAGGTATGTCACGGTAAACACATACAAAAGTTTACTCAAGTACATGCGCCTCCCTTTCGGCATGTCTTCAGAATGTGCAATATTCCAACGGACAATGGAGAGTCTGCTAGAGGGGCTACTGTAGGTTGCAGTGTACCTTGATGATTTCCTTTTAACTGGATCAACAGAGGCTGAGCATCGAGCCAATTAAAGAGATTCCAGGAGGCTGGAATTTGCTTCAAGAAAGAGAAGTTCACCTTTCAAGCCACTGAGGTGATCTACCTGGGGCACTGTTGAGATGCACAAGGATTATCCCCGTGGAAGACAAGGTCAAGGTGACAAAAGAGGTGCCTGCTGCCACAAACATAACTAAACTCAAATTATGTTGAGGGATGGTGAACTACTGTGGTCGTTTTTACCAAACCTATTGGCGGTATTGACCCTCTTGCATTTTCTGCTGAAGAAACACAGTCTTTGGTCTTGGAAGTGTCCCCAGGAGGGTAAAGAAATTGCTGCATTCCTCAAACCTGTTAGTATACTTCAACGCACCTGAAGAACTAATATTGACATGCAACACTTCACCTTCTGGTGTTGATACGCTGTTGTCCCATGTGATCGGCAATGGTTTTGAAAAGCCAATAGGGTATGTGTCAAGAAGGTTTTCAGAGGAGATAAAAGGCAACACACAAATTGAGAAGGGCGACTACAGTTTTTGACATCATTAAATTTTACCAGTACTTACAGGGTAGACACTTTACCATTGTTTCTGACCAAAAATTGTTCTTCGGTCTCTTTAAAAAGGACAAGGCTAACCCGCCAATCACCTCAGCAAGAATTCAACGATTGGCATTAACTGAACACATCAAAAGCAATCTGTCCTGGTCTACCCATGTCGAACTTACAACCAAGAAAGCACAACAGCGCCGATACTTCCTCAGAAAACTAAGGAAATTTGGCGTGTCCACATTGACTCTTACCAATTTTTACAGAAGCATCCTATCTGGCTGCATCACAGCCTGGTATGCCAACTGCTCAGCCCAAGACCGTAAGAAACTACAGAGTCATGAACACAGCCCTGTCCATCATGCGAACCCGCCTCCCATCCATTGACTCTTTCTACACCTCCCGCTGCCTTGGGATAGTGGGCAGCATAATCAAAGACACCTCCCACCCTGGTTATTCTCTCTTCCAACGGCTTCCATCGGACAGAAGATACAAAGAAGATACTGCAAACACTGTATCTTCAGTAACAGATTCAAAAACAGCTTCTTCCCCACTGTTACCAGACTCCTGAATGACCCTCCTATGGACTGAACTGATCTCTCCAAGCATCTTCTCTTCTGAGTAGTACTACAGTATGCTTCACCCGATGTCTATGTCTATGTATTTACATTGTGTATCTATTTTATGTCCAATGTCTTTCATGTATGGAATGATCTGTCTGGACTGCACACAGAACAATGCTTTTCACTATACCTCGGTACATGGGGCAGTAAATCCAAATCCAAATAAACCCAACTCCAAACTCTGCCCGTCTATGACTGTACATTCAAGCACTGACCTGGAACACACATAGTAAATGCGGATGCTCTTAGCCACCTACCCTTGCAAGAAAGTACCACCTATACTCCAGTAGCACAAGAAATCATTAATTATTTGGGATACATTGCTAGTATTGGTGAAACAGATCAGAAACTGGACCAACCGAGATCCACTTCTGTCCAAAGTGAGAGACAGAATGCTTATGGGATGAGTAAATGAGGTAGTGGCTGAGGAACTGAAACCATTCTTTACCAGCATGAATGAATTGAATTGTCAGGCTGGCATCATACCCGGGGGAGCAAGAATATTAATTCCAGTACCAGGCAGAGAGTTGCTCCTAACTGAATTACACAACGCTTATCTGGCATCTCTAAGATGAAAATACTCGCCAAGAGTTATGTGTGGTGGCTTGACATATCACGAAGCTAGTCAAGCACTGTCAACAGTGCCAACTGCAACAAAGGTTTCCTGCTACAGCCCTACTGCAGCCTTGGGAGTGGCCTGGCTGGCCATGGGTATGAATCTATATCTATTCTGTTGGTCCATTCCTGGGCTCAATATTTTTGCTCACGTTGATTGCACACTTTAAATGGATGGACATTTTTGAGGGGACGTCACCTCCATCACATGCTATACCATTGAATGGTTGAAGACGTGGTGTCAGATAATGGAATCCTATTCACAAGTGCCAAGTTCCAAAACTTCACCATTCTCCATGGTATTAAACACCTTAGAACTGCGCCTTTTTGGCCTAGTATCAAAGGGACTCGCCAAGAGAGCCATCCAAACTTTCAATACTGGCCTAAAGAAACAATTAGGGGGGACCTTGGAGACTAAAATCGCATGGTTCCTCCTTAGCTATCGTACAACTCCACATGAAACAATGGGAGTTCCACCAGCAGAACTGCAGATGAGACATTGTCTCAGAACAAGCCTTGTGTTTCCAAGTTTGCCAGGGAGTCACAGAGTTTAACAATATAGAAAGAGACCCTTCCGCCATCGTGTCTGTGCTGGCCTTCAAACAACTACCTAGTCTAATCCCATTTCCCGCACTTGGCCCGTAGCTTTGCCTGCTATGGAATTTCAAGTACGCATCTAAATGTTTCCTAAATATTGTGAGGATTTCTTACTCTACTGCCCTTTCAGGCAGTGAGTTCAGGATTCCCACCATCCGCTGGGTGCAAACGTTTTTCCTTAATTTTCCTCTAAATCTCTGGCTCCTTATCCTCCCCCCCATTCCGCCAGTTATTAACTCTTCTACTAAGGGGAAACATTTCTTCCCATCTACCCTATCTATATCCCTCAGAATTTAATACTCCTTGATGAGGTCCTCTCTCAGGCTTCTCGGCTCTAAGGAAAATAACCCCAGCCTATCCAGCCTCTCTTCATAGCTGAAATGCTCCAGCCCAGGCAACATCCTGGTGAATCTCCTCTGCACCCCCTCCAGTGCAATCATATCCTTCCTATAGTGTGGCGACCAGAACTGCACACAGTAGTCTAGCTGTGGCCTAACCAGTGTTTTATACAACTCCATCATAAACTTCCTGCTCTTATATTCATGCCTCAGCTAATAAAGGCAAGTATCCCATATGCCTTCTTAACCACCATATATACCTGTCCTGCTGCCTTCAGGGGTCGTTGAACATGCACTGCACGTTCTCTTTGGTCTTGTGTACTTCCTGGCATCCTGTCATTTATTGTATATTCCCTTGCCTTGTTAGTGCTCCCAAAATGCATCATCTCACACCTTTCAGGGTTCAATTCCATTTGCCAATGTTCTGCTCACTGACCAGCCTGTCTAGGTCATCCCTTCATCTGAGGCTATTTACCATTCCATCAATTTTCATTTCATCTACGAACTTATTGATCATACCGCCCACATTCACTTCAAGATCAATAATGTACACCACAAACGTCAAGGAACCCAGCACTGATCCCTGAAGTTGAAGCCAGCCAAAGAAATCAAAAAGGAAGCCATGATTCACATAGTATAGCACGATCATTTATGGTACAATGAGCCGTGTATGTGAGAAACATTGGTAAGGGAATCAAGTTGGGTTATTGACTCTAAGACCATTCTACCAAGTGGACGTGGAGGGTGGATTGTTTGTAAACACTTGAGGAATAGAGAGATGCTCCAGCAGTCAGTGTTGTTATCAAGAAATGTTTTTGAACCATATGCACCGAATTACCTGATTGACCTGTTATCAATGTGACTGATGTCTCCATGGAAGCAAATATGGCCTGTGCCACAACAGGTACCCGTTATTGTGATTCCTGTTATCGTTGATCCTGTGGAAAAATCTCAGACAACAGAATTACATCGCTCTACAAGATACAGACAACCCCTTCAAAGACTTGACTAAACGTACAACTCATATACAAAGGGCACGATCTAACCAAATCCGTGTAGTAGCGAGCAGCAAATGCTGGGTGTTTCCTGACGGCTGACCTGGCGAGGGCGGTCAGAGGTACCTAATGTTAATTAGGCCACTTAATGATGCCCATGGGCTTTACGCTGCAAATGAATGTCCCGGCAGCTGATTCGCAGGGACCACGACCCGGAACTCCCCGCTAACGAGGGGGAGCAGCACTTACATTGATCCCACAGAGCAAATCCCAAACAGCATGCAGCCATGCCACCGCTTAGACCAGTGGCGCGATTCGGAGATGCCAACCTGGCCAGGCTCATGGACGTAGTTGAGTCCAGGTGGGATATACTGTTCCCCCGAGGGGGTCGGAGGGTCAACCACAGGGCAACCAGTTCTGCCTGGGAGGCACTGGCAGCGACAGCAGCAGTCAGCTCAGGTGTGTCACCAGGAGAACCGTCACCCAGTGCCGGAAGGGTATCAACGACCTCCACTGGGCCGCATGGGTGAGTTAGCATCGGCCACCTGGCACTGATCCCCACCCCCACAAAACCCTGCCCCCCTGCAGCGATACTGCGCCTGACACCAAGCCTCTCAGCACAATGGCACATCCGTACGCTAGCACAACATGGCACCCATTAGCTCACCACATCCATGCTCAGCAGTACTGCCCATGCCAGTCCCCTGCCATGCCCTGTCCGCCAACCTGCGAAGCATGCAGCGTTCGGCTCATGATGCTCCCTTCTGTGTCCCCACAGGAGAAGCCGCTGCACAATTGGGGGGCAAGGGCCCAGATGGGTGGCGGTTGCCGGACCTCACCGTCCTCACCCACTATGAGGATCGAGCCCTGGAGGTCGTGGGTGTCTAAGTACAGATCGGTCACCGACGCCGAGATTGGCTACGCCGCAGAAATAAGTAACCATTGGCCCCCCACCCAGATGACCTATCAAACGTGAGTTGTTCATGCCCGTATGATGACTCTTCCCTCTCATTGACCACATGATATTTTTACCCGCAGGACCTCCATCGGATGGTGCTGGCCCATCTTCTGGGGTTTCCCCCCCCCCCCCCCCCACCCAGGCTCCCAAAAGAACACCTCGGATGAGAGCTCCGACGATGCACAGTTGGGGTATCACAGCTGTCATCCTCACGCTCCACCAGCACAGAGGCACACACCTCAGTGGATGAAAGTAGTGGACAGTCTTCTGAGGCACATACTGGGGAGCACCTCATAGTTTCTGATGCACATCAGATAGAACAAGGAATGTCCAGTGGAGACAACAGTCGAGAGTTTGCAGGATCCTGGGGGTTTGCAGGATCCTAGGACCCAGCTGGGTCCCAGCCAGATGCTGAGCCTCTGGACCAGGTTTTCCTGGAGCTGATGCAGTCGTTAGGGAGCAGCCTTGAGAGTCAGAGGCGGATGTCAGTGACACTACAGCAGGGGCATAGCCGATTGGAGCAGTCCCAGCGGCTAAGGGTGCAGGAGATGGTGCAGGTAATGCGTGGCACCGAGGCCAACGCTGCTCGGGTGGCTTTCACAGAGGAAAGCCTGGAGGATGGCGTCAGCAGCATGAGTGGTGGTGTCCAAGGCGTTGCTCAGTCAGTGACAGCACTGATTGAGGGCCTCAAAATCATG
This sequence comes from Scyliorhinus torazame, assembly GCF_047496885.1. Taxonomy (NCBI): domain Eukaryota; kingdom Metazoa; phylum Chordata; class Chondrichthyes; order Carcharhiniformes; family Scyliorhinidae; genus Scyliorhinus; species Scyliorhinus torazame. The sequence goes on from NC_092713.1 coordinate 288,703,633, forward strand.
TCCCAGACGCTGGGGGACATGTCCTTGATGCAGATGAACATTTCTGAGGCACTGTGGAGCATGCATCAGTCTCAGGTGGGAATTGCTGAGGCACTGTGAAGTATGTCCCAGACGCTGGGGGACATGTGCCAGTCTCAGATGGACCTTGCTGGGGTGCTGCAGAGCATGTCTCAGTCTCAGGCAGGCATTGCTGCGGTGCTCCAGAGAACGTTCCTGTTGCTATGGACAGTGTCACAGACACAGGTGGACATGTGCTGTAGAACGTGGTCATGTCGCAGAGGAGCATCGCAGGCATCGACTCCATGTTGCAGATATTGGGGAGCCACCAGGGCTGGCAGAGTAAGTTGACACAGGGGCATCAGGAGCTCAATCCAACTGCCCTTCCATCTCAAGGTGACCCACAGGGCCCTACGAGCACCGATCGGAAAGAGCTAACCCGGAGCCTCCCACCAGGGCCTTACCTGAAAATGACATGCCTCGGGGTAAGATGCGGAACAGGGTGGCACGGCTAGGCATGTGCCACCACCAAGTTGGCAGGGACCCTTCAGTCCAAGCCATCCAGAGGACGCCTGGCAGGAGCATCAAAGGCCACAGGATGTGGTAAGCAGCAAGCTGCCCCCACCTCTGATGTGTATCCTGGGGACACACCTGGACATAACAGTAAAGCACGGAGGGCTAAGCACATTGATAGGTCATGGGAGGGGGGTTAGTGGGGTAGCACCATCAGTATCTAGGGATAGTTGGGGGTCACTATTGTACTTGTACACCATTAAAACAAATTACACCCAAGACATGTGAAACCTCTGTCACGTTGTTCTGCACTGCGTGCCAGCAAGCACCCCCTTCCCCCCTTGGAGTGGGGTGTGTTGAGGGTTCTGCTCGAGGGGGTGTGGGCAGGCAGTGCATTCTTGGGGGGAGGGGGGGGGCCCTCGGTTGGGCTTGCATAGTCTCTACCAGCATTGCCCTGGCATGATGGACCTCACAATGGGCCAAGCGTGCAACCGTTGACAACTTGGCCCACCCGTGAGGTCCACCACATCAGGTTCACAGTTGCTGAGACCGCAAGTGATCCACGCCCATGTGATTCCTGGCACTGGGCTGGCTAAATAGGTGCAAATTGCCATTGATTTAAACCCCCCAGCAGATTCACATTGTGAACCTCATTCAGCAGGGAGTCGGAGCATCGCGTTAGGATCGACGCCTGGTGCAAATCCCGATTTTCTCCCAACGCCCAATTCTCTGTCTAATCGGGGAATGCATTCCTGCCTTCCCGGAATTAAGAATCTTGACCAATGAAACTAGTTTGCACCATAATTTTATGACCCTCAAGGGACAGGATGGCAGGTGTGAGAATTTGACACCATGGCAGTTCATCGTGCCTGCCACTTAATCACCCCTTCGGCCTCCTCCTCCGCTGTAATTTTACCAGCAGCAGGGCTGCCCGGTAATGTGGGCCTGAGACTGTTAGGATTTACTGATGGCAAGGGATGCCGACACCAAGCGATCAGGTTGCCAGGTAAAACCTGCCGCACCAGTGACCATGTAAGGGTCATAGAATCCACCCTTTCAGACCCCATGAGCTTCTCAGAGGCCGCACTCCCCCAAATTGTGAATTCACCCCTGTGTTCCCCCACTTGGCCTCTCACCTCTGTGGCCACCCCCTCACTCCCCCCTCCCCCCCCCCCCCCCCCCACTCCCCAAGTCGACACCAGGGCCTGCCACCCAGGCAATGAGACCCAGACTCATCTTCTAGCCCTGCTCCATCACAATATGCTTTCCTCAGTGTCTGTTGCAATCCCAAGAGTGGCCTCTGTTCCCAGAAGAGCTGCAGTGACAAGATAACTGCTAATCTTCTCATTGGTGATGGGGATGGAAGTCCTGCTTCAAGTCAATTAGTGGCCTGATGACCATTCAATGCATGCGGGCTGGACTGGCCAAGCAGAGCCGGCCTTAGCTGTAATTTGTCTATCAGGGAGGGTGGGAACCTTGTCCCAGGGGTAAATTCATTCCTTGGTGTTCCCATCATAGATGTCCCACTGGAATGCACATCACCAGCACACTGAATAGACTTTGTCTGCGGTAGTGAAATCAGGGACTGGATTCTCCAATACCCCAGCTGCATGTTTCTCGATGGACGCCATTCATTAACGACGGGATTCTCTACTCCCGCCGCTTATCAATGGGATTTCCTATTGAAGCCACTCCAAGCCACCAGGAAATCAATGGGCGGGGGTGCACTGCCGACGGGAGCAGAGAATCCCAACGGCCGGAGGAATCCGGCCCAGGTCTTTTAAATAATTCAAAAAAACTTCCTGTGCATAATGATACTGGGGAGTGGAACATTTAATACGACCAGTTTAAGGATCGTGGTCACAAAATGAAGCAAATAATTGATCCAGCTCTTTGAAAGACTAACATCATTTAAACTATTTGTCAACTTATTCAAAGCCTGGGGGAACGGCCTCAGGCAGTCAAAAAAAGGATGAATCCAAAGCCAAGGTATTAAAACAGTCTATCAGCTCACCAAGATCAGTGTGGCAACCAAAGAAAATACATAGACTGCTGTTATGGAAGCAAGGATTTGCACTATTCATAAGGATGCCAAAACTGTGAAAAATATTAAGCATAAATAATGCAGTATTAAAAAGATATTGAGAACATTGGAAAACACAAACATCAAAGTCTTGTGTTCTCTAAGTACTTCATTGACCCTAAATCTTACTTTGCTCCCAGTCCAGAAGAATGCTGAGGGGCAGAAGTAAAAATCAGGAGTACCTGAGTCCGATGTGCTCATTTTGATTTTTTGATTTGATTTATTATTGTCACATGTATTAGTATACAGTGAAAAGTATTGTTTCTTGCATGCTGTACAAACAATGCATACCGTACATAGGGAAGGAAGGAGAGACTGCAGAATATAATGTTACAGTTATAGCAAGGTGTAGAGAAAAGATCAACTTAATACGAGGTAGGTCCATTCAAAAGTCTGATGGCAGTGGCGAAGAAGCTGTTCTTGAGTCGGTTGGTACATGACCTCAAACTTTGGTATCTTTTTCCTGACGGAAGAAGATTGGATGAGAGTATGCCCGTGGTGCATGGGGTCCTTAATTATGCTGGCTGCCTTTCCGAGGCAGCGGGAATTATAGACAGAGTCGATGGATGGAAGGCTGGTTTACGTGATGGATTGGGCTACATTCACGACCTTTTGTAATTTCCTGCAGTCTTGGGCAGAGCAGGATCCATACCAGGCTGTGATACAACCAGAATGAATGCTTTTTATGGTGTATCATTTCCGGCCAGGTTCAATTCCGGCCTTGGGTGAATGTTTGTGTGGAGTTCACACTTTCTCCCCGTGTCTGCGTTGGTTTCCTTCAGAATCTCCGGTTTCCTCCCACAGTCCAAAGATGTGCAAGTTAGGTCAATTGGCCATGCTAAGTTGTCCATTAGTGTTCAAAGGTTAGGTGGGGTTACTGGGATAGGGTGGTGATTGGGCTTAGATAGGGTGCTCTTTCAGAAGTTTGGTGCAGACTCGATGGGCCAAATGGCCTCCTTCTGCACTAAGGCTTCTATGATTCTATGATTTCAACATTTTTGAACCCACAATTCTTCATTCCCCCCAGCTCATAGTGCAACCACTCTCCAGGCGCGTAGCAACCCAAAATCAGCGCCAATGCATTGTCAGTAAAATCTAGTCTCAGAACAATAATATCCTAATCTCCGCTTTTTAAAAAAAATTATACTAACAAGTTGCATTCTGTTCCCTTTTGAGACGTCAGTATAAAGTGTCCATTAAATACACTTCCATGTCTTCAATGATATAATGCACAACGCTGCTGTCTCAATGCAGGAAATAGAGATAAGAGTCCAATTAGTGCGTATAGTGACACAACATTTAACTAGTTGCATAATGCAATGCACTGTGTACTGCTAATTGACTGCGAGTTGGAGTGATCAGCATCATTACCCCTCAAAACTTTAAAGTGCAGATTTCAGTCGAGCCTGGGCTTCAATTTAGAACTAATAGCTGACATCCAACACTAAAACAAAAGTGTCAACCTTTAGAGACAGCGCAAAAGTCAAATCAGCCCGTGTTTTTTGAAAAAAATGACTTGCGTGTCCTTATCATAACTCTGATGAAATGATTTCAAACATCAAAATACGTTTTGGAATGGACTGTGCTGGTTTAGCACAGTGGGCTAAGTAGCTGGCTTTTAAAGCAGACCAAGGCAGGCTAGCAGCGTGGGATCAATTCCCGTACCAGCCTCCCCGAACAGGTGCCGGAATGTGGCGACTAGGGGCTTTTCACAGTAACTTCATTTGAAGCCTACTTGTGACAATTAGTGATTTTCATTATCCAGGTGAACAACATTGCTATTACAGTATAATTTAGGATTCTATATGACAACCATTTAGGGTCAATACTTTTTATGGTACGAGTTGGTAGAGGATTGTTTTTTTCAAATGGTGCTGTAGGATCATGAGTGTGATTGAAGTTTCATCCAAAGGAGACTGCGGTACTGAATTTGAGGACCTCACTTCTGGCATGGATTTCTGCTTGCTGGGGATGCCTATGAAAGAATCGAGAACATGACTTTTGCATCGATCTGGGGCTTACAGCTCCTAATGGGCCGTGCTGCCTGTGTATGTCTGAGCTAAAGTTTTACATTCTTCAACCTGAGTTCGAAAGTTATGAATTCAAGGCCTACTTCAGGATTTGAGCACATTATTTAGGCTGACACCTGAGTGCCCTCCTGAGGGAATGCTACATCGGCAAAGGTGCTCGGCGGAATTCTCCATTCCTAAGTGTTGACGCCAGGGCAGAATTTGTGGACTTCCATGACAGCGAAACTGGCGCCGTACATGGACTGATTCAGTAACCATTGAGGGGCTAGCACCGGAACACTATCGATTCCAATGGGAAATGGTGCAGGGTTCGCCAGGTCCATGATTGACACTATTGAAGCTGACAAGCTGCAGCCGCATATATACACTTTACTCCCCACACACACTCATCCCAGCCAACAAGGTGGCGCTGGATTGTGCTGGAGCACAACCATCCCACTGATGGGTCAGCTGGGGCCAGAGGGCACCACGGGGGGTGCCCTGGGGGAAGCCCCATACGGCCCGAAGTTCACAGTGGACAATCAGTGGCATGGGCAACTGCATGGCTGCCTTGCAGGCTGTGGCAATGGTGTTCCATGCCCGTCCACCTCAACCCCACAGCACACCTCCTGGACACCCTCCGCTACTCCCAGTGCCCTGGCAGAAGCACCCCGGCCAGCGGCACAACCGTCAGCAAACTATCGCAACATTGGACGCTTTCCGTACCCCCTCTCTCTCCCTCAGCAGCCACGGAGCCGGTTTCACGAATTTAAAAATACAAGTGAACCTCACCGTCCGGAATTCACCCCAGTGGGGGTGGAGAATCACGGAGGTCCCGGAAAATACTGGGTAGGCCCGCTAATGATATGCCAATGGCGTTTACTGTATGTGCGATTTGGACGAAATTGGCGCAATCCATGATTTCGGCGTCAAAACCGATTCTCCGCCCAATTGCGTTCCTCGATTTCAGCAGCGGCTGACAAGAATCCCACCCACCACCTTTTGGATTATGTTAAACCGCAGTTGTACCTGCTCTTTCAGTTGAACATAATGGTCCCCTAACTCGATTGAAAGAAGAGCTGAGCGTGTTCCCCAGTGCCCCAACCAACACTTCTCCAACGAACGATACTACTCAAATAGATTATCGGATATTTTTCTCATTGCTGATTGTGGGACCTTGACATGTGGAACTTAGCTGCTGTGTTTTACTGTAAAATACATTAAATACACTTCAGAAAATCATACTTCAATGACTTTGGGATATTTCTGAAAACAGAGACATGTTGCCAAATCTTTTCACCTTGCACTCATCTGGACAAATGCAAGAATGCCAAATTCCAAACAATCACAACAATTTATATTGCAGGAGAAAAGGTTGGTCGGCAAGTCAACTCTGAATGGCAAAGGACTTGCCATGGAGAAAGCATGACACTCACATCACTCATGCATAGTAACAGCATGAAACAGCTGGCTTAACCAGTTCAAATATTTGAGGTACTACAGTTATCTCAAAGCAACAGGTTAAGCAAACAGTTTCACACTGCACTCTGCAGTGGCGGCACAAGTGGTGCTTTCCACTAATAAAATTCTGATGTTAATCTAAAAAGATGTTCTACCTACCAGGCCATTGAGAAACGTCACGTGTGAATTTCACTGCCGGTATGATGCCAGGTATGTAGGCTGTCTAACCCAATGATTGGCTGATGCAATCAAGCGACATGTTCATTCAGCTGTTTGTACAGTAGAGTTCAGACCATGCTCAACTAGCACTTACAAAACTCAAAATAAAACATCTACTTTTAGATGTATTCCATGATTGAGCAGCATTTGCTGAACAACCCTGAGTAGGGTAATAATTACACTAACAACCAATCTAACATAATCTCTCACGCTTGTAATTCATTTATGCTTGCTAAAAGCAGTATACATTCATACGTAAACAAAAGTAATATGCTGAAGATATGCACCTTTTAAGAATTACATGGAAGGTTGGTGAGCCCATAGTCTCCTGTTGCTTTCACCATGGCAACACCTTAACGAATTAGAGTTGACTTGCCAAACAATCAGCTGCATTTTCTCCTCTGGTATAAATTGTTGTGATGGTTTGAAATTTGGCATTCTTGTATATGTCCTGATGGGTGCAAGATGATAAGCTTCAACAACATGGGCGGGATTGTCCGACCTCTGCCGGGTCGGAGAACAGTGGGAGAAACGCCGTCGAGAACTTGCTCCATCGGAGGCGGAGCATCACAGAGGCCCTGGAGTGAAATGCATTGACACCGTTTTCGACCACCTGCCGCGATTTTGGCATTGGAAGCCATTCTCCGTCCAATCGCATTTCCAGATTTTGGGGTCGGCTAACGCCGAGCCCCACCCATTCTCTGTAATCAATGTCTTTGCTGTCATTATTTCACTGGGAATGGAATTCAACCATTTTAACTAGAGTCCTGAAATGGGACAACTGAACGAAGCTGACATACTAGACTCAGATATAAGCATTATCATGGCATATTTTGCAAATAAAGTCACGATTCCATAATCCGTGTACCTGCATCACTCTAGACTTCTATCGATGTAGCACTGAACCTTTCAATGCAGAATGAGTAAAGAACAACATGGGCTGACTCTAATAATGATGTTGTATCTCACTCCCTGATGGGCTAGCTCCTTGCAGCAGTTTCAATGATTTCCCTAAGATGGACTGCAGCTAGTTAGGGACGTCTTGTGTGATGAATGACAGTGCTAAGAATTCGTGTTCCATTCCAAACACTCTGAAGTCTAAACCTGATATTAATGAAGTAACCCGCTGAGGGTAATGCCTCAAAATATCCAATAGACATTTCTACAAAGATTGGTTGCAATTTGCATCTAAATGACATGCTAGCTTATGAATGGCATTTTGTCACTGGCATTTTTAGAATTAGTACCTCTTATAACAGCATTGCAATGTGAAAAATACTGCAACATTTTATATAAACAGTTTGAGAAATGTGTCAGGAATGATTTTTATGCTCATGAATGAAGAAATGAAGATGGTATCGCAGTAAAAATGGGTTGTTGCGTGAGTCTTTTTCTCCACATCTCTGCCTGTCACTTAAAGGCCAAGCATCAAAAACAAATATTGTGTGTATCCCAAAGTGGCATAAATTAGCAGTAATGAAAATAATATGTACACGCGCACACACAGAAAATATTTAAATGGTATTCATTAAGCTGCCGAAAAAAATCCTGTTATAGTGAGAAACTATTGCTGTGTTTTAAATGTCAAATTTGAATACAATATTTCCATACACATGTATGTACAACTGACTCCTGATCAATGCAAAAATCAATCTCCCAAGAAACATTATTTGGATCAGGCAAAATGTCCGTTGACTGTAGATAAAAATCTGTTTCCAAATCTTTGCTCTGCAGCATTCAGCCGACGTGTCAATTTAAATAAAAACACAAAATATTTATTTTGTGCGATGGTTTCAGTCTTAAAAAATGCATTTCCATGTTAATATAAAAGCTTAGCAGCATAAATCGACTGGATCTGATGTATTGTAGATTAGCCTAATAGAAATCTATTATGTAAGCAGAAACCATTTTTAAAAATTTCACGACCATAGTCTTGAATTATTTGATGTTGTGTTTTGGCTCCATATTCGATAGCTGTGAGTGAATGGGAAGGGATTTGGTCATTGACCATGTAACTGAAGTCAAAATGAATAGAACTGTCAACTGAAATTCAGTAAAGTAAAAGAAAATCAAATGTCACCACAGTCCCAGAGGACTCTCCCTTTTTGAGGGCTGACTGGTGGTAATTTAACCTAAGGGTCATCAGACCTCAGGTGAAGGGTAAGGTTGAGATGGCGGGACCTTCAGAAATAACCTCAGCCACTATGGCAATTGAACCCATGCTCTACTTCACAGAGCAACCATCCAGCTTACTGAGCTAACCAACCTCCTACAGTCAAACAGGAATCAATACTATGGTTGATTTGAATTCACCATTTTTGAGTCAGGGTTTCAGCATATTGGCATTCATCATAACAGAAGTCAATAAGAGCAGCATTAATACATTGAAATTCCATATATCAGGAGGGACTGAAGAGAATTTTGGAAATTAAGGTGTGCACTATATAAAATTATCAGGGTCAGAAATATATCCTGGATTAGGTTTCATCATCTAAGGAGGTTAGAGAGAAATTTCCCAGGAGTTTTTCTCCCAAATACTGATGGGTTTTTCAACTAGTTTTGCCCCTCTCCCAAATGATTGCATGGTGTGAGCGAGGTGGAGTGTGCACAGTATGATGCGCAGGCTTTCCAATTGTGCGGGACAGGTTGGATGGGGTAAAGGCTCTTTTCCTGTCTGTGCTTGTTCGTAACTCTGGATTTCAACATAAGGAGTCAAATGAAAGGGATTGAGTGCAATGAAATTCACTTCACCATGGCTCAGGAGAGATGATTTTGTTCACTGGAATTTTATATAACAAAGAACTATGAGATATAAAAATAGAAAATGCTGGAGACGGTGGCACACTGCCTGAAACATCGATGCCTCTCAGTTCTTCCAAGAAGTTCTTTGAAGGTAACAGTTGCTCTTTTCAGAGCAACATTTTACATGGTGCAACTGTAAATTTGTCTTGTTAATCAAGTCGTTCTCACTTGTTGCTGTTATTGATCCCCATCTTTGATCAAAAACAAGGAATTGCATACAACCTGAAACAAAACTAGCCAATCGAGGGTTAGTCACAACATGAACAAGGCGCAAAACTTGCTATCCAGTAAATAAACTTTATCACACAGTTGCCTCAAGTTACGCAGCTTATAAATGAGTCAACGTAATAAGCTCACAGTCCACCATGCATGGGAGAGGGGGGAATAAAAGGTGGCACACCTGATCCTGACCCGTTAAACCAGATTATCTTGAGAACATAGCAACTCACTGCATTGCTCTCATCACTATAGCTGACTTGCATTTTTTCAAATGCTTTCTCAAGTCATCGAACTATTCAGCTCCTTTCGGTTCCTTGGGGAGGAATGTGTAATCTATTTCCAATAGTAAACTAAATGACTTGGTTAATGGCTCATTTTAGCACTCTCAGAGATTTGCATTAGCTTTCACTTTCCCACTTGTGCCAGAATGCTAATACATCATAAACACACCACTGTCCGCATCTCGCCCTTTAGTAATTGGATTTCCTTTGCACAAATTACTTTGTTTCTCCAACTGCTGGTGAATTGTTCATTGAGGGACACTCAGGCTGAGCCGCTTGCCTTGCATTATCCCTTGGCTAGGAAACGTTTTCTGCCAGGGTCACCACCTTGATGTGTAGAGGATGCCACGTGGGCGCCAGGCAGGACACCGTTTATGCAATGTGGAATGTACTGAGGGCGATGTAAATTACCCCCAAAAAGCTTGTTATATCTTGAAATAAATATGTTGCAATAAACTCAGATTTATTTGAAATTGAATATTTTGCAGTATTCTAAATTACCTACACACTGGAGTCCAGGACCCACTGGATTACAATGATATCTAAAAACGAATTGTGACATATAATACAGCCTTCTATTATTTCACTCAGTGCAGAGGCGATGTTTCATTACCTTCTGGCATTTGATTTAATTAGCAATTCAGCAAGGATCAACCAGAGATAATCTGGAGTACTCCTAACTGTGTGAACTTTGTCCCTGGATTCCATCTCATTCACTGCATCTCTGCATTTTTGCCGCAGTTCAAATATTAATGTGGGAATTAGCCCCTCACATTCACTGCCTTGTCAAGCTCTTCATGGTACAAGGACAATCATGAAAAAATCCTTCTCATCTTTGTCCTTTTACAGGAATTCAGTGCACGACCGCTGCTCTAATGATGCACAGTCTGTGGTCAGACAACTAAGAATGTCTGGGAATCCAAAGAGACCCTTAAACCGCTCACCCACATTACTTTCAGGTCTGGGGAAGCCCAGAAAGATGTCACTGCTTTGCCAGAATCAATTCTGACTGATTTGGCTGAGGAGGAAAACAGAATCAATCTGAAAGACCTCACAAACAACGCAGCTGCAAAATGTTACTTACACTGGCGCCTGCATACAAGGAATGAACCTTCAAGGGTTGCTCCTGAGAGAAGACTGCACTTGTTCAGCACAGAACGCTGCTTTGAGAAGCAACGTTTATTATGATGGAAGATCAATTTTCTTCAAGTCAGAGGCAGTGAGGCTAATTGTTAGCACAATCCAGACATTTAACATGGCATCTTACTAATCTGAGTGGCTCAGCACCCCAGCAAATAGTGCATTGATTGACCAAGATATTTAGGCAATTTATTTCATAATTCCGATTCAGCAAGGATTCAAATTCTGGCCGTGAATTGGATGCCCAAACTCACGTGAAACGCCCAATTTCTTTTTACAACACTATTTGGTCCCAGAAATGAGCTGGTATTATGAGGCTTTACGGTCTGATTAAACTAGGTAAATACTCATTTAAATCCAACAACAGTGGGAGGCTTGCCTGTAAGAACTAAGCACACAGGCCTATTTGTAAGTTTACAGTACATGAGAGCATTTAAAGGGCAATGGTCGGATTTAAAATAAAACTTGCCTTTTCTTTGCTGCATTTTGCCTCATGCATTTGCTGCGTCTGCTTGGACGTTCCCCCATTTGCATTTATGGATACTTCTCCCGCTGAATATTTTTTCTTTATTATTTTGAATTCTGTTGGCTTAAACGTGCAAATTTACAAATTATGTGAGCATGCATATAACTTTGAGGGTTCCAAAAATGCAGCACAATTAGAAGAGGGAAGAGGAGTTAGCAGCAAAAGTAACAAGCAAAGGCTGCTATCTTTTAAGACACTGGTTTTCACCGTGATGGCCAACTCTGCATTAAGTATCCCCACTCTGGCATGGCATTTGCTGCAGAGGAAGATGGTGAGCTGAGAAGGTTTACATTCCCTGGCCTCTGTTTCCACTGGGCTTTCATCGCGGCCAGCTAAGCCTTCTTTTCTGCTCACCTCTTCCAATGCCCGTCCAAACAACCAGCCTTGCGATGTCATGGCCATCAGCTACCATCTGCCAGTTGTCAGTATTAATGTCTGCCATCATCATATCTCATTGCAAGTTTCCTTTTAGCGAAGATGTCAATTCCCAGGAATGCATGACCGAGTGGCCTGTACACTGTATTGCAAGAGTCCTTCTTGTTGATTTTCTTCGTTATCATCTCTGTTATTTTATTATTTTTGGTACGTGGACCCATAATCGGGATATGCCTTTAAGCAGAAGACTCAAACAGCCTGCTTGCAAGGACACTGTGATCCCAGGTTTTGAATTTTGGAAGGGAGAAACCAGACGCTTCGGCACCAAGTGGCTTTTAGGAAGCAGCTTTGGAGGGACTCAGTTTGATTGGTTAACTGGCAATTGGTGGGTTGGCCAGGGACAGTGTTCTGCCTGACAACAGTCAGTGATTGTTTCCTGCATGATCCTTTCTGAGAGAACGTAGCAGAAGTGTTTAGATCTTGGAAGTAAAAGGAGTGCTCCCTCTCTCTCTCTCCCCTGCTTGCTGAAGTGAAAGAACTGCTCTCTTGTTCTGAAAGCAGTGAGTGCCTGCCACGTTCAACCTGAAATGATGCTGAGTCTGCAGAGAAGGTAGACAACCTTGCCAGAGAAAACCATCTCAAGCCGATAAGGAAGAAGTATAAAAGCGAAAGCTTGAACTTCATAAAGACATTAACCGGAAATCATCCCAGCACATCAAGGATCCTTATCCTTTTTATTTAATTTTTACATTATTCCCATTTCCACCACCCTTTCCCCTCTGTGTTGTGTGTGTAGAGAGTGGGGGAGAGTTAGGGAAATAGGGTTGGGAAAGGAATAGTATATAGTATATATTCTGTCTGTTTGATTATAATACTGTACATAATAAAAGATTACTTGTGTTTTAAAGTTACAAACCTGGTGGCTGAGTTTATTGGTCTCAACCAAGGACCTCGGGTATTTTAAATAAAATTTAATTTCTCCTGTTTTGCGACTTGGGTCAAGTGGGGCTGGAATTGACTGCGCACTAGCCCAGGTTGTCATGACATTACCAAATGTTTTGGGGTTTCCAACCATCATCTATTCAGTGAATGTGGTAGAGGGCGTGCTGACATCATTGGTTTAGCAATACGTGCATGCTGATGGAACTAGCACATTCCAGGACCTCTGAGTTGGTGACTTTAGTAGGCCACAGATGATTTTGAATGGAGTAGCTGAAAGAAAACTATGTTTATTGCGAAGCAATTATATTTGCAATATACTTTAGATCCCAGCCAGGTCTGCCCTGTCGGTTCCACACCTGACTGACTTTATATAGAACTCAATCTTGAATGTCTTCGGGATCCCCACCCCCTTTAGCGGGGGAGCTCGTACTCGGCGAGACTCATGGGTTTGATTGCTCCAACCCCGTAGGTCTCGTGTGGATTATAACAGTGACCTTGTCCTGCCAAGAGACACCAAGGATACGTCTGAGACAGTGAATCTGGAAACTTTTCTCCTACCTTGCATATGTTGCCTAGGTCTTACTCTGTAGAGGAATGTGCTGAGGCACAGGTTTAGTAAACTGACAGTTTGGTGTTCTCAGTCAGTTTACTGTTGTTCCACATTCTCTTACGTAGCTTGGACATGACGTTCCAGCTATTGCAATGGGTATGTTGATTTCAGTATCAAGTGATGGATTGTTGGTGTTCATGGAGCTTCATCATATGAAGCTATCAAGAACCTTCAGAGTCACATTGTCAATGCTGATAGATGGAAGTATAACAACATCCTGGGCCATGACATTGTCTTCTTGGTGCTGATGGTCCATTTGCCACTGAAGGTGTACCTCAATGTGGAATATTTGTGCTGCACCATCAGTGTAGAGCAGCTCTCTAATGAACACTTGCCGCACCTGTACCTTGAATCTCAGGCGAGCAATGCTGAACAGCGTTTCTTTAGTTGTGGTAAGGAAGTAAACACTTTCTGGAGATGACCTGAAGACAGATGACGGCAGCAAAGGATGTTGGTGCCAGAACACAGACCAAGTTTGACCCCACAAACCCATCCTGTTGTCCTGGAAAGAGGAGAACACAGTGAGCAGTTTTAGTCGGAAGCCAATTATTTTCCAGAAACTTAAGTGGGCCATTTGTGCTCACATGGTTGTCTTGGTGAGATTAATGAGGCAATATTCAGAGGTCTCTTTTGTTCATGGCATTTCTCTTGCAGCTAATGGACTGAGACGATCATGTGAATTAGAGATCCTCCAGTTCTGAACCTACACTGGGATTTGGGAGAGACACGTTCAATCAAGATCGGAAATCTGACAAGGGTGACACTGGCAAATACTTTTCCCACAATGCTCAGCAGGGCAATGCCACAACAGTTGTCTCAATTGCCGCAGTCAGCCTTGTTCTTGTACATGGTCACAATCTTTGCATCATGCAAATCTGAGCACAAGAATACCCTCCCCCAGAAGAGTAAGAGAAGTCATTGCAAAAGTATGCTTGGTGAGTTGAGGTGGGTATGGCACCAGCAACTGCAGCTTTGTTCAGCTCCTCCATTGTGGATGCAATATTGAGATGCGACTTACCTACAGGTGGAGCAGGGGCCAAGAACCCCAAGGTTGGACAGGCGTTAGGAGGTTTGCGCTCGTGCAGGCCGGAAGCAAGCAGTGCATGAGCAATCAGTCCATTCGAGGGCAGGGCCACCCTGATCGCCTGTATGAAAAAAGAGGAAAAAAAAGAAACAGTGTGAAAACCCCAGTCATGTGACCAGAAGTAGAATGCCATAGTCGAGAAAAATCCCTGACAGGGGGCAGAGAGAGATAAGGGACAGGGGGAAGTCCCAGTTAAAAAGGAAGAGCAGAGAAAGAGGCTCCAGCAGAAAAAAAGCTGCTAAACCTTAAGTGGTGAGGGCTCAGGAAAATTACTGGTGATCGAAAAGGGGCCGGGAGAAGTCCTGATAATCAAAGCCGGCTCTGGTGAGGTCTTGGCAATCAATGAAAGCAGCAAAAGTTTTGTGACCCTGTGCTGCAGGCCATAGGGCAAAGGTAACCCTTTGAAGCAGCATGATGTCGTGCTTCTGAGTTGGTGCTGGAATGCAGACTCAGGAATCCAGAGGAACAGAGTCTCAGGAGGCAAGATTGAAACCCTGCGAGGTGGGCCCTCACTGGTATCGCCTGAGTTGGAGTGACTTTTGGAGAGAATTCCAAGGTTAGGTTTTCAAAGATAAAGACTGGATCCCTCGTGAGAGAGAAGAGTTTCAACAAGGTTGACTTACAGAGTTTACTGGTGTCAGGTGGGTTATTGAGAAATCTGTGGAATCTGTCTTGGCCACATCTACCATTCATTGTGCAGTGGTGATGTATTTGATTGTTGCTTGCCTGTCATATTCAAATCTACCTCATGTGTGGGCTAATCAAACTTACTTTGCTAATCTTCATTTGTCCTGTGTACTTTTTGAAAATTTTTACCTGTAACATGTGGAGGTGAGAGACTCTTTTTAAAAACATTTTCCAATTGAGGGATAATTTAGCATGGCCAATCCACCTAAGCTGCACATCATTTGGGTTGTGGGGGTGAGACCCACGCAGACACTGGGAGAATGTGCAAACTCCACACCGACAGTGACACTGGGCTGGCATTGAACCCGGGTTCTCTACACCATGAGGCAGCAGTGCTAACCACTGCACCATAGAATCCACAGTGCAGAAGGAGGCCATTTGGCCCATCAGGTCCGCATCGGCTACCGGAAAGAGCACCCCACCCAAGCCCACACCTCCACACCATCCCCACAACTCAGCAACCCCACCCAACACTAAGGACAATTTAAAACACTAAAGGCAATTTAGCATGGCCAAGCCACCTAACCTGCACATCTTTGGACTGTGGAAGGGAAACGGAGCATCCGGAGGAAACCCACGCAGATACAGGGAGAACGTGCAGACTCCACGCAGACAGTGACGCAAGCCAGGAATCGAACCTAGGACCCTGGAGCTGTGAAGCAATTGTGCTAACCACTATGTTACCATGCCACCTCTGTTTGCACATTCGTGCCATATTTCAAGTCTTCAAAGAACAAAGAACAAAGTACAGCACAGGAACAGGCCCTTCGGCCCTCCAAGCCTGCGCCGACCATGCTGCCCGTCTAAACTAAAATCTTCCACCCATCCGGGGTCCGTATCCCCATCCTATTCATGTATTTATGTATTTTTCAAGATGCCCCTTAAACGTCACTATCGTCCCTGTTTCCACCACCTCCTCCGGCAGCAGGTTCCAGACACCCACTACCCTCTGTGTAAAAATAAATCATCAAAGCTTTTCTATATTTATTCCACTCCAGCCCTCCCATCACTCCCAGACCCTTTAATATTCTTCAGCACAGTCCACATAATATCAGATATAATTATAATTTTGCCTCCCAACTGCAGAGATTCACAGAAATGGAAACACTCATCACGAATTGCAGCCTGTGTGATTTTTCCATCCATTAGTTTTAGTCTAGGAACATAAAACCAGAAAAATTTACTCCCATATGCACAGACACCAACATTGAGTCAATCACAAGTTACACAACAGTGGCAGGTGAAGAAATTATTTCAGCCAGAGCATTAGCCACAGGAATAATAAGCAAGCTTTCTCAAGTGGGACAACATGGAAAACATTTGAAAACTATTTTATCTCTGAAATATGAAACTGTGCATAAAAACTGCAAATCCTCTTACAAGCATGATGCGTCCAATTATTGTTACACCCAGAGGAACACCACTTGAAATTCACTGAGGTTTGCCAATGAATAGACAGTGCAATATCGAATCATGAACATCGGAACCTATAAAAGACATAGCAGGGTTCAGCGACCTCATCGTGCCCAACGTGGTGTTGAGACCAGACCGTTGAATCTTGCGATCTGGATCCCACTCTCACTGGGCGAGATCCAGGCGTCCATATTTAAATGATCCATTAGGCTCATTAAATATGGGCTTGCCGGATTAACCCGGGGCCCGGGATTCACCAGCCTCGCTAGCGAGGCCCCAACTGGGCACCGTTTGCTACTGGTTCACAAAGACATCTGGGGGGGTCCCGCTGGGCAGATGAGCCCCCAGGTGATCGGGAACAGGGCAGGTACCCAGGTACGCCCCCTGAATTCTGGGCACCTTGGCATTTCCAACCTGACACCTTGACACTGCCATCCAGGCACCCTGGCAACACCGCCCTGGCATTGCCAGGGTTCCCAGGTGGCAATGGCAGGCTGGCTGGGGCAGTGCCAGGGTGCCCTCAGGTGTCAGGTTGCCTGTGCCAGAAGACAGACCAGACTTGCCCATAAGAGGTGGCGTTAGGAGGACTTAAGGACACCAGTAGAGATAAAATGGGTGAAGCGGGGGTGTCTTGAGGCAGCGGTAGGGGCGCCAAAAGATCGGGACTTCCTGAAAAAATGGCGCCCGATCCATGAGTAGTCTTCCTGCACTGGTGAGCTGAGCCTTTCAGTGGACTTTAACTTGAGTCCGCTGAGTCGCAGCCAAAGTATACAAGTGGAATTATACACTTGACAATTGTACCAGCAAGATCTATAGGCAATATGTCTTCTGGTTTCAAAAACAGATTAAGCCTTTACTTTCATTCCAAATATTTAAATTATTTAAATATTTAAATGTTTAGGGGCTGGTTTAGCACAGTGGGCTAAACAGCTGGCTTGTAATGCAGAACAAGGCCAGCTGCCCGGGTTCAATTCCCGTACCTCATCCCCGAACAGGTGCCGGTATGTGGCGACTAGGGGCTTTTCACAGTAACTTCATTTGAAGTCTACTTGTGACAATAAGCGATTATTATTATTATAAACTCACCTTGTAGTTTGGATAGAATAGTCCATCACATTTCACAGAGCTTACCTCTCTCTCTCTCTAACTGTCATCCATTGGGCTATATAATATTTGATAAGCTCAAGACTTTCAGTTTCTACCCGTGTGTGGAGTTGTAATCTTTTTGATAGTTAGCTGTCTGCAGATTAGGATTGGAGATGAGAATTGTAGATTAATTTCCCCATGAACCTTGTGGAGTACAAGCTCCCCCATTGAGGGTCGGAGGCTCTTCAGCAGGATAGTTAACTCTGGACATTGAAAGACGGCCCAGGTAGGAGCCGAGTTGTAGAGTAGTCCAGCTGGGATATACTTTTCTTTGGCAATAAACCCATTTGTTTTAACTTTCCTTTTACAGACTCCTTTGTGACTACTAAAATGGCAATACACAATAAGAAAATGCTGGCAAATAAACTGTTCCAACAATATCTGAAAATGGAAATTAAGCTAACCATGTTGTCCTTCAACCTGAATGACTAATTGTAAGGTAAGAGATCTCCTGTGCTTCCAGTTCTGAGGATCAACACTAAAAACATTCTCTTTTATATTCCTTCATGGGATATGTGCATCAGTGCAGGGCAGGGCTGGTATTTGTTGCTCATCCCTAAGTTCCCTTCAGATGTTGTGAGACCCGCTCATATTTCCATGATATTCGATTTTAATTTCATATTTTCAGTACATGCAGTTTTTGTTAATTTTTAACTCTTAACTCAGACCCATGAAAGAAAGGTCACGTATAATAGTCCAGCTGGTCAATCCACCATTTTAAGCATTCATTCCCTCCACCACTATAATAATAGCCTATTGTCACAAGTAGGCTTCAATGAAGTTAATGTGAAAAGCCCCTAGTCGCCACATTCCGGCGCCTGTTCGGGGAGGCTGGTACGGGAATTGAACCTGCGCTGCTGGCATTGTCATGTATTACAAGCCAGTGATTTAGCCCACTGTGCTAAACCAGCCCCTGGCACTAATGGCACTAGCACCTATAGTGCCAGCAGTGTGAACCATCTACAAGGTGCACTTCAACAGCTTGCCAAAACTCCTTCCAAACCTGCCATCTCTACCAACGAGAAAGACAAGGCCAATACCACGTACAAATTCCGCTCCAGTCACTCACCATTCTGTCTCGGAAATACACTGTCATTTCTTCACTGTCGCTGGGTTAAAAAAACCTGCATCGCGGGTGCGCCTGCACCACATAGACTGCAGCAGCTCAAGAAGATGGCTCAGTCACTACCTTCCCAGGGGCAATTCGAGATTTAGTGACGCAAAAGTGAGCAAGATTGGGTGAATGTCAAAGGGGAACAAAGCGCCACCGAATAAATTAGATTGAAACGAATTAAAGTAAGAAAGAGCAAACCAATAAAAATGGAAAGAGGGCAGCGAGGAGTAAAAGAGAAGGTGAGATAAACAGGAAAGCTGGATGAACAAAAGTATCGTGTAAAAAATGTTTGAGTTGTTCAAAATACAGTATTTTTTTAAAGGGTAGACAAATATTATTCCAGAAAACTGCTTTTGATTTTATTTATTTCTCAGTCACCTTTTAAACAAGGGAATCAGTTCTTCAAAATGCTTCTGTATGACAACATCCAGCTATGAATGTGCAAATATCTGTTATGGTCTACAAATATATACATTCACACACATATATTGACATCCTATATATATATGCACATGCACACTTGTTAACATTCTGGAAATGTTAATTATTGTAAGAAGGGATACAGTGCATTCCTTTTGAAATTGTGGAATACATGCAAGATAATTAAATCCTCGTTCATCGGTACTTCAAATAAATTACTGTCCAGTACTGTCAGACAGTAATTAATACACTAATGAGTCATTTAATTAAAATTCTCATGATGAAGTTTATGAATATCAATAGCCATAGATAATATTCAGAGTTCAAAATAATTTGTCTTCAATTCCAACTTTCACATCCACACAGGTGAATCATTCATATCCCATGCCCACATGGCACAGGCCCGCCCGCGGATCGGTGGGCCCCGATCGCGGGTAGGCCACCGTGGGGGCACCCCCCGGGGCCAGATCGCCCCGCGCCCCCCCCAGGACCCCGGAGTCCGCCCGCGCCGCCTTGTCCCGCCGGTAAGGTAGGTGGTTTAATTTACGCCGGCGGGACAGGCATTTTAGCGGCGGGACTTCAGCCCACCCGGGCCAGGGAATCACGCGGGGGGGCCCGCCAACCGGCGTGGCGCGATTCCCGCCCCCGCTGAATCTCCGGTGCCGGAGACTTCGGCAAACGGCGGGGGCGGGATTCAGGCCAGCCCCCGGCGATTCTCCGACCCGGCGGGGGGTCGGAGAATCTCGCCCCCTATCACTAACATCTAACTGCACTCATTTACTGCTAATCTCACTGCGGGTATAAACTATAATCTAACCTTGCTCACACTATCTGCTCTTATGACCTACACTAGCTGTCTCCTGCATACACAGTAGCATAGTGGGTTGTGGGGGGCATGGTCGCATAGTGGGTTGGGGGCATGGTAGCATAGTGGGTTGGGGGGGCATGGTAGCATAGTGGGTTGGGGGGGCATGGTAGCATAGTGGGTTGGGGGGGCATGGTAGCATAGTGGGTTGGGGGCATGGTAGCATAGTGGGTTGGGGGGCATGGTAGCATAGTGGGTTGGGGGGACGGTGGCATAGTGGGTTGGTGGCACGGTAGCTAGTGGGTTGGGGCACAGTAGCATAGTGGGTTGGGGGTGTGTGGTAGCATAGTGGGTTGGGGGGGCATGGTAGCAGAGTGGGTTGGGGGGCATGGTAGCAGAGTGGGTTGGGGGGACGGTGGCATAGTGGGTTGGGGGCACGGTAGCTAGTGGGTTGGGGGCACGGTAGCATAGTGGGTTGGGGAGGCGTGGTAGCATAGTGGTTAGCACAGTTGCTTCACAGCTCCAGGGTCCCAGGTTCGATTCCCAGCTTGGGCCACTGTCTGTATGGAGTTTGCACTTTCTCCCCATGTCTGCGTGGGTTTCCTCCAGGTGCTCCGGTTTCCTCCCACATTCCAAAAATGTGCAGGTTAGGTGGATTGGTCATGATAAATTGCCCTTAGTGTCCAAAAAGGTTGGGTTGGGTGGGGTTATTGGGTTACGGGCATAGGGTGGGGGGTGTGGGCTTCGGTAGGGTACTGTTTCCAAGGGCTGGTGCAGACTCGGTGGGCCGAATAGCCTCCTTCTGCACTGTAAATTCTATGATTCTATGATACACTCCTCCCCTATGGTCTAGTATCACTGCCTTATATAGTTGTATCTGTAGCTCCCTCTAGTGGCTATTCTCGATACTACATTATAGAATTTACAGTGCAGAAGGAGGCCATTCGGCCCATCGAGTCTGCATCAGCCCTTGGAAATACAACCCTACCTAAGCCCACACTTCCACCCTATCCCTACACCTACATCCTATTCCCGTAACCCCACCTCACCTATTTTTTGGACACTAAGGGCAATTTATCATGGCCAATCCACCTAACGTGCACATCTTTGGACTGTGGGAGGAAACCGGAGCACCCGGAAGAAACCCACCCAGACACGGGGAGAACATGCAGACTCCACACAGACGGTGACCCAAGCCAGGAATCGAACCTGGGACCCTGGAGCTGTGAAGCAACTATGCTAACTACTGTGCTACCATGCTGCCCTTGTAATGCCGATGGTTATGGTAATGCCACAACAGAGGTGTGTAAAATGCGATGTGTGCAGACTAGACCTGGTAAGAGCAGGGATGATGGAGTCCTTTGGAGCGAGTGAGGTACCAATTTGAACTGGTGGGTACACCTATGGATATGGTCCTGGGGCATTTTTGTTGGGGGGGGGGGGGGGGTGGGGTGGGGGGGGGGGTGTCAGGTGCCCTTTAAAACATAGAACATAGAACATTACAGCGCAGTACAGGCCCTTCAGCCCTCGATATTGCGCTGACCTGTGAAACCACTCTAAAGCCCATCTACACTATTCCCTTATCACCCATATGTTTATCCAATGACCATTTGAATGTCCTTAGTATTGGCGAGTCCACTACTGTTGCAGGCAGGGCATTCCACACCCTTACTACTCTCCGAGTAAAGAACCTACCTCTGACGTCTGTCTTATATCTATCTCCCCTCAATTTAAAGCTATGTCCCCTCGTGCTAGCCATCACCATCCGAGGAAAAAGGCTTTCACTGTCCACCCTATCCAATCCTCTGATCATCTTGTATGCCTCAATTAAGTCACCTCTTAACCTTCTTCTCTCTAACGAAAACAGCCTCAAGTCCCTCAGCCTTTCCTCATAAGATCTTCCCTCCATACCAGGCAACATCCTGGTAAATCTCCTCTGCACCCGCTCCAATGCTTCCACTTCCTTCCTATAATGCGGTGACCAGGACTGCACGCAATACTCCAAATGTGGCCGCACCAGAGCTTTGTACAGCTGAGGAGGTTAGGTCCCCTTTGGAAATGTATGGTACCCCTTGGAATGGCTGCACACAATAATTGCATTAACTCATTTGGCAGTTCCAATGAGCCTGACAATTAAAGTGCCAAAATGAACTGTGAAAACTAACTATCAAAAGTGTTGAAATGAACTGGCAAAGACAAACGTCAAGCTTTGAAGCCAATTAAAACTCATGCCCTTTAACTCCTTGAAAATATTTCTGAAGTGTTTAAAAAGAAAATTGCTAACTTTTTTACTCTGGGTGGCATTTTGAGCCCAGGTTAGCTGTCAGCGTAAACGGCAACATGGGTGCAAAGCCCCGCGAGAGTCGGCAAACATCATTCTTGCCGTTGAGACCCTGTTTCCTGATTTTCCACGCAGCTGTCCGATGACGTAACAAAGTTCCCGCTCAGGAAGGTCGGGTACTTCATTTAAACACATTGGCGTCTCATTTCCTGAGGCGCCCTTCCGAGATTTCCACCCTCTCTGAATATTCATTCTGTGTTGGCTTGACTCAGGGCGCCAATGCACTCTAGGGTATCTGATGGAGAAGGGGCACCGGACAGGACAAGGGGAACCAACTAAGTCATTCTCGGGGCTGGTGGCAGGGATGGGGTAAGGGGCGAGGGTGCTTGATGCTCACGGGCCTTGGTGGGCCTTCATTGTGTAGGCCTCTAGCTCTCCAAGAGATCTGATATCTGGTCTGTAGTTGGTGCTTCTCGTGTCCCCTTTTCTGGAGTTTAAGCAATCTTTCCTCTTAGGGTTGCCTTTCTGGAGTGGCAGCTGGAAGTGGGTGAGAGCGGTTAAAATCACAGGGACAGCAGAGGCGATGACTGTGATGTCCCTGCGTTGGTTCCCGTGATATGCCAGGCTGCATGGGCAGAGTGGGGGACTCTGACATGGGGTGGCGATTAGCTCCATGAGGGCAAAATGACTCTCGCGTAAGGGGGATGACAATCACAGTCAAAATGAACCCTCACCCGCAGGCTAAAAAGTGCAGCCTCAGGGCATGAGCTATGTGGATGTGAAATGCCACTGGTCATGGAGGCCGGGCTTTCAGTGATGTAATTATGGTTGGCTGTTCAAGACGGGAGGCTTGTTTGATCAACACACCATGCAAGCTGGAGGAATGAGGTTGGAATTTAAGGAAGAAGCTGACTGAAAATTGTAGTTTTGACATGAATCAGATGTGCCTCACCTGCAATGGGGAAAGCCTGTTGCCGAATCAGATCCCAGACCTATTCTTGATGAGTCAATTCTGCCAATTTAGTCAGTGTTGCAATGCATGAATGTGCCACTGGCTGCCACCCTTTGGAATGTAATCCTACAAAACTTGAACTCCATGGCTTACACACTTCTCTACATAGCAGAGAAGAGGCACAGATATTGAGCCGAATGCAAAGCGCAAGGGCAACTAAGCTAATCAGTCCGCCATTATAGCACATGACAGGTGACAGCATTTCGTAGCCCTGGGAAGTCAGATTGCAGGTCAAGTGAATGCATTCATTGTGCCCTCACTGCTCACCCTGGGGGGAGGGTCATGCTGGCCACTGAGGCTCGCCAAGGTGAAGGCGCATCTGTCAAGTGGAGTTGGGAGAGACAAGTGTGGGTAACTTACCATTCAGAGGAGGGTGTGAGGCTTATTGTTAAATGCTACTGCTGGCAGTGGAGCAGCATCAACAACTTTAACATGCAGCTGCACATGGATAGGACCAACGCCCTCCAGAGGAGCGGGCGGCAGGGCCCACTGATCTAGCCCACTCATACAGAGGTGGCTCAAAGAAGATATTAGCGGTCATGGGCCTACTAGAGGAGAGCTCAGAGATCAAGTACCAGAAAAGACTGCGTCTGTCCCGGGAGACAGTGGATCACCTGTGCCAGGTGAAGCAGGAGTTGGCCTGACATGAACTGGGAGGTCACCCGCTGTGTTCAGCTTTTATGCTGGGACTCATTTCAGTTCTGGAGGGGTGACCTGTGCAGCATCTCCCAGTCTGCCACACATAAGTGCATAAGCGGGATGGGAAATGCGCTACTTGCTAGCGCACACCAGTACATTAATTTTGACAAGGATCAGGTGAGCCAGGATACCAGGGCCATGGGCTTCACCCACATATCTGGCTTGCCCCAAGTGCCAGGGTGTCATAGGATTTACGTACATGGCTCTGCGTTCTTCATGGCAGCATGGGACATTATTTATCAACTGTAAGAGATTCACTAGTCCAGTGTTCTTCAAACTTTTTTTCCGTGGACCCATATTTACCAACCGGCCAACCTTCGGGACCCAACCTGGCTGACCTTCATGCCCCACGCCGGCCAACCTGCGCGACTCACCATTTTCTCTTACCTTGTTGCTGCTGACAAAAATGGAGGAAATGGTTTTGGGTCCGTTTTGCCCTCGTACACGCTCCTCCAATGGAACCTGTTGGATGAAGGTGAAGCCTTCTGGTGTCGGAAAATATGGAGTCTCCATCTGTCCAAAGTTCTTCATTTTTTTCCTGTAAAATGTTATCAAATAAACCCCCCCCGAACTTGTAAAAAAAAAAATGAAGAAAATAAATGAAAAAAAAAAAATTAAATGAATAAACTAAACGAATTAAATAAATAAACCCCCCCGAACTTGTAAAACAAAAAGCTGCGTCCGTTTAAAAGAAAAGCGGCTGCACTGCGCATGCGTGCCCGATCATCGGCGCGCATGCGCATAGTTTTGCGCATGCACGCCAATGATCTAGCATGCATGCGCAACGTGGCCGCATTTTATTTACATGTTCGAGGCCATTTTGAAGGCCGCTTGCAGTCGGCGTTATTAACAGCTGGCTGCTGCTGCTGTTGCGCGCAGATTTGCACGTTCGAGAGTCCCGTGACAGACTACTCTGCGACCCTCCCGACACCGGCCCATGACCCACCCGCGGGTCAGGCCTTCGAGTTTGACAATGCCTGCAATAGTCAACGTGCGGATCATTCGTGACCACACAATGTGCATATTGCAGGTTCGTGCCCATTTCCCAAGGACCATTGTAGCCACCTAAAATGGCTGATTCCCGATTAATTTGGCCAAAACCCGATATAAAATGGCTAACCGAAAAGGCTGATGGGAAAATCAGCCAACAGGACACAAACGGACAGCTGCAGACAGAATAGCGTATTCGGCTCTGGGGAAGTCGGCCCAGATCGATACCTGCGACCATTAGCAGCACATCAACCCAGACATCTGCAGTTTAATCGGCTATCCCCAGGAACAATTGCAACATATTAGCAATTGAATGCCGGGCCAGACCTCTCGGCGCCAGCAGTGGCCGAAACAAAGACAGGTGAACGACCACCCCCCGATCGAGGAATCGCCCCATTATTGGAGCATATCGAACCCAGTGATTGGGAACAAGTCCAATCACTTGGGACTCAGGGGCAAGGTCCGCCCCGAGAGGCGGGAAGCCCCTGGGCCCTATAAAATGAGGGGCCAAGTTCAGATCGGCCCTTCTCTCCCTTCTTCTCCTGCTCGCAACCTTCGCAAGAACATCGACCAGAAACTGTAAGTTTGACTCCAGCGATCGCTACCCGATAGAGACTCCTAGCCATCGACCCGTATCAGCCTTTTGAATCCCGCAGGCCAGACCCAATTCGATAAGCCATTCGTTTCCCTGACCTGGTGGGCCATCCCCAAAAGTTAAGTATTGGCCAGTAGTGGTAGGTAGTGATATAGAAAGTAGGATTATTGTGTAAGTATTTATTGCTGTACATAATAAATGACCATTGATTTCAATCTTACTAAACGGTGTGCTGTCTTATTAATCATAACTCGAGCTTGAACCATGTGGCGGTATCAGAAAGATACCTGGCGACTCGTGAGCAAAGGTGACATAATCAGAGCTAATAAAACTAAGGCTAATAAGAGCAACACCATCCATGACAGCTATTCTCGGACGCTCACGGATCCCAGACATTTTCAAAGGTCACCAGCAGCTAGAGGGTTAGCTCCTCCGGGACAAATGATACCCAGTCAGAGGTGGCTGATGATGCCAATGCGGAGACCCCAAACAGCTGCTGAGATGCGATACAACGAGGCTCATGCATTGGCCGAGCAGCCGATAGGCCTGCTAAAGATCTATTTCTGGTGCCTGGACCGGTCCGGGGGAGTCCCCCCGTACAGCCCCAAGTGGGTGTCTTGCATCATTGTGGTGTGCTGCACGCTGCACAACCTAGCACTGCAACAGGGTGAGGAGCTGGATGAGGAGGAGGTGGTGAACTGCCACAGCTCGTCAGATGAGGAACAAGTCAAGGAGGGTGGTGAGAGGTGCCCTCTGGAGGAGGTGGAGGAATGACCTCGGGCAATGGCCAGGGCCCAAATGGGGCACAAGGCTAGCAGTGCCATTTTTGCCTCTTGCTTTGGGGATGACTGGGACTAGGATGGCCAGGTGCGCCCCCCCCCCCCCCCCGGGGCGTAAAAACATTTGATTTGTGCTCTGATAGAGGCCTGCAGGGGCATTGCCAGGTTAAGCTTGGCATTACAATGTCATCAAAGTGGGGCGGGGAGAACGATAAAGCTTCCATCCTCTGAGGGCAGATGGAGGATGTGCTGTCATTGTGCGGGGGTTGCCAGAGCATGCCACAATGACATAAGAGTGGGGAGGCTCTTTATGGGTGATCAATCTGACCTTTATTATATTGATGGTTTCTAACACTCGTGACGTATTTCGACTCATGCCAACATTCACCTGTGCCCGTTATGTCCCTATCTTTTCTTTGCATTCCTCACCCTCCTGCTACATCTAGTATACCCAAAGCTGGGAATGAGGTGGCCTGCTGGCTTCCACGGTGCTGTCACATGAGATGAATTTGGCATAGGAACTGTAAAAGGCCATGGAGAGTGGGCAGGTGCGCATGATGTGGCATGGAGGGTATTATGGGCCAGGTCTGGTGGGTTGGGGACATAGGTTGCCATGGAGGATGATGGGCATAGGCTCGCATGGAGAGTATGAAGGATAATGGGAGTTGGGTAGGGGGTTGGCATGGGTTAGCATGGCTGGGGAGCGCGCGGGGAGGTGGGGGGGTGAGGCGCCAAGTACCTAGCTTCAATTCCGGCCTTGGATGACTGTGTGGAGTTTGCACCTTCTCCCGTGACTGCGTGGGTTTGCTCCGGGTGCTCCCATTTCCTCCCATAGTCCAAAGACATGCATATTAGGTGGATTGGCCATTCTAAATTGTCCCTTAGTGTCCAAAGGTTAGGTGGGATTATGAGGTTATAAGGATAGAGTGGGGGGAGTGGGCCTAGGTAGGGTGCTCTTTCAGAGGATCGGTGTCAACTCAATGGGCCAAATGGCCTCATTCTGCACTGTAGGGTTTCTATGATTTCTATGACTGGAACACCAAGGCAGGACTTCAGCTCTGCTCACCTCTGGCACCGACAACCACCACAACTGTTCTGGAGCCGCCCGGAGAACCCAATCATCTCGGAATGATCCAGGGCACTCACTGCTGGGTCAGGTTTACAGAGCAGAGAAAATGTCCCAACTCTGAGCTCCTAACCTCTGGGCGAAATTCCAGGCCATTCTTATCCATCTGTCAATTCAGTCAAGTCAAGAACACAATGAACCTTTAATGAGTCAAGATTGATGGATCCCAAGGAAAGAGGACCCACAAGCAATCTCGATTGAAAATAAAGTCAAGGACACCTCTATAGGCAGGCCGTGGCATAATGGTATTGTCACTGGACTAGTAATCCCGAGGCCCAGGCTAATGCGCTTGGGACATGGGTTCAAATCCCGCCAGGGCAGATGGTGGAATTTTAATTCAATAAAAAAATCTGGAATTAAAAATCTAATGATGACCATTGTTGATTGTTGTAAAAACCGATCTGGTTCACCAATGTCCTTTAGGGAAGGAAATCTGCCGTCCTTACCTGGCCTGGCCTACATGTGACTCCAGATCTCCAGCAATGTGGTTGACTCCGAAGTGTCCTCAGGGATGGGCAATATCCCATGAATGAAGATCCACTTTCTCCTGTACACATGGAAGCAGAGAGAATAATTATGGTGATGAATCAGATTTTAAGAATAGAATAATTCAAGATTGAGTGCAAGCAAAAGGCTAGAATTTAAAATCGAATGTTTCAGAGATGTCCTAAACTTTTGGAGAAAGTTTTGAGAGGTTACTGTATATCACTGAAACCCCGAGGTTAAACTAAAAATTTGTACTTATTAAAAGAGAAATACACTGGAATGACTTGCCCTACAATCCCTATAATCTAACAGCATCTAAAGCAAGATATGTGTACACTTACCAGGGCCACTCAATCACTCTTGGCTATTGTGTTTCTACTTTAGAATAACAGACTATAGGGAATCTCGGAACAGACATTTTATGAGTGCCAGGCTAATCTGACTTTATAAAATTCTCAAGTGAAGCCAGTCATGATGAATGGTGCTTGTAATTCACTGTCCCTTTCCATGACGTATGGAAGGATTGTACAAAAATGTTTGTTTCTACTGTGCCCCTAAGCAACCCTTTCAAAGTTAACTATCAAGCAACAACAGGCAATTTTGGCTCCTCTATAACATACAACATTGTGACATGCTACAGCGAGAGAAAACAGGCAATATCAGCTCCCTTATAACATATAGCATCGTGACATGCTACAGCAAGGGACAACAGGCAATATCCGCTCCTGTATAATGTATACAGTTGTGGCATGCTTCAGCAGAACGTTTGCTTTCGCAATATCTTTCCTGATACATACATAATCAACGAATTTCATTCTCTGTAGATTATTGCAGTGCAAGAATCGCCTGCCATGCTTGCTTTCAGAAATAATGAATTGAATGTGAATTGCTCAGGATTTGCTGAGGAAAATATGGTAAATTGCAAGCTGTGTGTTTCTTGGAGTGGGAATGGGCAAACTTGAGTGGCATTTAATGAGAGGCATTTCTCTGGTTGGGTACAAAGTCGTTCATGAGGCAGAGCAGAAAGCATGGGAATGAAAGGATCTGGGAATGCTGAAGTTGGGGGAAAAAAGTGCTCCTGTCCCCACCAAATATTTCTTACCTTGAGCTTAAAACCTCACTCGCAAATTTGAATTGGTTCTAAGTTTAAGTCTTTGATCTCACGTTGCTGCACGCAGAAGTAATCACCCTTTAATTCATCCAAAGCTTGCAGTTATTGTGCAAGTATCCCCTTATGTTTCATGTAGAAATGATCAAGCACCAGTTGAAGTGATTGATGCCCATTATTAACTTTGGCGGTAACAAAAGTGGAAATGATAATGGGGAGCGATGTGTAACAGGCAGCAGACCCGATGTCACCCAATGGAGCAGGATTCTCCCTGTGGAATGGGGGATCAGATGCTGGGGAACAGTCACCGAGCTGGGAGGTGACAGTTCAGTTCAGAATGGTTGGCACATTGTTGAAACTGGAGGGCCAATACCTTCAAGGAACCCACCCGATTAAGCACAAGAAGAATGTTAGAATCAGGAGCAGGAGTAGGCAATTCAACCCCTCGAGCCCTTTGGCCATTCAATCAGATCATGGCTGATCTCTTCTCAGCCTCAACTCCACTTTCCTGCCCTCGCTCCATTACCTATCCATTACCAATTAAAAATCTATCGAACCCCTTAAAATTAATCAATGTCCCGGCACTCTGTGACAGTGAATTCCACAGATTCACGATCCTTTGAGAGAAGTAATTTCTCCTCATCTCTGTTTTAAATCTGCTATCACTTATCGTCAAACTATGACCTCTCATTCTAGATTGGCCCACAATAGGAAGCATCTGCTCTACATCTACTTTGACAATACCTCTTATCATCTTATATACTTCAATTAGATCTCCTCTCATTCTTCTAACCTCAAGAGAGTATCGGCCGAAATTGCTCAAGCTCTCTTCATAAGACAAAGCCCTCATCTCCGGAATCGATCCAGTGAACCTCCCCTGAACTGCCTCCAATGCAATTACATTCCTTCATCAAATAAGGGGGCCAAACTGTACACAGTACTCCAGATTGGCACTCCACCCACAAACATTCACTCCCTCCACCACCGATGCACCGTGGCAGCAGTGTGCACTGCAGGGATCCCCAAGGCTCATTATACAGCACCTTCCAATCTCACAACCACCACCATCTAGAATGTCACGGATAGCAGACACATGGGAACCCCACCAGCTGGAAGTTTCCCCCCAAACCACTCGCCATTCTGGCTGAGACATATATCCCCGTTCCTTCACTGTCGCTGGGTCAAAATCCTGGAACTCCCTCCTTAACAGCACAGTGGGTGGACCTACACCCTAGGGAGGCAGCTCACTACTCACCTTCTTGACGGCAAGGACACACTCCCCAGCCATGCTAACCCATGCCAACCCCTCCCCCCTCCCCCCACCCAACTCCCATTGTCCTTCATACCCTCCATGCTAGCCTATGCCCCTCATTCTCCATGGAAACCCTATGCCCCCAACCCACCAGATCTAATACCTTATAAATGCTGGTCTAGCCAGCGAAGCCATATCCTATGAAAGGATAAAAAGATGATGAGGTTGTCCGGCACTGTGCACCATCTACAAGATGCACTGCAGGGAGCAGCAGGCTGCTTCTTCATGGCAGTTTAAAAGAAGGTGCCATTGTTTTGAGGTGACCTCTCTCCAACTTCTTAGAATTTTAACTAAAAATAGAATTAGCACCTGGGCCAACGGTTATATTATTCACAAAGTGCTGGAACAAATTCTTATGTGAATATATATTGCCACATTCAGGGTCCCACTGAATTTGTGTGCCGAGTAACAATGTTACACAACAAAGTTACAAAAGACATAACACCAACACTGTGGATGGGGATGCTCGCCACTTGATCGCATTCCACTGCAACTTGGTGCCCAAGGCGGGCTGTGTGGGCCTGCCTGGGCCGCTGTCATCTGACCCCCGGGTGCGCCACCTCCTGGCAACTACACTGTTCCTCAACATCGACGTGTGTCTCTGGACCTCGGACAGTACGCCTCAACATGCCTATAAATAGGCTTAATTGTCTACTGCCACTCGAGAGTAGACGGGCCTGCTATCTTCCCCCATCCCCTGACGGCGGGGAAACAGATCCTCAGCTGACAGCATGCAAGACATGCCTCATGTCCACCTCTCGGTCCGTCCCGATTTGAGTTTTGGAAATTCACTCCCATACAACCTAACTTGTTTGCCAGAATCATGCGACTCTTTCACGAGGCATTTTGCCCCTGGAGGCAGATGCTTTAAGATCATCTCGATAAAGACCTCTCGCCCAGTACACAGTAGTGAAGATTGCTATCCCTATAATTAAAACATGGGACTGGAATCTCCATTTCAGAGACTACATGTTGATGCCGGGATTGAATCGGTGGACTTCCATGACAACAAAACTGGCTCCGGTCCTGGACCAATTCATCAACCGTTAATGGGCTAGCACCGGCGCGACGTGGAACACAAGCGATTCCAATGAGAAATGGTGTCCGATTCGCCAGGGTGGGGATTAACGTGCCAGAGGCTGACAATCTTCAGCCTCATATAAGCAGTCCACCCCCCACACACACAGAGCCAGGAAACAAGATGGCACCATGGTTTGCAGATGTGGTTTTGGTGCCGTGGAGGAGAGGCAGGCCAACCTGTACCCTGGGGTGGGAACGAGGTTGCCAGCCACCACTGTATACTGGGCCTGGCAGAGGTCGTGAGTGCCACGAGCTCCACTGCCAGGACCGGCCAGCAGTGCCGCAAAAGCTTCATGGCATCATCAGGGCAGCCAGGGTGCGAAGGTAGCACTGTGCCTCTGGCACTAATCCCCATAGAATCATAGAATAGAATCCCGACAGTGCAAAAAAATGCCATTTGGCCAATCGAGTCTGCACTGACTTTCTAAAAGAGCACCCTACCTAGGCCCATTTCCCGGCAATCGCACAACCCCACCTAACTTTTGGACACTAATGGACAATTTAGCATGGATAATCCACCTAACCTGCGCATCCTTGGACTGTGGGAGGAAACCGGAGCATCCAGAGGAAACCTACACAGACATGGGGAGAACGTGCAAACTCCACACAGGCAGTCACCCAAGGTCAGAATTGAACCTGTGTCCCTGGTGCTGTGAGGCAACAGTACTAACCGTTGTGCCACCGTGAAGCCTTAGCACAACTACAGGCAAATGCATTCAACTAGTGAAGTTGCTCCTTCAAACAATTGGGCGGTCGGGGAGAACAGATCTCACCAGCTGTACTGAGTTAGAACTGCAGTCCATCACAGAGGCCCATGAGCCCCCAGCAACCAAAATGGAACAAGTCACCAAGGCAACAAGAGCTACGAGAATGGCACTCTCCACACGATTAATGTTACCCAGAAGCACATCTAATCTCAATGCGCACACGTTTCATTAACAGTGCTGCACAGTTGAAACATTACGGCTGGGATTTTCCAGCTCCGCGCAATGATTTTTTCCACTACGGAGGCAGCTTACTATTTGCTGCTGGCAGGATCTTCTGGTCCCATTGAGATTTCCAGTGTTTTGTATGGCTCGTTTGTTCCACCACCCGGGTACCTGTGGCAGGGGGTCAACCTCAGCGGGAACGGAAGATTCCACCAACGGCGCTAGCAAAGAAACTGCGCCCTCTGTGTACAATGCATGTGCGGAGACTGACCGTGAGGCCAAACAGTTGGCAATGCATGAGAACAGTGGGTATATAGTGGGTAATTCTGGCAACTCACAATCACTCAGGAATGTGAATGCAAATGTGTTTTTTGTTCATTGGGAAAAATGGGATAGTTGTATCTTTTTTTATGTGAAAAGGGGATATTTGTACCTTTGTTTTGAAATGGGAAGGGGATGTTTGGTTTTTGGAAATACAATCCTGTACTGAGTTACTGGTTTGTCATAGTCATGTTACTCTGCCATGAGACACTCTGCTACTGGAGGCAGACATCTTAAGATCAGTTTGTCATGTTATGTACTCTGAGATAACACAGGCTGCAACTGGATGCAGCTTTAACCAAAAGATACTCCAGACCTTGAAGTTAGTTCAGTTTGATTTATTGAACCAGTAGCACAGTTAGCACAGTTCTCTCTGAGTTCGACTCTCTGCTGACCTAAGTGTGGTTACTCTGGCTGACTGAACCAGACTAGGTCTTAGCCACGTACTGGAGGTGGGATGCTGTAAATACACCCTGACTCACTCTGCAGATGTTCATCAGTGGAAAGAGGCGGAGCGTGAGTGCCTCGTGCCTTTTATAGTGAGATAACACCCCTGAGTGTCCTGCCTGCTCATTGGTCATCTCCTGTTCTCTGTGTTCATTAGCTGCCTGTCTGTGTATCAGTATCTGCCTGTCTGCATATATGGCATCTCCTTTTTTTAATGTTTTGTTGGGACATAGGAACATACTTACATGTGGTGGCATATATTAACATATTTACAAGCGGTGGCATATGTGAACGTATTTCCATGTGAAGACAGCTGTCTAATGTGAGAAAACAGAACATAGCAAACAAAACAAATGTTCATAAGTCCAGTCTCTGGGGCTTGCGTCTGATCCTTGTTGACCGCCGGAGAGGTGGTGGTGGGGACGACAGCGCCTTGACGGGCACGATGTAAGCCTGACTGGTGGCCCCGTAGTTCGAGGTATCAGGAGGTGGCAAAACAACAGACGGAAACGGAGAAGAAAGCGGTTGCGGGCAGGCAACTTTGCGCAGTGCCCGTCTGTTTCGTCGCACAACAGAACCATCAGCCATACGTACAACATATGAGCGGGGCGCAGCCTGTCGAACAACGACAGCTGGAGCAGACCATCCGGTATCTTGATCCTGACAGTGTCTGCTGGGGATAACACGGGCAAATGTGTGGCATGAGCATCATAGCCCTGCTTTTACTGGTTTCGAAGCTGCTGCACCTTTGCAGCACCGGGAGGTGATCCAGGTTGGGCAAGTGTATGGCTGGAAGTGACGTCCGCAGGTCCCTGTTCATCAGGAGTTGAGCCGGCGACATGCCAGTGGACAGTGGGATCGCCCTGTACGCAAGCAGCGCGAGGTAGATGTCAGAAGCAGAATCCGTGGCCTTGCCGATGAACTGTTTCACAATGTGCACCCCTTTTTCAACCTTCCCATTGGACTGCGGATAGTGTGGGCTGGAAGTGACATGTTTGAAATGGTATGACTTGGCAAACATAGACCACTCGAGGCTGTTGAAGCAAGGGCCATTGTCACTCATGACAGTGAGTGGGATACCATGCCTGGAGAACGTCTCCTTATAGGCCTTGATGACGGCCCGAGATGTGAGGTCTGAGAGCTTCACGACTTCAGGGTAATTGGAGAAATAGTCAATAATCAACACCTCGTCACGACCATTCGCACGAAAGAGGTCGATGCCAACCTTGGACCACAGGGAGGTCTCGATTTCATGCTGCTGGAGGGTCTCCTTGCTCTGCGCTGGCTGGAAGGGTTGACAGGTCGCACAGTTGAGGACCATGTTTGAGATGTCCTGGCTAATCGCGGGCCAGTAGACAGCCTGCCTGTCTCTGTGTCTGCACTTCTCGACACCCAGGTGTCCCTCATGGATTAGGCGGAGCACCAAGCTCTGGAGACTGAGTGGAATGACAATCCGGTCCAGCTTGAGGAGGATACCATCAATCATCGTCAGGTCGTCCTTTACATTGTAAAATTGAGGGCACTGCCCTTTTTGCCAGCCATTTGTGGTGGTGCATGACACGCTGTAAGAGGGGGTCTTTGGCTGTTTCCTCGCGGATACGAACCACCTTCTCATCAGACGCCGGGAGGGTGCTAGCACACAGCTGCACCGGTGATTTAATCTGCCGGATGATTTCCAGCGGTTCACTAGGCAATGTGGTGGAGCGGGACAATGCATCAGCGATGATGAGCTCCTTTCCAGGCATGTACAGTAAGTCAAAGTCGTACCTTCTGAGTTTGAGGAGGATGCGCTGCAACCGAGGCGTCATGTCGTTCAGGTCCTTGTGGATAATGTGGACCTGAGGCTTATGATCCGTCTCAACAGTGAATGTCGGCAGGCCGTAGACATAGTCGTGAAACTTGAGAATGCCAGTGAGAAGACCCAGGCATTCCTTCTCTATTTGCGCATACCTTGTTTCGGTGGGCGTCATGGCACTCGATGCGTAGGCTACCGGTGCCCAGGATGAAGTGTCATCGCGTTGAAGCAGCACCGCACCAATGCCATCCTGGCTCGCAGCTGTCGAGATCTTCGTCTCCCTGTCTGGGTCGAAAAATGCCAAGACAGGTGCAGTGGTGAGCTTAGCTTTCAGCTCCAATCACTCTGCCTGATGTGCTGCCTTCCACTCAAAGGCAGTGGACTTTTTCACCAGGTTTCGTAGGGCTGTGGTGTGTGAGGCCAAGTTTGGGATGAGCTTGCCCAGAAAATTGACCATGCCCAGGAAGCGCCACACCGCCTTCTTGTCTTCAGAGACCTTCATGGCTTCGACGGCCTTGACCTTGTCTGTATCCGGGCGCACGCCCTGCTGAGAGATCTGGTCACCTAGGAACTTGAGTATCAACATGCCAAAGCAACATTTGGACCTGTTCAGCTTCAGGCCATTGGCATGGACATGGCGGAATACCTGCTGGAGACGGGAAACATGCTCTTCAGGGGTCATGGACCATATGATGATGTCGTCCACGTACACACAAACCCCTTCAATGCCCTCCATCATCTGCTCCATGACGCGATGGAAGATCTCCGATGCCGGGACAATGCCAAACGGCATGCGATTATAGCAGTATCTGCCAAACGGTGTGTTGAAGGTGCAGAGCCTTCTGCTGGACTCATCCACCTGGATTTGCCAAAATCCATGTGACGCATCTAACTTGGTGAAAAAACGTGCGTGTGCCATCTCTCTGGTGAGTTCCTCCTGCTTCGGGATGGGGTAGTGTTCATGCATTATATTCTTATTGAGATCCTTGGGATCAATGCAGATGCGCAGGCCTCCCGAAGGCTTACTAACACATACCATCGAGCTGACCCAGTCAGTCGGTTCGGTTGCCTTGGAAATGATGCCCTGCTGCTGAAGATCCTTGAGCTGGGCCTTCAGGTGCTCCTTCAGCGGAGCCGGGACCCGGCGTGGTGCGTGGACCACTGGCTTGGCATCAGGTCACAGCAGAATCTTGTATCGATATGGCAGCGTGCCCATCCCGTAGAACACATCCGGATACTGAGCGAGGATGTCGTCAATGCCAGCCTGAAAATCCACATTGGAGGATGTTGTTGTGTAAACCCGCTGCACGAGGTTCAGCTGCTTGCAGGCCTGCGCGCCAAGTGGGGATAGAACATAGAACATAGAACGATACAGCGCAGTACAGGCCCTTCGGCCCACGATGTTGCACCGAAACAAAAGCCATCTAACCTACACTATGCCATTATCATCCATATGCTTATCCAATAAACTTTTAAATGCCCTCAATGTTGGCGAGTTCACTACTGTTGCAGGTAGGGCATTCCACGGCCTCACCACTCTTTGCGTAAAGAACCTACCTCTGACCTCTGTCCTATATCTATTACCCCTCAGTTTAAAGCTATGTCTCCTCGTGCTAGCCATTTCCATCCGCGGGAGAAGGCTCTCACTGTCCACCCTATCTAACCCCCTGATCATTTTGTATGCCTCTATTAAGTCTCCTCTTAACCTTCTTCTCTCTAATGAAAACAACCTCAAGTCCATCAGCCTTTCCTCATAAGATTTTCCCTCCATACCAGGCAACATCCTGGTAAATCTCCTCTGCACCCGCTCCAAAGCTTCCACGCCCTTCCTATAATGCGGTGACCAGGACTGTACGCAATACTCCAAATGCGGCCGTACCAGAGTTTTGTACAGCTGCAACATGACCTCATGACTCCGGAACTCAATCCCTCTACCAATAAAGGCCAACACTCCATAGGCCTTCTTCTCAACCCTATCAACCTGGGTGGCAACTTTCAGGGATCTATGTACATGGACACCTAGATCCCTCTGCTCATCCACACTTCCAAGAACTTTACCATTAGCCAAATATTCCGCATTCCTGTTATTCCTTCCAAAGTGAATCACCTTACACTTCTCTACATTAAACTCCATTTGCCACCTCTCAGCCCAGCTCTTCAGCTTATCTATGTCCCTCTGTAACCTGCTACATCCTTCCGCACTGTCGACAACGCCACCGACTTTAGTGTCATCTGCAAATTTACTCACCCACCCTTCTGCGCCCTCCTCTAGGTCGTTGATAAAAATGACAAACAGCAACGGCCCCAGAACAGATCCTTGTGGTACGCCACTTGTAACTGAACTCCATTCTGAACATTTCCCATCAACCACCACCCTCTGTCTTCTTTCAGCTAGCCAATTTCTGATCCACATCTCTAAATCACCCTCAATCCCCAGCCTCCGTATTTTCTGCAATAGCCTACCGTGGGGAACCTTATCAAACACTTTACTGAAATCCATATACACCACATCAACTGCTCTACCCTCGTCTACCTGTTCAGTCACCTTCTCAAAGAACTCGATAAGGTTTGTGGGGCATGACCAACCCTTCACAAAGCCATGCTGACTATCCCTGATCACATTATTCCTATCTAGATGATTATAAATCTTGTCTCTTATAATCCCCTCCAAGACTTTACCCACAACAGATGTGAGGCTCACCGGTCTATAGTTGCCGGGGTTGTCTCAACTCCCCTTTTTGAACAAAGGGACCACATTTGGTATCCTCCAGTCCTCTGGCACTATTCCTGTAGCCAATGATGACATAAAAATCAAAGCCAAAGGCCCAGCAATCTCTTCCCTGGCTTCCCAGAGAATCCTAGGATAAATCCCATCAGGCCCCGGGGACTTATCTATTTTCAGCCTGTCCAGAATTGCCAACACCTCTTCCCTACGTTCCTCAATGCCATCTATTCTAATAGCCTGGGTCTCAGCATTCTCCTCCACAACATTATCTTTTTCCTGAGTGAATACTGACGAAAAATATTCATTTAGTATCTCGCCTATCTCTTCAGACTCCACACACAACTTCCCATCCCTGTCTTTGACTGGCCCTACTCTTACCCTAGTCATTCTTTTATTCCTGACATACCTATAGAAAGCTTTTGGGTTTTCCTTGATCCTACCTGCCAAATACTTCTCATGTCCCCTCCTTGCTCGTCTTAGCTCTCTCTTTAGATCCTTCCTCGCTACCTTGTGACTATCAAGCGCCCCAACTGAAACTTCACTCCTCATCTTCACATAGGCCTCCTTCTTCCTCTTAACAAGAGATTCCACTTCTTTGGTAAACCACGGTTCCCTCGCTCGACGCCTTCCTCCCTGCCTGACCGGTACGTACTTATCAAGAACACGTAGTAGCTGTTCCTTGAACAAGCTCCACTTATCCAGTGTGCCCAACACTTGCAGCCTACTTCTCCAACCTATCCCCCCCAAGTCATGTCTAATGGCATCATAATTGCCCTTCCCCCCAGCTATAACTCTTGCCCTGCGGTGTATACTTATCCCTTTCCATCACTAACGTAAACGTCACCGAATTGTGGTCACTGTCCCCAAAGTGCTCTCCTACCTCCAAATCCAACACCTGGCCTGGTTCAATACCCAAAACCAAATCCAAAGTGGCCTCGCCTCTTGTTGGCCTGTCAACATATTGTGTCAGGAAACCCTCCTGCACACATTGCACAAAAAACGACCCATCTAATGTACTCGAACTATATCTTTACCAGTCAATATTTGGAAAGTTAAAGTCTCCCATAATAACTACCCTGTTACCTTCGCTCTTATCCAGAATCATCTTCGCCATCCTTTCCTCTACATCCCTAGAACTATTTGGAGGCCTGTAGAAAACTCCCAACAGGGTGACCTCTCCTTTCCTGTTTCTAACCTCAGCCCATACTACCTCGGAAGAAGAGTCCCCATCTAGCATCCTCTCCGCCACCGTAATACTGCTCTTGACTAGCAGCGCCACACCTCTCCCTCTTTTGCCTCCTTCTCTGAGCTTACTAAAACACCTAAACCCCGGAACCTGCAACATCCATTCCTGTCCCTGCTCTATCCATGTCTCCGAAATGGCCACAACATCGAAGTCCCAGGTACCAACCCATGCTGCCAGTTCCCCTACCTTATTTCGTATACTCCTGGCATTGAAGTAGACACACTTCAAACCACCTACCTGAACACTGGCCCCCTCCTGCGAAATCAAATCTGTGCTCCTGACCTCTATACTCTCATTCTCCCGTACCCTAAAACTACAATCCAGGTTCCCATGCCCCTGCTGCATTAGTTTATACCCCCCCAAAGAGCACTAACAAATCTCCCCCCCAGGATATTTGTGCCCCTCAGGTTCAGATGTAGACCATCCTATCTGAAGAGGTCCCACCTTCCCCAGAAAGAGCCCCAGTTATCCAGAAATCTGAATCCCTCCCGCCTGCACCATCCCTGTAGCCACGTGTTTAATTGCTCTCTCTCCCTATTCCTCATCTCATTATCACGTGGCACGGGCAACAACCCAGAGATAACAACTCTGTTTGTTCTCGATCTGAGCTTCCATCCTAGCTCCCTGAAAGCCTGCCTGACATCCTTGTCCCCTTTCCTACCTATGTCATTAGTGCCAATGTGGACCACGACTTGGGGCTGCTCCCCCTCCCCATTAAGGACCCGGTAAACACGATCCGAGACATCACGTACCCTTGCATCTGGGAGGCAACATACCAAACATGAGTCTCTCTCGCTCCCACAAAATCTCCTATCTGTGCCCCTGACTATCGAGTCCCCAATTACTAATGCTCTGCTCCTCTCCCCCCTTCCCTTCTGACAGGATGCCCTGTCTGGTTTGACAATTTCAAAACGTAACCGTGCATGGGTGCTCTGGTTGGAGACGAGTAGATGGCAGGATCCCAGTGCCGTGATGGCATTTCCGTTGTAGTCCAGGAGGCTGCAGGCTGCTGGAAGGACCGTGGGGGGCTTCTTGATGCGTTTGAAATCTGCCTGTGAGAAGAGGTTGGCAGAAGCACCTGTGTCCAGCTTAAACTGGATGGAGCAGTGGTTGACCTGCATCACCGCATGCCATTCGTCCGCAGAATCCACAGTGAGTATGGATTGAATTTGTGATGAGTTGGGTGTGGCATATTCACATTTGGGAATGATGCCCACACGGTAGGCTGAGTCCAGGCATTCATACTCTGGATCCGTTGTGCTGCCAGGATTAGAATCCTGTAACAGTTGTTGCACACTCTGAACACTCCGTCGTCGGAATTGGGAGCGCTGGCTCCTGACTGGTGGTGCAGACCTGCACAAGGCTGCATAGATTCCAGGCTTCCCACAGTTTAAAAATCACCTGCCTCTTGCAGGGCAGTGTTTCTTTAAGTGGCCGTTGTCGCAGTTCGAGCACGTCATGACGTCGGCGTCCTGACACTCCGCACGTCGTTGCACATGCGCAGTGCGGGTGTCGGCCGTTTCGTTATCCCGTTCGCATCGCGCATGCGTGGGGCCCTGGGAAAAGCTCGCAAAATGGCTGCTTTCATCAATGCTGAGGCGCTGCATCCGGGAGATGGCCTGCACACTCTCTGCCTCGTGGGAGGCAAGTTTTCATTTTCAGCCGATTTGTACTGGGCATAGCGATTTTTGGCATGCTCATGCACTGTGCATGTTTCAATCGCGACTGGCAGGGTCATGTGCTTGATTTTCAGGAGCTGCTCTCTCAGAGGATCAGAGTGAACTCCAAAAACGATTTGGTCTCTGATCAATGAGTGAGCAATATCACCAAAGTTGCAGGACAGCGCTCGCAGGCGGAGGTTAGTTAAGAAGGAGTTGAAAGATTCATCTTTACCTTGTAGACGCTGTTTGAATATGTAGCCGCGAAGATTTCATTGGTGTCCACTTCACAGTGACTGTCAAACTTGTCCAGGATGGTCTGAAACTTTGTCTTGTCCTGGCCTTCGGTGAAGTGAAAAGAGTTGAAGTGTTCGATGGCTTGATCACCCGCTGTTCAGAGGAGAAGCACGATCTTCCTTGCATCAGACGCACTGACGAGGTCTGAAGCTTCGATGTGCAGCAGAAACTTTTGCTTGAATGTCTGCCAGTTGGCACTGAGATTGCCGGAGGTCCTGAGCTGGTGAGGAGCCTGAATCTTCTCCATGGTGCCGGGATACATTGTTGGCTGGTCATCACGGAACGGACTGAGGTAAACCACCTAGATTAAGCAGTCTCCTGGTAGCATGTCGTGTTATGTACTCTGGGATAACACAGGCTGCAACTGGGTGCAGCGTTAACCAAACAATACTCCAGACCTTGAAGTTAGTTCAATCTGATTTATTGAACCAGTAGCACAGTTAGCACAGTTCTCTATGAGTTCGACTCTCTGCTAACCTAAGTGTGGTTACTCTGTCTGACTGAACCAGACTAGCTCTTAGCCACGTGCTGGAGGTGTGATACTGTAAATACACCCTGACTCACTCTGTAGATGTTCATCAGTGGAAAGAGGTGGAGTGTGAGTGCCTCGTGCCTTTTATAGTGAGATACCACCCCTGGGTGTCCAGCCTGCTCATTGGTCATGTCCTGTTCTCTGTGTTCATTAGCTGCCTGTCTGTGCCTGTCTGTATATCATTATCTGCATGTCTGCATATCATACATGACATAGTTCAGTGAAGACCTCTCACTGACTACACACTAATGAATACCGCTGTCCTTATGCTTGAAACAGTCCCCATCAGTGTCTAAACATTCAGCCCCTGGGGCAGCTAATTGGTTTTGATACTAACCTTGGGGTATGGGTTCAAATTCTACCACAACTAGTGGAGTCTTTCCTGACTGATGCCTGGTGCGGTAAAATTAGTTCCCCCAAGGCTTAGGCCTACAGCAGAAAACTGTCTGCAAACGGGCATTTTGGGGAAGAGCATATGTTGGAGAGCTGAAAAATAAAGGGGGAAAAAATTACACAATGGGATTACTTAGCCCATATGCTCCCTAGTTTCCTCATCCAGCACCTCCATGTATGCCATATGAAAAAATATTGAGTTCCAGTTAAGATTCCTGCAAACATTTGTAACATCAAAAGAAGTAGTCATGGTTCATTAAAGATAATTGCTATACTAGCAGTGAAGGAGGTATAAACAAATCAGTTTAGCAGTATAAAACACTGCAAACATTGTATACAGAGAAAACAACTGAATTAAATTATCGAGCAGCAAATTAAGCCAAACTGCAAATATCCAAACATTAGAATAATATTTTTGATGTAATCTCTGAAGTAGGATCTGCTAAAAATTAAAGGTCACAGAATATCAAATCAGATTCAACAATAACTTTCAAAAGGGTATTGGGTGTGTACTTGAAAGAAAAAGAGATGTGGAGAGCCATGGGGAATGGGCGGGAGAATGGGACTCTCTGGGCTGCTCCTTCAAAGAGCCAACACAGTGACTGACGATGGGCTGAATGACCTTGCATGTGGGTTATAGAAACAAGATTAGGAGATGAAGGGATACAGAAGAATTCATCTGGATGCCAGGATATTATGGACCAGATTTTCTTTTAGTCTACGCTTGGGTCTTTACCCCTTTATGTGACCATATCAGTGACTCCCATGACTGGGGTGGGGAAGATGGAAAATGGCTTCAGGAGTAGTTGTCAGATGCCCGTTTAATGATGTGGAAAGGGAACCTTCCATCTAACTTTCCGTTACATGTGCCAGTTGAGCAGCCATGTGAAACTACTCTTAAATACATTTATATTAGCCCTTGCATATCTTACTTCTGTCACTGTTAGTTATTAATATGATATAATACCTTGGGCTTATTTAATGTTCTATACATAAGGCACCAATTGCTCCAAAAGGATTTGGTAAATACATTGTGGGTTCATTTATTAAGACTTAGTACTTGAGAACAGTTATACATCGGTATAACTTCCGCAAGCCGGCGGAGTCCCTTCGGCCCCGGCTGGCGTGGCGCCAAAGGCCTTCCATGCCAACTGGCGGGACGGCAACCACTCCGGCGCGGGCCTATCCC
Source organism: Scyliorhinus torazame (assembly GCF_047496885.1). NCBI lineage: Eukaryota > Metazoa > Chordata > Chondrichthyes > Carcharhiniformes > Scyliorhinidae > Scyliorhinus > Scyliorhinus torazame. The sequence goes on from NC_092713.1 coordinate 288,746,479, forward strand.
CTAAAGGTGAGGGCTTGGCCCCTAAAGGTGTGGAGAAATCCGCACCTTTGGGGCAGCCTGAAGCCGGAATGGTTCACGCCACTCCATCCCGCCGGGACCCCCCGCCCCGCCGGGTAGGGGAGAATCCCGCCCCATGTCTGTCAAATCTGTTCGAGTTCTTTGAGGAGGTAACAACGAAGTTAGACAAAGGAGAACCAGTGGACGTGATTTATTTAGATTTTAAAAGGCCTTAGACAAGGTGCCACATAGGAGACTGTTAAATACGTTAAAAGCCCATGGTGTTAAGGGTAAGATCCTGGCATGGATAGAGGATTGGCTGACTGGCAGAAGGCAGAGAGTGGGGATAAAGGGGTCTTTTTCAGGATGGCAGCCGGTGACTAGTGGTGTGCCTCAGGGGTCGGTGCTGGGACCACAACCTTTCACCATATACATTAATGATCTGGAAGAAGGAACTGAAGGCAGTGTTGCTAAGTTTGCAGATGATCTGTAGAGGAACAGGTAGTATTGAGGAAGCAAGGGGTCTGCAGAAGGATTTTGACAGGATAGGAGAATGGGCAAAGAAGTGACAAATGAAATACAATGTGGAAACGTGTGAGGTTATGCACTTTGGAAGGAGGAATTTAGACAGAGACTATTTTCTAAATGGGGAAATGCTTAGGAAATCAGAAGCACAAAAAGACTTGGGAGTCCTTGTTCATGATTCACTCAAGGTTAACGTGCAGGTTCAGTCGGTAATTAAAAAGGCAAATGCAGTGTTCGCATTCGTGTCAAGAAGACTAGATTACAAGACCAGGGATGTACTTCTGAGGCTGTATAAGGCTCTGGTCAGACCCCATTTGGAGTATTGTGAACAGTTTTGGGCCCCGTATCTAAGGAAAGATGTGCTGGCCTTGGAGAGGTTCCAGAGGAGGTTCGCAAGAATGATCCCTGGAATGAACAGCTTGTCGTATGAGGAATGCTTGAGGACTCTGGGTCTGTACTCATTGGAGTTTAGAAGGACGAGGGGGAATCTTATTGAAGCTTACGGGATACTGCGAGGCCTGGATAGAGTGGACGTGGAGAGGATGTTTACACTTGTAGGAAAAACTAGAACCAGAGGTCACCATCTCAGACAAAAGGGACGATCCTTTAAAACGGAGATGAGGAAGAATTTCTTCAGCCAGAGGGTGGTGAATCTGTGGAACTCTTTGCCGCAAAGGCTGTGGAGGCCAAATCACTGAGTGTCTTTAAGACAGAGATAGATAGGTTCTTGATTAATAAGGGGATCAGGGGTTATGGGGAGAAGGCAGGAGAATGGGGATGAGAAAAATATCAGCCATGAGTGAATGGCGGAGCAGATTCAATGGGCCGAGTGGCCTAAATCTGCTCCTATCTCTTATGGTCTTATGGTCTTAAGACACAAATTGCATGCCAAAAATATTGGGTAACCAAAGAGCTAAAAAGAAAAGTGAGAAAATTATGATATTTAATATCATTAGAGAAAAACTATTGGAAAAATCTAAGGGACAGATATCTGACAAATCCCCAAGGCTTGATGGTCTATATCCTTGAATTATAAAATAGGTAGCTGCAGAGAGAGTGGATGTACTGGTTTTGATTTTGCAGGTTTCCTTAGATTTGACGATAGTCCCAGAAGATTGGAAGTTATCAAATAACTTCTATTGATAAGAGAAGAGGGAGAGAAAACAGGGAACTGCAGATCAGTTAGCCTGACACCAGTCATTGGGAAATGATGGAATCTATTATTATGGAACTTAATACACAAATTAAGTCAAATTAAGTCAGCAGCGTTTTATGAACAGAAAATTGTGTTTGTCAAATTTATGAAAGTTTTTTGAGGATTTAAGTTATAGGGATGCATTGGTGGTCATCTCCCAGGATTCTATAGATGCTGGAGCAGTCCTAACAGATTGGAGGGAAGCTATCGCCACTCCAATGTTCAAAAAGGGAGATAAAGGGAAAACAGGGAATTATAGAGTGGTAAGCCTAACGTTGGGAGTCCTGTATATTCCGGTCCCACCGACGGTACACAGCTTTCCAGGCAACGAGTGGTGCAGTCAATGGGAAATCCTGTTGACAATGGCGGGACCAGAAAACCCCGCTGGCAGGTCGCCTCCACCGCCGAAAAAAGCACGCGTTGGTTGGGTTGGTCGGTAAATCCTGCCCCTTATTTTTGTACTTTACTCCAAACCAATAGTGTTCCTTCTTTCCCTTCCATGAAAGCAAGGATTCCTCATTCCTTTATATATAAAACAATGAGATAGATTTTGTGGTGAGGCAAGAGATTTTCTTTTTTCTGGCGTCAGTTTAAATCAAACCCCAAGTCAAGGGAAGCTCCATGCATGCGGCAATGCGACATCGGCAAATAGGATAAGCAGCCAATAACATAGAGGTATTCTCATAATCAGTAAAGCAGCAAGTTAAAACCAATAAATCCCTTCAGTTTTAATTCAATTTTCGCGATCGTGAAATAAAAGCTAATATGATTAGATTAAGCGAGAAGATGAATAAAAAAAGTAAAATAAAAGTGTGTATAATTATTTTTATCGTAATGGAGAATTGTGACAATCCATCAACAAATATTTCAAAGCCGGTTTTAACAGTGATTATGAAGTTTTTAGACAGTTTAATATCCCAGTTACACCTCATTGAACGAAATGTATTTTTTTAATGGCGCTTTACCATGTGACTAACAGTGTGAAAGTGAAAGTTTTTGTCAATTCTTTGATTGCTTTGGAATTGTGTTCTGGAATGCCACCAACATCACACCCGATGAAGGAGGATAGCATCACTATCAGCAACTTATGAATTTCCGCCGTTCTGTTCCCCTGAGGTGGCTGGCATCAGTGAAGTCAAGAGGACAAACACTAACATTTTTGCTGTCATTGTCACTGCAAAATCCGTGCCAGTCAGCAAGCAACTTACCTAAGGCAGAGCAAAGTTGGAGGCACCCTTATCTGAACTTTGTTCTCTCCTCCGCAGACATGCACATAATAATAATAATTGCTTATTGTCACAAGTAGGCTTCAATGAAGTTACTGTGAAAAGCCCCTGTGCTCCTTCTGAGCTTTTCAGCCATTATTACAGTCAGAGACCATTATCAGCATTTTTCTTCTCTCCTGGCTGCCAAGACCAATAAACTCAGCACAGGTTAGGGATTCAAACTTGTAACTTAATTGGTCAGTACAGCCGAGATACTCAGAGTCATTGGGATAATCCCAGAATAGGTGCCTTCCATTTTGACTTGGAGCAGTTTCCACAGTAAAGACCAAGCTTCAAGGGAGAGAGAATTGCAATATTGACCATCCAGTCATAAAAGCGGACATTGGGAAAGATAGATTGCCCAGTTTGATCATTGCATCAAACCACCTCTATCTGCTGATTCAGTGTTCTGTAATCCTCCTCATCCATCAACATTATATTCAGAGTATTACAGAAATCCACCTCCATCAAAGGGAAAAGCAGATTTATCATGCTAACGGTGTAATAAAAGCTTTGCAGTGCACAAATAAGTTGCAGGGCCTATGTACGATGCAATGTTACTGAAATGATTTTTTTTCCCCGTGAAGCAGAGTATGTGGCCAAATCATTAATATTTTACAATGCTGCAACATTCAACTCTGTGACATTTAATTAATTGAGGCTGGAATCGCCACTCAAAATAAATACCTACTGATGGCCCTTTTTCCCTCGACATGTCACCATGTGTTGTCCAAACCATCTCCACTGAAGTTCATAACACAGGCAATTTTATTGAGAAGAGAAATTACCTTCCTCTAGAATTCAATATTTAAATTAAGTAGGATCAAAAAGTGAAAGGGAAATCATGCATAATATTGCTTGCTTTCAACGGCAAAGAGTAAGTGTGGCATCCACTGATATTAAAGGGAATTTCCTTCCCAACTCTGTTCATACAGTGAGCTTTATTTCGTGCAATTTTCAAAAACTGCGTCTTAGAGAGTTTATCTTTTCCAAATTAACTTGCTTATGCAGATTGCTCTGCACTTTGGTTGCCTACAGCTGAAGCAATCTCTGAGGATGGGGGGTTTCCTGTTCTGCAGAGAGTGAAGCAACAGAATTGAAACAACAGTCCGTCCTTGGTCACTCATCCGCAGGGCCCAGTGAACCTGTGCATGCTGCAGTCAGCTGAGATTGTACTCCTGACCTTCCAGTAGTTAGGCTGCATTGTTGGTTTATATTTATCCCAGTTCTTATAGGTGTATGATTTGCATGTTCGATACGTGTGGTTGGAATTGTGAAATCTTTCTTTAAGAGCTATCCCTTTAGTTCCATTCCCTTCCCTGTTCCTCCTATCTTTCTCATCTTTAATTTTTCAAATATTTATCTAATTTCCTTTGTAAGATTATGAGGCTTGATTCTCCGAATCTGAGAGTAAGTGTTGACGCCGGCATGGAAATGGTGGCGTCTTACGACCGAAAAAGCGGCACAAAACGGCCTCCGATCCTCCGTCTGGTGGTGGGGGGGGGGGGGGGGGGGGGTTGCAGGCACGCAGTGTAGAGCCCCTGGCTCTAGCTGCGGATACGGCAAGAGAATTGCCCGTTCCGTGGCCGCGCATGCGCACTGCGGTGGCCTGCAGCGGCCGCGCCCATCAACATGGCGCCGCCCGCACGCGGATCCGGTCTGCCAAATAGTGACCCCCTTTGACCAGGCTCACCAACCCCCGGACCACCCCTCACCAGTGTCCCCAGCCCTTGCCACAGCCCACCCTGCTCACGGATCGGAACCCCCCCCCCGCCGACTGTGGCGGTGCGGGGCGCAGTCCGCAGCTGCCACACTCAGTCCCCGAAAATAAATACCACATGTGACCCACACCGTCGCGAACTCGGCCAATAGTGGGTGGAGCATCGTGGTGTGCTCGGGTAACGTCCTGAGGCCGTCCAGACAGTGTGAGGCATACATAGAACATAGAAAACATAGAAAAATACAGCACAGAACAGGCCCTTCGGCCCACGATGTTGTGCCGAAACTTTGTCCTAGATTAATCATAGATTATCATTGAATTTACAGTGCAGAAGGAGGCCATTCGGCCCATTGAGTCTGCACCGGCTCTTGGAAAGAGCACCCTACCCATAGTCAACACCTCCACCCAACACTAAGGGCAATTTTGGACACTAAGGGCAATTTATCATGGCCAATCCACCTAACCTGCACATCTTTGGACTGTGGGAGGAAACCGGAGCACCCGGAGGAAACCCACGCAGACACGGGGAGGATGTGCAGACTCCACACAGACAGTGACCCAAGCCGGAATCGAACCTGGGACCCTGGAGCTGTGAAGCAATTGTGCTATCCACAATGCTACCGTGCTGCCCTTAAGAACAAATAAATCTACACTATATCATTTTACCGTAATCCATGTACCTATCCAATAGCTGCTTGAAGGTCCCTAATGTTTCCAACTCAACTACTTCCACAGGCAGTGCATTCCATGCCCCCACTACTCTCTGGGTAAAGAACCTACCTCTGACATCCCCCCTATATCTTCCACCATTCACCTTAAATTTATGTCCCCTTGTAATGGTTTGTTTCACCAGGGAAAAAGTCTCTGACTGTCTACTCTATCTATTCTCCTGATCATCTTATAAACCTCTATCAAGTCACCCCTCATCCTTCTCCGTTCTAATGAGAAAAGGCCTAGCACACTCAACCTTTCCTCATAAGACCTACTCTCCATTCCAGGCAACATCCTGGCAAATCTCCTTTGCACCTTTTCCAAAGCTTCCACATCCTTCCTAAAATGAGGCGACCAGAACTGTACACAGTACTCCAAATGTGGCCATACCAAAGTTTTGTACTGCTGCATCATCACCTCCCGGCTCTTAAATTTAATCCCTCTGTTAATGAACGCTACACACCATAGGCCTTCTTTACAGCTCTATCCACTTGAGTGGCAACTTTCGAAGATGTATGAACATAGACCCCAAGATCTCTCTGCTCCTCCACATTGCCAAGAACTCTACCGTTAACCCTGTATTCTGCATTCATATTTGTCCTTCCAAAATGGACAACCTCACACTTTTCAGGGTTAAACTCCATCTGCCACTTCTCAGCCCAGCTCTGCATCCTATCTATGTCTCTTTGCAGCCGACAACAGCCCTCCTCACTATCCACAACTCCACCAATCTTCGTATCATCTGCAAATTTACTGACCCACCCTTCAACTCCCTCATCTAAGTCATTAATGAAAATCACAAACAGCAGAGGACCCAGAACTGATCCCTGCGGTACGCCACTGGTAACTGGGATCCAGACTGAATATTCGCCATCTACCACCACTCTCCGACTTCTATCGGTTAGCCAGTTTGTTATCTAACTGGCCAAATTTCCCACTATCCCATGCCTCCTTACTTTCTGCAGAAGTCTACCATGGGGAACCTTATCAAATGCCTTACTAAAATCCATGTACACTACATCTACTGCTTTACCTTCATCCAAATGCTTGGTCACCTCCTCAAAGAATTCAATAAGACTTGTAAGGCAAGACCTACCCCTCACAAATCCGTGCTGACTATCCCTAATCAAGCAGTGTCTTTCCAGATGCTCAGAAATCCTATCCTTCAGTACCCTTTCCATGACTTTGCCTACCACCGAAGTAAGCCTAACTGGCCTGTAATTCCCAGGGTTATCCCTATTCCCTTTTTTGAACAGGGGCACGACATTCCCCACTCTCCAATCCCCTGGTACCACCCCTGTTGACAGGGAGGACGAAAAGATCATTGCCAACGGCTCTGCAATTTCATCTCTTGCTTCCCATAGAATCCTTGGATATATCACGTCAGGCCCGGGGGACTTGTCTATCCTCAAGTTTTTCAAAATGCCCAACACATCTTCCTTCCTAACAAGTATTTCCTCGAGCTTACCAGTCTGTTTCACACTGTCCTCTCCAACAATATGGCCCCTCACATTTGTAAATACAGAAGAAAAGTACTCGTTCAAGACCTCTCTTTATCTCTTCAGACTCCATACACAATCTCCCGCTACTGTCCTTGATCGGACCTACCCTCGCTCTAGTCATTCTCATATTTCTCACATATGTGTAAAAGGCCTTGGGGCTTTCCTTGATCCTACCCGCCAAAGATTGTTCATGCCCTCTCTTAGCTCTCCTAATCCCTTTCTTCAATTCCCCCCTGGCTATCTTGTATCCCTCCAACGCCCTGTCTGAACCTTGTTTCCTCAGCCTTACATAAGTCTCCTTTTTCCTCTTAACAAGACATTCAACCTCTCTTGTCAACCATGGTTCCCTCACTCGACCATCTCTTCCCTGCCTGACAGGGACATACATATCAAGGACACGTAGTACCTGTTCCTTGAACAAGTTCCACATTTCACTTGTGTCCTTTCCTGACAGCCTATGTTCCCAACTTATGCACTTCAATTCTTGTCTGACAACATCGCATTTACCCTTCCCCCAATTGTAAACCTTGCCCTGTTGCACGCACCTATCCCTCTCCATTACTAAAGTGAAAGTCACAGAATTGTGGTCACTATTTCCAAAATGCTCCCCCACTAACAAATATATCACTTGCCCTGGTTCATTACCAAGTACTAAATCCAATATTGCCCCTCCTCTGGTCGGACAATCTACATACTGTGTTAGAAAAGCTTCCTGGACACACTGCACAAACACCACCCCATCCAAACTATTTGATCGAAAGAGTTTCCACTCAATGTTTGGGAAGATAAAGTCACCCACGACTACTACCCTGTGACTTCTGCACCTTTCCAAAATCTGTTTCCCAATCTGTTCCTCCACATCTCTGCTACATACTGCTAGAGTGCGCCATTTTGGAGGGGGTGAAGCATCGCAAAAGCGGCGCTGCCCCCAATTTCGGCGCCAATGTGCAGTCTCTGGCCAATCGCCGAACGTGATTTCGGCGTCGGAGATCGGAGAATCCTGCCCATAGATTCCACTTTCACGAATGTGAATGAGGGACATGACCTCATAGCCCCATCACAAAGAAAACCCTCTTAAGCTCTCCCTTTCTCTTTAAGTTACCATTTTAAATTCTACCCTCTCATTATACAATGGCAACCATTAGTTCCTCTGTACTTTAGCAAAACCCTTTGTGATGCTAAACAATTCTATCAGGGTACTTCTTAACCTGCACTGTTTTGAATGAAAAGAGGGCTTCCTGTCTTCTGTCTGCATAACTAAAGTCTCTCATCACTGAAAGCATTTCAGTGCATTGTTCTTGAACCTTTTCCCTAGCCTTCACATGCTTCCTAACACAGTGCTGAAAAGTGGATTCAATATCCTAACTATGCATTAAACAATGATTGTAACAGCTTCTTCTCATGCCAATGTTCTCGCCTGTCTGGATCTTTCACCTTTCACCCCCCCCCCCCCTCCCCCCCCCCCACCTCCCTCCCGTGGCAGATTTTCCGTTTGCGGAGATGGTTCACCATCAGCTTCCAACCTGGTTCTTCCTGTCCCACCAAAGTCAATGGCACTTGTGTTGCTCGCTGGCAAATCCCTCCCATGTACCATTGTGCCACCACCTCTGCTGGGTCTCTCCAGCCCGTGAGACAGGCCATAGTGGTGTCTGGGACATTGTCTGTAAGGTATGGTTCTGTGAGTATGTCAGGCTGTTGCTTGACTAGTCTGTGAGACAACTCAGCTCTCCCAATTTTGGCCCATTAGAGTTTTATTTCCAGATATTTTATTGAGTTTAAATCCGCCACCTGCCGTGGTTGGATTCGAACTCGGGTCCCAAGATCATTGCACTGGGTCTCTTGAATTGCCAGTCCAGCGACAATACCACTGCAGCTCCTTTTTATTGGGACCATAACTTTCCTTACTTTTGATATTTATGTGTGTGTGTGTGTGTAGTTGTATCTTATTATTATTTTTTCGGTTTGCACTTTCTTTGACACAAGAAAACCTGTTTTGATTGTCTCGTTATTAAATGCATAAATGTATTTGGATTGGAAATGACATTTACTGGGAAAATACATTTTCAAAAAGCTTTGTTGCAAACAACCAAGGGGGCTAAATTGAGGGAAGCCAATACACTCCTTCTTACCTGGCTGCAACAATGTTGTGATAGTCAGTCCTCTGATGTTCCTCAATTTGCAATGCAGCATCTTACAAAAAGCTTTTAAAAATATTATACACAATATTCACTGCCTTGCCTTTATCAATGCACTTTATTTCTTCAATATACTCAAATGTATCAGCAATTATGTGCATTTCACAAATCTGCAAAGTATGAAAGTAATTAATTTCAGTGACTGACAATCATGTCCCAGATTATATCCTCTGCAAGTTTACACTTCACAATTGATGGTGTTATGTGCTCTGGGATAACACAGGCTGCAACTCGATGCAGCTTTGACCAAAAGATACTCCAGACTTTGAAGTAAGTTCAATGTGATATATTGAACCATTAGCACAGTTCGACTCTCCTGCTAATCTTGCTATAGTAACTCAGTCTAACTAACCTGTCTGCTCTAAGCCACGTGGTGGGTATGATGCTTCTGATCTGCCCCTGTCCTTCTCTCTAAGTGTCGCCTGTGGAAAGAGGCAGAGCATGTGTGCCCTGTCCTTTTATATGGGTTGCCCCCTTGTGGTAGTGTCACCTCTGGGTGTCTTGACTGCCCATTGGTCGTGTCCTATTCTGTGTTCATTAGCTGCATGTCTGCATGTCATGACATCTCCAGTGCTCCCTCTAGTGTTTACTTAGTTGTAGTGTATTTACATTAACCCCTTGTGTATTTACAGTGATGCATATCACCACAACAATGTTAGGCCTGTCGGCCGAATGCCTTTTTGATTAGAGGTGACATGTCGACAACCCAGTTGTCTTCTGGTACAACTTCCATCTTCAAGGATGTTTGCAAGATTGTGGCCAGAGCTTCAGCTATTTCCTGTCTGACTTTTCTCATTATTCAATCAGGTGCGGGGTGTCTATTTCTTTCTGAGTTCCACCGTATTTTAGGTACTGCTGCCTAATCCTCATCTGTGGACATCCCAACTCATCGCTCCACCTGCTTCTTTTGGAACCACTTCATAGAATCATAGAATTTACAGTGCAGAAGGAGGCCATTCAGCCCATCAGTGTTTGCACCTGCCCTATGAAAACACACCCTACCTAAGCCCATAGCTCCACGCTATCCCCACACCTCCACCCTACCCCCACACCTCCACCCTAACCCCGTAAACCCACCTAACCTTTTTTGGACACTAAGGGCAATTTAGCACAGCCAATCCACCTAACCTGCCCATATTTGGACTGTGGGAGGAAACCGGAGCACCCGGAGAAAACCAACGTAGACACGGGGAGAACATGCAGACTTCGCACAGACCGTGACCCAAGCGGGGAATCGAACCTTGGATTCTGGAGCTGTGAAGCAACTGTGCTAATCACTGTGCTACCGTGTTGCCCCAAATTCGGTTACTTAATTCGGTTACTAAAATCTGAACTATCCTCAATGATGTATGTTGCTGCTGAGGCCCCACATAATTTTAGCGTAAGCTGATTCCACAAATTCCATCAATAGGGGTGGCAGAGTGGAGCAGTGAATAGTACTGCTGACTCACGGCGCCAAGGATCCGGGTTCGATCCAGGCCCCAGGTCACTGTCCATGCAGAGTTTGCACATTCTCCCCTTGTCTGCTTGGGTCTCACCCCCACAATCCAAAGATGTGCATGGTAGGTGGATTGGCCACGCTAATTTGCTCCTTAATTGGAAAAAAAAATTGGACACTTTAAATTTAGTTTAAAAAAATGAATTACATAAAGAGCATGCTTTAAAATTCAACCAGGGATCAATTGAGAGGTAAGGTCAATAAAGAAAGTTTCTGCTAGTTTTATTTAAGTGGCGAGGGACGAGCATTACTCCTTTATGGTTTTGGAATAATCCATGCAAATGGCTCATGACCTATCAGAAAAGCAATGAACAGATGTATGAAGGAAGTAAAATGAAGTAACACACAACTTGCCAACAATTTTTTGGAACCCTTATTGTGGACGGAAAAGGAGAAGACCGTTGAAAAGCAAGTCCAACATCAGAGCACTGGTGGAAATGAAAATTAAAATCTCCAGCGGCAGTACTTAAAACAAAATAAACAAAATTGAAAGTTCTCCCTGTTGGATTGAGCAGAATATTCTCTTAGAATATGTGTCCTTTCACCTCTGGGAACCCAAGTTTGACTCAAGTCTAGGCTTATGGAGTGGAAATTTAATTTCCAACATTTGTAAAGTCCCTAACTGAAATGAGTTTGGGGCAGAAGCAATCCAGTTGTTCGTGAGAAATGATTCGCTCGCAATGTTCCACTGATAATGCAACATTAATTGACAACCTTCCTTTGAGAGGCAACAAAGTATGTGTCAGAAATAAATGAAAATATCACACTGCTGCACAGGGAGTGCAATTCTGAGATTAAATTAAATGGCGATATCAGTCCAGAATCGTTTTGTTGGATCTGTACAGCTAGAGAGAGCTTGAGGGAATCAGTCTAAATGGGAATCAAGCATAGTTCCCAGAAGTAAAGAGATTATATTCTATTGAGCTTGATTCAGTTGAGAGCTCTCATGTTTCTCAGTTGGATAACTATAGGGTCAAACCTCATTCCAGGACATGGACACATACATTAGGTAGAATCCCCAGTGCACCACTGAAGCAAGTGATGAATATGTCAGGGGGTTGGCTTTCAGATGAGTTGTCGATGAAAAGAATCTGTCCGTCGAAGTCCAGCATTATACAAAAGCAAGAAACTCACCATGTATCCGCGTCTTACCTTCAACCACCACAGACAAAAAAAGAAATTAAGGCCTGGGGGGGTGGGCCTTGCGTGAGTGGGGAAATTTCTGAGCTCGTCACACCTGTCTCGGGGGAACTCCCTCAAACAGCACAACATTTGTCTCAGAGGCTCGAATTGGGCCCGCCGCTCCAGAACGCAGTTCAGAGGTGGCCAAAGGGTTTGCCAAGTGCCGAGGAGGGCTGTTTAAAAAGCCTGCATCGGCACCCTGGGATTTGTTTTGTTACATTTTAGGCCCTCATCACATATATCCCATCACTCACCCAACTATTCCCACCTGCTGCCTTCATGGCCCAATGCCATAATGCCAACTTAATGCTAACCTATGCCGCTAATCATCCCATAGCCTCTTATAGCCCCCATGCCAACTGAATGTAAACTCATGCCATCCCATTTCTCCCCACCCGCCCTTGCATAGCCACTTATAGCCCTAACTGCAACTCATACCAATATACCCACCACCCTTTAGCCCTGTGCTAAACAGCCCCATTATGCATCCTGTCTCGTCTTCTCAGCGTTCAATTTGCTTCAATAAGATCATCTCTGTTTCTTCCAGACTCCAGTTGGTGTAGGTCCTGACCTGCTCAACCTTTCCTCATGAGGTAATTCCTTAATCCAGCAACCAGTCGAGTGAACCTTTCCTGAATTGCTTCGAATGGAATTATATCCTGTCTTAGGTAAGGAGACAAAAACTGGACACAGTACTCCAGATGTGACCTCATTAATGCCCTATACAACTGGAACAAAACTTCCCTACTTTGAGATTCCATTCCCTTCACTATATATCAACATTCCATTTGTTTTCTGAATCACTTGATGAACCTGCATCTTATTGTAATTTGCGTATCAGAACGCCCGGATTCCTCTGTATTGTAGAGTTCTGCAGTCTTTCACTAGTCAATAACATTTGAGCTGGTCATTGACTTCAGGAAGCAAAGTACTGCACACACCCCTGTCTGCAACAACCGGCCTGAGGTGGCGATGGTTGACAGCTTCAAATTCCTAGGCGTACACTTCACCAAAAATCTATCCTGGTCCACCCATGTCGACGCTACCAACAAGAAAGCACAACAGCACCTATACTTCCTCAGGAAACTAAGGAAAGTCGGCATGTGCACATTGACTCTTACCAACTTTTACAGGTGCACCATAGAAAGCATCCTATCCAGCTGCATCACAGCCTGGTATGGCAACTGTTCGGACTAAGTCCGCAAGAAACTTCAGAGAGTCGTGACCATAGCCTAGTCCATCACACAAACCTTCCTCCCATCGATTGACTCTGTCTAGACCTCCCGCTGCCTGGGGAAAATGGCCAGCATAATCAAAGACCCCTCCCACCTGGCACCCTCACTCTTCCAACTTCTTCCATCAGGCAGGAGATACAAAAGTCTGAGAACACTCACAAACAGACTCAAAAACTGCTTCTTCCCCGCTGTTAACAGACTCCTAAATGACCCTCTCATGGACATGATGGACTTATCGACTGATCTGATTTCTTCACACATCTATTGAGTAGTACTCAGGCAGGCCCGGAGAATGTGATGCCGAGCCCAATAAGTGGATGTAATTCTGCCTTAATGGCCTATTTTGATCATCCCACTAGCACGGGGCGCAAACTTCGCTCTCGATGCCAGCGGGGGGCCAAACATCGAAAATGGATCAACATAATTTTCTTCACTACCGCTGGATTCGCCACCTCACCAGGAACTACGCTACCGACCGTGGCAGGTGGAGAATTCCACCCAATATAAATCAATTTCCTCCATTTACCACAGAATTCCTGCAGCAGAAATTTTTCAACTCTCACTGACACAGGCAGCCTTTTTTTAAAAAAGACTGGTATATAAATAAGTTATAAATAAGAACTCAGAACTGAGTTTAAATGGTTCAGTTAAGTTTTGGTTTCACTCATGAATGAATCATACCCTGCCCTCTTTCCCCTATCTATGATGGTGGGATCGATTGGAATTGGGGGGGTGACTTCCACCTCAGGATTCTTCATGACTTCAAAAATCTGGGACGAGGTGATTGGTCATCCATTCAATTGCCACTTTATGATGTGTGGGAAAAGTGCAGCGAGTACCTTCCCACGCCCTCCAATCACCGCAGAAGTCACGGCATTTTGAGACTATTCATTACGTATTGGTTTACAGGTGCAACAGGTGATTAAGAAGGCAAATGGAATTTTGTCCTTCATTGCGAGAGGGATGGAGTTTAAGACTAGGGCGGTTATGCTGCAATTGTATAGGGTGTTAGTGAGGCCACACTTGGAGTATTGTGTTCAGTTTTGGTCTCCTTACTTGAGAAAGGACGTACTGGCACTGGAGGGTGTGCAGAGGAGATTCACTAGGTTAATCCCAGAGCTGAAGGGGTTGGATTACGAGGAGAGGTTGAGTAGATTGGGACTGTACTCGTTGGAATTTAGAAGGATTAGGGAGGATCTTATAGAAACAGAAAGATTATGAAGGGAATAGATAGGATAGATGCGGGCAGGTTGTTTCCACTGGCGGGTGAAAGCAGAACTAGGGGGCATAGCCTCAAAATAAGGGGAAGTAGATTTAGGACTGAGTTTAGGAGGAACGTCTTCACCCAAAGGGTTGTGAATCTATGGAAATGTTTGCCAGTGAAGCAGTAGAGGCTCCGTCGTTAAATGTTTTTAAGATAAACATAGATAGTTTTTTGAAGAATAAAGGGATTAAGGGTGTTCGGGCCGGAAAGTGGAGCTGAGTCCACAAAATATCAGCTATGGTCTTATTGAATGGTGGAGCAGGCTCGAGGGGCCAGATGGCCTACTCCTGCTCCTAGTTCTTATGTTCTTCTGTTCTTATGTATGAATTCCTACTCCCTTTACAGCCGTGCAGCCAGCGCTGGGAGAAATCCATCGACTTTGTGTCCTGCTCACAACCACATTGACTGTAGCCACGGATAATGTTAGACCATAAGACCATAAGACATAGGAGTGGAAGTAAGGCCATTCGGCCCATCGAGTCCACTCCACCATTCAATCATGGCTGATTTCAACTCCATTTACCCACTCTCTCTCCATAGCCCTTAATTCCTCGAGAAATCAAGCATTTATCAACTTCTGTCTTAAAGACACTCAACGTCCCGGCCTCCACCACCCTCTGTGGCAATGAATTCCACAGACCCACCACTCTCTGGCTGAAGACATTTCTCCTCATCTCTGTCCTAAAGTGACTCCCTTTTATTCTAAGGCTGTGCCCCCGGGTCCTAGTCCCCCCTGTTAATGGAAACAACTTCCCTATATCCACCCTATCTAAGCCATTCATTATCTTGTAAGTTTCTAGTAGATCTCCCCTCAACTTCCTAAACTCCAAAGAATATAATTCCAGGATCCTCAGACGTTCATCGTATGTTAGGCCTACCATTCCTGGGATCATCCGTGTGAATCTCCGCTGGACCCGCTCCAGTGCCAGTATGTCCTTCCTGAGGTGTGGGGCCCAAAATTGCTCACAGTATTCTAAATGGGGCCTAACTAATGCTTATAAAGCTTCAGAAATACATCCCTGCTTTTATATTCCAAGCCTCTTGAGATGAATGACAACATTGCATTTGCTTTCTTAATTACGGACTCAACCTGCAAGTTTACCTTTTGAGAATCCTGGACTAGGACTCCCAAGTCCCTTTGCACTTCAGCATTATGAATTTTGTCATCGTTTAGAAAATAGTCCACACCTCTATTCATTTTAACATAGTGCAAGACCTCGCACTTGCCCACGTTGAATTTCATCAGCCATTTCTTGGGCCACTCTCCTAAACTGTCTAAATCTTTCTGAAGCCTCCCCACCTCCTCCATACTACCTGCCCCTCCACCTATCTTCGTATCATCGGCAAACTTAGCCAGAATGCCCTCAGTCCCGTCATCTAGATCGTTAATATATAAAGAGAACAGCTGTGGCCCCAACACTGAACCCTGCGGGACACCACTCGTCACTGGTTGCCATTCCGAAAAAGAACCTTTTATCCCAACTCTCTGCCTTCTGCCTGACAGCCAATCGTCAATCCATGTTAGTACCTTGCCTCGAATACCATGGGCCCTTATTTTACTCAGCAGTCTCCCGTGAGGCACCTTATCAAAGGCCTTTTGGAAGTCAAGATAGATAACATCCATTGGCTCTCCTTGGTCTAACCTATTTGTTATCTCTTCAAAGAACTCTAACAGGTTAGTCAGGCATGACCTCCCCTTACTAAATCCATGCTGACTTGTCCTAATCCGACCCTGCACTTCCAAGAATTTAGAAATCTCATCCTTAACAATAGATTCTAGAATCTTGCCAACAACCGAGGTTAGGCTAATTGGCCTATAATTTTCCATCTTTTTCCTTGTTCCCTTCTTGAACAGGGGGGTTACAACAGCGATTTTCTTATCCTCTGGTACTTTCCCTGACTCCAGTGACTGTTGAAACATCATCACCAACGCCTCCACTATTTCTTCAGCTATCTCCTTTAGAACTCTAGGATGTAGCCCATCTGGGCCCAGAGATTTATCAATTTTTAGACCTCTTAGTTTCTCTAGCACTTTCTCCTTTGTGATGGCTACCATATTCAACTCTGTCCCCTGACTCTCCGGAATTGTTGGGATATTACTCATGTCTTCTACTGTGAAGACTGACGCAAAGTACTTATTCAGTTCCTCGGCTATTTCCTTGTCTCCCATCACAAAATTACCAGTGTCATTTTGGAGCGGCCCAATGTCAACTTTTGCCTCTCGTTTGTTTTTAATGTATTTAAAGAAACTTTTACTATCATTCCTAATGTTACTGGCTAGCCTACCTTCAAATTTGATCCTCTCTTTCCTTATCTCTCTCTTTGTTATCCTCTGTTTGTTTTTGTAGCCTTCCCAATCTTCTGACTTCCCACTACTCTTTGCCACATTATAGGCTTTCTCTTTTGCTTTGATGCATTTCCTCACTTCCTTTGTCAGCCATGGCTGCCTAATCCCCCCTCTGATAACCTTTCTTTTCTTTGGTATGAACCTCTGTACTGTGTCCTCAATTACTCCCAGAAACTCCTGCCATTGCTGTTCTACTGTCTTTCCCACTAGGCTCTGCTCCCAGTCGATTTTCGTCAGTTCCTCCCTCATGCCCCTGTAGTTACCTTTATTTAACTGTAACACCTTTACATCTGATTCTACCTTCTTTCTTTCAAATTGGAGATTGAATTCGACCATATTATGATCACTGTCTCCGAAGTGCTCCCTTACTTTAAGATCTTTAATCAAGTATGGCTCATTACATAACACTAAGTCCAGAATGGCCTGTTCCCTCGTGGGCTCCATCACAAGCTGTTCCAAAAAGCCCTCCTGTAAACTTTCAATGAATTCCCTTTCCTTGGGTTCACTGGCAGTATTATTTACCCAGTCCACCTGCATATTAAAGTCCCCCATTATCACTGTGACCTTGCCTTTCTGACATGCACTTTCTATTTCATGGTGCATCTCGTGCCCCTGGTCCTGACCACTGTTAGGAGGCCTGTACATAACTCCCATTATGGTTTTTTTGCCTTTGTGGTTCCTCAACTCTACCCACACAGACTCCACATCATCCGACCCCATGTCGTTTAGTGCTATTGATTTAATTTCATTCCTAATTAACAAGGCAATCCTGCCCCCTCTGCCCACCTCTCTGTCTTTTCGATAGGTTGTGAATCCCTGGATGTTTAAATGCCAGTCCTGAACCTCCTGCAACCATGTCTCTGTTTTGCCTACCACATCATACCTGCCAGTCACAATCTGGGCCACAAGCTCATCTACCTTGTTCCGTACACTGCGTGCATTTAAATATAGCACCTTTAATTCTCTA
The DNA here is from genome assembly GCF_047496885.1 of Scyliorhinus torazame. Lineage (NCBI taxonomy): Eukaryota > Metazoa > Chordata > Chondrichthyes > Carcharhiniformes > Scyliorhinidae > Scyliorhinus > Scyliorhinus torazame. The sequence goes on from NC_092713.1 coordinate 288,764,082, forward strand.
TTGACCGTCCCTTTTTGTTTTCTTAGTGTGGTGGACCTTGGTTTACTGAGCCTTTCCATACAGTGTGTCATATTTTGTGGGATGGGGACTATTGTAACCTCTCCTGAGTTCTGTCTTTTCGTGCTTTTTTGTATTCCTAAGCAGCTACGCTTCCCACTGATTACTTCACCTCTTGGTTCCCTGACTTTCCCTTCCCCCCCAATCTTTAGTTTAAAGTCCTATTGACCAGCCTATTTACTCTTTTCGCCAGAACACTGGTCCCAGCTCGGTTCAGGTGGAGACCATCCCAACGGTATAGGTCCCGCCTGTCCCAAAACTGATGCCAGTGTCCCATGAAAAGGAACCCCTCATTCCCACACCACTCTTTCAGCCACGTGTTAACTTCCCTTATTCTTGCCTCCCTATGCCAATTTGCACGTGGCTCGGGCAGTAATCCGGAGATTATGACCCTTGAGGACCTGTTTTTTAATTTGAATCCTAGCTCTTTATAATCTCTAAACAGGTCCTCTTTCCTAGACTTGCCTATGTTGTTGGTACCGACATGGGCCACAACAACTGGATCCTCCCCCTCCCTCTCCAGTATCCTTTCAAGCCGGTCAGAGATGTCCCGCACCCTAGCACCGGGCAGGCAACATACCATGCGGGACTCTTTATCCTGCTCACAAAGGATACTATCTATCCCCCTGATAATAGAATCCCCTATAACTACAACTTACCTATTACTCCCTCCCCTTGAATGGCCTGCTAACCATGGTGCCTTGGTCAGCTGACTCATCCTTCCTGCAACCCTGTTCGCCATCCACACAGGGAGCAAGTGCCTCATACCTGTTGGACAGAATCAAGGGCTGAGGCTCCTGAGTTCCTGACTGCTGGTTCCCTTTACCTGCCTGACTTGCAGTCACACCCTGCTGTCCCTGGCCACTGGCAGGATTTAAACTACTTACTCTGACAGGTGTGACTGCCTCCTGAAACACAGTGTCCAGGTAAGTCTCCCCCTCCCGGATGTGCCTCAGTGTTTGAAGCTCAGACTCCAGCTCATCAACTCTGAGCCGGAGCTCTTCGAGCAGCCAACACATACTGCAGATGTGGTCGCTGCAGCTCGCAAGGGGATCTTCCAGCTCCCACATCAAGCAGCTCAAGCACATCACCTGACCAGCCATCACTAATTAATTAATTAGTTTAATTTAAGTTTATGGTGGGGGCAGCTGCAGCCAATCAGACACTGCCCTGCACTTTTAACTGAAAAACAGCACAATTAGATTAACCACTTACCTTTACTGGTTACCTTACTGCACCAAACTAGCAAATTCTCACTGGCTGTATCTCTCTCACTCCGGCTGTGTCTCCTTGACCTGCGCAATACTAATAATATAATATAATAATGCTAATAATAATATAATATGGCACTTACCTCACACCAATGTGTCTTATTATTAGTACGAAGTCTTACAACACCAGGTTAAAGTCCAACAGGTTTGTTTCGATGTCACTAGCTTTCGGAGCGCTGCTCCTTCCTCAGGTGAATGAAGAGGTATGTTCCAGAAACACATATATAGACAAATTCAAAGATGCCAAACAATGCTTGGAATGCGACCATTAGCAGGTGATTAAATCTTTACAGATCCAGAGATGGGGTAACCCCAGGTTAAAGAGGTGTGAATTGCATCAAGCCAGGACAGTTGGTAGGATTTCGCAGGCCAGATGGTGGGGGATGAATGTAATGTGACATGAATCCCAGGTCCCGGTTGAGGCCGCACTCATGTGTGCGGAACTTGGCTATAAGTTTCTGCTCGGCGATTCTGCGTTGTTGCGCGTCCTGAAGGCCGCCTTGGAGAACGCTTACCCGGAATCAGAGGCTGAATGCCCTTGACTGCTGAAGTGTTCGCTGACCGGAAGGGAACATTCCTGCCTGGTGATTGTTGCGCGATGTCCGTTCATTCGTTGTCGCAGCGTCTGCATGGTCTCGCCAATGTACCACGCTTCGGGACATCCTTTCCTGCAGCGTATGAGGTAGACAACGTTGGCCGAGTCGCACGAGTACGTACCACGTACCTGGTGGGTGGTGTTCTCACGTGTAATAGTGGTATCCATGTCAATGATCTGGCACGTCTTGTAGAGATTGCCATGGCAGGGTTGTGTGGTGTTGTGGTCACTGTTCTGAAGACTGGGTAGTTCGCTGCAAACAATGGTTCGTTTGAGGTTGCGCGGTTGTTTGAAGGCAAGTAGTGGGGGTGTGGGGATGACCTTGGAAAGATGTTCATCGTCATCAATGACGTGTTGAAGGCTGTGAAGAAGATGACGTAGTTTCTCCGCTCCGGGGAAGTACTGGACGACGAAGGGTATTCTGTCGGTTGTGTCCCATGTTTGTCTTCTGAGGAGGTCGGTGCGGTTTTTCGCTGTGGCGCGTTGTCGCGCGTCTTATTATTAGGTTAGAGGAGGAGGGCGGGTGGGAGACACTACACGTGTAGTGCCTCGGGTTTCCTCTCCACCAGAATTTATTGGTTTGGGGGGGGGGGGTCTTCCCAGAAGTCTGCAGGTCGAAAAAAATAAAACAGAAAAGAAGTGTTTTTTTTTAAAGGAGAAACTTACCTCCCAGAAATCACTTGCGCCCCGCTCCCGCTGAAATCGACTGGCCTGCTCCTGTGAAGGTAAGTGTTTTTAAAGGAGAAACTTACCCCCCAGAAATCACTTGCGCCGGCCCGCTCCCGCTGAAATCGAATGTTGTTTCCCTGTTGTACACTTTGTGGTGTTTCTGCTTTCCATTTCTTTCATTCCCTTTATACTTGTGTGCTTTTTCTCTTGCGCTGCAAGTCAGAAGTAATGAACAAATTAACAGGCCCCAGCGTTTTCCCCAATCCTCTTGACCATCAGCTAAAAAACATCAACCAGATACAAGGCAGGAGCTTCTATATCCTTCCTTTCATTTAGAGAGTGGATTGTAAAATAGAAGTTAAAGGTCAGGAATAGGTGTCCTCTTACCGCTAAGAAACAGTTAAACTTGTTTCTCAGTAACACTTGCTTTGTTTCACCTCTTCCCAAATTTCCTGCAACCCAAGTCACTACAAACATGAGATGGGAAGAAGCTTATCCTTTTTAATAATACTGTCCAAATACATCACTTGCATTGAGGTTAGAATTATTTATTGAACTCTTTAAGTGGGAAGGAGGCAAAAGGATAACTTGGAGCTTCATCTCCCCAATGGTTGAAAGCAAAAAATCTACATGGCACGGCTGAAGAGAATCTGTACCTTACCATCTTGCCTTTATAACTGGCAACGCGAAAAGTGAGTTTAAAAAAAAACCTCAAGTCTGAAAAGGCCCTGATGCTAAGTGCACATTTCTGTGGCAAAGCATCCTCCATCTCTTAGTAGGGGAAAGATACTTTACATGCTGATGGTATGTTCAGATAAGTTATGGATTCCCCAGAGGTTGCAATGACCAAATGGAGTGGAACAAATTACTCGGTGTGGAATTTTCTCTTCCTCCTCCCACAATCTAACATGAGAAACTTCTGTAATCACAGGACAGACATCCTAATGGAAATGAAGTTAGTGCGGGGCGTACATATCGTGACAGAGATTGATGATAAAGGATTTGAACATAGTACAACATAGCTCTAAACCGCTGTGTTGTGTTGCATCCAGAAGAACATGGGCAGACACCGGACCCAGCCTGATTTATACGAAAACATTTTAAATGAGATTTTATTGAAAATAAATCAATGATTCAGCCAGGTCTGGAGGAAGTAAATGAAAATGAGCATAATGGAATTACAAAGTGATAAGCAAAATGGCTACACAGGCCCGAAGATGGAATATTTCTCAAATCTCATATGTTCATGCCTGCTTTACATTGGCGCAGAAGCAGGGCTATTTGTTTAAATTTTTAAATGATTAGATATTATGTCATCTCTTCCAGTTGTACTGTTTCTCCAGGATGAATGGCTTCAAAGAGAAGTTTGATTCTTTGCAATACTATGCAGTCCTTCATGACAGATCATTGCGATATTATTTTTTTATTTCTGCCCTCATCAAGATTATTAACTGTCGGGAATGGGAACATTTTCCAGGTTTCCCTTCATAGCCAGTGTTGAGGCTCGAAGCGGGGCCTGACTCTGTGGTTTTCCCTGTTCAGTGGGATAATTACAGACTCAATCTTTTAAGGGCAATGTTAACATGGGCAGACTAGGTACAGTGTGAGAAAGATCCACAATAGAATTTTGCCCTGTCAAATACTCATTATTAGTTTAGCTCAGAGCATCATTTCATTGCAGCAAAATAATTGCACTCCAACTTCAGACATGTAAATGCCCTATTTTTTGCGAGCCGTCATAAGTGATGCTGGAAGATTGATTAAATCCCGTAAATGAGCAGGGATTCTGCAAGGGTGAGGACACACGCAAATTCTCGCAGCTGCCAATCTAAAGCTTGCGAGAAAATCAAGCTCTCTCCAGAGGAAAGTCTTCACCCCTCGTGCTCCAGTTCTGGTGCAAAAGGATGTCTTCATACAGAATCCGTCCTTTGCACTCATCTTTTGAATACTGTGCTCTCACCTTCAGAATCCAGCTTGGGAGGTTTCTGAACTGTGTTCCTGAGAAGCAAAATCAATATTGAGGGAGAGCTTCCTCCTGGTACACATTCTCGGGCAGCACGGTAGCACATTGTAGCACTGTAACTTCACAACGCCAGGGTCCCAGATTCGATTCCCGGCTGGGTCACTGTCCGTGCAGAGTCTGCATGTTCTCTCCGTGTCTGCGTGGGTTTCCTCCGGGTGCTCCGGTTTCCACCCATTAATCCCGAAAGATGTGCTGTTAGGTAATTTGGACATTCTAAATTCTCCCTCTGTGTATCTGAACAGGTGCCGGAATGTGGCAACTAGAGGCTTTTCACAGTAACATCATTGCAATGTAAGCCTACTTGTGACAATAAAGATTATGAAAATAAAATATGGAGGAGTAATGATTCATCACCTGAGGGGGTAGGGGGTGGTAGGTTGTTACCAGCAGGAAGTTTCCATGCCCATATTTGACCTCATGCCATAAGACTTCATGGAGTGCAGAGTCAATGTTGAGAACTCAGAGACTAACTCCCTTCTGGACTGTATTCCACTGTGCCACTGATGCGATAGAACATACAATTCAATAAGAATGATGCTTCCAGTCTGTTGCTTGATTAGACTGTGGAAAAGCCCTCCCAATTTTGACACAAGACCCCAGATGTTAGTAATGTTGATGTGGAGATGCCGGCGTTGGGCTGGGGTGAGCACAGTAAGAAGTCTTACAACACCAGGTTAAAGTCCTAGTAATGTTAGTAATGTTGACAGGGCTGAGTTTGCCATTGTCATTTCCAGTGCCTATGCCTATGCTGGGTGACCTGCCCAGTTTCAGTCCTCTTTGTAGGTTTTCAAATGGTTTAGGGACAACTGAGTGGCTTGCTCAGCCATTTCATAGAACAGTTAGAGATCAACCACATTGCTCTGAATCTGGAGTCATTTAGGCAACACCAGGTAAGGAGATTTCCTTAAAGGATACAGATGAGCCAGATCGGTTTTTGCAACAGTTGACAATGGTTTCATAGTTGCTGCTATGGAGACAAATGTTTTAACTCCAGATGTATTTATTGAACTGAGTCTCTGAATTACTACTCGGATGATATTATCACTGCGCCACTACCTCCCCAAGGGACAGGGAGAAACTAGTAGTCGAGATTTAATAGAAACTAGTGGGTGAGGATTCCCTGATTAAAATTGCACAAAGAAATTGGTCAACAGTGGAAATGTAACAGTTTTCCACAGAAAGAGAAAGAAAATTGGCTTACAGAAATGTAAATGGGTGGGATATCCCCCCCCCCCCCCCCCCCCACCCCCACCCCCCCCCCCCCACCTCCCCCCGCCCACCCCCGGCACAATTTCCAGTGGCGGAGGCAGACTGCCATTGGCAGGGGGCGGGATTTTCCAGACCCGCCGATGTCAATGGGGTTTTGCGTGCCCCGCACCCTCTATCATCGGGGTACGCTGTGCGGGGTGCCATCGGCGGTGTCAGAATAACCTACCAGTGGAAAATTTCAACCATAGAGACTGAACTCTAAACCCAAACATCAGTCTTGGTGTGAGGGGCCGATTGGCCACTTTCGGTGCTTTAACTTCAATGTTGCATTTGAGTACTTGGCAACTCAGTGATGCTGACTCTCTCTCTCTCTCCTCTTCTAAAGAAAAGACCGAAAGAACTATTTGGTTTCAAATTTTAAATTTAGAAAACGTATTTTAGAAGTAAGACTATGGCCCACTTTACGCTTTAAACAACTGCAATCTGATGCAAATGACACCTCTTCATTGCCTTCTTCCCAGGACTGATTTATTTACTTTTATCAATTTAGCTCGATGTGAAAAGGTTCATTTTGACACATTCTAAGGGCAGCCATTTACAGCTTTGGAGAGACAGTTAGCAGCCTCTCGTCACCAGGTGATTCTGTCATGCAGGCTAAGTCTTTGAGGCAAATAATCAATGTCAACACAAGAGGGCTTTTAAAATTGAGATTTCACAATATATCAAAAAAGGATTTTCCTGGTACTTCAGCTGAAGAGGAATCTTCTGGATGTTAATAACCATCTTACACTGGAATGAAAAGGAAAAATAAAAAAAGTGAACTTTGAACTTCCAAACTCCTAAATTCCAACCAGCTGCCAGCACTGTGACACCATTATCCTGTGACAAAAGGTTACTATTAATGATGTCTCCACAGTGACCAATGGCTGTTTTCAGAAGCAGAGAAGCATTCACTTTCAAATGTGTTTTTTATTCCTTTATACATAGAATAAATAATCAATACATGGCAGGAAACAAAACACATTGAAGGTCTGTCCTGTATTAAATAGAAGTTATTTTGACCCTGGAATTTTCCTTTTATTTCAGATCAAATTTCTGCGTTTAATCAATTTGAGGACCCACGTCTATTGAATGTACAATTAAAAAACACTAATGCAAGGGCAGCACGGTGGTGCAGTGGTTAGCACTGCTGCCTCACGGCGCCGAGGTCCCGGGTTCGATCCCGGCCCTCGGTCACTGTCCTTGTGGAGTTTGCACATTCTCCCCATGTCTGCGTGGGTTTCGCCCCCACGACCCAAAGATGTGCAGGGGAGGTGGATTGGCTACTCTAAATTGCCCCTTAATTGGAAAAAAATGAATTGGGTACTCTAAAAATTAAAAAAAAATCTAATGCATGATACTATTTTAAATAGAAGTGTAGGAATTATGTTTTATGAAACACACAAGGAGCTTGTTTATTATTAAGCAACAGATAACCACAAATAAAAATGACATAACATGATTAAACATTTGCCATTCATCATAATAAGAAAATAAACATGATCTGCTGAAAATATATAATACACCTTAACTGAAACACAATGATAAATGCATGACTAGTTTTCCAAGAACTGTTCCATTTAGAACAGGATTTTGATAAGTCGCTGATAAACACAGTAAATCTTAGTGCTATAGAGGAATAGAGTTATCCAATGATTCATCCTGCAAAGTCAGATCACTGAATAATTGCTATATTTATCAATAGTCTGAAGCTTGGATAAGGGCCCCTCAGATAACCAGCCTCATTCTTTGTTTTGATATTTGTAATGCTTGCTGGCATTCAGATTTGATCGCCAAGATTGATTGCTCACCACTACCTCTCGCGACTGTATCTTGGATTTGTCGTTCTGCTTTGTCTGACATTCAATGCTGGAGGATTTTCTTGAAAGAAAATATTGAGAAGCTCCTCATGCCATACATTTGGTTTGCCTCAGCACCAATTCCATCCCTCTTTCTGGCCAATGTTTAACGTTTATCCAAACTGTTGGTAACCTTGGCATCCGATTTGACCCTGAATTGAGCTTCTTCACTTCATATCCTCTCCATCACCAAGACTGCCTTCATCCATCTCCCTAGCATTGTCCATCTCCATCTCCTGCCTCAGCACATCTGCTGTTGAAACCCTCATACATTTTGTTTTATTGTCTGTAAACCCAAGTATCACAATGCTCTCCAAAGCTGGACTTTGATCATCGACCCTCTGTAAACCATCCAAACCTCTGCTGCCTGTGCCCTAATGCACCAAGTCCTGTCACCCCTGTATTCGCCGACCTGCATTGGCTACCAGTACAGCAATGCTTCATATTTTAAATTCTCATCCTCCTGTTAAGGTTCCTCCATGACCTTGTCTCTCATTATCAATGCAAATTCCACCAGTTCTACAGCCCTCTGGAAACTCTGCGCAGCATTGCTTTGCAGAAGAAATCCAACTTATGGGGCGGGATTCTCCGTCCCGCCACCCCTGTTATCCAGTGCGACACTCCCCCACCGGCAGCGGGATTCTCCATTCCCGCAGCCAGCCAATGGGGTTTCCCACTGTGAAGAAACACGCGGGCATGGGTGCACTGCCAACGAAGCGGAGGATCCCGCCGACAGAGAATCCCAACAATGATATTTTAGTAACTAGTGTAGCCACCTAAATTGGCCAACTCCCAATTTAAAATGGCGAATGGCAAAGGCTGAAGGGAAATTCAGCCAACACAGGCAGAAACCAGCAGGTGCAGGTTTGCTGTGTATTAAAACTCTGCCAAAGCCCAGACAGCATCGATACCAGCGACCATCAGCATAATAATGTAGCAGCCATCTACATACTAATGCCCAATCCCCGGGTGCAATTGAAACATTTGGGATAAACAAAGCAAAGCCAGACTCCCCGGCGCCAGCAGGAACCAACACAAAAGAGGTTAACGGACACCTCAAGACCGCCCATCGATCAGGGAACCGCTCCAGTATTGGGGAAATAGAACCAAGCGATTGGAATGAAGCCCAATCACCTAGAACCAGGTACAGGGTCCGCCACGAAAGGCAGGAAGCCCCTGGGGACTATAAAGTTAAGCCCCCAAGTTCAACTCGCTCTCTTCTTTCTGCCCGGGTCACCCAGCAACGCGAACCAACCTTGACCGTGACCGGTGCAGTGACCGCCGAAAGACCGTAAGTCTTAATTCAATACTCGCTACAAGATAGGCGCTCCTAGCTAACAATCCGTACCAACTTTGAATCCCGCAGACTCAGAACCCGAACAAAAGGCCATTTGTTCCCCTGACCTGGTGGGCCAGTCCAAAGTTAAGTCTAGGCCTGTTAGTTGTAGAAGTAGCTTAGACGTAGAATTTGTGCACGAGTAGCGATTACTGTGTATAATAAACGTGCTTTGATTTGAATCTTACTAATCGGTGTATTGAGTTATTGATCATTACTTGAACTTGAACCCCGTGGCGGTATCATAAAGATACCTGGCGACTCGAGAGCAAAGGTAATAAAACAGAGCAATTGAACCAACGAAAAAGTTAGCAACACTATAGATGAGTCCAGGACGTGTGGATAACAGAAACTATTTTTATTGTGAAGTTAAAGTAAGGACCATACCCGCTAGATCCCAGCCGGGTCTGAGGTGTCGGCAGTCAAAATGGCCGACCTTTATATTACAGATTATCCCTGCCCCTCAGTGGGAGGGCCCGTACTTCACGAGACTCATGGGGAGGCTAATTGCTTCTACCCCTTAGATCTGGTGCGTGTTATAACAGATATTGGGCGGGATTTACCAGCTGTTCGCGCCGGCAGGAAATTCCGGTAAATCCTGCCCATTATCTTATTTCCACACCAGAAATCAAAAAGCCGTTGGTTCTCATTTAAACCATTAATGCTGGTGAGCAGCATTCAATATCATGACCACTCATAACACAGCTTTGAAGTCACTGCGTTGTTTTTTTCCTTTTGTGCTTTCCAATTATCTGAAAAATTGGAGGCGGCGAAAGAAATACGTCTTTTTCACCCATACAACTTCAAGTATCTTAGCCACAATGAATGGACACATTTTCCAAATAGAACTGCTGTTGACTCAATACTTTAAAAGAAAAAAATTTAGAGTACCCAATTCATTTTTCCAATTAAGGGGCAATTTAGCGTGGCCAATTCACCTACTCCCCTGCACATCTTTTGGGTTGTGGGGGCGAAACCCACGCAAACACGGGGAGAATGTGCAAACTCCACACGGACAGTGACCCAGAGCCGGGATCAAACCTGGGACCTCGGCGCCGTGAGGCAGCAGTGCTAACCACTGCACCACCGTGCTGCCCTCTGTTTACTTAATACTTGCCAAATATTAGCTTTCTTTCTTCTGCCAAGTTCTCCAAATGCTTCCCTAGTTCCTCTCTAATCCAATGTTCTCTGGCTCGTGAACTTCATTTGCTTTTACTCTTTTTGCCATGATTAAAGTTTCCGGGGAATCTCTGATGGTTGTGGAACAGCAAAGAAAAAGTCTTCAGATGGGAGATATAAAGCAAATTACTAAATTACCACATCTGCCCTTTTACTGAGATAAAGCAGCAGAAGATTATTGGTTCTAACAGATAATTTATAGAATGTCTCCCATCTGGACCTAGTCTATCAGAGAGGATAAAGAGAGTCAAACTTAAGAGTCGTTCCAAAAGTTTTTAACTGAAAGGAATCTTATTTTGACCATAAAACACCAATTTTTCTTTTAATTTAGAGCAACCAATTCTTTTTTTCCCAATTAAGGGGCAATTTTAGAGTGGACAAACCATCTACCCTGCAAATCATTGCGCTATGAGGCAGCAGTGCTAACCACTGCGCCACCGTGCTGCCCTGACCATAACAGAAGAATTAATGAAATTAGTCGAGTTGAACCTGCATGGTCGACTTCCTTAATTAATTTTATTTACTTTTTCTCTTAGTCATTTTGCCCTTTGGGGTGAATTTCACGTCCTCCTGCCGCGGTGTTTGTAGCCTCAGGGCACATGAGCTAAAGCAGATGGCCAACATTTCTGATCAAACTCTGAGTTGGTCCCTACATCATTACGGGGAGTGGGTAAGGCATCAGGCAGCTCGCCCACCTGCACTTAGTCCTACTGAGGTGCTTAAGTGGCCACTTAAGACCTCATTCTACTTTCACTGCTATAAAACGTTCAAGTGGGAGACGGTGGTTTAGTGGTCATGATACCTGTCTTAAATCCAGAATTCCGGGTTAATCTTCTGAGGACAGCAGCTGGACCCCAAATTAGGATAAAATGTGACTGACAAGAAGGGGGATATGTCCTTTAAGGGGTCTCCTGTGTCCAAAAGGTTTAGCATCCCAGAATGGGACCTTTGTGCTTCCACCCCCTCCCCTGGCTTCTATAACATAACTCCCTTTAACAGCACTCTTCCTTTCCCCCAGTCACTGGGGCCATGAAAATTGCCTGTCCAAAATTGATGGACGTACCTATCCCTGAAATGTCCATGAGGGGGCAGAAGTCCCACTCTCAAGTCATTAAAGCCGCACCTTCCGCATTGTCGCAGCATGGCAACCGGATTTCTGGTCGGCATAACAATGACCCATTTTTAGCTTGCCAGGGTAGGGGTGGGTTGCAGGATGGTCATCTATCTCCCCATTAAATCCACTCCTTTGTCACTTCCCCCCCGAAATATACCATTATCAGCACCCTCCTCTAGGAAAATGTCCTCAGCTTGCCTTGAAATTTACCTTAATCGTGTCACATCAAGATGATGTGAATGTTTCACTCAAGCAACATTTCCACTGCTTTCCCAAAGCATTTGGCTTCAACCACCAAGACCCACATGATCAGAAATCACCCTTTCCCCTATCTGTTGACCATAAGCTGTCATAAGGCCAGCATTGTGGTGCCCCACATACCTGGCTAGATCCTCCGCCTGGGTTTACTGCCTCTTCTTAGAACCAAACCTTTCACCATTATTCTTGGATCCACCTAACAGGCTCCAGGAATTTGATCGAGCGATAGCGAAGGAATAGCAGTATATTTCCAACTCAGGATGGTGAGTGACTTGGAGGCTAACTTCCAGGAAGTGGTGTCCAGAGCTACCTGCTGCCCTTGTCGTTCTAGATGGCAGCAGCCGTGGATTTGGAAAGTGCTGCCGAAGGAGTCTTTGTGAGTTTCTGCAGTGCCTCTTGTAGATGGTACACAATGCTGCCACTGTCGAAGGAGGGAGTGAATGCTTGCAGATGCTTAACTGAACTTTTAGCCCACAACTGGTCTGCCACTCAAAACATTGCCCTGCCTCTTCCCAAAAACTGATCAAGTCCTTATCCATTCTTTTATTAACTTGATGATTCTTGAATATTCTTCTTGCCACCCTTAGTATTTCTATTTTTAAAAACTGCAGCTTATTGAAATCTCAGTGGACCCTCCTGCAGACTCATGAGCCTACCTTACTAATCTTCCCTCGCTTGATGTACCCTACAAAATCAACTTCCAGATTCTTACACCCACTTTCAAGGATCTCTATTGTCCCACTCTTCCCGGCTTGATTTAACTTTTTCAACTTCTTTTCCGGGCCGCATCCTCTGCTTTTCGAACTCTGGACTAATGTCAGTCTCTGGTGGATAAACCATCTGGATTGGATGAACTACACTCCGGGGCCGGGATTTCCGACCCTTCGCCTGGTCGGAGAATCCCCGGGGGAAGGTGCGAATCCTGCCCAGCCGCCCCGCTGGCGGCTGCCCTATTTTTCGACGGTGTGTTTTGGGCAGGGGCTAGATTCCTACCATGCCGATCGGGGGCCATGGACAGCGCCCCCCCCCCCCCCCCCCCCCCGGCGATTCTCCGTGCCCCGATGGGCCGAGCGGCAATCCAGTTTTGGCCAGTCCCGCCGGTGTGAATTACTCACCTCACACACGTCGGGACCTGGCAGGTAAGCGTGTGGACGGTCCTCGGGGGAGCGCGGGGGGTCCGACCCCGGGGGGGGGGTCCCTACGGTGGCCTGGCATGCGTTTGGGGCCTACCGATCTGCGGGCGGGCTTGTTTCGTGGGGGGACTTCTTTCATCCGCACTGGACCCCTGTAGGGCTCTGCCATATTGCCGGGGCCGGGCTGGCGCGGAGAAGAGAACTCCCGCGTCTGCGCATGCGCAGAAATACTCCGGCTGGACCGTGCATGCGCGAGATCACGCCGGCCTTTCGGCGCTGACTGGAGTGGCGTCAACCACTCCGGCATCCACCTAGCCCCCCGAAAGTTCAGAGAATTCCTCACTTTCGGAGGCTGTCGACGCTGGAGTGGTTGCCGCCGATTTTCCCGCCGGCGTGGGGACTTAGTCCCCAGAAGGGAGAATCCCGGCTGGGGTTTCCGAAGGAGATAGCTGAGGAGATTGTAGAGGCATTGTTGATAATATGTCAGGAAGCACTGGAGCCAGAGAGGATCCCAGAGGACTGGAAAATGGCTGATGTAACACCCCTGTGAGAGAGGCAGAAGACGGGAAATCATCGGTCGGTTAGCCTGACTTCAGTCGTTGGTAAGATTTTAGAGTCTATTGTTAAGGATGAGATTGCAGAGTACTTGGAAGTGCATGGTGAAATGTGGCTTCATCAAGGGGAGGTCATGCTTGATAAATCAGTTAGAATTCTTTGAGGTGTTAACGAGGAAGACAAGGGAGTGCCAGTGGACGTGATCCATTTGGATTTCCTGAAGGCCTTTGACAAGGTGATGTACAGGAGGCTGCTAAATAAGATAAGATCCCTTGGTGTTAGGGGCAGGATACTGGCATGGATAGAGGATTGGCTGACTGGCAGAAGGCAGAGATTGGGGATAAAGGGGTCTTTTTCAGGATGGCAGCCGGTGACTGGTGGTGTTCTGCAGGGGTCAGCGTTGGGACCACAGCTATTCACAATTATGCAGGGGCTGTTTAGCACAGGGCTAAATTGCTGGCTTTGAAAGCAGACCAAGGCAGGCCAGCAGCACGGTTCAATTCCCATAACAGCCTCTCCGAACAGGCACCGGAATGTGGCGACTAGGGGCTTTTCACAGTATCTTCATTTGAAGCCTACTTGTGACAATAAGCGATTTTCATTTCATTTTAATTTCAATATACATTAACGATCTGGAAGAAGGAACTGAGGGTATTGTTGCTAAGTTTGCAGATGATACAAAGATATGTAGAGGACAGGTAGTGCTGAGGAAGCAGAAGGCTGCAGAAGGATTTGGACAGCCTAGGAGAGTTGGCAAAGAAGTAGCAGATGGGCTACAATGCAGAAAAGTGTGAGGCTATGCATTGAGGTAGGAAGAATAGAGGAATTGACTATTTTCTAAATAGGGAAAGGCTGTGGGAATCTGAAGCACAAAGGGACTTAGGAGTCCTAATTCAGGATTCTCTTAAAGTTAACGTATTGACTCAGTTGGCAGTTGGGAAGGTAAATGCAATGTTAGCATTCATGTCGAGAAGGCTAGAATACAAGAGCAGGGATGTACTGCTGAGGCTGTATAAGACTCTGGTCAGAACTCATTTGCAATATTGTGATCAGTTTTGGGCCCCGTATCTGAGGAAGGATATGTTGGCCTTGGAAAGGGTCCTGAGGAAGTTCACAAGAATGATCCTGGGAATGAAGGGTTTGTCATATAAGGAGCAGTTGAGGACTGTATTCAATTGAGTTTAGAAGGATGAGGGGGTGGGGTCTCATTGAAACTTACAGAATACTGAGAGGCCTGGACACAGGGATGTGGAGAAGCTGTTTCCACTGGTAGGAGAGACTAGAAGCCAAGGACACAGCCACAGACTGCGGGGACAATCCTTTAAAATTGAGATGAGGAGGAATTTCTTCGGCCAGAGGGTGGTGAATCTTTGGAACTCTTTGCCGCAGAAGGCTGTGGATGCCAAATAACTGAGTGTCTTTAAGACAGAGATATATAGGGTCTTGATTAGTGAAGGGCTCTGGGGCTGGAAGGAGAAGGCAGGAGAATGGGGATATCAGCCATGGTCGAATGGCGGAGCAGACTCGATGCGCTGAATGGCCTAATTCTGCTCCAAATCTCATGGTCTTATGATCTGCACCCTTGATCCAATGTCATTAGCCAATTTTTCAGTTATACCCCTAGAATGTTGGAATTGCCTCCCAAAAGGATTTTGTCTCGGTATCTCCATTCCTGCTCCAGTGAATATATCTCTTCAATTGTAAAGTTGATATCTCTTCCATCAAAATTGCTGCCATGTTAACTGCAGCTTTTCTTCCTTGTTAAACACTGTGACATTACATTGTTAGATGAGGAGTGCCATGTGGATGGAGGTTGTTATGTCGATTTAACCACTGAAGTTGTAAAAGTGCCACTTCCTTGCTAAGTCAGCAGACCCCAGTTGAGAAGTTGAGGGAGTAATGTGAGTAACATAACAGAAAACCCAGTTTCCTCGCTATCAAATGATTGTATTGGAACTGCAAATGTGTACATCAACTAACGGGTGGGTTAGTCTTGGTTGTGATTGCCACGATGTTCGAATAGCCTGCAATATTCATTGTCCAAATTCCTACATTAAGAATAGTTACTTGACTAAGTCGGAAAGGAATCTTTGTTACCATTGAAACAAAACCTCGCAGCAATCATCTCAGAATGAGAAATAATCATTGATGTTAATTTCTGTTTAACTTGGATATAATTTGTCAGTAATCAACTGATTGACTGTAATGACATCAACCTGTTCCCAGCTCATTTCTTTTCGTTCCCTACATTCCACCTCTACAGTAGATTATCAAAGCAATCTAGCTACCACACTCACTGTTGTAATTTTTTCTAAACACGTCAAAATAATTTCCTTTGGAATTACAAAAATGATTTATTTTTTTGTCCGTGTGTGCTTCTTGTTGTAATCTTCTTTGAAAGTTATCTTGAGTCCTGATTAATAGTTACTGAAACTGTTATCCCAGCGATTGCTGCGAAAATGATGTGTGATGTACTGTTTAAAAGATTTATGTTCTGGTTATCAGAATTTTGATTGGATTTGGGAATGGAAAATTGTTTTACAAGGCAACACATGAGCCTCAAATCCCTTGATCTCAATGTGATTATCCAATATCTCTGTGCAAGTAGGCATGGTCAAGCGAAGGGAACAAAGAGCAGTTAATCATTAGCGGCAATAAAAAGATCTCACTTGGAAAGAAAGGAGTCATGATTGGATTTTTTAAAAAAAATCTATTCTGGCCAAAAGTTGAAATGATGGTATTCTCTTCCATAAGCTGCACTTTAAAGCAATCACATGTGCGATTTGCACGACACACCTTTTGATGCACAGCAGCATGAGGATTTCACCGTTCACATATAGCTTTGTAACACTGCTATCAACATTATCAGCTAGATCATTCAGACTAAAAGATACCTAGGTGCATGATGATGTTCCTTGTACTTAAAAAAAATAATCTGATAACGCCACAGCAAAACTGATCTTCCTTGAAGTGCTGCGTTACATTATCTGAGTTGCAACGTTAGCAAAGAAAGTAATTCACCAGCATCAAAATGTATTTTGCACAAATCAATTAGCTCGCACATGCCTACGCTATGACTAAGGCTATTTTTGCGAGCTGTCCAGTTAAGAAGCACAGATGATAAAGTGAAACTGCTCAGGTTTCTTCCTCGGCTGATGGTGTTGTTACGACCAGGTGAGACGGGATGAACTGGCTCCCCTCTCTTCAACCTTCTTTGTTGGTGTCAAAACAAGTTTAGGTTTCTTTTTCACAAGGATATGCCTTTTTCAAATCAGAGGATGCAACTATTTAGGCCATGAGCAATACACGGCCAATCGAACAGGGTTTAGTCAAGTCAAGGACAGACTAGGTTTATTAATCATTAATCCTGAGAGGAATGATAAATGCGCACCACAACGCATTTAGCCCTCAGGCAGTCATTGGGACATGCACGTACACACACAGACACACACACACATACACATACAGGTAAAGGAATATACAGTTAAGTGTCCTTTGATTGTTCTTGAGTGTACATTTTCATGCATGGTTCACAAAAGGTAAGTATGCAGGTGCAGCATGTAATCAAGAAGGCTAATGGAATGCTATCCGTTATTACGAGAGTAATTAAACATAAAAGTAAGAATGTTATGCTTCGGTTACACAGGGCATTGGTGAGACCACATCTCAAATGCTGTGTGTTGTTTTCGTCTCCTTATTTAAGGAAGGATGTAAATGCATTGGATCCGGTTCAGAGGAAATTTACTAAATTGATACCCGGAATGAACTGGTTGTCTTATGAGAATAGGTTGGAAATACTGGGCTTGTTTCCACGAGAGTTTAGAAGAGTAATTGAAGTATTTAAGATCCTGAATGGCCTTGAGGTGGATGTGGAAAGGATGTTTCCTCTTGTGGGTGAGCCCAGAGCTAGGGAGCACTGTTTTAAAATTAGTTGCCCTTTTAAGACAGAGAGGAGTAGAATTTTTCTCTCTCAGAGGTTTGTGCAACTTTGGAACTCCGCCCCTCGGCGCCGGGATTGCGAATCGTGATCAGGTGGAGAATCGAGCATCTGGCAGAATTCGAGGTTTGTGCTGGGCGCCAAAATAACTGCGATGTTCCAGCCCCTTACTGGCGGCGGGATCAGGGTTCACACCCACGCACCAACGGGAGGATGCCACTGGATGCAAATGGGACCCATTTGCATCCACCTAGCGGGCTGGGCACCCTATTCTCTGGCTCTGCATGATTCTCCAGTCCTCTGGGCTGGGAATCAAGTGGGCGCGATTTACAACAGGTCTCACCACACCTGAGCATATTGTGGTAGACCTCGCTATGGGCTAAGGTAGTAAATCCTTAACGGGGTTGTCCCAAAAGTCCATCTGAGGGCCACCGTCCCACCCACAATGCACACCCCTCCCCTACCAGCTCCCCTCCACGGCCCCCCCCCCCCCTGACAGAAACCCCCTAAAACTGAAGACTCCCCCATGGGCCCCATAACTAAAGGACCACCTAACTAAGGAGACCTCCCTAAATAGAGGGATCCCCCATTGACCCACCCCCCTGAAAAAATACCCTTTCCCGGAAGCTGGTGAGAATTCCTGACAGGGGCAGCGAAAAACGTTAGTTATAACAACATATCTGGAAGCACCTTCACGCTTGAATGATGTTGAAGTGCTGAGCTGGAAATTCAATGCACTTAATTCTCTTTGACGTGGTGGCTGTTTGTGACATTGTGGTTTCAGCACTTAAACTTACTCAGCAACAGGCCCCAGCATATTTCTGACCTTGCACTGACTGGCAAACTACCCCGGCCCATGTGTTGATCATCTCTGTTAAGTGTATGAAGATGGGAGAAACACAGCCTGTGCTGTTTCTTCCAACGCTTGGACAGCAGCAATGTTTGGTTGTTAGCTAAGCACTGGTGTCCAGCCTTCAGACATTAAGGAATGGAGCCTGGTGTAGGGAGTCTGTGCAAGCACTCTTGGAACATGGTTGTGCACAGGCCTCACCAGAAAGAATCGATTTAGATTTATTGTCACATGTACCGAGGTACAGTGAAAAGTATTGTTCTGCGTATAGTCCAGGCAGATCGCTCCATACATGAAAACATAGAACATACGATAAATACATGAAGATACATAATGAAAACATATAAACATAGAAAGCAGGTGAAGTATACGATATATAGTGCTGCAACTGTAGATAAGATGCAGAGAAAGATTAGTTCAGTCCATAAAGCATCTGGTAACAGTGAGGAAGAAGCTGTTTTTCAATCTATTTGTGCGTGTTCTCAAACTTTTGTATCTTCTGCCCGGTAGAAGAGGTTGGAAGAGAGAATAATCCAAGTGGGAGGGGTCTTTGATTATGCTGCCTGCTTTCCCAAGGCAGCGGGAAGTGGAGACAGAGTCAAGGATGGGAGGCAGGCTCATGTGATGAACTGTGCCGTGTTCACGACTTTCTGTAGTATCTTACGGTCTTGGGCCGAGCAGTTGCCCTACCAGGCTGTGATGCACCGAGATAGGATGCTTTTGTGGTACATCTGTAGAAATTGGGAAGAGTCAATGTGGACATGCCGAATTTCCCTAATTTCCTGAGGAAGTATAGGAGTTGTTGTGCCTCCTTGGTCATAGCGTCGATGTTGGTTGACCAGGACAGGTTGTTTACATCTAGGAATTTGAAGCTGTCAACCATCTCCACCTCGGGACCATTGATACAGACAGGAGCATGGACAACATTTTGCTTCCTGAAGTCGATGACCAGATCCTTAGTTTTGCTAACATTGAGGGAGAGATTGTTGTCATTTCACCATGCCACTAGTTTCTCTATATCCCTCCTGTACTCTGACACGTCGTTGTTTGAGATCCGACCCACAATGGCCGTGTCATCAGCAAACTTGTAGATGGAGTTGGAGCCGAATTTTGCCACACAGCCATATCTGTATCGGGAGTATAGTAGGGGGCTAAGTACATAGCCTTGCGGAGCCCCGGTATTGAAGACTTTCGTGGAAGCGGTGTCCTTGTTTATCCTTACAGATTGCGGTCTGTGGCTCAGGAAGTCAAGGATCCAGTTGCAGAGGGAGGAGCCGAGTTTGGATATGAGTTTGGCTGGGATTATGGTGTTGAAGGCAGAGCTGTAGCCAGTGGAGAGACAGTTTAAAAAGGAGAGCAATTCTACAGGCAGCTGCCAGCTGCCTCTCTCTTTCTCCAAATCCAGGCTGCTCTAGTACTGGTCAGGAATATGGCCAGGATCGGTGGTTGGGGGCTTCTCTAGACCATGATGAAGTTCTTACCCACATTCTGGCACAACAGCTGATCAGAAGCCCTCGACCAGTGTTCAATTAGAAATCCTGCCTTGGCAATGTTACTTTGTGATCCGTTGGAATATCTCATTCAACAAAACGTGCATTACTTTTAAAATGAGAAACGCTGAAAGCTCGGCATACTCACCATTCTAAATGGAGGAGCAAAATCTGGTTTAGATCCCCTTGCTGCCACACCAGTGCAGTCTTTACACTGCACCTGAAACTAGAAATCCCAGAAGAGCAGCAGTTCAGCCTGATCAGAGTTTTAGTCCTATTGGAAAGAATTGTAGAAAGTGCAAACACCAACAAAACTAATTGTGAAGTGCTCAATTACCTTACACAAGGCAGCCATAAAAAACTAATAGAAAGACAGATAAACGAACAATGAATGTAGATGTAGATGTTAATTGAAAAGAAGTTTGCTTGAAAAGGGATGGAATCAGAAAGATTAGATAGAAAATCGTTTCATTGTGTAAATATGATTCAAAACAGGCATTGGTGAGACCATATTCGGAGCACTGTGTACCAATTTAAGAAAGGATGTAGATGCGTTAGAAGCATTTCAGAGAATGTTTACTAGTCTAGTACCTGGAATGGATGGGTTATCTTATGAGTAAACGTTGTGTTGTGTTTTGTGATCTTGCCATTGCAAAGATGCTCACAGAACACCTGGTGACTGAACCAGAATGATGATTTTTAAAAAAATAATCTTGATTAAGGGACACATGGAAAGATCGGGCAGCACGGTAGCACAAGTGGATAGCACTGTGGCTTCACAGCGCTAGGGTCCCAGGTTCGATTCCCCGCTTGGTTACTGTCTGTGCGGAGTCTGTACGTTCTCCCTGTGTCTGTGTGGGTTTCCTTCGGGTGCTCTGGTTTCCTCCCACAGTCCAAAGACGTGCAGGTTAGGTGGATTGGCCATGCTAAATTGTCCTTAGTGACCAAAAAGGTTTGGTGGATTTATTGGGGTATGGGGATAGGGTGGAAGTGAGGGCTTAAGTGGATCGGTGCAGACTCAATGGGTAAATGGCCTCCTTCTGCACTGTATGTTCTATGTTCTATGTTTTTATAACAACCAGAATACTATACAGACTAGGTTACTTGAATTCTCCGGGAGCTCACTCTATCTGTGACTGTCGTGTTGTAGGCATTACTACAAATTGATGGGTGTCCCACGTGACGTGACTGATCTCTAGCACCACCAGCTGGTTGGAGGTCACATTACCAACTATGTACAATACTATTCACAGGCATATCACCACAGGTTGGGCAGGCTAGGCTTGTATCCACTGGAGTTTAGAAGAGGAAGAGGCAAATTAATTTAACCATATAAGATCCTGAGGGGTCTTGCCAAGGCGGATGTGGGGAGGATGTTTCCTCTTGTGGGAGAATCTAGAACTAGGGGCCACCATTTAAAAATATGTGATGTCACCAATTTAAGACAGAGATGAGGAATAACATTTTCTCTCAGAGAGTCGTGAGTCTTTGTAACTCTTTTCCTCAAAAGGCAGAGGTAGATTGATTCTTGGTGATCAAGGGGGTGGAAGGTTACCGGGCAGTAGGTAGGAATGTGGAGTTGAGGTTACAATAAGTTTAACTAAGATCTTATTGAATGGTGGAGCAAGCTCACGGGGCCAAGTGGCCTACTCCTGCTCCTAATTCATATGTTCGTAACTGGAATTGTAGAAATGAGAAATATTGAAGGGGAGCATTCAGCTCATTTGCCTTTGTCTTTTTTTAAATCCATTAATTCAGCAGAGTTACAAAGCCAGAGTTCAGAGTGTGGACAGGGGCGAATCCCTAATCCAGCTCCTTGCCTGCTCCAAAAACCAATTCAAATTGAATCCCCTGCTCCTAAAATCAATTCAAATTGAATCCAATTCATGGTCTCTACAAGAGAGACATACCAGATCCAGGCATTACACCTGATCCAACGCCCATCTTAGCCAAAAGGCCAAGAAGCGCTATGCTTGATCTTAGCCAAAAGGCCGCCTTTTACAGAGCTGGCTCATTCGATGATCATCAATAAAATTCTATTTGAATATGAAGCCTCCAAGAGTCTGTTTATTGCAACTATAAAGTGTTCATTTTCCTATTTCTGTTCCTTCTATGCCGTGTTACTTCCATGATGTCAGCAGTGCTAGAGGCAGGCTGCGCGTTCCGCTGCTCTGATAACTGAGATGTCCGTAGAGTCAGTTTTCTAGGCCCTTTTGGGGGTCCTGCCAAAGACCCTTTAGAATTTGGGTTTAATTCAATCCTGACAGATGGTATAATATTCTCTGTCTGTTAGAGTAAAATATCCAACATGAAAGGAATATTCTTTGCCATGAATTCAAGCAAAATATCTGTTCCTTGGCTACTGTCAATGGTCTGCACAAGATCAAAAAGAGTGGGCTGGAAGAGACTCATCAATATGATCCTAATTGAAAACGGCTCGGTGAGAAAGCAAACGATGATCTGATTGGCAAACATCAATCACTTGGTACATGGCAGAGGTCTGGTTAGGCACCAATAATATTCTGCTTAAAGTAGTTAAAGGTTAAAATCAAAGACGCCTACGTTTGGAATAAAGCCACAAGAACAAATGCAATAAACGCTCCTGTACTCTTATATTCTTTTGTTGCTGCAAAGAGAAAAAGTATGGAAGTGCCCACACTCTGGATTCTTGCAAAACATGATGAGAGGTTTATTAAGGATGTTGCCCATGCAATCAAGATGGTGATTTGCCCAAAGCCCGCACAAACACTCTGCTGATGTCACGACACATCATGTGATGCAGAACTAGCAAGAATGATTCCCAAATAGATAACACTCCACCCTTTTTACTTCATTAGTGCATGGCAACAATTAATATTGACACAACAGATCCCCTGATATGTTATTGCTATACATAGATAAAATTCAATAAGACCATCTTTGTTGTGGACGTCTATTCCTTTTTGGTTGAATTCAGAATTCTTGAACTTGGCTACTTGCGACCTCAGAAGTGTCCTCATTCCTTTCTGTAGATCTTACTTCTTGAGTAGTTTGTTCAGTTTCTGTCACTATCGGCATTGAAAGTCCTCAGAAACAGAATCTGAACTCGCCACTGACTCTGGTCTCCATTCCAAAGTATAGCTCTCTAAATCTTCTACAGGTAGATCCTCTTGAGAGGTTTCTGCAAACTCATTTGATGCAGCAAGTAATTGATCAGCATGACATCGTCAAACTCTTTCATCGTCCGTCTGTACAGTGTAGTAGGATCATAGCTGGTACCCACTTCTTATTAGTGGTGTAAATGCCAGCTAAACTCTCTCCATGGTTAAATACTCGTCTTTTGGAGATTTTCTCCCTCCAAGCTATTTGTATTTGTTATTGTTGTTGACAATCTCTGAAGCATCAGGTGGCATTAACAAATCAAACTGTGTCCATAATGTCCTCTTAAACAACAGCATTGACAGTGAACTTTGTGTGGTAGCATGTACAGTGTTCCGATAAGATGTTCAAAAGTTGCTTATTCTTCTTGATAATGTCCTCTGGTCCTTCAATGCTTTGATGGAATGCTATAATGATTGCTCAAAATGTTCGGCAAATACATTCGTTGCTGGATGATATGAAGCTGACTTGAAATGGAATGCACCATTCCCTTTCAAGCTGTCCTCAAACTCCTTTGAAGCAAACTGCACACCATTATCACTGACAATCTGCTCCGGTGTTCCAAATCTGGTGAGTACTTTGTTTACCTTCTCAATGGTCTGCTTGGTCGTCTTTGGTTTCATTATCGCGACTTCTGCCCATTTTCAGTGCACATCCACAATCACTAAGAACATGTGACTCGCCAGTGGACCAGTATAATTGGTGTGTATTCTCTGCCATGGCTGTGTCAGCAATTTCCACGGATGTAATGGTTGTAATGGTGGAGTTTTCCTTAGTTTTGCATAAGATTGGCATTACCCAACTTTCTCTTCAATTTGACCATCTAATCTTAGCCACCAACAATAACTGCGGACCAATTCCTTCATCCTCACCACACTAGGATGTCCCTCAGTTGGTCAAAGACTCCACTATGCAGGCATGGAGGAATAATCACGCAGATAATAGAACTCCATTCTGCACTGTAAACTCAAGTTTGACAGTGGTCTGGATTTGTTCTATGATCTTCTGACAGTATTCCTTTTTGGGCCAAGTTCATCAACTTTCCCATCACTGGATTGGTTCTTGTGTATCTTTGAACTTTTGATGAAAACACAGGTACACTATCTATGGGCGAGAATACAAAATATTGATTACATTTTCTTTTGGGTCATGTTAGACTTGTGACGGTAATCGTGATAAAGCATCAACATTTGCATGCTGCTCAGACTTACGATACTGGATACTGTAAGTGTGTGCCGACAACATTAATGACCATGTTTGCAATCTACACACTGCCAAAGAAGGTATATCTTTATGTGGCCCAAAGGTTGTAGTTGAGGGTCGATGTATCAGAAGGGTAAAATGACGCCCATAAAGTTAATGGTAGTGCCTTGCACGAAAATGATGCTCAAATCTTCTTTTTATCGGTGTCCGTAATTAATTTCTGTGCTAGTAATGGTATATGAAGCAAATGCGAACAGTCGTTCCTCTCCTGACGGCATAATGTGAGAGATGACTGCACCAATTCCATAGTGTGAAACATTGCAAGCTAATTTGCAACTTCATATTATGTACCAGCAGCCCTGACTTCAGTAAAGTTTCTTTCACTTCATTGCATGTATTTCATATTCCTCTGACCAGTGCCATGCCTGTGTAAGGCTTCAAGTATGTTGCTAAACTTGGCACAAATTTACCATAATAATTAATCAATTTGGTGACATGGTGCTTCCAGGGTTGCTGGCATTTTCTTTGGTTCTTTGCAAAAACTATCTTTGTGTTACGCCACCCTGGGCAAGTACGCCATCAATTTCAGCCCCAGGGTTCACAAGTGAATTAACCAATAATTCTGATCAAAAAGTCTTTGGCCCTTGGCTGTCCAATAATTACAGTCACCAGGCTTGTAAGTTGAAACAAAATTATTGTTTATTTATAACAGTAAAAATGATGAAATATGCAATAAATACAATGGGATAGCAACAAGCGAACCTATTACCCCCTTTAACTGGTCCACCCTCGACTCACAAACCCACAGGACAGACAAACACAGATGGGGAAGGGGTGAAAATAATAAGAATGAAGGTCAAATGATAAGCACCTGGATTCCCTGTTGGAGGGATCCTCCACTTCGCCGGCAGCGCACTCACACCTGTGGATTTCCCGACAGTGTGGGGGTGCCCACAATGGGATACCCCATTGGCTGGCTGCCGGGAGAGAGGATTCCACTGCTGGCGGGGATGGCTGCATCAGAAAAAGGGTGCGGCAGGACTGAGAATCCCGCTCAAGTGATTTTGCTTCTAATGGTGGTTCTTTAGCATGCTTTCCTCACAGCACACAGGGTTGTTCAAAGTCTCTGGTTTAAAGCTGGTAATGGCCTTCCTTACAGAGTCATTCATTCAATACAACACTTACAGGCAGTAGGCTTTTTGGAGAGTTGCTTTATTTCTTACCAAACTGGATCTTCAGCTCGAGGTTTACATTCAGGCCTATAACCTTCTGTATAGACATTTAATTTCATATCAAACCTTGCCTTCAGCTTGTGGTTTGACTGTGTTTGCAGTCTCCAGAAAATGACACCCTGTCTTGCTGGAGAGAGAGTGGATTAGTTAGATCTTTTTGGAGGGAGTTAGCTAGATTCCTCCACCCAGGCCTGCAGAATCAAAAGTGAAACCAAACTGGAACCTCGTGACTTGAAAGCATTCTAGTGGGATCAGATGCACCGCCACCAGTTACCGGGCAGAGCACAGCCCTTTGGGCCAATTCATTGGCCACCAGACAAATCAAAGCCTAGTCATCACTGATGTCAGCCAATATAAAACAACGCAGCCTTCTGGATCATTCTGTTTGAATTAAAGTCACAGCTGCCTTAACTCCACAACTCATCCATGGTCAAAAATGCAATGGCAAAAAAATAAAGGGGAAATAAGAGAATAAACTGTAACCAGTAGGAAGAATCCTTATACTTTGTTAATAATATGACCAAAATAATTTAGGAATGACTTGAAAAAAATCGCACTTTCCTTTCTTAACTCTCAGGGGTTATGGCTCTATAACCGTTTCAGGGTAGCATCCAAATTCTCCAAATGTTCCAGTTCACCTGAACCAGTGATGAGCATGATATCTAAGTAACATTGTGCTCCATTCATCCCACTTATATTGTGCTTACCATCCTCTCCCAACCACCTCCCGGCCAGGCCTGACTACTTCCCACTACTGAGCTATACCCTCTGACCCAACCTGACTAGTCCCCGACCTGACTACACCTCTTGACCCGATCCAACTGTCCCCGGGCCCAACTAGTATCTCACCCACCTACCCACCTTGCGAACCTGCCAATACCACCTGTCTCCCTTCCTAACAACACTGTGGGTGTACCGACACCTCAGGGACTGCATCGGTACAAGAAGGCAGCTCTCCACTACTGGGCAGCATGGCAGCACAGTGGGTAGCACTGTGGTTTCACATCGCCAGGGTCCCGGGTTCGATTCCTGGCTTGGGTCACTGTCTGTGCGGAGTCTGCACGTTCTCCCCGTGTTTGCCTGGGTTTCCTCCGGGTGCTCCGGTTTCCTCTCACAAGTCCCGAAAGACGCGCTGTCAGGTGAATTGGACATTCTGAATTCTCCCTCCGTGTACCCGAACAGGCGCCGGAATGTGGCGACTAGGGGCTTTTCACAGTAAATTTATTGCAGTGTTAATGTAAGCCTACTTGTGACAATTAAGATTATTATTATGGTGGGCAATTAAGGATGAGCAACAAATGCTGGCCTAGCCAGCGACACCCACATCCTGTAAAATAATCTAAACAAAACTTTCAGCACTAAGATTTGACATTATAATTCCTTTCAATCTTCCTCAGTAACGGAACAAACATGATCCAAATTATTTATGAAAAGTCCTACCTGTGGTATTAAGCAGTTTGCCTGACCCACTGTTTAGGATGGAAGATTCTATAGTGAGGATCCAAGACTGTGAAACTGCAGACAAGTTTCAAATAATTTGCCTCTCCTCATTGCTATCACAAACCTTTGCCGCCACACAAGGTGTTATTAAAATGTTCTCGTTCAATGAATAAATGCAACTTTTCAACTTGAATAATCTTCTCAGAAGTTATTATTCTTTCCATCTCTCTTCCACATGATGCACTCGCTTTCATCACAGATCAGAAGAAATAGGAGCACAAGTAGGCCATTCTGCCCATCAAACCTGCTCTGCCATTCGCTGAGATCTGATCTGGTGGTGGCTTTAACTCCACTTTCCTGCTTGTGGCCGATCACCTTTCAATCAAAAATCTGGTTAACTCAACCTTGAATATGTCCAATGATCCAACCTCCACTTTTCTCAGTGAAAAATAGTTCCAGTATGACAGTCATAGTGGTTTGTATTCTTCTACACATATACGGCATTCCCAGCTCAACTTAATAATTTCAACGCAACTTTTGAAAATTCAACCCCAGGCATTTGATTCACCGCTTGCTGGAAAATAATTACCAAAACATTCTGTCAGAAGTCTTGTACAATGAATAGAATTTAGCCATCCTTGTGCGGGTCCTGATGGCAGATCCACAAATTGCTGCTAATGGGTTGAATGGCTCATCGATTTCATTCATGCGGTGACAGCCAATTACTGCAGAGGCGCAGGGCCCGGTCAGTTATGTAATTGAAATGGGAAGGCAGTCTCAAAAGCCTGGTATCAGCTAATAGGAATTGAGTTCCTGCCGCTATTTTTAGATGGCGCCAAGGCCTACTTGCTGTGGCTGCAAGACAGGAACATCAGTTTTGAGGGAGTTTTGAAAGATCACCATCCTAGCCAGGCCTCACACTGCTCTACTTCTCCAGACCTCCAGCCTCATCCATGTTTTTCAGACCTGTCAAGGAGGTGGATCGCGGACCAACTAATAAGCAAAGGATTCAGACCACAAAAAACACCGGCCCACAGTTCAGCAATGCCTCCCAGCAGTCTCTCCTCCTCCAGGCTGCCCCCACCAACAGCATCAAGAGACCATCCCACCTGACTAAAGAAGCTTAGAGATTGCAGCAGAGGTTAGCAGATATGGAATCCACAGACCCACGTGGATCTAGTGCAGAAAGAGGGTTAATGACATCCTTCGTATCATCAAGATGAGTACAGCAGAATAATTAAAACAACGTAGCTCTCATGCAGGCAAAGGGCAATAGGTCTCAGCAAGGGGATTGAGCAGGTAGGTGAGTAAACGAATTGTAATCCTCAGAAGCAAATGCATCAAGCAAATGAGCAACAAGTAGCAGCCTCCTGATGTCAGTGTTGTAAAAATGACATGAGTGGGTAAGTGTGGAAGAGGCAACTGGGAGGACCTATTATGTGTCAGAGGAATGCCAGCTGATAAAGATGCTGGTTGTGCACTGAGCAGAGAGTGTCCAGAACAATTGCATGTTCTTTCTGCAGGAAAAAGTGACCAACAGCATCAGAGAAAGGAAAATTATCGATGAAGATGCAACTGGTCACTCCTGCAGAGGAGACGACTGTGGAACTTGATGGAGAGTAGGGTGATCGTGGGCAGTGGAAGCAGGACTTGCATACCCAGAGTGAGGAGGAGCACAGCCTGTTGCTCATGGGATTCCCCTCAGCAAACTCCAAGGATGAGAAACTGTTCCTCAGCCCCTCTGCTATTGATCCCAGCGCTCCCAGTAACTGTGGCCACAGAGAAGGCACCTGAACTTGAGCAGCTCAGGCTTCCGGGGCCTGCCATGTCTCAGGCAACCAGGAGACGGTGGACAACGCCATCCAAGTCAACAGGACATCACACTCAGCAGCCTGCTTCCACCTCAACGGAAGGAGACAGGACACAATATATTGTTGGTATTCGTAAACACACGAGAAAGAACATGTAGGCACACCAGATTTCCACAGATGGTAAAATTTAATATAATAATTGATGACACTGTAAGTAAATAATCTTGCACCTTTATCCCCGAGTGATGTATGGTGTTAATGTGTTCTCCTGGCTAACTGTGAAACCTATTTAGGAAAGTGAGCTCACTGCCCTCTCTGTGATTGTGATAGCACACATGGAATGGCTTGTCAATTGAACTATGAATAATTAGGAGATGTAGAGTTCCTCTGAGTTTGAATTCTGACACAGAGGGTTTCTTAAAGGCATAATGCCTGCAACAGTTGGGTGGGAATAAGGGGCTCCTTCCCTCAAGTATCTTTGCATTGCTCTCGTATCTGCAGCAGAAGCCTTAACCTGCTGACCTGCCCGCTCTGCTCCCCCTCCCCCTGCTCCTCGTCAGATGAGGAATGTGGCTGCTCCAGGTCAGCTGTTGGCAAAACCCCATCTCTACTGCACAATGTTTCACAATGCACAGCAGATGATGATTATCTGGTAGACCCTCTGAGGTGCAATTTGCAAAGCTCTGAGAGAGCAATGCCAGCAGTGCAAAACGTAACTTTCAGCCGGTGTTGACCTCTGGCATTTGTTACACCGCTCCTCGGTTACAATCCAAAGGGTCTTTTTTATTTTCTTTATTCTTTCTTGGGATGCGCTTGTTGCAGGCAAGGCCAGCATTTGTTGCCCATCCCTAATTACCCTCGAACTGAGTGGCATTTTAAGGGTCAACCATATTGTTGTGGATCTGGAGTCACATGTAGGCCAGACCGGGTAAGGACGGCAGATTTTCTTCCCTGACAGATATTATCGAACCTGTTGGGTTTTTACGCCAATTGACAATGGTTTCATTAAACGTTTAATTCCAGATTTTTATTGAATTCAAATTTCACCACCTCTCATGGTAGGATGTGAACCTGGGTCCCCAGAGCATTACCCTGGGTGTCTGGGTCACTAGCCCAGTGACAATACTACCATGCCACTGCCTCCCCATGCCTCTGCACTGCTGCCATCAGCTATTCCTTGAGCGGATTACCCCTGTCTCCTCGAATATACCCATGTAGGCAAGATAGGGCCTCAAAGAGCTGTGGCATGGGGAGTTGTGTAATATTATGAGAGCTCACCGGGAACAGAGCCCATAGTTGAAGGATACATCTTCCTTGGTGGCATACCAATTGAAGGTGAATAAAGTGGAACCCTTTCCTTTTAATAAACACTGTGGGTTGCTTCCAGGGAGTCTTGATCGCAACAATGGTACAATAGACTACGCTCACACTTGGCAGAATGGGAATTCTACAATGGCTCTAAAACCCACAAACCACGCTACTTGGCTCTCTGGGTCAGTCCCAGACAGAAATCCTTGGACATAAACACAATTGGTTCCTGAAAACTGAATTGCAAGTTGAAACGTTATAAGTCAGAACCGATTTTCCCATAGGAATAATGGTACAAATGAGGGATTTGTTCCTGAACAAAGGCCAGAAATCATTCATGGGGTGTCCAGTGGAGTTAAATGCTGTCATCTCTTGCCCGATCAAGTCGCTGAGGTGACGATTGATGCCTGCAAACTTTAGCACAAGTTCCCTGGTAAGTGAATTAATAGAATAAAACACTTATTCCGACCGAATACAAGACAGTACAGTGCTGGAGGGACATTGTCCATTCAGACAGACGGGCAACACAGAACATCAATATGCACCTATAAACGTACTAGCTTGGTGCCATAAAATTGAAACCAATGTTGTAAAGTTGAAACGGGTTAACCAATTAATGAGCGTCGCAAGTGTCGCTCATCGTAACTCAAACGTGGTAAAATTAAGGGTGGTCTATATCACACAAACTCTCCAGTCCTCTTGAACAGGGCACTGGTCACTTCCTTGATTCAGAGAATGAGCGGCTGCCTGAGAGATCTCACCAAACGCCCAGTGGAGCCCTGGAAGGAATGTTTTGCATTGAAGTTTAAAGCTGTTGTCACTGACAGCCAGAGCCATTGGGGTCCCTCTGAATTCCAGAGGTTGCAGGTTGTCCTGAAACATAGAGCACAGTGTTATGAAGGGTGGCACAGTTCTTTGTTTGACATGCTCTTGGTTTCCTCCCTCTTGACCCTGTTCAATGTTTTTACCTGAGACAAGTTAAGCTCCTTGATGATGCTCTCCTGCCATTTTTTGCCTGCGGACCCCATTCCAGCCTCCCTCTGTGCCTCCTCTCCTCTGCTTGGGACCCGAGGAACATTGGTTAGCTCCAATGGTACCCTTGATAATATTCCGAACACTTGTGGGCAAAGTGCCTCTTCTATCCTCGCCTAACTCTGGCATCCAGATAAAGCTTCCCATGTCCTTTTCTGCAGTGATCCTGTCTTTCACGCAATGATCCTGAACCTCCCAGGAGTGACCCTTGTCCTCCTTGAAATGACCTTCGACCTCCCTCCATAAATCCATAAGACATAGGAGCAGAATTAGGCCTCTTGGCCCATCGAGTCTGCTCCGCCATTCAATCATGGCTGATATTTTCTCATCCCCATTCTCTTGTCTTCTCCCCATAACCCCTGATCCCCTCATTAATTCAGAACCGATCTATCTCTGTCTTAAAGACACTCAGTGAATTGGCCTCCACAGCCTTCTGCAGCAAGGAGTTCCACAGATTCACCACCCTCTGGCTGAAGAAATTCCTCCTCATCTCTGTTTTAAAGGATCGTCCCTTTAGTCTGAGATGGTGTCCTCTGGTTCTAGTTTTTCCTATAAGTAGAAACATCTTCTCCACGTCCAATCAAAGAACAAAGAACAAAGAAATGTACAGCACAGGAACAGGCCCTTCGGCCCTCCAAGCCCGTGCCGACCATGCTGCCCGACTAAACTACAATCTTCTACACTTCCTGGGTCCGTATCCTTCTATTCCCATCCTATCCATATATTTGTCAAGATGCCCCTTAAATGTCCCTATCGTCCCTGCTTCCACTACCTCCTCCGGTGGCGAGTTCCAGGCACCCACTACCCTCTGCGTAAAAAACTTGCCTCGTACATCTACTCTAAACCTTGCCCCTCTCA
Organism: Scyliorhinus torazame; assembly: GCF_047496885.1. Taxonomy (NCBI): domain Eukaryota; kingdom Metazoa; phylum Chordata; class Chondrichthyes; order Carcharhiniformes; family Scyliorhinidae; genus Scyliorhinus; species Scyliorhinus torazame. Next base: position 288,795,678 of record NC_092713.1, read on the forward strand.
CCTTAAACCTATGTCCCCTAGTAATTGACCCCTCTACCCTGGGGAAAATCTATCCAGGCCTCGCAGTATCTTGTAAATTTCAATAAGATCCCCTCTCATCCTTCTAAACTCCAATGAGAACAGACCCAGAATCCTCAAACGTTCCTCATCCGACACGTTCTTCATTCCAGGGATCATTCTTTTGAAGATACATTACCCAAAATGGGGTCTGACCAGAGCCTTATACAGCCTCAGAAGTACACCCCTGGTCTTGTATTCTAGCCCTCTTGACATGAATGCTAACATTGCATTTGCCTTCTTAACTGCCAACTGAACCTGCACATTAACCTTATGAGAATCATGAACAAGGACTCCAAAGTCCCTTTGTGCATCTGCTTTCCGAAGCATTTCCCCATTTAGAAAATAGTCTATGTCTAAATTCCTCCTTCCAAAGTGCATAACCTCACACTTTTCCACATAGCATTTCATTTGCCACTTCATTGCCCACTCTCCTATCTTGTCCAAGTCCGTCTGCAGCCCCCTTGCTTCCTCAATACTACCTGTCCCTCTACAGATCTTTGTATCATCTGCAAACTTAGTAACAGCGCCTTCAGTTCCTTCTTCCAGATCATTAATGTATATTGTAAAATGTTGTGGTCCCAGCACAGACTCCTGAGGCACACCACTAGTCACCGGCTGCCATCCTGAAAGATAACCCTTTATATACACTCTCGCCTTCTGCCAGTCAGAATCCTCTATCCATGCCAGGATCTTACCCTGAACACCATGAGCTCTTAACTCTTAAAAGTCTCCTATGCGGCAGCTTGTCAAAGGCCTTCTGGAAATCTAAATAAATCACGTCCACTGGTTCTCCTTTGTCTAACTTGCTTGTTACCTCCTCAAAGAACTCTAACAGATTGGTCAGACACAACCTTTTTTTTGACAAAGCCGTGCTGACTCAGTCCTATTTTACCATGCACTTCCAAGTGCTTCGCAATCTCATCTTTAATAACAGACTCTAAAGTCTTACCAATGACCGAAGTCAGGCTAACCGGCCTGTAATTTCTTCTGCCTCCCTCCCTTCTTAAACAGTGGTGTTACATTAGCCACCTTTCAGTCCTCTGGGACCCTTCCTGCCTCCAGTGAATCCTGAAAGATCATCACTAATGCATCCACAATTTCCTCAGCTATCTCTTTTAGGACCCTGCGGTGTTGTCCATCTGGTCCAGGTGACTTATCCACTTTCAGACTTGTGTTATGCTTCTTCATGTAACACCAGCTGCTTCCTTGATGTATGCTCTGACAAAGGAAGGTTCAGACTTGGAGATAAGTTTAACACATTTATTGAACAGTTAACAATTATCATAGATTATCATAGAATTTACAGTGCAGAAGGAGGCCATTCGGCCCATCGAGTCCACACCGGCTCCTGGAGAGAGCACCCTACCCAAGGTCAACACCTCCACCCTATCCCCATAACCCAGTAACCCCACCCAACACTAAGGGCAATTTTGGACACTAAGGGCAATTTATCATGGCCAATCCACCTAACCGGCACATCTTTGGACTGTGGGAGGAAACCGGAGCACCCGGAGGAAACCCACGCAGACACGGGGAGGACGTGCAGACTCTGCACAGACAGTGACTCAAGCCGGAATCGAACCTGCGACCCTGGAGCTGTGAAGCAATTGTGCTATCCACGATGCTACCGTGCTGCCCACAAATTCTCCTACTTGAGTTCGACTCTCCTGCTACTCTTGCTATAGTAACTCAGTCTAACTAACCAGTCTGCTCTAAGCCATGTGGTGGGTGTGATGCTTCCGATCTGCACCGTCCTTCTCTCTGAGTGTCGCCTGTGGGAAAGAGCAAGAGCATGTGTGCCCTGTCCTTTTATATGGGTTGCCCCCTTGTGGTAGTGTCACCTCTGGGTCTTGATTGCCCATTGGTCGTGTCCTATTCTATGTGTTCATTAGCTGTATGTCTGCATGTCATGATGTCTCTGGTGCTCCCTCTAGATTTACTTAGTCCTAGTGTATCTACATTAACCCCTTGTGTATCTAGAGTGATGCATATCACCACATCCCCCCTTTTTTCATGTTACAAATACTCTGTACAGTGTGAAAGAAAATTGAACAAAATAGGTAGATTAGTGATGACATATACAAATCAGGATGACAGTGATGCTTATAAAATACAAAATAATATGTATGAGTCCAAAGTTCATGAATTTATATGATCGAGTGGCTTTCTTGTTCTGTTATTGAAGTGTTGATGTTGATGTTGTCATTGCTTTGTGAATGCCGTCAGCGTCCCTGTGCTTAAGGAACCAAGAAGTGGTCAAATCACTTTGTTGTCTGGTTTGGACTCTTTTTTTCTATGCTTGTGGTAGCGATGCAGTATATAATCTGTGTCGTCCGGCCTGGACTGTTTCTTGTGATTGCGATATTGATGCAGTCTGTCACCTGCCTTGAAAGCTGGTTTGCTTGTTCGTAGTGGAGCAAACTTGAATCAGTGAGATTTGCTGTCATGCCATGATATGCCTGTACTCTTGCCAGTGTTAGGAGCTGTGCTGTTACATTGTCCCGCATTTGCAGAGTTGTACCATGTGGTACCAGTCGTTGTTCCAGCATTGTTGGTTTTGTTACGCTTGTTGTTGACGCTGGTGCCTTTGGTATGCTTCTTGTTGTTGTCTTTGTTGTTGTTTTTGTTGGTTTGTTATTGTATATGTTGCGCTCAATGACCACACCGAGTGGAAAATTCGAGTCCTTCACCAAGTTACTTGTGTCAGTGTTTGTTGTGGCATCTGCTGTTTCATTGAGCGTGCCGTCTCTGATTCCTCGGCGCACCCCGTCTGGAGTCATGTCCAGTTCACAGGAATCATCTTTGGCTTATCGATGCTCCCCGTCTAGAGCCCTATCTGGTTCACCTTAATCAGCTTTGGTTCCTCGACACTCCCCGTCTAGAGTCATTTCAGGTTCACTTGAATCATCTGAGGTGTCTTGATGCTCCCCGTCCGGAGCCAAAACGTTCAGGAATGCATTTTCTTGTGGAGAGGCTCGAGTGGATGAGATTTGAATTAACGTGGTCTCACTGGAGTCACTAGTAATTTCACTTTGATCGTCGAGTGCCTCTGTACATACTAGCTGAGATCTGTCAGTATCGCTGAGATATCGCACATCTTGTATGGGAATTGTGAAGCCTTTGTCACTTGTCGCACATACAGTGGATGTACCTTCAGTGTCTTCTTGTCGCTTAGATGAGCTGGATAGACTGTCAGAGTCTTCTTCTGGTGGCTCAAATAATCTGGGTAGACTGTCATAGTCTTTTTGTTGTTCACGTGAGCGTGGTAGACTGTCATAGTCGTCTTGTTGTGCACTTGAGCGTGGCAGACTTGCATCGTCTGCTGCTGGTTGCTCAGATAAGGTTGCTAGACCTCCATGGTCTTGTTCATGCAAGGACTGCGCTCTGGAGTCTTGCGTTGCTTCCATCATGAAATCTGTCAACGAGCTCGCTATGGAGGCTTGTATCGTTCTCTCTGTGGAGTCTGGCATCGTTCCCTGTGTGGAGTCATGCAGTGGTCTTGCTATGGAGTCGATCTGTGCGCTCTCAACAAAATCGTGCAGTGGTCTCACTGTGGAGTCTTTCTGTGTTCTCTGTGTGGAGACGTACAGTGGTCTCACTGTGCAGTCTGTCATTGCTTTCTGTGTGGAGTCGTGGACTCTTCGAGGTGCATGGACCACACTCTGTGTGGAGTCGGGGAGTCTCCGTGGTGCGTGGAGCACTGTTTGTGGTGGGTGGTCCACTGGTATGGCGTCAGGCTGCTCTCTGTGGGCTTGGACCTCTCTCTGTCTCTTGGCGTCAGCCCGCTCTCTGTGGGCATGTATCTCTCTCTGTCTCTTGGCGTCAGGCCGCTCTCTGTGGGCTTGTACCGCTCTCTGTCTCTTGGTGTCAGTCCGTAGCAGAATCCTGTACTTCTGGGTTAGGATGTTGTCTGTGCTGGGCTGAGGATCCTCAAATTCGAAGAACTCGTCCATGTCTGTGTCGGATTCTTCACTGTACAACACATCTCGTTGCGGTTCGGATTTGGTACTGAGGTTGCCTCGTCCAATGATGAAATCATCGTCTGAGTCGTAGTCTTCAAGGACCATATCATCACTTTCTGTGTCAGAGCTGTCATTGTGCTCGCGATGTCCAAAGAAGAAATCAACGTCAGAGTCGTAGTCTTCAAGGACTAAATTATCTCTTAGGGCTGGTTCGCATCTTCTGGGCAACTGCGCATGTGCGGCTCCTTTCGCAAGATGGCTGCCAATCAAAACTGCTGTTTGCTTCTGCAGCAAGCCTACCTGTGCCTCGTGGTGAGTATAGGCTCCAGTTTTACCGATTCTTTTTGTGTTTACCTCGCAGTAGTTTTAAAACTTGTCCAGGATTGTCTGGAAGTCTCTCTTGTCTTGCCCTTTGGAGTACTGGAATGATTTGAAGATTTCTGTTGCACTTTCACCCGCAATGGTGAGTAGAAGCTTTATCTTCTCAGCATCGGCCATGCCATCTAGGTCGGATGCTATCATGTAGATCTCAAATCTCTGTTTGAATGCATGCCAGTTGGCATTGAGATTGCCCTGGTACCTAAGCTGCTGAGGAACCGGAATCTCGAACATCTTGCCTGGATGCTGTTGCTGGTAGTCACGGATCTTGAGTTGAACTATATAGATTCACCAGGGCACTCCTGGTACCATGTTGTGTTATGCTTCTTCATGTAGCATAAGCTGCTTCCTTGATGAATGCTCTGACAAAGGAAGGTTCAGACTTGGAGATAAGTTTAACACATTTATTGAACAGTTAACAATTCTCCTACTTGCGTTCGACCCTCCAGCTAATCCTGCGATAGTAACTCAGTCTAACTAACCAGTCTGCTCTAAGCCATGTGGTGGGTGTGATGCTTCCGATCTGCCCCGTCCTTCTCTTTGAGTGTCGCCTGTGGAAAAGAGCAAGAACATGTGTGCCCTGTCCTTTTATATAGGTTGCCCCCTTATGGTAGTGTCACCTCTGGGTGTCTTGACTGCCCATTGGTCGTGTCCTACTCTATGTGTTCATTAGCTGTATGTCTGCATGTCATGATGTCTCTGGTGCTCCCTCTAGTGTTTACTTAGTCCTAGTGTATCTACATTAACCCCTTGTGTATCTACAGTGATGCATATCACCACACAGACTGTTCAGTTTCCCCAGAACCTTTGTTCTTTGTAAAAGCACAATAACAATATCCTAAACGATTAAAAGTATGCACCCATTGCATTCATCCGGCATTGCCGTTCTGCTTTCTCCTCACCGTCAGAATAAATCATTGCCTGACCTAGCCAAGTAACTGTCTCTACTCTCTTCACAAATATTTGAATTTATACAGTTTGTATTCTTGATCTCAGGTAAAGCTACGCTGGGGAAGGAAGAATCTGAAGAGATCAGATGCTATTGCACACATCATTTCCTTTTACAACAAATACAAAACAGGGACTACCTCTGTCACCTCAGTACCTGGGGAGCACACATTGCAGTGCTATTAAATCAGTTCTTTGCCTGGCATTCCGAGCTACTGCAGACCAGGAACCATCGTGGACTCTAGTTGCTGAATGCGTCTCCTTTTAGAGGTAATTGGCCGCCCATTCGTACAAAGCCTTCCCACGGCCCTGACATGGCCTTGAGTACATGAGTATAGCTTGGCACACTTTGTACAGAGAGTATTTTACTCTTCTTTGTGAATAAAGCAGCTAAGTCTATTGCCCTTTATCAATTCTTTCGACAGTCTACCTCCCAGTACACTTTAGGATTACAAGATTAATTCGAATTGGAAAGAAGAAACGTCTTTCAGTAATACCATGCTATATTGCTCCTTAATTTTCGCCTTTGGGTCAGTTCCAGGTCAATTTGCATTTAGCTTCCTTTTACGTTTATCTCATGTTAAATTTATTTTCACCATCTCTCAGGCTCCTCCTGTCTCCTCCCCCTCGCATTCAGTGAGTGACATAGAACACCATAGAATTAAACATTGAAAGGTCCAAGGAAACATCCCTTCCAATTTCTTCTTACTCTACCACACAGAGAAATTCCACATTAACTACTTCAGTCAAATTGCCCAGCCAAAACCAACAACTACCATGTGGAATTATAGGCACACATTCACATCCTAAACCTTGGCAAACAAACGTACTGCATTATCACACCTCTCAACTCTGCAGAATTTTGGTAATACTTTTTTGATCCACGTAATTTATTTTATTTTTCGACCAGTAAATACTGAAACATGACATTGCGCTTTTTCAGTTAAACGTTTATTTCAGGAAGATTACAAATGGGAATTGTGAATGTTGCCAAACCAATATGTGAAAAGGTATTGATGTGAATTTGCTATGCACGGATATTTTGTATTACTATCTATTCGATATCTATAAAATTGCACAATCAGATTTAAAAGACTTCAGTGGAAATTGCTCAGTCATAATATGGTGTTATCATAGAATCACAGAATCCAGACAGTGCAGAAGGAAGCCATTCAGCCCATCGAGTCTGCACCGACTCGTTCGAAAGATCACCCTACCTAGGCCCAATCCCTCATCCTATTCCTGAAATTCCACCCTAAGGGGCAATTTAGCATGGCCAATCTACCTAACCTACACATCTTTGGACTGTGGGAGGAAACCGGAGTACCTGGAGCAGACATCAGAAGAATGTACAGACTCCATACAGGCAATTACCCGAGATCAGAATCGAACCCGGGTCCCTGGTGCTGTGACGCAGCAATGCTAACCACTGTGTCACCGTGCTGCCTATGGGTCAAAGTTACCCCTGGTTACCTTTATTCCTTTGAATGGTAAATTTAAAAAATGTCATCTGTATTTGGTTAAAACACCAAAGACTGTTTATCACACTGTGGATGCCGGAATCTGAAACAAAAACAGAAAATACTGGACAATCTCAGCAGGTCTGACAGCATCTCTGGAGAGAGAAGGGAACTAACGTTTCGAGCCTGGATGACCAAGAGGTATATTTTATGTTAAAACAAACAATATCAACAGCAAAGAACTAGCTTTAAAATTAACAGTTAAAATGGTTCTTAAATAAAAGGAGAAAAAAACTTGAACTCACAATATACACCTGCCACTCTATATTCCAACTAAGCAACCTAATACAGTTTAAATGCCACTTGTAAATAAAGTTAACCATCAGGTTTACTTGCATCTCTGTGCAGACCTTTAGGGAGAGACCTTTTTAGAAACAACCTGAAAATCTTTCAGTCTGCAAATTACAGGCAACCCTGGTTCCTCCCATTAATTACATAATCTGTATCCCAAGCATGAGGTAGTCTCCAGTCTCCTCCCACAAAGTTGACCTATGACCTGTTTAGCTAGGACTAAACACAATCCCTCATGAAATATCTTTGCCCCAGGGAACCTCCTCAATATAAACAATATTCCATTCGCTACCTATCTGTAAACAAGTAAATGGTAAAATCAATGATTAGCTCACCTTTACAACCCCTTAATCACAGCTTTGCAGACATATATATTTTAACCCAGGGTTTCAACAATATTACTGCAACAAAATATAAAATATAATAAACATCAATTTCCTACATTCATCACACTGTTCACTGATTGCATTCGTAGGACTGGTGTCTTTTTAAGTAGCAGAATTCCTGAAATGTAAGAAAATCTAAGACAATTGTGTAACTGCTCTGTAGGCTATATTGTGAGCGAGGGATACAGCATTTGAATAGTCTGCCTACATCAATGATGAGAAATAGATAGATAAGTCTTCCTTCATTATCTCTGGAGTGTGCCTGAATACATAAAAGCAAGTGAATAGAGGCTATTTTCCATTGATATCTTATTTGGTATTGAGCTTTCGTATAAATTGCACCATTTCATTTAATCATTGGTTATTTGAAAGAATCAGATATTCATTTTAAATTCTGAAATGTCTTTGAAATTGCATCGTCCTTTGTAATATACTGGCAATACAAGACTAAATATTGATCTTAAAAAATATTACACCTTGTTTCAATCTAAATCTACATGTTTAGCACACATAAAATTGTAGAAAGTAACATCTTGGCACTTATAATTGACATTATTGGTGTGCTAGTTATCAAGCACTAAAGTCTCAGGTTTAATCCAAAGCAGATTTTGAAAGTAGCCTCATCAAAATATACAGCCACAAGCTTGTATTTCTGAAAATAAGCATAAATGTATGGGCATAATGTATTTACATCAGATTTACCTTTTTCTCTCAAAAGGTTGCCTCTGAAGAAATCTTAAGTTCATACTGACTTGTAATTTCCTCTCAACTTATAAATGGAATTAGGTCGTTTTTCTGTGCAAGAGAACACGGAGATTTGGGTACACTCATTTATATGCTCTGCCTGACTTTCCTCGATAATTGCACTGATTCAGTGAACCCACCCCCTGAACTCATTTTGCCTATTAGCACAGCCCGGCACCCCCACTCGGAAGGAGAATGCAAGCCTCCTGCAGTTATACCCATTTTGAACCAATATATTTTAAATATATTTTTAAAATTCTCCTCACTGGGATCTCCGCTACATTTTCTGTATCTTTGAAAATATTGGCAAAGCCTTAGATTTAAGCAAACAGGCTTTATGATTACATTATCCTCAACATGTAGTGTTTAATATGTATAAATGATGGCTTCATGCTGAAAATGGTCTAAAGTTTTATTTTCTAATGCCGGAGCTTTAAGTTAAGGAATAAGCATCCTGTCCTCGGGCCCTGACTGTTTATGCTGAATTCTTTTTGTTAATGCTGTTTATATGTTCCGGTACACAGCTAAGGTAATTTGACTGGAAACGTCAGTCTAAACGCCTGCTGAGAATATTGGCATAAGAGTAGGTGGACATTTCACATGAGGTGCCAATTCTGTTATTTGAACAAGTTCATGGGCAGGATATTTTAATTAAATTAAACGCACATTTTTGAAAAAATGGTTAAATTCTTAAATGTGCTTACATTTTTACATTATATCGTCACATCTCTGCTTCTTCAGGAATTAAAAAAAACTCTTTCTTGGGGTATGGGTGCCTCAAGCAAGATCAGTACTTATTGTTCCAGAGAAGGTGGTGGTGAGCCTGTTTCTGAACCGCTGCAGTCCATATGGGAAAGGGTTAGTGCTGTTAGGGTATTCCAGGATTTTAAACCAGCAACAATGAAAAAATGGTGGTGATATATGTTTAAGTTGGAATTGTTACGATCCCAGCTGATGTTACGACTGGGTAGTTGGAGCCCAAGCAGAACCCTGGCTCAGATGGATGTAACATTTATTCTTTGATTTGAACACATGGATGAACAGAGCCGCAGGACTGCCGATTAAATTGTAACAAAAGTATAAAACATTTATTCAACAAGATGAGATTAACAATAATACCTTATTCCTTCACTCCCATTGCATCTTCACAGATACATATAGATCTATAAACATTACATAATTTACAAAATCTTGTGCTCTAATGTTCTGAGCATGTACACAGTCCATGTAAACTAATAGTTGAAATGTGGTCAGACACATTACACTCTGAAATCAGGTGGCAGATGCCACCCAATATAACTTCTGTGAATTTCTTATCAAATTCGCCCAGATGCTTGTCACACTGTGAACCCACTGGTCCAACTGGAACTCTGACTTCCACATGAGGGTTTCCAAAGTCCACTCTCATAGAACAGACTTTGAAATCTTTTCCCACTTAAGGCTTTCTCTCAGGCGCCTTCACCAAAGATGCCACATCCAGGATTTCAAATTGTCCTCTCAGTATTCCTCTTCCCTGGATTGCTATGTGCATTCAAGCTTCTCAGGTACCCAACAGAATGCCATTGCTTCACAGGCTGTATTAAGGGATCACCAACCTTAGGATTACTCCAAATATCTAGCTGGTCGTGAGCCGACTTCGTTAGGTCTACAATTCCCAGCTCTGCCTTTAACAGTGGTTAGCATTGCTGCCTCACGGCGCTGAGGACCCGGGTTCGAATCCCGGCCCTGGGTCACTGTCCGTGAGGAGTTTGCACATTCTCCCCGTGTCGGCGTGGGTTTAACCCCCACAACCCAAAAGATGTGCAGGGCAGGTGGATTGGCCACGCTAAATTGCCCCTTAATTGGAAAAAATAATTGGGTACTCTAAATTTTTTTTAAAAAGAAGGATGGGTGAGTAAATTTGCAGATGACGTTAAAGTCGGTGGTGTTGTGGGCAGTGAGGAAGGATGTTACAAGTTACAGAGGGACATAGATAAGCTGCAGCGCTGGGCTGAGAGGTGGCAAATGGAGTTTAATGCAGAAAAGTGTCAGGTGATTCATTTTGGAAGGAATAACAGGAAGACAGAGTACTGGGCTAATGGTAAGATTCTTGGCAGTGTGGATGAGCAGAGAGATCTCGGTGTCCATGTGCATAGATCCCTGAAAGTTGCCACCCAGGTTGAGAGGGTTGTTAAGAAGGCGTACGGTGTGTTAGCTTTTATTGGTAGAGGGATTGAGATTCGGAGCCATGAGGTCATGTTGCAGCTGTACAAAACTCTGGTGCGGCCACATTTGGAGTACTGCGTGCAATTCTTGTTGCCGTATTATAGGAAGGATGTGGAAGCATTGGAACGGGTGCAGAGGAGATTTACCAGAATGTTGCCTGGTATGGAGGGAAGATCTTATGAGGAAAGGCTGAGGGATTTGAGGCTGTTTTTGTGAGAGAGAAGAAGGTTAAGAGGTGACTTAATTGAGGCATACAAGATGATCAGAGGATTAGATAGGGTGGACAGTGAGAGCCTTTTTCCTCGGATGGTGATGTCTAGCACGAAGGGACATAGCTTTAAATTGAGGGGAGATAGATATAGGACAGATGTCAGAGGTAGGTTCTTTACTCAGAGAGTAGTAAAGGCGTGGAATGCCCTGCCTGCAACAGTAGTGGACTCGCCAACACTAAGGGCATTCAAATGGTCATTGGATAGACATATGGATGATAAGGGAATAGTGTAGATGGACTTTAGAGTGGTTTCACAGGTCGGCGCAACATCGAGGGCCGAAGGGCCTGTACTGCGCTGTAATGTTCTATGTTCTAAGGGGCCTCTCTCTGCCCCTTTCTTTTACTTCAGTGAACAGTACCATGTTCAGATTCCAGATCTTTGACCCTTTGGCTTCAGTCTTCCTGGGACTTCGCTTTTCATTCCCGTGTCTCTGGAACTATCTGTTCTTTAACTTCTCAGATTTGTTTTCCGTCCCTTTCTCCATTGGCCTGCCTCTGCTGTCAGTTTCTTTGCGACTGCTTTCTTCTCAGATACCTGGGGTGGGATTCTCCGATCCTTCCGTGAGGTCGGAGAATCGCCGGGGGGCGACGTGAATCCCGCCCCGCCGCCGACTGCCGAATTCTCCGGCGCCAGTTTTCGGGCAGGGGCGGGGATAGCGTCGTGCCGGTCGGGGGCCGTTGGCAGCGGCCACCCCCGGCAATTCTCCGGGCCCTAATGGGCCGAGCGGCCGCCTGTTTTCGGCCAGTCCCGCCGGCGTGAAATGGACATGGTCCATCCCGGCAGGACCTGGCTTGGAGGGCGGTTAGTGGGGTCCTCGGGGGGGCACGGGGGGATCCAGCCCCGGCGGAGGCCCCCACGGTGTCCTGGCCCGCGATCGGGGCCCACCAACCTGCGGGTGGGTCTGTGCCGTGGGGGCACTCTTTCCCTCTGTGCTGTCCTTTATAAGGCCTCCGCCATTGCCAGGGTGGAGAAGAAACCCCCTGCGCATGCGCCAGAACACGCTGGCTGTCCTGCGCATGCGCTAACGTGCGCCGGCTGGCAGTGGCTCTTTGGTGATGGTTGGCATGGCGCCAACCCCTCCAGCACTGGCCTAGCTCCTGGAAGTGTGGAGGATTCTGCAACTTCTGGGCGGCCCGACGTCGGAGTGGTTTGTGCCGCTCTTGGCACCGGTATGGGCCGCCCCGCCAATTGCGGGAGAATCCCGCCCCTGGTTCCAACTGAACCACAAGTACTAATGCTTTTCAGTGTGGGCTCCTGGTTGCTAAGCAACAGCTTAGTTTTTTAAAAATGTTTTTACGTCATAGACCTTTAATTACATTGCAGACAAAGCTTAAAGTGGTAAAAGTCCACAGACATGCAAGCACCTTTGTTTAACATGAGCTCAATGAAGTTTTTAACTCAGGGCACAATTATATGAATGCAAATTAAGCTTAACCTTATTCTTATACCTGGGCCGGAACATTCTGGCCGTTTCGGGCCAGTGGGATCTTCCGGTCTCATTGACAGAGCACCCCCGTCGTGGGCTCCTTGGCGGCGAGTCGTTCATTCAACGGTGAACCCCGTTGACAGTGGTGGGACCATAGGATCCCGTCAACGGACAATGGCCGGTTGTGCGGAAAATCCTGCCCATTCTAATAGCGATAATACAAATATAAATTGTTTAAACCAGCTCCATTTGCATACAGGATGGAGCCTGACTTGGAGGGAAACTTGAAGGTGATGATCTTTCCATACACCAGTGCAGGTTGCAGGTTTGGGATGTTAGATGCTTTATTATTTGTTGCAGTGCATCCTGTGGATACGATGCAATGCAATCATAGTTCATTGGAGGTGTGGGCAAAATTTAACAGTAATTCCACAATGAAGAGTTTTTAGTCAGGATCATTGGCCCTTAAGATTCACCAGGTTTTATGATTAACCTCTGTTTAGTTAAATTACACTTTACACTGACTGGATTGGAGCAAACAGAAACTCTCGTGCCCAGGTGTTATTGCACATTTCTTTTTAATCCTACTATATGTATGATCCAAATTCTAGGAATTTGCTTAATCGGTTCTGACTGTGCTAGCAAATTGTACCAATTAAATATGAATGCACTCTTGGCTTTGATGTAAATAATATAGTCGGGATGGAAACTGACAACTTTAATTCAAAATAAATGACTAATGATCTTTGAAAAAGTATTTTATTATCCCAACTCCCCACATCAGTCTAATTTATAGATTATACATCTAATGAATAGAAGCAGACAACATACATAATAATGATGAAATGAAATGAAAATCGCTTATTGTCACAAGTCGGCTTCAAATGAAGTTACTGTGAAAAGCCCCTATGCGCCACATTCCGGCGCCTGTTCAGGGAGGCTGTTACGGGAATTGAACCGTGCTGCTGGCCTACCTTGGTCTGCTTTCAAAGCCAGCGATTTAGCCCTGTGCTAAACAGCCCCTTCATGATTTGTGGGTAATATGCAAACTTAAAGCTGAATGTAATATAAGGAGGATCTGGTAGTCCTTGGGCTGACCTTGAAAGTCTCAGTAAAATGAAAGATCACAGTTATAGTTCTGCAGTGCTGTAACGATCATCCTGACTTTGTCATTGCACCCGTTTGAAGGAGTTGATGAATATCGGTTTCTTGATTTGTTGTCTTAATTCAATTGGCCCTCTGAAAATTAGCCATCAATATGGAAAGGTGCTATAGGAAACCCAATCATGTTACCCCATCAATAGGTTTTCAGCAAGAATGGTGAATTATACAGAGTGTGAAGGAACCCAGCGTTCTTATGTACAGAGCTCACAGTCCAATTGAGGCACATTGATGCTTTTCAATTACAGAGAGCTATTGGAGTTGGCCAACAAGGTTACTGGCAGTACATACATGCCTCTCACCACACATCATGACTTTTTGACGGGACCTCAAGAATTACTTGTCACTTTCAGAACAGATTGTGCGAAAAATCTTTCCCACTGTAATGCATAGTTAAATGTTCCCTCTCTGAATATATGTAGTTTGTGCACGCATTGTGCTGTTCCCTCGCTGTGATTCTGTGGTATGGTGTAGCTTTGGGTGCATGTGGCAGGTAGAAACAACAGTTCATCCACCACAACTAGGGTACAAAGGATGCTTTGATGCTCTTACTTCTTCTTTCATCACAGTCATATGTTAACTACATCTCTTTTCTTGGTCAGCCCACTATTGTAGATGCAAGAGACTGCCGGTGGAAGGCAAACACTCACCAGTCGAGTGGTGGGAGATTGTCCATCATTCCAAATGAATTGAGAGTCGACAGGAAATACTGACAATGTGGTGCAGTACAGATTATTCCTTCCATCTGTTTAGGAGATGCTACAGCAGATGTAGCCCAGATGTAGCTCACTTATACAGCTGCTGCACCTGTATAATGCCAGACAGCTGAGTACCAGCTGTTCTGTCACCAACATAATTCATACTGCTCTCTGAATCACATCATCGGAAGCTGAATCTTCAGCTCATCCACCTCATTCGGGTATAACAGTTGGCACCGAATTCAAGTGAATGTCATGGTTTAATTCTCATCTTTTACCCAGATGCACAAAAGCCACATGGCTGCAACACAACGGTGAATTCCGATGAAAAAACACTTTTTTTTGTTGGAAGTATATCAAGAATGTACTTTTTTCAGTGATCAAGCTACCTGCTGACCAGATTGTTCAAACCCTTCACTCTCCAGAAATGCGATTGCCACTTTAGTTTACCTATACCCAGCTTATTGTAACTTATACTGTAAGTTATTCCATGACTACCAAACCTCATTGGGTGCATGTTGTCTTGCTTCCAAATTTTAACTTCTGTCTGTTCTTTGATAATTCAATGATAACCTTGTCATTATCTGCACCTGGATACATTACTTGATGCTTAAAAATATACGAGCTATATTTATATCAGCTGCAGAAATATCTTACTCGTCCCTCTGTTGGCTGGACGGCTGGTTCGTGATGCGGAGCAAGGCAAACAGTGCTGGTTCAATTCCTGTACCAGATGAGGTTATTCATGAAGGCCTTGACTTCTCAATCTTGCCCCTCGCCTAAGATATGGTGAACCTCAGGTTAAATCATCACCACTCAATCAGCTCTCAACCAGGAGAGCAGTCTATGGTCCTTTGGGTCTGTAGTGACATTTACATAAAAGAGTTGATGCTGAGAGTTACAGAAGTCCTATGGAATAAAATTTCAATTACATTTTTAAAATTGATGGGGAAATACCAATTTTCAAATAAACTTGATTTGCATGTGCAAAATATGTTTAACCATAATTGTTCCTCTTCTTTACCAGTGGCCACAGATCGTTGATTCTCTCTATGTTGTCCACAAGTAACGCACATCCTTATTGAGCAGAGACGTTAGCATATTTCCAGGAACTCTGGATAGAAACAGATGATGCTAACATTTGAACAACTCAATGGGCTGTATTCTCCGGTCCTGAGGCTAAGTGCCGACGCCAACGGAGGATCTGTGGCATTTCACGACAGGAAAATCGGCGCGAAACCCTCACCGAATCCGGTACCAGTGTCGCGTGAAGCACACACGTTACGCGCGGAAAATGGTTGGAGAATTGCCGGGTCCCATGCTGCACATGTGCAGGGCTGACAAGCTGCAGCCTCCCACACACGCACTGGTCGCGCCGGAAATGCTGGTGCCAGCCGTGCTGGACTGTGTACCCGCCCACCCCGACCCCACAGCCAACCGCCTGGCCATCCCCCACCACTCCTCCTAGCCCTGGTAGAAGCTCACTGGGCAGTGGCATGGATCTCGGCCGAGTATGGCGGCGCTGGACACTATCTGCACGGCCTCCCTCTCGCTCCGCAGCTGGCATGCCAGGCTCCCAACCGGTGGGACCACGCGTGACCCACGGCGTCGGGAACTCGACCAATTGGAGGCGGAGCATTGCAGATGGGCCGGCTAATGACATACCAACGGGGTTGCGACTGCGTGCGATGCGCATTCCGATGATGCCGATTTGGAGGGGGCGGAGCATCGAGGCATGCCGTCAAACCGGCGCCTGCCCGGAATCTGGAGTCGGGTGCTATTCTCCTCCCGATCGCCGTTCTCGATTTATTCGTCGGACAACGGAGAATCCCGCCCAATGTCTTTCATGGAACAATATTCAAACTTTATGCTCGAACTAGTGGGACTTCAACCTACAGCTGCCAAGGAAGTTCATACAATCGGCAGTAAGTTCCTTTCTTTCAGAATCACCAATCACTAGACCCCGCGGGGGCAGAGATTGAGCTCATGAATTTCTCAGTTCTAATGAGGCTAGGCCAGAGATTGTGGATATAGAAGACACTGCAGGAGATGGTGACCATAGAATCTTAGAACATAGAATCATAGAACCTACAGTGCAGAAGGAGGCCATTTGGACCATTGAGTCTGCACCGACCCTTAGAAAGAGCACCCCACTTAAGCCCACACCCCCATCCTATCCCCGTAGCCCAATAACCCCAACTAACATTTTTGGACATGAAGGGCAATTTATCATGGCCAATCCACCTAACCTGCACATCTTTGGAATGTGGAAGGAAACCGGAGCACCTGGAGGAAACACACGCACACACAGGGAGAACGTGCAGACTCTGCACAGACAGTGACCCAAGCCAGGAATCGAACCTGGGATCCCGGAGCTGTGAAGCAACTATGCTAACCACTGTGCTACTGTGCTGCCCATCTGCATGGAGACTTGATGGGACATGCTGGCTCTTTCATGAAGGAAGAAATGAGAATGCATCAAAGCAAAAGAGAAAGCCTATAATGTGGCAAAGAGTAGTGGGAAGTCAGAAGATTGGGAAGGCTACAAAAACAAACAGAGGATAACAAAGAGAGAAATAAGGAAAGAGAGGATCAAATATGAAGGTAGGCGAGCCAGTAACATTAGGAATGGTAGTAAAAGTTTCTTTAAATACATTAAAAACAAACGGGAGGTAAAAGTAGAGATTGGGCCGCTCCAAAATGACGCTGGTAATCTAGTGATGGGAGACAAGGAAATAGCTGAGGAACTAAATAAGTACTTTGAGTCAGTCTTCACAGTAGAAGACATGAATAATATCCCAACAATTCAGGAGAGTCAGGGGGCAGATTTGAATATGGTAGCCATCACAAAGGAGAAAGTGCTAGAGAAACTAAGAGGTCTAAAAATTGATAAATCTCCAGGCCCAGATAGGCTACATCCTAGAGTTCTATAGGAGATAGCTGAAGAAATAGTGGAGGCATTAGTTATGATGTTTCAAAAGTCACTGGAGTCAGGGAAAGTCCTAGAGGATTGGAAAATCGCTGTTGTAACCCCCCTGTTCAAGAAGGGAACAAGGAAAAAGATGGAAAATTATAGGCCAATTAGCCTAACCTCGGTTGTTGGCAAGATTCTAGAATCCATTGTTAAGGATGAGATTTCTAAATTCTTGGAAGTGCAGGGTCGGATTAGGACAAGTCTGCATGAATTTAGTAAGGGGAGGTCGTGCCTAACAAACCTGTTAGAGTTCTTTGAAGAGATAACAAATAGGTTAGACCAAGGAGAGCCAATGGATGTTATCTATCTTGACTTCCAAAAGGCCTTTGATAAGGTGCCTCACGGGAGACTGCTGAGTAAAATAAGGGCCCATGGTATTCGAGGCAAGGTACTAACATGGATTGACGATTGGCTGTCAGGCAGAAGGCAGAGAGTTGGGATAAAAGGTTCTTTCTCGGAATGGCAACCGGTGACGAGTGGTGTCCCGCAGGGTTCAGTGTTGGGGCCTCAGCTGTTCTCTTTATATATTAACGATCTAGATGACGGGACTGGGGGAATTCTGGCTAAGTTTGCCGATGATACAAAGATAGGTGGAGGGGCAGGTAGTATGGAGGAGGTGGGGAGGCTGCAGAAAGATTTAGACAGTTTAGGAGAGTGGTCCAAGAAATGGCTGATGAAATTCAACGTGGGCAAGTGCGAGGTCTTGCACTTCGGAAAAAAGAATAGAGGCATGGACTATTTTCTAAACGGTGACAAAATTCATAATGCTGAAGTGCAAAGGGACTTGGGAGTCCTAGTCCAGGATTCTCTAAAGGTAAACTTGCAGGTTGAGTCCGTAATTAAGAAAGCAAATGCAATGTCATCATTTATCGCAAGAGGCTTGGAATATAAAAGCAGGGATGTACTTCTGAAGCTTTATAAAGCACTAGTTAGGCCCCATTTAGAATACTGTGAGCAATTTTGGGCCCCACACCTCAGGAAGGACATACTGGCACTGGAGCGGGTCCAGCGGAGATTCACACGGATGATCCCAGGAATGGTAGGCCTAACATACGATGAATGTCTGAGGATCCTGGGATTATATTCATTGGAGTTCAGGAGGTTAAGGGGAGATCTAATAGAAACTTACAAGATAATGAATGGCTTAGAAGGGGTGGATGTAGGGAAGTTGTTTCCATTAGCAGGGGAGACTAGGACCCGGGGGCACAGCCTTAGAATAAAAGGGAGTCACTTTAGAACAGAGGTGAGGAGAAATTTCTTCAGCCAGAGAGTGGTGGGTCTGTGGAATTCATTGCCACAGAGGGTGGTGGAGGCCGGGACGTTGAGTGTCTTTAAGACAGAAATTGATAAATGCTTGATTTCTTGAGGAATTAAGGGCTATGCAGAGAAAGTGGGTAAATGGAGTTGAAATCAGCCATGATTGAATGGTGGAGTGGACTCGATGGGCCGAATGGCCTTACTTCTGCTCCTATGTCTTATGGTCTTGTGGTCTTATGGAGGGGGAATGTATTACAGCACTAAGTGATATGCAGAAGGATGAGTTTCTAGAGATGGATCTGCCTTTCCAATTAATAGACTCACCTTAAGAAGTCCCTGATGGTTATTTTGAGCTGTATTTCTCGAGCCTGAAGAGCATTCAGGTATTTAGTTCACTGAACCTATCAATGTGATACCTAATGTACCACTCATTGTCCATGAGGGGATCCCTTGGCTGACCCCATGTCTGAGGCTGTAGAGGATCACCTATTTCCAGGTGTGGACGTCAATCAAAATCCATGGGCGGGATTCTCCGCAATCGGCGCAATGTCCGGCGACCGGCGCCAAAAATGGCGCGAATCAGTCCGGCATCGCGCCGCCCCAAAGGTGCGGAATCCCTCCGCATCTTGAGGGGCCGAGCCTTCACCTTGAGGGGCTAGGCCCGCGCCGGACAGATTTCCGACCCGCCAGCTGGCAGGAAAAGCCTTTGGTGCCCCACCAGCTGGCGCGGAAATGACTTTGCCGTGCGACGCATGCGCGGGAGCGTCAACGGCTGCTCACGGCATCCCCGCGCATGCGCAGTGGATGGGGCCTCTTCCACCTCCGCCATAGTGGAGACCATGGCGAAGGCGGAAGGAAAAGAGTGCCCCCACGGCACAGGCCCGCCCGCGGATCGGTGGGCCCTGATCGCGGGGCAGGCCACCGTGGGGGCACCCCTCCGGGGCCAGATTGCCCTGCGCCCCCCCCAGGACCCCGGAGCCCGCCCGCGCCACCTTGTCCCGCCGGTAAGAGAGGTGGTTTGATTCTCGCCGGCGGGACAGGCATTCCAGCAGTGGTACTTCGGCCCATCGCGGGCCAGAGAATCGACGGGGGGTTCCCGCCAACCGGCGCGGCGCAATTCCCACCCCCGCCGAATATCCGGTGCCGGAGAATTCGGCAACCGGCGGGGTCGGGATTCACACCAGCCCCCGGCGATTCTCCGACCCGGCGGGGGGGTCGGAGAATCCCGCCCCATATTTCAGTCCTAGCTTCAAATCTTTTAAAATCTTCTTTAGATCTTCAAATCTTCTGAATATCAGCACAGATATTGCAACACATCTAAAGCTTTGAATGCAGTGCTGCAAATGTGCCTCCAGGTTATTTGGTTGCAGGAAATTTATCTTCATTTTGTTGTTGAAATTCATCCCATTACAGAAGGTGGTGTTGTCTTGTCTCCATATCTTCAGCAACTTTTCCTATTTTCCAGGCAGGAGCAGCCTCACGCAGAGAGAAATATGGCTGTCTTAACACTGCCTGCAGAAAGTAGACATTCCTTCCAAAATACCATTGGGAAATCATCTCTTCTTCTTTTTGAAATGGCTTACTGGAATTTGGTCAATTTTCCTTCATCGGCCAGATCAATAGAATCTCAGATTTTCAATACCTTTTCCATCTTTGATACAACAGTGAATGATACAGCTGTCTTGGGTACAATTCCGGCCTCGGGTGACTGTGTGGAGTTTGCACATTCTCCCTGTGTCTGCGTGGATTTCCTCCGACTGCTCCAGTTTCCTCCCACAGTTCAAAGAGGTGCAGGTTAGGTGGATTGGCCATTCTAAATTGCCCTTAGTGTCCAAAAAAAGGTTAGGTTGGGTTACGGGGATAGGGTGGAGGTGTGGGCTTAAGTGGAGTGCTCTTTCCAAATGCTGGTGCAGACTCGTTGGGCCGAATGGCCTCATTCTGCACTGTAACTTTCATTCTATGATTCTTCATTGGAGTTGAAGATCATTCGTCTTCTAAAGGTTTCTCCTTGTGTTTCGCAGAGAGACCTGATTTCTTCTGCTCTAGTACCTGAGAGTTTGAAGGCTGATGTGTCACAGTCGCCTCTCTTGCATTAGTCTTTCATTGCAACAGCCTTATTGTCCTGACAGTTCAGTATTCCTATACTTGGTTTACCAACGATGCTGCAAAATTGCTCTCCCAATCTGCTCATGGAATCCCAATTGATGATCATGGAATCATAGAATTCCTACAGTGCAGAAGGAGGCCATTTGGCCCATTGAGTCTGCACTGACCCTCCGAAAGAGCACCCTACCGAGGCCCACTCCAGTGCCCCACCCCTGCAACCCTGTAATCTAACTTACATATATTTGGACACTAAGGGACAATTTGGAATGGCCAATCCACCTCACCTGCACATCTTTGGACTGTGGGAGGAAAACGGAGCACCCAGAGGGGACCCACATAGACACGGGTAGAATGTGCAAACTCCACACAGGCATCCAAGGTCGGAATCGAACCTGGGCTGTAAGGCAACAGTGCTAATCACTGTTCCACAGTGCTGCCAAGATATCCTCCAAGATGAAGGTGAAAACTCACATATCGATAAGACATCGTCCCTACGGGCGAAGAGTACTGTGAGCAATTGAATCCCTCAAGACTGTGACTTGGGGAGGGGGAAGAGTAGGAGTTGAAGTTAATCGTAAAACGGGTGTTATAGAAATGCAAGGTAAATCGTTAGAGACAGAGGGCGAATTCATCTCAGAAATAGGCAAAGTCCAATAATCGACAGAGGAAGGACCCCGGATGGTCGGCCTCCGGGCAAGGTGGCACCCTGATACTACTGGTGCCATCCAGGCACCTTGGCACTGCCAGCCTGAAACCTGGCATTACCACCTGGGTACCCTGGCACACTGCCATGGTGCACAGGTGGCACTGCCAGACTAGCAGGGGCACTGCCAGGGTGCCAGACTGGCAGCACCAAAGTGCCAAGCTGGCATTTGTCCCGTGCCAGGAATCGGACTCGGAGGTGCCCTGCTAGCATGTTGCGGTGTGTGGGACAGTACTCGAGGACAGGTGAGTTGGGGCAGAAAATGACACTAAGTGCAGCCTCCCTTGGAGGGGTGGGGGTAGTTCCCCACTGTGACAAGAAAATAAGACAGAGTGCCGTTAGATAGCGGCATCTTAATAGCTTGTAGCGCTGTCTGCTAATCCTGCCAGAATAGACTCGACTTGGTTAGATCGAGGCCTAGTTGTCACTTGTGATACCTAGACTTACAAAGCTATGGACCAAATGTTGGAAAATGGGATGAGAATACTTAGGTGTTTTTTTTTTGACCGGCGCAGATGCGATGGGCCGAAAGGACGCTTCTGTGCTGTCGACCTCTATAGTCTATGAAAAATGACCGAAAACAAGAACAGCATTCATTGCTTTAATGCAAGTCTGCCTACCTTTCTCGGGAGGAAGTCCTGCGTTAGAGAGCCGCCCACTAATTGGATCCTGGACTTCCTACAGTGCAGAAGGAGGCCATGCGGCCCATCGAGTCTGTCCCGACCCTCTGAAAGAACCCAACCCTATCCCCGTAACCCAGTCACTCCATCTAACCTTTTGGATACTAAGGGCAATTTTAGGATGGCTGATCCACCTAATCTGCACATCTTTGGATTGTGGGAGGAAGCCGGGGCACCCGCAGTAAACCCATGCAGACACAGTGAGAAAGTGCAAACTCCATACAGTTAGTCATCCGAGGCGGGAATTGAACCCGGGTCCCTGACATTGTGAGGCAGCAATGCTAACCACTGTGCCACCATGCCTCCCATAGCTGGATGATCTATTGTTCCAGTAGTGCTATCCACTACTGGGGCTCCAGGCAGTCCCCAAAGGTGAGGGTCATAGCAAGGGGAATGTGGGGTCTGTGTTCAAGAAGTTAGGGGCCGAATCACCATAGGGATGCCCGCTATGGCCAAGTGGGCGGCCAAAGAATGCACCCCTCATCCGACACCTACCCAGGCAGGTAAAGTTTCCTGGCTTCCAGCATGGCGCAGGCCTCCGCCTTAACAACTACCTCCCAACGCCACTCCTCCTCCATGCCCACACAGCCGCACCCACCTGTTGTGGGTAATATACCGGTGACAGTGAAATGTGGTACTTGAGTGACCAATAATTGGCCACTTAAGAGGCTCAATAGGCCCAAGAATAGGTGAGCTGCCCAATGCCTCCCTCTGTTGCTCTTTCTAGCTTTATTCTATTTGCTCTGTTTCGGTCACCTTTGCTCATGAGTCGCCAGGTATCTTTATGATACCGCCACGTGGTTCAAGTTTAGGTTATGATTAATAACACAGCACACCGCTTAGTAAGGATTAAAACAACGGTCATTTATTGTATACAACAAGCAATATTAATACCCTAATACTACTTTCTATATAACAAACCTATTACTACTGGCCAATACTTAACTTAGGAAGAGCCCACCAGGTCAGGGAAACGAATGGCTCGTCCAATCAAATCTGGCCCGCGGGATTCAAAAGGGCTGCTACAGGTCGGTGGCTAGGTGTCTCTACCGGATAGTGATCGTTGGATTCAAACTTACTGCTGCCGGTGGCTGGTCTTCCGAAGGTCTCGAGCAGGCGAAGATGAGAGAGAGAGCGATCTGAACTTGGACCTTTACTTTTATAGGGCCCAGGGGCTCCCTGCCTCCCGGGGCGGCCCTTGACCCTGAGTCCCAAGTGATTGGATTCTGTCCCCAGTCTCTGGGGTCGATGTGTCCAATGGTGAGGCGATTCCTCGATTGGGGGGTGGTCGCTCACCTGTCTTTGTTTCGGCCACTGCAGGCGCCGACAGGTCTGGCCCGGTATTCAATTGCTAATATGTTACAATTGTTCCCGGGGATAGCCGATTTAACTGTGGATGTCTGAGTTGATTAGGTGTAAACAGTCCTGAATGAAACTGCGGATACCTGGGTTGAAGGGCTGTTGATAGCCCTGAGTATCGATCTGGGCTACGTTCCCAGAGCTGAATATGCGAACCTGTCTGCAGCTGCCTGCTTGTGTCTTCTTGGCTGCTTTTCCCAGCCGTCTTTTGGGTTAGCCATTTTAAACTGGGTTTTGGCCAGATTAATTGGAACGCAGCCATTTTACATGGCTACACCTCACCTACCCATAAAATTTCAGACAGGTTGGGGGTGGGCAGTTAGACAGCAGGAAAGCCTCCCGCTGGGTTTTATGAGAAATCCCCCCTGCCCCCGCCTTCAAAACCAGCAGTGTAAAATCCAGCCCCAGAATTATCATTGCAAAAAACATGAGTATTTGATGTGCAAGGCACCTTGTTTACTTCTATGAATTGCGCAGAATCCCAGATTTTTAAATGAATTGCAATTAATCATGCAGAATAAACCTTAGACCTTGATTACCATGTTTAACAAATACTGACTTACCTTCATGACTTATTAAATTACCGAAGCCTTTCAATTCTATCTGACCCTCACTTTTGAAGGAAACCAAATCTTCGAAATCAAACTAAAAACAAAAAATGTTAGAAACACGCAGCATCTTTGGTGAGAGAAAAACGAAGGTAATATCTCAGATTAATGCACTTTCATCCTGTCATAACTATATATTAATGCAGAATTACCCATTCACAGAGCCAGATCAATACATTGTATGATTTTCTGTCCTTGTCCGATAGATTAGATCCATGGTAACTACCTTGTTCGGGTCACATGCCAATGGAAGGCTTACAATAGAAGGTGAGGACATCAATAATTCTGTCAAATTTCACAATTGTTGCCAATCTCTTTTATCCGCCTCGAACACTCCTCATCAACTACACCTTCATCTTTCAGCAGGGTTTCTAACTGTTGACAAGTGGAGTGAACACATTGTCTTTGTATCTTGGAGACAATTTCTTTCTTTCTCTCTCTATCATCTGATGTCATAAATACCTGTCTGACACTGTTGAGAAACATCAGATTTTGTTAATGGGATAGAATAAAGTCCTGACTGGTTAAACTGCAGGTCAACTGATTGCTGCAAAGAAATTGCGACATTGGGGACCATATAAAAATTAATGTATGCCTTCTTCATCGGTTTCTTCGTCTTATTGGAGACTGCATCAGAAGTTGTAAAGTGGCATCCTTTGGCTGTTCAATATGGCATTACAACTTTTTGGGGGTCTCAAGGTGGTCTCAATACCAAAGCTAAAGCAAGTCATACTCTTATATTCATTAACCGTGTATCAATCATCACTACTTAGTGAATTAAGTCATCCGTTTAGCCAAAATACCCAATATAGCATTCATTCAAAGAATGAAAATACCCAATATAGCATTGAAGTACATGTACTATTATTACAACACCCTGGGCAAGAGCACAGTCAATTCCAGCCCCCCTTGACCCGGAGTCACAACACAATTGAATTCACAAATAATTCTTAGAATAATACCCAAACTCTTTGGCCCTTGGATGCCTAATAGTTACAGTTACCAGGTTTGTAGGTTTAAACACAATTCCTGTTTATTTATAACAAGAACTACAACAAAATATGCAGCCAATACAACTGATTAACTATTATCTAATTCCTAATCCCCCACTTTAACTTGCCCCCTCCCCCCCCCCCTACATACAAACTGACATATCAAACTGACAAACACAGAGGGGAGGTAGGGGTGAAAATAACACATAAAAGGAAAAAAGAGTATTTGTTTCAGGTGGTTGTCTTTAAGCAGACCTTCCTTCAAAGTAAGCTTTCAGATCCAGGTTTCTGTTTCCAGCCTGTAATGGTTTCACGGTAAATCCATTCATTCAGATCATCTGTATGTTCTCTGGAAATCATTCCACTCTGGCAGGGTCCAATCACCACCTGTTACCAATCAGAATATGGCCTTTTGGCCAATTCATTGGCCACCAGCCAGCCAATTGCATCTCTTGGATGCCACAAAGTCTGGGTCTTGCTGTCAAAAGCTAGCAGCACCATATACTATGTTGTAACTTTTTGAATTCCTTATTCTCTCTGCTGCTTGACTGAAAGATACATGTCCATTAAGCATCCAAGGGGAACAAATGATAATGGCAAAAATAAAGATAAAAGGGAATATGGGAATCATCAGGAAGGATCTTTACACTACCTAACATGGCACATTTAAAGGAGTCGATTACCAATATATTCATCCCAGAACTAAATTTCTTTTGATCAGTATAATTTGTTCAGGTTCAAAATGACCTTCAGCCTTGAACTCAGAACTATCTTCATCGTGTGTCATTTCAAAACCCCTGCCTCCTCACTCTGGGCAGTTCCCAATATAACAATACTTTGAATAATTTCTCTAGCACCCATTAACATTTCCTTGGCTAATCCTGAGATTCACTCATCCATTATCACTGTTCTAATTTGGCCTTCCGCTGTGCAACATAAGAAAACAAAAACACACTGAACGTGCGGCCGTTTGGGTTCAGTGACATTCTATTCCACTGGCACCAAGCTTAATAGTACCCACATGAATGAAACTTGTCATAAAAAAATAAACTCCTCACAATGGACGACCATTTTTCAACAAGCAGAATCCAAAAGAACATTTGAGAAGTGCAACTCCTTTTTTAGAATCAGCAGAATTGCAGACTTGTTTGCCAAATAATAAGAAGCAGGAATGCAGGAGGCTCCTTCGCCCCCGGCCCGTGCTTCAGCCCAACCCTGATGGCCTCTGTCTCTATCCTATGAGCCTAGCAAGGAAAATGCTCCCTCCCTCAAAAGGATCCATGTGTGTCAATAAAGTTTCCCTACTCACCGCCCTCCCTGGCCATCACCATTTACTGATGGGGACCCAGCCAACAGCTCCCACAGCAATCACTTGGCCAGGCGCATGTCGAGGAGACATTGGATCCTCCCTGTTACAACTGATATCATAGAGATTGCTATAGATGCCTTGGTAACCATTTTATCTGTCTTTAGTCCTTCCATTGTATTGAGATCTGTGTCAGGTATCTGGGGCAGGATTTTCCATCCCGCCAGCCCTGTTGTCAGGCATGGCGCGAGATTCTCTGTTCCTACAGCTGGCCAATGGGGTTACCCATGATGGCCACCCCATGCCCCCCCATGGGTGCACTGCTGGCGAAGCGGGGGATCCTGTTGATGGAGAATCCCACAGCTGGTCTATTTAAAATCTGATGACCACCAAGTTTTCTATTCTTTGTGCCAGTGGATTTTTAAAAAATTATCATTTGTTCTCGGGATGTGAGCACCAAAGGCCAGCATTTATTTCCCAGTCCTAAATGCCCTTGAAAATGTGGTGGTGAGCTGCCTTCTTGAGTCACTACAGTTCATGTGGCATGTGGTGTAAGTGCCCCCACAGTGTGACTCCATGTTTTTGAGTCAATGGCAATGCAGGAACAGCGTATAGTTCCAAGTCTGGATGGTGTGTGACTTGGAGGGGAAACTGCAGGTGTTGGTGGTGTTTCCATGCATCATCCACCTTTGGTCTTCTGGCTGGTAGAGATTGCTGGTTTGGAAGGTGCTGTCAAAGGGACTCAGCAAGTTGCCACAGTACGTCCTGTAGATGGTATATACTGCTGCCACTGTGCATCGGTAGTGCAGGGAATGAATGTTTAAAGTGGTAAGTGGAGTATTGATGAAGCAGAGTGCTTTGTCCCGGTTTGTATCAAGTTTTTTGAATGTTGTTGGAGCTGTAGGCAGGGAATAAATGCCCTGTAGCTGTGGAGGGTATTCCATGACGCTGTTTACTTGTGCCTTGTAGATGGTAGACAGGTTGTGAGGAATCAGGGCAGAATTCCCAGCCTCTGATCTGCTCTTGTAGCCACAGTACTTTTATGGCTGGTTCAGTTAAGTTTCTGATCAATGGTAACCCCCAGAATATTGATGGTGGGTGATTCAGAAACGCTAATGTAGTTGAATATCGGCTCAAATGGCCAAATGGCCTCCTCCTGCATCCAATTTTCTGTGAATGTCAATGGGAAATGATTAAGATTTCTTTTGTTGAAGGTCATCAATCCTTGTTTCTTGTGTAACGTGAATGTTATCAACCTTTTTTCAGCCCAAGCTGGAGTTGTGTCTGGGCCTTGTTGCATGAGGACATGGACTGCTTCAGTGACTGAGGAGCCATCAATGGCACTGAAAACTGTGCAATCATCCCCACTTCTGATTTCATGATGGAGGCAAGGTGTTATGGGCCAGGGTTTAGAAAACTCCGAAGTACATCATGGAATTCACCTGACTTCAACTGTTTATAGATTTTGGTTATGAGGAGCACAAGGCCCTACCTTTCAGGTGTTATTCAACAGAGGCCTTAAGCACTTTTAATTAAAAACAAAGTTTATTCTCCAAATTCAGTTAACATTTCTATAAACACACACACAGTAAGCATTTTTATCAACTACAAACATGAATACCCAGACAGCTACAGTACTCTATGTATAACGCTTAATAAATTCCCCCTTTAAGCTGTTCCAATTTAATAACAAGATCCCATAAACCAGAAACCCCATTCAAAGGTGTGGCCCAACACATAGCACTCAAGACCTGGTATAGGTACTTCTTGTTTCCTGTCCAAAACAGCAGGTTTGAGTTCCTTCCAGAAAACATTTATCACTTTTAAGTTATCACGTAATCTGGAGACATCTTTTAGAATGCGGAGACAGAGAGACTCCAAGATCCTTGTCTGTCTGAATACAGCAGCCAAATGTGAAAACGAAAGCAAAACCCAGAGCCACACAACAGCTCCCAGCTCAAAAACAAAAGTCAAACTCAGAGCCACAGCTCAACTCCACCCACATGATGACATCACTGAAGACATTTGATGAGGCAAAACATTTCTTAAAGGGACACTCCCATGGCAAAGGTCACTGACGAAGCGGCTGAAGATAGTGCTGCTATGAACACTACCCTGATGAAC
The DNA here is from genome assembly GCF_047496885.1 of Scyliorhinus torazame. Taxonomy (NCBI): domain Eukaryota; kingdom Metazoa; phylum Chordata; class Chondrichthyes; order Carcharhiniformes; family Scyliorhinidae; genus Scyliorhinus; species Scyliorhinus torazame. The sequence goes on from NC_092713.1 coordinate 288,823,838, forward strand.
TTTTGCATTAATTGGCCTTCAAGTTGACAAGGTCGATTAAATCCACACTTTGAATACGCTTACCCAACATTAATCAGCATCAATAAGACAGTATGGGAAACACTAAAACATTTCCCATTTTGCACACCAAACCTCTGTGTGCGTGCCATTCTCAGCCTGGATTTTGAGACTGACGCAGAGAAACAATTCTAATATTACATATAACTGGTGCAAGCTGTGACAACAATTGAAATGCAACATCAAATCACTGACATGCTTCACAGTTCTTGATTCATACCGGATGAAATATAGGCTGGGCATTATGGTGCAGCTCAAGTTTGGTCTCTGTACTGAAAGAATATATTTTGTCAGTGTGGTATTATCAGGTGTTGCGGTACCTAAGAGGCTGATGACCATTGGTTAAACCTAGGAGTTTACCATTGGCTGTTGATACGTAGCTCCGCCCTGACAGGTGGAGTATAAGAACCGGTGCCATCCCAGCAGCCTTCACTTTCTGTACCAAAGCTGCTGGGGAACAAGTTCTAGTCAATTAAAGCCTTCAGTTATGAAATCACTTTGGTTTGAGTGTAATTGATTGTGCATCAATTTAATCGACTAGACTTAAGCTGGAAGGATGGATCTCAAGTCTGCCTACCACCAGCTACCCCTCCGTAATAGTGACCGCAAGTACACTGCCTTCGAAGCAGATGGGCAGCTCTATCAATTTTTAAGAGTTCCCTTTGGTGTCACTGATGGGGTCTCGGTCTTCCAGCGAGAGATGGACCGAATGGTTGACCGGTACGGCTTACGCGCAACATTCCCGTATCTGGATAACGTCACCATCTTCGGCCATGAGCAGCAGGACCACGACACCAACCTCCGCAAATTTCTACAGACCGCAAAAATCCTTAACTTAACGTACAATAAGGATAAATGTGTAATTAGCACCGACCGTCGAGCCATTCTAGGCTATGTAGTGCGAAATGGAGTTGTAGGCCCCGACCCTGAGCGCATGCGCCCCCTTATGGAGTTCCCCCTCCCTCACTGCCCCAAGGCCCTGAAGCGCTGCCTCGGGTTTTTCAGTTATTACGCACAGTGGGTCCCCAACTACGCAGAAAAATCCCGACCCCTAATCCAGTCCACAACCTTCCCCCTGTCGACGGAGGCCCGCCAGGCCTTCAGCCGCATCAAAGCAGACATTGCAAAGACCACGATGCATGCCATCGATGAGTCCCTCCCCTTCTAGGTCGAGAGCAATGCATCCGACCTAGCTCTGGCGGCCACCCTCAACCAAGCGGGCAGGCCTGTACCTTCTTCTCCTGTACCCTCCATGCTTCCGAAATTCACCATTCCTCGGTCGAAAAAGAGGCACAAGCCATAGTTGAAGCTATGAGATATTGGAGGCATTACCTGGCCGGCAGGAGATTCACTCTCCTCACGGACCAACGGTCGGTTGCTTTCATGTTCGATAATGCACAGCGGGGCAAGATTAAAAACGACAAGATCTTGCGGTGGAGGATAGAACTCTCCACCTTCAACTACGAGATCTTGTACCGTCCGGGGAAGCTAAACGAGCCTCCTGATGCCCTGTCCCGCGGCACTTGTGCCACTGCACAAGTGGACCGCCTCCGAGCCCTCCACGAGGACCTCTGCCACCCGGGGGTCACTCGTTTCTTCCACTTCATCAAGACCCTCAACCTGCCCTACTCCATCGAGGAGGTCAGGACAGTCACCAGGTTCTGCCAAATCTGCGCGGAGTGCAAACCGCACTTCTACCGGCCAGAGAGGGCGCACTTGATAAAGGCTTCCCGTCCCTTTGAACACCTCAGCATGGATTTCAAAGGCCCCCTCCCCTCCACCGACCGCAACACGTATTTCCTGAACGTGATTGACGAGTACTCCCGGTTCCCATTCGCCATCCCCTGCTCAGACATGACCGCAACCACCGTCATCAAGGCCCTCCAGGGTATCTTTACACTGTTCGGTTTCCCCGCGTACATACACAGTGATAGGGGGTCCTCCTTTATGAGCAACGAACTGCGTCAATTCCTGCTCAGCAGGGGCATTGCCTCAAGCAAGACGACCAGTTACAACCCCCGGGGAAACGGACAGGTGGATAGGGAGAACGGAACGGTCTAGAAGACTGTTCTACTGGCCCTACGGTCCAGGAATCTCCCAGTCTCCCGCTGGCAAGAAGTCCTCCAGGTGGCCCTCCACGCCATCCAGTCGCTGCTCTGTACAACTATCAATCAGACACCTCATGAATGTCTCCTTGTTTTCCCTAGGAAGTCCTCCTCCGGGACTTCGCTCCCAACCTGGCTCGCGACACCCGGATCCATCCTGCTTCGGAAGCATGTGCGGGCCCACAAGTCGGACCCGTTGATCGAGAGGGTCCACCTGCTGCACGCTAACCCCCAGTACGCCTACGTGGCGTTCCATGACGGCCGGCAAGATACGGTTTCCCTACGGGACCTGGCGCCCGCCGGAACCCCACGCGCACCCGAACCATTACCCCCACACCCCCCCCCCCACAGCACTTCACTGGAGGATCAGTACTCCCGCCGTTCCTGCCTAGGCCCGCCCACCCACTGACACCCCCTACAGGCACCCCCCCACCGTGTTAACCGTATGTCCCAACAGCCACGCCTAGCGGTGACAAAGCTGCCAGGGAGGCCAAAATCACGCTCCCGGAGTCGCAACCACCTGGAACCCCATCAGAATCACCACCGAAGCCCAGACGATCCAGAAGGACGACCAGGCCACCCGATCGATTGATTGCTTCGCTGTGACTTTAACCGTGGACGAACACTTTGTAAATATTCTCAACAACCCTGTAAGGAGGTATCACGGAACCTCCATATCTGATCATACTATGTTAAAGGTGACTGTTACCACTGGCCACCACCCCCGCTGGACTCTTTTTTAACAGGGGGTGAATGTGGTATTATCAGGTATTGCGGTACCTAAGAGGCTGATGACCATTGGTTAAACCTAGGAGTTTACCATTGGCTGTTGATACGTAGCTCCGCCCTGACAGGTGGAGTATAAGAACCGGTGCCGTCCCAGCATCCTTCACTTTCTGTATTGAAGCTGCTGGGGGACAAGTTCGAGTCGATTAAAGCCTTCAGTTATGAAATCACTTCGTCTTGAGTGTAATCGTGCATCAGTCAGTTCTGCCCACAACCATAACGGAAGAGACATCAAGTAGTTGGAGATGAAAACATGATGGTTTCCCACTGGAAGTGGCAGAGGACGTAAATATATCCATCTACAGAGGGGAAAATGCATTTTAATATTGTTTTTTCTTCATTCATGGGACGTGGGTATCACTGGGTGGGCCAGCATTTGTTACTCATCTGAACTACTTGCGAGGCCATTTCAGAGGGCTTTTAAAAATCAACCACATTACTGCGGCCCTGAAGTCACATGCAGGCCAGACCAAGTAAAGACGGCAGACTTCCTTGCCTACCAGGCATTGAACCAGTTGTGTTTCATGGCCATCACTGGACCTTTGATTCCAATTTTTTATTGAATTCACTATTCGCTGTAGTGGGATTTGAACCTTGTGGCAGGAAGAGGTCTCGCCTTGCCAAGGATGTGCCAGAATTGTAACATAGTGGATAATTCAAGCCACCATTTCCTGCAAATTATTTTTCAATAAGCATTCCTGTATGGCGTCATGGTTACCTCATCCCCATATCCCAGATAGGGTAATGCCACCCAAACATAATGTGTGCTACTGAAGCATAAACTGACTGAAGTGTGTCCCTGAGGGAGCAGCTCATTGTCTCAGTCAAGTGCATGACAAGATGATCGAGGATGCAGAACTCGAATCAATAGCTGGCAATAAGGCTGATCTCCTGTAGCATCTGCTACCTGAGGCGACCTCCGCAAGAAGATAATTCTCCGACGACACTGGCATTTTCTGCAAGATGCATTTCTTGTGAAGCAATAAAACACAATGACCCTCCGCATTTAATCAGTTTGGGAGCCACTTACTGCTTTATTCACTTGATATCATTTAAAGTTATTGGCTAATCAGGTCTTTGAGGGCAAAAGCAACATTACTGTAGAGCTGCACATTAAAATCAGATTGCAACGTATGGCCTGTAACTCCCTCAGAGTGGCAATCATCTGTGTTGAAACTCCAAACCCGTCTCGCCTGACCTTCCCCCACTCAGGCTGGGTAATTTAGAAGCATTGAAATGCCGGCTGCATCAGCGTGGAGCATGTGGAGGACAGATAAGATAGATACACCCTCTTATGGTACTCGCTGCGGTAAAGTAAACACTTAAAGGGACAACTTGAAGGGAAAAAGTAAGTTTGAACGGTACGTGGGGGTTCAGGCATCAGGGAGAGAATGTGGGGTGAATTCGGATGTGGGGGGGTTTGGTGGGACCTGGTGAGGGGGATAAAGACTGAGTTTGGGGTGGGGGGTATGACAGGGGAGACCGGGGGAGGGGTGAGGGGGGGGCTGGAGAAACCCGGTTGGGGGAGGAGTTGGAAGGGTGGGAGAGGCCTTGTGGGGAGGGGGGGGGGGGAGGGGGGAAGGAGTTGAGACTGGAAAGTGCAGGGGGTCAGACTGGGAGGGAATATGGGGGGATGCAGTCAGGCCAGGATGGGGGGGGGGGGGGCGGGGGGTGGTCAGATGCGTAGTGTTGGGGTGTCTCGTGCACGACATGGTCTGGGTTTTCTAAACAATTACTATTGAGTTAGAAGTGCTTTGCTTCCTTCTAACACTTTTGGAGTAACCATCAGAGTAAAACCGGCACATCTGTCCAAAGTCAGCAATATAAATCGCTTTATCAGATGGTTCCCAGTCCAGTGCAATTGTCCAGGGAAAGTTCGCGCTGCTGGACAATTGTCAGGTAAAGATTTACATAGGAATGTCCTCGAGAGATTCCTCAGCACAGATGGTCTGTGATTTTTTTTTTAGTGTTTTCCTCACAAGCAGCTTTGTAGCTGAACAGGGGCACTTTAAGAGAAAGATTGCATGACAAAATCAGAAATGATATCGTGGTCGTTTGCAATGGGCAAACGGGCAGTTTAACATCGCAGCCTGTTGTGTTAACATCTTCGAAATAAACCTCTATGCTATGGCTGAACCTCCAAGGACTGCGGACTCAATCTTGAATCCACTATGTAAAACTGACAATGACGGAGATGAACAGCATTTGTCGGCTCCCAAAGAAATAATAAATCCTTGAAATCATCTTGACTTGAAAACTGGCGACTGGGAGTCAGACAACGGTTGAAGCCACTGGAGGAACTGAAAAATCACTGGAAATTCTGAAGGAAACAACTTTGGAGAAGATCCCACTATGTGCCTCACTCGAAAGGAACTCAGGAGTGGTGAGTGTCATAATATACACATCAGTATATGATGGTGCAGAGACACCATGACTGACACACAGCAGCCAATCACCAGTTAGGGCACGGTCACGATAAAGACAGAGGGCACTAGTTTTTCCGCTCTTTCGGGATGCAGCATCCGAGACAGACAGAGCCCGCAGTCAGTAGCACAAACATCCACCATGTGCTAGCAGTATAGGCTGGTCAGGTTAGGCATAGGTCTTCAGTCAATCTAACATAGTGTCGACCCACAGTGCAAGTATGCTGAACAGCTCTTAGTTAAATAAAATAGAGTTGTACTATTACAAGTGTTGGTAGCCTGTCTATGTTACTGCTAATGTAAACACAGTCTCCACAAATCCAGAGTACCCAACACATGATGGTACCAGGAGTGAGGTCCACTAAAGCCTCCCTGCTTGGTGCTCAGGCATGCAAACTTCTAAACCTTGTCCAAAGGGTTCACTCCCTGTCACCCGCTGATGCTTCCGCATCTCAGGACGCTGACTTTCGGACATAGCTGAACGCCATCACCACCCGAACAAAATGGCGGGAACTCAGGGCGAAGCTGACCAAGGCCCCGGTGTTGGCATTTTTCGATCTGGCCAAAGAAACAAAGATCTCCACGGATGCCAGTCGGTCCGGCATTGGGGCAGTGGTCCTTCAACGTGATGATGCCTCCTCATGGGCTCCTGTCACATACGCGTCACGTGCAATGATGCCCACCGAACAGCGCTATGCGCAAATTGAAAAAGAGTGCCTGGGCTTTCTTACCGGGGTCGTCAAATTCCATGACAAATTCCATAACTATGTCTATGGACTCACAAAGTTCACAGTCGAGACAGGCCACTGGTCAGTATCATTCAAAAAGGCCTTAACAACATGACGCCGTGCCTGCAGCGCATTCTCCTTAAACTCAGGCGGTATGACTTCGAACTCGTCTATACCCCGTGTAAGGAGCTCACCGTCGCCGATGCACTCTCCGATTTGCCACCACACCCTGCGACCCAGCAGGCTTCGTGTGCCAAATTGATGCTCAGGTGGGTAGCATTCGCCGCATCCAATCTGCCCGCCACGGACGAACGACTCCTCCATATTTGTCGTGAGACGGCCAACGTTCCCCTGCTCCAACGTGTCATGCACCACCTGACAGACGGGTGGCTCAAGGTCCAATGTCCTCAATTCTATAACATGGCGGTGGTAGATGGAATTCTACTAAAGCTGGACAGGATCGTCATTCCGCACAGCATGCGGAACCTTGTCCTTGAGCAGCTCCATGAGGGCCACCTGGGAGTGGAGAAATGCCGCCGACCGGCCCGTGAGGCAGTGTACTGGCCTGGAATCAACGAGAACATTGCCAATGCCGTTCTTAACTGCCCAACATGCCAGCGTTTCCAGCCTGCTCAGCCAAGGGAGACCTTGCAACCCCATGAGTTGGTCACGTCCCCCTGGACCAAAGTGGGCATCGACCTGTTCCATGCAATTGGCCGGGACTACGTCCTCATAGTGGACTATTTCTCAAACTACCCGGAGGTAGTTAGGCTACATGACCTCACCTCAACTGCGGTCATTCGGGCGTGCAAGGAAACCTTCGCTCGCCATGCCATCCCGCTTACGGTCCTGTCCGACAATGGCCCGTGTTTTGCCAGCCAGGAGTGGTCCAATTTTGCCAAACGATACAACTTCGCACATGTCACGTCCAGTCCCCATTACACCCAATCCAATGGCAAAGCTGAAAAGGGGGTGCACATTGTCAAACGACTCCTGTGCAAGACAGCCGATGCAGGATCCGATTTTTACCTCGCCCTGCTTTCTCACAGACCAGCTCCATTGTGCACCGGCCTGTCATTGGCTCAATTGTTGATGAATCGCATGCTGCGGGCGACAATGCCGGCCATTCATGTCCCGGACTTGGACAACCTTCCGGTCCTTCGTCGAATGCAGTTGTCTCGGGCCCAACACAAATCGGCGTACAATGCCCGCGCCACGGATCTCCCTGCTCTGGCTCCTGATGACGAGGTCCGTGTTCAACTTCCCGATGGTGGTTGGTCCGCCACCGCTGTGGTGCTCAGACAAGTGGCCCCCAGGTCATTTATGGTTCGTCTACAAGACGGCTCTCTTCTTCGCCGAAATAGGCGGGCACTACGACTCCTTCCTCGCTCGCCAGCAGATCATCATGTCCTGCCCCGCCGTCACGACGAACCCGTCACGGACTTTGCAGATCTCCCTTTCGCTCTGCCACCCTCTGACTCTGACACAGTCCCGCCAATTGCAGAACAGGCGGCCCCTGACCCACTCTCAAGGCGGTCAACCAGAATTTGTCGCCCACCGCAGAGACTGAATTTATGAACTGCCTGAATTCATGGACTCTTTGAACTCATGAACTTTCATTACCCTGTTTGATTAACTCACTGGTTTATACATACTGTTGTTCTAGTTATATGTTGTGTTACATACTGTCCATCTGTACTAGACACCTTCCAATGTAAATATCTTAGAGTCCCTGTACATAGTCCTGTAAATATGCTCACATGTGCCACACATAGTTAGGAACATTCGCATACTACATTATTTATTGCCACAAACACACATTTTTTTTAGAAAAGGGGGATGTCATAATATACACATCAGTATATGATGGTGCAGAGACACACACTGACTGACACGCTGCAAGACCAATCAACACAACACAGCAGCCAATCACCAGTTAGGGCACGGTCACTATAAAGACAGAGGGCACTAATTTTCCCGCTCTTTCGGGATGCAGCATCCGAGACAGACAGAGCCCACAGTCAGTAGCACAAACATCCACCATGTGCTAGCAGTATAGGCTGGTTAGGTTAGGCATAGGTCTTCAGTCAACCTAACATCATGTCAACCCACAGTACAAGTATGTCTAACAGCTCTGAGTTAAATAAAATAGAGTTGTACTATTACAAGTGTTGGCGGCCTGTCTATGTTACTGCTAAGGTAAACGCAGTCTCCACAGATCCAGAGTACCCAGCACATCAGTGAGTAGCAAGTGTCCTGCAACAGCAAATTTTGAGCTGGGGGTACTGCAAAACACAAAGGGAAACAACTGACCTCAAGTTGTGCTCTGCTTTGGGAAGAAAGGACGCAGGTAATGCTGAGAATTCATGGTATATTGTGCACACACAGATCTTTCCGTGGAGAAAAATGATGGGACAATTTGGCACCGTGTGGCTGTTCAATGAGAATACAGAGGATCGGAACTCGTACACAGAACAGTTTGACTATTTTGTTCAAGTTGTCATGGGAGTGTCCCTTTAAGAAATGTTTTTGTCTTATCACATGGCTTCAGTGATGTCATTGTGTGGGTGGAGCTGGGTTGTGGCTCTGCGTTTTTCTTTCACTTTAAGTTTGAACTGGTTTTGTTCTGAACAGGTTGAAAGAAGGTTTATTTCTCTCTCTGCATTTTAAAAGCTGTTTTCAGACTGCTTAATAACTTGAAAAGAAATAACTGTTTTCTGGAAGGAATTTAAACCTGCTGTTTTGGGAAGGAAACAAGAAGTATCCATGCCAAGTCTTAAAGACAGTAAGAGTGCCGTGTGCTGGGCCACAACTTTGAAAAGTTTATGGGATCTTGTTATCAAATTGGAACAGCTAAAGGGGGAAAGTTATTAAGGGTTACATCTAGACTACTGGAGCTGTGTGGGGTATTTATGTTGGTAATTGATAAAAATGCTTACTGTGTGTTTATTAAAATGTTAACTCAATGTGTAGAATAAACTTTCTTTTTTGACTAAAAGTGCTTAAAGCCTCTGTTGAATAACCCCTGAAAAGAAGGCCCTTGTGCTCATCGTAACCAAAATCAATAAACAGTTGTCGGTCAGGTGAACTCCATGATAAACTTTGGAGTTTACTAAACACTGACTCATAACAAAGATAGCCCAAGATATAAAACTCCAAACATTCCTATGCATAATGGGGACGGGGAAACGTTTAACATCCTTAGGCATCTGGTACAGCCAGAAAAACCAGGCGCAAAAACATGTGAAGAAATAGTGGAACTTTTACCGGGTCACCATTCACCAAAACCTTCAATCATCGCAGAAAAGAAATTTGGGCAACATGGTAGCACAAGTGATTAGCACTGTGGCTTCACAGCGCCAGGATCCCAGGTTTGATTCCTTGCTGGGTCACTGTCTGTGCAGAGTCTTCACGTTCTCCCCGTGTCTGCGGGGTTTCCTCCGGGTGCTCCGGTTTCCTCCCACAGTCCAACGACGTGCAGGTTAGGTGGATTGGCCATGATCAATTGCCCTTAGTGACCAAAACAAAGGTCAGGAGGGATTATTGGGTTACGGGGATAGGGTGGAAATGAGGGCTTAAGTGGGTCGGTGCAGACTCGATGGGCCAAATGGCCTCCTTCTGCACTCTATCTTCCATGTTCTAAAGGTTTGAGTTTCATAAGCGCAACAAAGAAGGAAGTGAATCGATCACACAGTTTGTAGCTTCCCCGAAAAGATTGTCAGAACACTGAAAATTCAGGGATATGTTAAGCGATACCATCAGAGATAGATTAGTCTATGGTTTAAGAAAGAGGGCAGCATGGTAGCATAGTAGTTAACACTGTGGCTTCACAGCGCCAGGGTCCCAGGTTCGATTCCTGGCTTGGGCCACTGTCTGTGCAGAGTCTGCACACTCTCCCTGTGTCTGCTTGGGTGTCCTCTGGGTGCTCCGGTTTCCTCCCACAAGTCCCGAAAGGCATGCTTGTTAGGTAAGTTGGACATTCTGAATTCTCCCTCTGTGTACCCGAACAGGGGCCGGAGTGTGGCGACTAGGGGCTTTTCACAGTAACTTCATTGCAGTGTTAATGTAAACCTACTTGTGACAATAAAGATTATTATTAATTATTGTTATTATTATTAAGAAACATAGCTATTCAGAAATAGTTGATGAACAAAAGCAACCTGACCTGAAGCCAAAGAAGCTCAACAGTCGAGTCCAAGCACAAGAATTCAAAAGGTGGCAGCTGAAACTCTGACGCAAATATAGACTCGCACTTGCCAAAGGAGTGCAAAAACCAGGCACTCAGCAGCAGATTGTTGGTGCAAAGACGTCATTGACAGAAATTGTGGCAAAAATGGCCACATTGCATGCGATTGTTGGAAAAAGAAACAAGCTTTTGGCAAAAGTTGCAGGAAGCAAGAGCCAAATAAAACAAATGGAAGGTTTTTCAAGGAAAAAGTATCCACATGGTACAAAAAATACCCGAGAAGGAATTCGATTCACCGTCTGATGATGAACAGGCAGTAAATTAGCTATTGCTGGTGCTACAAACCGATATTGGGTCATTCCATTACTGATGGTCAGCCGGTGAAGATGGAGGTGGACACTGAGGCAGCTGTCTCGCTGGGGTCAGAGACTGTATATCAAGAAAAGCTCTGACATATTGATCTGCAACCTGCGAAGATCGTGCTAAAAACCCACCCTGGAGAAGTGGTTCTGTTTAGGGGCTGTATTGATGTAACAGTGCAATTAAATGAACAGACGGCAGATTTGTCCTGGCTCATAGTGAAAGGAAATTATCGGGCACTAATGGGAAGGACTTGGCTGGAAAAGGTCAGATTAAATTGGGCTGAGGTAAATCTCATGACAGATTCCAAATTCAGCAGTGAGCTGGGAAGCATGAAGGATATCTCAGTAAAGCTGAAGATCAGGGAATAAAGTCAGGCAAGGTGCTTAAAGGCTGGGTCAGTGTCATACGCAATTAGACCTGAGGTAGAGACAGAATTAGAATGGTTGGTCAGAATGAGAATCCTTGAACCCATTAATGTGAGTGATTGGGCTACAGCGATCATACCCGTGATGAAAATAGATGATTGATTACCTATTCGCTGGGTTGGTTGGAGGCCAACACTTCAGTAAAATTGGCCACAGATAGCAAAACATCAAAATAACGTAGATCAGGATTCACAACAGTTCTTGACGATTGTGAAGCACAAAGGGTTATTTTGACACAAATCTTAAGCGGGTAAGATGGAGTCCTCTACTACCTGGATGACACCCTGGTTCATCGGAAGAATGAGGAAGAAAATCTCCACAACCTAGATGACACATTCCAGAGATTAAAATATTATGGATTAAGAGTCCAAAGAGGCAAATGAGAATTTTCCAATCTTTGATTGAATATCTGGGTCACGTCATCGGAGCCAATGGGCGACATTGGTCCCCTTCAAAAGTCAAATCCATTACCGAAGCACCCACACCTCAAAATGTCAACCAACTTCAATCTTTCTTAGGCTTACAAAATTAATACGGAAGGGGGTTTCACACATCGTGCCCACAGGTGAAGAGATACCCGTAGCCTTCGCGGCGAAGACCTTGAATACAGCCGAATGCAATTGTGCACAGATAGAGAAAGAAGCCCTTGGAATCAATTTTTAAATAAAACAGTTCTACCAATTCCTGTATGGAAGTAAATTCACTTTACTGATGGACCATCGTCCACTAACAATGAGTTTTAGACCTCTTCCGGGAACTCATAGAAGGACTCCATCAAAGGCAGCGAGCAGAATGCAGAGGTGGGCATTGCTCTTGTCATACACACATACACGATCAAATCATAGAATCATAGAATTTACAGTGCAGAAGGAGGCCATTTGGCTCATCGTGTCGGCACCGGCTCTTGGAAAGAGCACCCTACCCAAGGTCCACACCTCCACCCCATCCCCATAACCCAGTAACCCCACCCAACACTAAGGGCAATTTTGGACACTAAGGGCAATTTGTCATGGCCATTCCACCTAACCTGCACATCTTTGGACTGTGGGAGGAAACCAGAGCACCCGGAGGAAACCCACGCACACACGGGGATAACGTGCAGACTCCGCACAGACAGTGACCCAAGCCAGGAATCGAACCTGGGACCCTGGAACTGTGAAGCAATTGTGCTAACCACTATGCTACCGTGCTGCCCTGTCATCAGTCGAACCTTCATGCGAATGCAGATGGACACCCCCAACTACCTTTACCAAATAATTTGTTGATAAGCAGTTTGTTTGGAAACATTTTCTACTACAAGCAAGTAGGCAGCACGGTTTCAAAATGGTTAGCACTGCTGCTTCACCATGCCAGGGACTTGGGTTCGATTCCAGCTTTGGGTGACTGTGAGGAATTTGCAGGTTCTCACAGAATCACTCCAGTGTAGAAGAAGGCCATTCAGCCCATGGAGTCTGACGGACGCTCTGAAAGAGCAGCCTACCTAGGCCCAATCCCCCACCCTATCCCTGTAACCCGACCTTGGAGCAATTTAACATGGCCAATCCACCTAACCTGCACATCTATAGACTGGGAGAAAACCGGAGCACCTTAAGTTAAAGCTATATTCCACCCAAAGACGTGAGTTATCCATGCAGGCATGTTGTCTTCTCTGGGGAATGAGAGTGATCATGCCACTCTTATTCAGAAAATGTGTATTAAACTAACTTCATGAAGGTACTGAAGCATTGTAAGGATAAAGGAATTAGCCAGGAGCTATTTTGGTGGCAGGGGCTAGATACTGAAATTGAGGAAAAGGCAGTAATGTGTTCACCTTGTGCAAAAGTGCGGAACCTGCCGCTATTAGCCCTATTGCACCTGTGGGGATGGCCAGGAGAGGCCCAGCAATGGGTACATGTTGATTATGCTGGACCATTTGAAAGTCACAGGTTCCTCATTCTAGTCGCTGCTCACTCGAAATGAGTTGAAGTCAACATCCTTGGAGAAAACAACTGAGACATTGGGTGAAACCTTCAGCGGATTTGGTGACGTTGAACAAATGGTGAGCGATAATGGACTGCAGTTCATATCTCAAGAGTTCATAAACTACTTAAAGGGTGACGGAATTTAACACATCCTATCTGCTCCTTATCACCCTGCCCCAGATGGGCTTGCAGAACATTTGTACAGATGATGTAACATTCGTTAAAGGTAACCAGAGAACAAGGTTCATTCTCTAAACATTTGAGTCAACTCCTGCTCACGTACAGGAATACTGCGCACTCAGCAATCCAAGTTTCCCCGGCATTGCTGATGGTTAAATGTCAACGACACACAGCATTCAATTTGCTAAAACCACCCAAGACAAAATAATTTGTCGAGAAAAAGCTGCAGGATCACGTCATATGGCAAGTGAACAAGGCGAAATGGCATGATTTTTGCCAGGGTCAAGATGTTCTAGCACAAAATTATAGCACAAGTGGACAGTGGATTCCTGTCACCATCTTAACACACACCGGTCTCCTACACCATACAAACCCGAGATAATGTAATATGGAGAATGCATGCAGATCACCTTTTGGTGACAAGAATCAATTCGCCAGAATCAGAACCGACAGATAGTCCAAATCCAGCTGTACCAAGAGACGGCCTGCACCTTCCCGCGAAGCCGACACAAACCAAACCAATTGGGCAACAGTAACTCAATTGCGAATCAATTTCAGATCATTACGTCGATTCTGGCTAAGATAACCACTGACAGCACTCACACAATGCCAAAGACACCAGAGATCGCAACAAGTACTAAAAAGCAGACGCCTGGAGTTCGCCGACAACCACACAGAGAACGACGATCTCCGGAACATCTGACATATTGAGCGTTAATGTTGCTAATTGATGGTTAATGTTATACAGTTCATTGTGTCAAACACCTTTGATTTAAAGGGGAAAGAAATGTTGTGTATTCATAGTGTTTTTAGCGTTTTCCTTACCAGCAGCCTTGTAGCTGAGCGGAGGCATTTTAAGGGAAGGATTGTGCGACGTCATCAGATGACATCACCGATCATTTGCACGGTCAAACGGGCAGTCCAACATCGCAGCTTGGAGTGTTAATATCTTCTGAATAAAGCTCTACATTTTTGTTGAACTCTCCAAGGCCTGCATACTCAACCTTGAATCCTCCACAGTACCTACCCCCCAAATCCGATGCTGGGGAGCCCGGAAGTTGTGAGCCATGATTATACTCCTGAGGAAATACAGCCCACACAATCCTCTGCAGGGTCACTGGGTCAAATATGTCTCATAGGAACAGGGTTGGGCCATTCAACCTCTCGAGCCTGTTCTGCCATTCTGCTAGTTCATAGCTTGTGTGATAATGCGCTGTGCCAAATTTGTGACACTGCAGGTAGTGCACATAGTGGTCAGTCTGCTTGTCATCTCTCACTTTGAGCTATGACTGCATGCTAGCAGTATAATTATTACAAAAAGAGAGTTGAGTGTGAAAACCTCTCCCGCCGGTATGTAATATCTATATCAGCAAGTACGATGTAGTGCTTCCCATGGTGACATATGTGAACCTCAGGAACCTAGTTAAACTACAGGGTTCTTGGAGGAGGCCTCTCTCCCAGATGAATGACAATCGGGCCCACTGACGTATGGTTACACCCTGGTGTCCATGAACCCGGACCCCTAGCTATGGGCAAATATCTCCACTATTGTGAGGACCATTTGGAATGTTGTGAGCCGTTTTAGGCCCCGGATATAAGAAGGGATGTGTTGGCCTTGACGTAGGTCCAGGGAAGGTTCACAAGAATGATCCCCGGAATGAAGAACTTGTCATACGAGGAACGGTTGAGGACTCTAGGTCTGTATTCGATGGAGTTTAGAAGGATGAGGGGGGACTTACAGGATACTGCGAGGCAGGGAGAGAGTGGACGTGGAGAGGATGTTTCCACCTGTAGGAAAAACTAGAACCAGAGCACACCATCTCAGACTTTAAAACAGATGAGGAGGAATTTCTTCAGCCAGAGGGTGGTGAATCTGTGGAACTCATTGCCGCAGAAGGCTGTGGAGGCCAAATCACTGAGTGCCTTTAAGCCAAGGGTAGATAGGTTCTTGATTAATAAGGGGATCAGGGGGTATGGGGAGAAGGCAGGAGAATGAGGATGAGAAACATATCAGCCATGATTGAATGGCGGAGCAGACTCGATGGGCCTAATGGCCAAAGTCTGCTCCTATGTCTTATTGTCTTATGATATTCTCTTGGAGGAGAAGAAGGCTAAGGGAGTAAACCCTGACAGAAAATCCGCACTGGAGTCCGGTAGGTGGCAATCTGCCATCTATCAGGCAGCTTTCCGGCTATTCCTGCAGCAGAGCTGGTTCCAAGAGTATTAGTTTCATCCTTCACATTGGACAGCACTCACAATGACTAGAGAGGGACCCTGATGTTTGGGAAACCCAGGATTTCTGTGACACTGTGACACTGACCACTCCCTGGTGTGTAGCAAGGTCAGGCTTCAGCCAAGGAAACTATACTGCTCGTTCCTTGATTAAGTACTTGCCATATCACTAACGTAGAAAGGAACCAGGAATTCCTCGACATCCTCGATCAGGCTCTTTTGGATAACAATGCTCAAGGTCAGACTGCAGTGTCAAAGTGCATCGATGCAACACCATCTATAACTCTGTACTCACTGCGTATGGGAAAAGCGATCAGAAGAACGCTGACTGGTTTGAGGCTTATTGGTTTGGAATGGAGCCAGTTACTGTTGCTAAGAGGAAGGCCCTCATGAACTGCAAGCAGGTTCCCAGCAAGCAAAGTGTAGATGCTCCCAGGAGCTGCCAGAAACAAATCTTGGCAGACTTCTCAGCACACCGCCAATCAATACTGGCTGAAAATCTGTAACAGCACACAATCTTCTGTTGAATCCAGGAATACCAGAGGGATTCTATAGGGCAGCACGGTAGCCTAGTGGTTAGCACAATTGCTTCACAGCTCCATGGTCCCAGGTTCGATTCCCGGCTTGGGTCACTGCCTGTGCGGAGTCTGCATGTTCTCCCCGTGTGTGCGTGGGTTTCCTCCGGGTGCTCCGGTTTCCTCCCACAGTCCAAAGATGTGCGGGTTAGGTGGATTGGCCATGCTAAATTGCCCTTAGTGTCCAAAATTACCCTTAGTGTTGGGTGGGGTCACTGGGTTATGGGGATAGGGTGGAGGTGTGGGCTTGGGTCGGGTGCTCTTTCCAAGTGCCGGTGCAGACTCGATGGGCCGAATGGCCTCCTTCTGCACTGTAAATTCTATGGATGTATAGAGGAATCATGAAAGCAACAGG